>NC_139765.1:15940832-16540832 GCF_965231275.1 Zosterops lateralis
CCTTTCCTTTCCTTTCCTTTTTCCTTTCCTTCCTTTCCTTTCCTTTCCTTTCCTTTCCTTTCCTTTCCTTTCCTTTCCTTTCCTTTCCTTTCCTCTCCTTTCCTCTCCTTTCCTCTCCTTTCCTTTCCTTTCCTTTCCTTTCCTTTCCTTTCCTTTCCTTTCCTTTCCTTTCCTTTCCTTTCCTTTCCTTTCCTTTCCTTTCCTTTCCTTTCCTTTCCTTTCCTTTCCTTTCCTTTCCTTTCCTTTCCTTTCCTTTCCTTTCCTTTCCTTTCCTTTCCTTTCCTTTCCTTTCCTTTCCTTTCCTTTCCTTTCCTTTCCTTTCCTTTCCTTTCCTTTCCTTTCCTTTCCTTTCCTTTCCTTTCCTTTTCCTTTCCTTTTCCTTTTCCTTTCCTTTTCCTTTCCTTTTCCTTTCCTTTTCTTTTCCTTTCTTTTCCTTTCTTTTCCTTTCTTTTCCTTTCTTTTCTTTTCTCTTCTCTTCTATTCCATTTTACTGTTTCAAAAGTTTCATTTTCCTTCTATCTAAAACATTCAGAAAAGCACAGCTGTGTCATGCCATGTAGCTCTGGTAAGGCTCTTGATGTGCAGCAACATATAAAACAAGATCATTTGGAATGGTCTATTGAGCTGATGGCCTGGACCTCAGGCAGGAATGCTTAAACACAGTCTCCAGAGAGGCTTGAGACTTCTTTGTATGAGGATGGGTGCCTGCTGAGAAAAACAGTTGTAAGCATGAAATGAAAGCTTAAGGGACTGTGTAGGAGCAGAGCCGCACAAAGGGAAGAAGCACAACTGAAAAGGTCTCCTCAATCCCGATACTCTCTAATCTTTTTGTGTACTATATAATTATTTTGCATGCAGTATATTAGTTACGAGGTAAATGCCTCAGGACAAACTAAATTATTTTCAAAGTCCCATCCTATCTCAAATGAAAAGGCAGATAGAAACAGAAGAAAAAGAATTGAATTATGCAAGTAAGTTTTATTTGGAAAAAACAATTTTGGTGCTGTTCATGTATTAACCTTGACTTATTAGCAGTTAAGCATTTTTTCCCCATCATTATCTCCATTCCCTCTGCCCAAGGATCCCAGACATTTTGTCCTGACATTTCTACCTCTGTTTCCACCTCCTTTACTCCTTGGTTAAAGCCTAAAGCTCAGAAACTCTGAGAAGGGCCTTTTCTGCAAAACCCAGACTGCAGACAAGGTAAAATAAGCATGTTCTCCCCTAGTATTTGAATATGTTTCTTCTAAGAAAAATAATAAACTAGATACAACATTGCAAGGTGCCATTGCAATACTTCCTTTGCACAGATGACAGTAATGCTGTGCTTTTTGTGGACAAAAATTTGTTCTTTTTTGTGGCCCTTCATTTCTTTCTTCCAACAAATCCATGCAACATTGCATGGAAGCAGGAAAAACTATTCTGAGGAACCCACATATCTCATCTTGAACAGAAAATCAATGTATGTCCCATTTCTTGGATTGTATGGTAAAATAATAGGATGGACAGAGTGCAAAAGCTGCTAAATCTTAATTTATTGGGAAAAACGTGTATTGGAAAGGAGGTCCACTCTATGCATGTATTCTCATCTCATTCTTTTTCTATTCCATATCTTTCAAATAAGAAAAGTTATTTGCCATTGTTGTGTTTTTAGTAGCAGAATTTGAAAATGGTTTTGTGTCTACAGACTGTGCGTATGTTGGCTGTCAGGTTTTATTCAGATTCTTTTCTGCTTTAAGAGAGGTGTATGGAAACATTTAAAATGGTACCAAAAACCATCCTACAGTAAAGCTTTTGTGGGCCCTGGAGATCATGAGGCCAGCCAGGCAGGTAAGCTGTTCAGGGCCTGCTAGGCTGTGAATGTGAAAAACCATAAGTGAACTGGCTTTTAGATCCAGAGAGAGAGTTTCTCCTCTCTCTTCCTTCCCCTTGTGTTTCTGAGACTCATATGAAAGTTTGGAATATTGGAAATGTTGTGAAGAAAGCAATGCTGAAGGGTACAAATGTAGCTGACACAGATGCACTGGAAACTCCCATTATAGATCCCTGAGTTCTTTGGGGTAATGAAAGTTTTCTCTGTTCTCTGTGCAAATGCTGTGATCTTATAAGGCTCCTAAATTGTAATATAATGCCATAGGAAATAAAAGTTCAGTGAAAAGCAGTGTTCTGAGTAGGAGGTTAAAACCCTGACACTGACACAGTGAAATCAAACTCATGGCTATTGTTTTTACCAACTCACACTAGTGAGAAATAGCTGTAAATGATTTTCAGTCAATTAACTTGATTGTTTTTTTACCAGCAGATCTCAATACAATCCAGCGTGACTGGCATAATTTTGGAAATGAAGAAATTGAGGTATAGAGAAGTAACAGAGTTTGATGGAAGGTCACCCATCTCTCTGACAGTACCACAGTGAATACAATCCAGGAATCTGTAGACCGAATCCAACATTTTCTGCAACATTATCTTGTTGAAAGTGTGTGTGGGTTGATACTTGGCATGTAGATGCTCACATATCTATTCACAAACTCTTATACTAGCAGATATTCTAGAAATAACTGGAAGTATAATTCTGTACTATCCCATACCAGTAATCACCTTGTCAGGAGGACATCGAGCATATCTTATCAGAGTGCAGAATAATCTCACCTCTAATCATTTTCAATCCATTAAGAAGCCCATCTCTGTTGTGACTTACTTTTTTTTTTTTTTTTCAAGAGACCCTACTGATCTAGCATGTATTGATCTGGGCTTGTCTTCCAAATTACTAATTTGTTTATATGCTCCTAAATGGTTCTAGTGGTGTTTCTGCCAGGATTCTGGCAGACTCTGAAATAGACTTTTTTGATAAGCTTGTTTTTGATAAACAAACGTGCAACTTGTATAATTTTTATAATAATATTTGATTGCTGTTCATCATGTTTTTACAAAATATTTCAATATAGTAAAGGACAGCACTTGCCTTTGGGTACATAGGCCACTTTTATTGATGCTGCAATTTATCATTTCAGTAAACCCGTTTAAGCAAGCTGAAGTTATCCTGCCTAAAATTGTCCCAAGGGAACAATGGGATCTACTTTTTATTTAAAAGTTACATTTGTATTATCACAGACACTGAAAATTAAAGTCATATTGGCTATTATAAAATAAAAATAGCTTAGCAAGTATAGATTGCAAGCCACCAAGAGAAATAAATCAAGTTTGTCTTATTTTCGCTGTTATATTTGTCATGTACTTAATTTGTTGTGATGCTTTTCTGATCTTCTGTTATTTTAAGAATCAGAAATTATTAGAAATTTGTTAGCAGTACTTCCACTAGAAATCTCCTTTTTTTACACTTTCTTTGGATACTTGTTTATGTTTTCATAAGAAATGGTAGTATAAAGGTCCCATATTACTGTGGGTGCTAGTCTCAGTGTAACTTCTCAGAAACTTCTTTTTCCTTGAGATCACTATTATAGAAATTTTCTAGATGAAGTATTATAAAAAGATCATAAAATCATAGAATGGTTTGTGTTGGAAAAGACCCTAAAGGTCATCTAGTTCCAAACCATCCTTGCCATGGGCAAGGACACCTTTCACTATTCCAGGTTGCTCAGAGCTCCATCCAACCTGTCCTTAAAGACTTCCAGGGATGGGCCATCCACAGCTTCTCTGGGCAACCTGTTCCAGTGCACTGAAATGAAATGCTCAGAGGGTAAATTTGATCCTAATAATTACTGGGGATACTACTAAGTTACATCACCAGAAACTCTGATTTCTAAAGCCACCAGTGGGCTGTCAAATGAAGACTGGGACTTTCAACCCTGTAAGTCTGTATGTTCCTGGTTGTGGAGGTGACATTCTTCCTTCTGCAGCAGGTGGCTGAGTCTGGGGCTGGATATGGATGCAAACTTGGCGGTAAGGGACTGAGCCTACTAGAAGCCACTAAGTTTGCCATCTTTTGCAGGTAGTTTTCCCTAGGGATCTGCTAAATTCCAGCTCAATTCATTGTAGCTTGCCCATCTGTACTCTCAAGACAAAAAAACCCCTCTTAATTTCCATTCTGAACCAATAACTTGCACGATCACTGTTTGTCTGCAATTCATCTCAACAGGCTTATTATCATCCACTGTCCAACACAAAAGAGTGTGTTGCATCCAAGTGTTGAGTTTTCAACTCAGGAAACACAGGAGAAAAGTTCTAGCTGCAGAGAAAGAGCAGCATTTTCTTACTCTTCCATGCCATCTTCGGATCTCTTTGATTACCTCTCCATTTCATCTTTTTGTAACTGTCTGTAATGTTCGTCCCTGGCACAAGTTTTGGATGCTTCAAAAGCAGAGGGAAGAGATGGACAACTTTTTAACCACATAAGTGATTTTTTTCTCTTACCACAAGAGCAGCAAGCCAGTCACGGAAGCACCTGAGAAGCTAAAAAACACCAAGGAATGTTCTCCTCTTTCTTGCATAGAGTAAGAGTTGCACTTCTGAAGACTGGAAAAGAACAAAGTCTCTGTGCAGAGCCTGGGCACAGTGGGAAAGATTCACTGATGTCTCTCTCCTACTGCGCTGACTTTGTGAAATTAAAGCACATGGTGTAAGTCGATATCTAAGATATATGGCATTTATGAAATTACATTTATATAAACATTTAAATGCTCTTTCTCATTTTCTAAATGCTCTTTTTAGTGTTGGAGATATTGATTATGAGCTAGAAAATTAATTCTGTTGCTTTCCCAGCATAAAGAGAAATGTAGAAATGTGGATACATCCATGAGGCTTCTTCTCTTTTGCTGGTAACTCAGAATGCCCCCAGGAACTGTAAAAATGCAGAGGACATCTCAGCTCTGAAAAACAGAGAACATAAGGATATCAGCTCCCCTGTGCACACTATTTGTCAAGCCTTTGGATGTGAGAGACTGATGTTTTACCAGATTTCCGTATGGCCAAAATTTGTCTAAACAATGCTTCATTTGGTCTTATGGTTGTCTGACGATTTACTGAGGCTCCTGGGTATCCAACTGAGTGCACATGTGCTTATCTGACATCTGCCAATAATAGTTCATCTATAAAACATATCCAGTAAATGGACAAAAACAAGTAGAGTCTAGAGAGTTGACCACAGAAGACTACTCCTTATTACAACAAACTGTCTGAAGGCCTCGGCAATTTGTTTCATTACAAGCCTTGCTGATGCAGACAGATCTTAACAATGTTCTGCCATGGATCCACTGTGGAGTAGCAGTTATCTTGCAGTTTTCATTTAGATTTGTTTTTCTTTCATGTTTTTTACTCTAGGTTTTATCCTAAGACAGAGTTAAAAGGCATTTCAATCTACCAGGCTGATCTTGTTAAGCTCATGCACTTTTTTCCCATGAGGGGAAAAAACCCAACAAAACTGTCTACTGGAAAGGTGTGGAGGTGTGAGGGCGATTCCCAGTGATCCCCTTTTTGTTATTTGTACTGTTTTATGATGTTAAAGTTAATACAGTTATTGAATGGTTTCTCCCTGTTTCTCCCCTCTTGTTCCCTCCTTTGGTTCCTTCCCAAGTTGTTTACCCAAAGTTCGTTTTATGTCAATCCTTTAGTTATATAACTCCTGGTTCTGTCCATCACTTGCAGGCCTCTCCCCCGTCTAGAAACTTCTAGGCTAGGCCCAGGGTGATTGGATGGAATCAGGAGCTCCCCCTCCCCTAAGTTAAGTTATTGGACGTTGATTTGATTGATGTATGCTGAGCCACTCCCCTTGTCCCTGTGATTGGTCCCTGCTCTACCCACCCCTTGTGTACCACCCCCTGTTTAAAGGAGACTGCACACTGGGTTCTGGTGTCTCTTCGGAGCACCGGCCCAGAGGAATAAACCCCTCTGTTGCTGCTATCTGGAGAGACCCATCTCTTCTGTTCCCTACGCCGTAGCTGTGGTCCCGCTTGGCAGACTCAAAGGCCCCCGTGTTGTGGTGGAGTCAGGGCTGACCAGTGCCGGCAGCACTTGGGCAGACAGCCACCCCGTCGCAGAAAGGGGGACACAAAACTCTCTGCTCCAATTATGTTATCAAGAATCTGTCTGCAGGAAGGGAATAAAGGCCTAAGTGGAATTAATAGAGGAGAAAAAAACCTATTTTATTATTTATATCTGAGTGAGTGCACCTGACATCTTGCACTCCAGGGACCGTGCTGTCAATAAAAATATACCACCAAATATTGTTAAAGAGCTGTACAGCAGCATTTCCTCTTTCCTAGGAAGCAGGAAATATATTAAAATCTGTCAGAATTATGCAGTCATAGAAAATAGGGCTGTAAGGGATCTTATTTAATCATCAGGCTCATATTGGTACCTCATGCCTAAAATATACCTGGCAGACATCTGGAAAACCTTGAGCAGTAGACATCCCACAGCTTTTTTGGACTAACAATTCCTTGTCTTTAGTACTAATCTCTTGTAAGAAAGCACACACATTCCCCTGAAGCCCTGTCCTGTCCTGTTCTACCAAAATCCAGCATTTTACAGTACCACTGGAAGCTGCTGTAGAGCACTGGAGTTGGCCCTGACAGTCTCTCTCCTTCCTTTTTATGCAGTATTACCCTATTCAAATAGGTCTGATGGCTGCTGTTGTTAAGCAAAGCCTAAAGAAAAATATGTTTTCTCATATATTTGTTTCAGGTACATCTGGATTCTGCCCATTAACAAGTGTGGGTGCAAGAAGGAGGAACAGGAAATGAAACTGAGAGAGGAGCAGATACAAAACCTCTAAGATATTGGTGTGCCCTGGCATTGGATGCACAAATTCTGCCAATTTTCCTCTGAGCTGTGTGGCAGGAGCAATGAGAAGTGATGGTATATGTCATAGGGATAGATTGGGTTGATGAAGTCTGATAGGCCATGAAGCTTTCATGCGCTGCTAACCAGAAATTTGGTGAAATGCCTGTTTTCCCCTGCTTTTCAGTACAGCCGTTGCCATCATGTGCCCTTACCACCAGAAGGAAAGAGAACAGTAGCTGGGCCCTCCTGGGTACACACAGTTTCAGTTATGCCCTGGGCAATTTGTTTTCAAACACAGTCAGAAGTACCTGGAATTGTGGGGTTTAGGTAGTTTTAGCTTGTCTTTTAATTTTTTTTCCATTACCCATGAACTACCATGTCAAGCATCAGCACATAGTACCACATTGTTTCCCTTCATTCCATCTGGTACCTGGAGCTTTGGGGTTGTACCCTACAGAAATCCAGACATTCTCCTGGTGATTCATATAATTACATTATATGTAAATATACATCTATTACATTATACAATATACTATATATATACATATATTACATTATATGTAAATACATTAATATAATCTAGAAAAAATCGTTATTGGAGTTTAATACCTAGCAGCCACTGCTTATTTGGGTGAGATTTCCACAAAAAACAAAATTACTTCCATAATTGTGTTCTTGGCTCTTGAAAATGTATCTGCTGTGTGTTTTTAGCACAAATTTACATTCACTCAAAACTAGTTTAAAATATTTTACTGATAAATTTGGATAATGATATGTTAGATCTTTTAGCAGAAAATGAGCGTATTTCTAATTTAAATGTAGGTTTTAAAAGAACAGATCACTTCATACTGTTCAGAAAACCTGCCATTTTATGGAACTGAAAATTTAGCCGCAATTGGTAAAATAATTAAGAATTCCATTTCTGCATAGTGGGCAGGAGAAAACAAAAGTGACTCCAAGCAGTTTGTTTACTTGACTGAGGAGAGTTTTAAAAATGGTGTTGGGGCCTATGAGCATGGAGACACTTCCTGATATGGTGCTCTTCCAAACACAATCTCTCCTCAGCAAACATGGCCTGTGACAAAGACTCATATCAAAATTGCCAGGCAAGTCACAGTGAATCCCTGGCATCGTGATAAGGACTCTGCTTTGTTCTCTTTCTTTATGCAAAATGTCCATAGGAGCAGAAGCAGTTTGGTTGAGAGCGTGTTCTGCTTTGCACAGAAGGTGGGCTTGCTGAGGAAAAGGGAGGAATTAAGCTTGCTGGGAGCTCTGTGCTGCTCTGTACAGGATGAAAGCAAGTGGTTGGCTGTGCCCTGTACATCACCCTCCTTCCCTCTGCCCTGACTCCCCCAGGCCAGCTGCAGTGATGCTAACACTGTATAAATAAGGCCATAATAGGTAAAATCTGCAGGCAGAGGGATGCAAAGTATCTCCCTCCCTTTCTAAAGAGCACTCACAGTTCTCACCTCATCCCTACTGGGCAGGAAAACATCTGCCTTAATTTTTCAATCTACCTTTGAATGCAGCACCGGGGCAGGGTGAGTTTGGCCTCTTTAAGGGACAGATAAGGGGCAGAGAAATGCCCATTCCCTAAGCAATGTTTCTCTGTGAAGAGTGGAGGATGCAATCTAAGGCAAACTGGAGAGGCAAGAGGATGATTTTAGACAGCAGCCTCGCTGAAGTAACATATTTATCATTAGGCTTTGTTTATAAAGAACTATAACTATTTATCATTTTAGGCTTTGTTTATAAAGAAACGTTCTGCCTAGATCTGTAAATATTTAAAATAGTTCAGTTGGTGGTAGACGTGGGAAGAGGATCTGTTATAAATGCAATGGCAAATATCGGATTAATAAAAGACAATTTATTAATAACACAATATCGAACACCAGCAAAATGAGAAAGCCACAAAATAGGAGAATATCAGCGCTGCGCTGGGTGGATAGGGGTCCGCCCACCAGGGTACAAGACGCCCAAATCCACGCCTGTGCAGCTTTCAGTCCACCGTTTTATAGGATTTTTCTGCCCTTAGGCAGTCCAGGTGTCCAGGGTGGGCTGAATAGTCCGAATTTCTTTTCGATGGCCTTCCTGGATCTTGTCAAGCCCCGTTGTTCCATTCCCGGAAGGTTCTTTTCTTATGTCAATTTCACAGGTCAGTCTTACGTTGATTTCAGTTTGCATGTTGTGCCAGGGAGTTGATGAAATCTGCGTCGTAGGTTAAGAAGGAATTTCTCCTTGCATTGGCGAGGAAGTGATTCTTATCAAGGTTGGCCAGAGTCTTTGTCTAGTCTGATGATTCTTGTCCTGTCTTCGCAACTGAAACTGGCAGGCTGGGGGGGGAAACGATTTGCCTCCTACTGGATTTTACATTTTGTTAACATTGTTCTTATTACACATCGGATTATTATTTCATACACGATTTTTTACCCTAAATTTATCACAGGATCCAAGCAGGGATTCTGGGCATTTTCCTTGCTATTCCTTCTGACATGTGAGTTCAGAGCAGTCGGTAACATAGCGACAGGCTGCAGCACTTCATTATCACCACAATCTGCTACCTTTTTAACACAGTACCTGACATTTCAGTCAGACACAGATCTGCATCCCTAAGCTGGCAGGAATTTTATGCCTTGCACTTGAGAAAATTGCCTTGCTGGGTGTGGGGATGAGGCAGGGCACAGGCTGTCGGTGTCTATCTGGATATGCCAAAGCATACTGAAAAGTGATTCATTTAGGTGAAATGCAAAAATATATAAATACTAAAGGACAATTGCCAACGAGGTCCAAACCATCCAAACTGCAAAAACATTTCCCTGTTATGCAGTTTCCAGCAAGGGCTTACACAAGTGTTTACTTGAGAAAACTCAGTGTCACTTGAACTTTGTTGGCAGACCTGAGGTACCCAGTGGGGCAGGTGCTGGTGTTGCCTGTGCCACGAGGTTTTAGTGAAGATGCCAAGACTGAAAGTGCTGTGGCCACAGGGGCACAGGGTTGTAACTATGTTAGCCAGGTAAGAGGCACAGGTGGGACTGTACTTTTGGGATTGCAGTGCAGGGAAAAATTGCAGCTTGGAAAGTTCTGGCTTAAAAGAAGCCTGAGCCACCCCTAAGTCTTTTCCTTAGTTATGTTAGATATTTATTATTTCAGACCTGCCTTCTTTTGCACGGCTTTATGTGGCTCATCTTGACTGTTCTGCTCTGTTTTGCTCTGCTATTTGCCCTTGTTGGGAATCTGCTATCAGAAAGCCTAAATAAATGGCAGAAGTGGAAAAGTGTAGTAATAACTTTGGTTTATGTGAACCTCTGCATCTCAAGATCCCTATTATAAAATATTTTTTTAAAAAATCAGACCTGGAAAGCAGATATTATATTACTGATATTAATTTTCCAGATGAGTAAACTGAGGCACAAGCAGTTACTGTTCCTGTACAGGCTTTCCTACCTTTACTGGGTAACAGAGTTTCTCCCAGGAAGACTGTGAAATTTATATATTACATGGAAAAGATGCAAAAAAATTATAGGATTGGACTGCAAATAAGTAACCTAACTTCAAGATCAGAAAGCTCTGTTTTGTTGAATTTTTGCTTTGCCACTTTAACAACATTGGCAAACCTGATGTTTCTTGTTACAGCCCATTGAGATTTCAGTCAGGGGTACCAGCATGACTGAGAACTTTAAATGCTGTGTTACATGCTGATCAGCAGAAGGGCTGCCCTTTTTGCTCCACAGTTACACAGGAATAATGTGTGAAATGCTGATTGTTTGTAATGCTTTCTATGGTATCCAACTTGAAAGACTAGATAAGATTTTGTTAATATTTCAGCAAAAAATTATATCTTAAAAAAAATCTTTTATCAAAGCTTAAAATCATCTCTTTTGATCTAAGCAACTTAACAGATAGAAGTAGAATAAGGGGATGATTTTCAGTACTCTCCATTTTATCTTGGCTGGAATAGTTTTTCTCAATTAATGCACTACAACATCCATAATCTTTCTTTTATTATGGCTAGACTATTTACTTTAATACTAGGTTTAAAATGTCGCATAGGATAACTATGGGGGTTCTGTGAACTGAATTGTTAACAGCACTTTTCTGCTTTGTAATTCACTTAAACCATAGGCTGATTATGAAACTAAAAGTGTGTGCCCCTTTAAGTTATACTAACACATTATGATTGTTGCAGTGAAAAGAAAAGTGAAATCTTTTTCTTGTCAAAGGGAAGCAAGCAAGTAAAAGACAATCCTGGTCTGATTTGTGAGCAATGTTTAGCACAGTGATTTCGTGTAAACTTTATGAAAATGCCCCAGTAATTTGGGACAATTATCTTATTTTTTAAAATCAATCAAAACCTGTGAAAGTCTGATTGCAAATCAGTGAGACTAGAACTCCTAAGTGTCTAAAGCCTTTTGGAAAACATTATTCAATTCTCAGAAACCTGTTTTTCTTCTAAAACTCTCTGTTGAAATTCAGGGGGTTTGTTTGGTTGTTTTTTTAATGTATTAAAATTTCTTAACATCAACACAAGTTTGCCTTAAAGGGTCTTTCACTACTGAGTAAGTGTATATGGGAAATATGTAGGATTCCATTTTGTACCAAAACACATCATTCATCACCTGGGAAAGACTGAACTTGTTCACTGAAGTTCACTGCCTGTGGATAACAGGCAAAGTAATAAATAGGAAAGTAATAAAATACTAAGAGAGGATGCTGAGCATGCATTAATTGATCCAACACACATCTTGCCCAGTGGAGGGCTGGCAAACACCAATGGACAACACCTGAGGTTAAGGAAGGGTATCACACAGTGAGAATGTACCTGGGAATCATCCTAATGATGTTTCTACATGCATAGAACACACTTTTCATAGTGCCTGGAGCTCACCAGTGTGCTGGAGGTCTGATAAAGCTGTCAGTCAGCTAGGAAATATCAGGAGATGCCAGAGGGCAGGCATATGAAGAGCTTTTGAATTCCAGGTTACAGTCACCGGAGCTGCAAGGTAGATTGAGTTTGCTATGCAAAACCAGGTACCTACTCTTTGTTACATGGTGTAACTGAAGTTAGTTGACAAATATCATCAAGGGATATGAAACAAACACTTAGGAGGCTGAAGTGCTAAGGTCATTTTCCACTGTTTTGCTTGATCAGAATGAGGGGAAATTCATCACCGTTATGGTACTAGAGTGTGCAGTTCTTCGCTGAAACCATTCTTGACTTTGCACCTCATTTTGCAGCAGCTCTTTCCCTGACAAGAAGTGCTTGCTGAGTGTATTGGTTTACCCCACCTGGCAATTAAGCCCCACACAACTTCCCTCCCCCCCACTTGCCCTGGTGGGATGGAAGAGAGAATGAGAAGAGTCAAAGTGAAGTAACTTATGGGCTGAGATGAAGGCAGTGTAATAGGTAAAGCAAAAGCCACACACACGAAGCCAAACAAGGGATTCATTTCCTATTTCCTATGGGCAGGCAGGAGTTCAGCCATCCCCAGGAAAGCAGGGTGCCATCACATGTTACAATGACTTGGGAAGACAAACTCCATCACTCCAACATCCCCCCACTTCCTCTTTCTCCCCAGCTTTGCCCAGTGAACATGGCAATGCATGGTGTGGGGTGTCTCTTGGGTCAGTTGGGATCAGCTGTCCTTGCTGTGCCTCCTCACAGCTTCCCATGCACTCCCAGCCCACTCCCTGTGTGGGGGGGAGGCAGAAAAGGCCATACTTCTGTAGTATAAACAGTGTTTCCAGCACAAACCAAAAACATAGCCTGTACTAACTGCTGAGAAGAAAATTAACTCTCTCCCAGACACAAACACTACACCATGGCAGTCTGGATCTAAAAATAGTGCCGATCATAATGGAAGAAAAGAATGAGATGTGAATGAAAAATTGAATACATTATATTGACATCTCAACTAAAGAGAGATTTCTGACAGTGCTTCTCCTGCAGTTTTGTAAAACAGTACTTCCATTTTGTTAATAATGACTGAAAGAAATAAACAATTGCCTATATATTTTTCTGGGGAAAAGTTTCTCCTTCTGAAATCCTTATAATGAATGGCCATTCTCTCTGCCTTTCTCAAACCAATTTGTTCATAATTGCTACCTTTGAAAAAGAGCATGTCTGAAGATTCCAGTTTTCATCTTCCAGTGCAGATCTTTAAAGTACAGAGGCAAAACAAATGAGCTCAAGCTAAAAAGTTCTCCTTTTTCGTATGTGCATTTTCTTGCTTTGTTTTTTTTTTCCTTTTCCACAAATATAAGAGCTAAGACAACAGAATAGGCTAATGCTCCATAATGCTTTGCAAACCCTAAGATCCAGAAGTTTCCTATTAAGAAATTGCTTAATTGTGAAACATTATACAGCTTCATAAAACAAAAATAAAAATGTCTACCTACCTCCAATTACTGATCCTTTGTATTCCATAGTGGAAAAGAATAGATTTGTGCATCTCATAATTGCATATCTGAGAAAATACAGCCTGAGAGTTAATGGAAAAGAACCTGCTGTAGGTAATTTTGGGTACATTTCAGAGTCTATCATTGAATCACAGCACAGCACTGAGCAAGGAACTTGATCTCTTTGCAGTCCACTTAGATCACTATAAAAAAGTTGTAATGAAATCTACCTTCCGAGGGTTTTTTCAAGCCTTATTGTTTATAAGAGACCAGGACAGGACCAGTCACTAGAGAGATCTCAAAGTATAATTAGTGTTGGAGAATTACTAGGCTATTTCATACTTAAGTGATGTGCAATTAACCCTGTAGGCATCTCAAAGTGCCTAAATCACCAAATTCACTCTATGAAACACAGATAGTTTTAATTTAAAGTAACACCAAAAAATAGATAGAGGAAGATAAATATATAAAGACAGGTAGATAGACAAATAAATTAAATAAGGATAAAGATAAGATAAGATAAGATAAGATAAGATAAGATAAGATAAGATAAGATAAAGAGAAAACTTGAAAACTCCTCTGGATGGCTCTTCAAGCTGTCAAGTAAAGTGAGCTGCAAGTAAATGCCAAATTAGCAGTGGGGAATCTGTTTTTCCTTTTGACCATATTGCTGAGATATTCCTTAGTTTGTTCCAAGATGTTGCTATTAGAAGTCTTGGATGTAAAGCAAGCATTTTGACTGTGTATCTGAATTAATTTTCTTTGAAAAAAGAGATTATATTTTAAAAGTTGTCCACAATACCTCACTGCAATTGTATTATACTGGAATATATTCATCATTGCAGCTAGTTACTGACCTAAGAAAAGCCAAAGGACAATCTAAATACTCTCCTTTTGGGATAAATCAAGGGAGCAACTAACCATTTGAATAGCCAGGGCTAGATGCAGCTCAGTAATGGGAGGCACTGAGCACTTACACCCTGTGTCTCAGGAGAGCTGATGCCAGAGGAGCTGCCACAAGAGGGTCCAGGAGCCCCAGCTCACCCTGTGCCACGTAAATCTGAATTTGGGGGCTCAGCTGGTGCAGTGGTGGCCACTGCCAGCAGTGCTCGGAAGCATAAGGCTGAGCAGAAGGGCAGCAACTTGGATGAGTGGTTTTGGGGGAGCTGGCTGCCAGGACAGCCACCAGGGTACAGGCGGATTATGGAAGGTCGTGTGCATATTTGTGCGTGGCAAAAATGAGAGTGCTAGCAACAGTGAGTGCTAGCAACACTTCCAGGGAAAGCCGAGAGCCCCTATTTCATCTTGTAAACACTATTTCTTTCTCAAGGCATTCTTTTCTGCTTGTTTTTTGGAAAGTTTGACTTATAGCTGTGTTATAGGAGTGTTATAGGAGTGTTATAGGAGACAAGTAATTAATAGGAGACAAGTAATTAACTCAGTTTTAACCAGTTTCTTCTCCTCTTGGTACTTGTGTCTCGCAGTTTTAAAGCTCTGCACCTGTGTCTTGGAATAAGAGATCCTTGCCCTTTCTGGGGAGATTTATTTAAAAAAATTAATTGGACAAAGATTCAGCTAATGTTTATATGAGTAATAGAGAAGATGAATATTTATAATTTGCTTTTCCTTTGCAGTTCAGAAATCAGGTCCTTTAGAGAAAATAAACAAATCCCAATATATTCAAAACATCCTGAAGAAGAAATTAATGACTTTTGTCCTGAAAATCTTTGCTTTTGTACTTACTTCAAATTTAAATTTTCTATAAAATTCAAGATGCCTCTTCAAATCTTCTCATCACAAAGAGTCTAAAACTAGTATTCAAATTAAATAATACAGTGGATATGAAAAAGAAAAAAAAGGAATTATCCCATTCATCCTCTTATATGTATATGAGTTTTTTCTTAGGAATTGTATTTTATGCTAAAGTTTATATTCCAAAAAGTAAGCCTGTTTAAATGTATGTTTGCTTCTGTTCTACTAGGACAATAATTTACATCCTCGTATTATTTAGCAGTCAGCTTAGAGCATGACTTGTGTTTACGCTTTTTAGAATTCTTCTCCAGAAAGAGATAAATCTAATTTCTTTTCCATTTTCTTAAAAATTTTACAGTTCCTGTACCACATGGGTCATCCTTGGTACTTCTTCTTATGTATAATGTTACTGAAAGTACCTTTCTTTATTAAAGTTGTATTTTTTTTCCATTTTTATTTTTTCCCTCCCTAAGCGCCAACAGTGATTAACCTGTGTATGATGTCATTGTAGTGCCAGTACCAAAGCAGCAGTTTTAAGTGTTCAGAACCTTACCTTGATTTATTGAAAAACTATGGATATTGATCTAATACCAATATCCAACTATGACGGACAAAGACTCTCTAACAGTTCAAAGTTAGAAAGTGTATGTTTATTACGACACCGGGCAGCGTGCGGGATCGCTCCCAAATACACACGCGCAATTTACAGATGGTCACAGGGTCTTTTATGTACAGGAGTATTGAATACACAAACTACAAATGCATGTTCATAACTCTGGTACCTCCCGTTCCCCGCTTCGTATGGTAATTAGCCCAAAAAGCCACCAAGCATGCATAGTTTGTTCTTTGAAATGGTTCGGTGGTCTTTTTTATAGGGTGGGGTCCCAAAATGATGAAGTAAGATGGGTCTTCCTCCCTTGACTTTTTAACCTTTAGTGTTCGTGACAGCTAAATCCTGTTTTTTTCCAGGACTGTTTGATTTATGATTGTATTGTATTCATGGGGTCTATTGATTATTCAGGATGCAAAAGCCTAGTTTGACAGCTTCTCTGATTTATCAGTTCCTTCTAAGATTTATCAGTTCCTTCAGTCTGGCTTCTGTTAGCAAAAGGGAAGTCCTAGCTACATTATCTCAGCACTATCTATTTTGACTACAGTCTTTAATTCTTCTAAATCAATGCCTCAACCTAGGCAGTCAGCCACTGTGATTTTGGAGGAAGATTCAAGAATTAGATTTGGAGGAAGATTCAAGTTTATATGAATATACTCATGAAAGAGCCAATATTAGGCAAAAATAAGTAAGCATAGAAAAGAGATGAAACCAGAATGCTTTAAATTAGTATCAGACCTTGCAACTTCACCAGATAGTGTTCTGCTGCAGACAACCTCCGTGCTGAAATGAAATTATTTGGCCCATGTAGAGCAGAAAAACAATCTTGCTGCATCCCATACAGACTCAACTGTAGGAAGAACCTTCTGTGACTGCAAAATGAAAATGCACCAGAGGGGGATCTGATTCACGCTGTTCTTCAAAGGCTCTAAATCTGTCAACAGGTCTAGCCACCTGCAGATCACTTTGCAAAACTTTTTCAGATGTTTCCCTAAATTTGGGACTTATTGTTTGAAAATTGACCTGTCAGATATTGTAGAAAGAGTCATAGCACAGCAGTGTTATCAGAAGAACAGCTTTGTGAACTCCCTGTAACCCTAATTGCACCTTCCTGATCACTTAACAGCAGATCCCACACTGTCCAATGCCATAGAATAAGGGGAAGTAGGAATGGTGTTTTACAGGGTCTGTTTGGCAGGGATTGGGTTAATTTTCTTATAGCAGCTGATGAACTCCTGAGAACACATTTGAAGAGTTTTGTATAATTGGGAGAAAAAAAGTGCACATAATTATTTTCTGGGTTTGAAACGGGGAAAAAACCCAATACAAGAAAATAATCAGCACCAAGTGATTTAAAATATCAAGTGCTTCAATTTCTATCAATTTCACATACATCTAAGTCAAAATATATTTTATAAATTGAATAAAGTGCTTACAAATGTGTTAGAAATACAAGCGCTATGCTGCCGTTTTGTTAGATACAGATTACATGATGTTGGAAGCTGAAAAAGAGCGGAATTTCACTAAACCCTGGAGGTGGATGACAGGATTTGTTTCTGACTTCGCTTGAGTCTGTGGCCTTGGTGCAGCATTGTGGATGAGTACAAATACAAAAGGTTAAAAAAATTAAACTGAAAAGGCAAAGATTCAGCAATGAAAAGTAAACTGAAAAAACCGTGACTGTATTGGACAGGATCCATGAAATGCCAACTATGATAAGCCTAAAGAGTCAAGACAAGTCTTTCTCCCCTGCTTGTAGGTCTTTTCCTTCTATTGCCCAGGTGAAGTTGGTTCAGTAACTACCACTGCTTGACTAATTCATACTTACCCCCAAAAAATCCACAAAAATCCACCCACAAAAAAATGCCTGGGAAATTTAATAACCTGTGTGACTGTCAGTTTAATGGAGAATTTTAAGTGCTTTCTCAAAAGAATCAGGTCTAATTCAGGAGTTTAGAAGGTGACATTTTAGGCAAATGTCACTCAGTAGCTCGTATTTTGTGCACTATGTAATATCTGTGCTCAAAGGTTATGCCTACAGTTTAAAAACAATTTTATTTCACAGTGTGTGGAAGGACTGTGAGTGCTGTGGAGTTGTACTATTTCAGGGTAGCAGTTGTCCCCAAAAGCAACTTTTTCTTCAAAGAATTGTCTCCCAAATCTCCCTACTTTTTCTATGAAGGGATTTCTTCCAAGAGTCCAGTGAAGTGTATTCCCTTCATCCTACTGCCAGGCAATGGTGGATTCAGAGGAAAAATAAGTGCTTGTGTTCCCTCAGTTGTCCAAATAAGAAATGCAAAAAAAGAACAGAAAGCAACACATGACACACAGAATGGCAAGGAGGCACATCAGTAATGTCCTTGATTAGAAATCTGCTGAAGGCAGAAAAAAATTATTAGGAATTTTTCAATATACATCAAGGCAGAGAGCGAAACAGAGAGTCATCCAAAACAGAAAATTATCCAGGTGTAAAAAGGAAGGGGAAAAAGTGAAGAAATTAAATTTTGATGTATACCCCAGTTTTCACTATGGAGAGAGAGATTTAAAAGAGAGTCCTGCATTCAGGTAAAAGTCTGAGAAACTTCTAGAAAATGAAAGATTCAGAACAAACTTATACAATTGATAATAACTGTTAAAATTGTTTACTGAAGCATTCAGTAGAGTTTTGATCAAAACCAGAGAATGTTAAGCCAGTTTTTAAGAGAGATTTCACAAAAATACATCTCAGTACATCTGATTTCCGCAGTAGGAAAACTGGCAGACTTTATAATAAAACAGGAATAATTTCTGATATACAAGTATAAAACACTGGGGAAAAAATCAACATTTTAGTCATGCACCACAGATCTGTCATATTCTTTAGAACAGTTAACAAACAAACAATAAAAGGGCCTTGTTTAATACAGCATTATTGAATTTCAATTCAATTATTGAAGTTTTGAAAAGCCATTGCAAATGTAAATAAATGGCTTGCCATTGATATTTTCACTCAAGAGTCTTTGTAGAGCTTTTGCTATTCCTTATAATCATAAATGATCAGAAAGAAGGGGAAATTAGTGAGATTATAAAATTGGTTGCTGACACAAAATTAGTCATAATAGTAAAAATTAAATCTCCAAACTTATTCACAGGGAAATGTTTTTTCAATGGTGAATTTACAATTTTGGAACTCTTTATCTAGAACATCATGGGTATAGAAATTATTAGCCCATTCAAACATTAGACAAATTCATCTAAATCCTGTAACAATTCATTTCTCAAAAAAAGGCCAACGTTCGGGAAGAACTATTCACTCCTTGCTTTTATGCCATGTTCTTCCTTGTGCATCCTCCAGGCACAGTCAGAGACAGAAAGCTGGGAGAGAAAAACTGAGTTTGTCTCCCATTTCCACCTGTCCCTACATCCTGGTTTCTGAGAAGGCTGTAGAAATTCTGCAGTGTTTCGAGGTAGGGACTGTAATTTGGGACAGCCTCCCTGTGTCTCATGTGGGAACTGTGGGGTGATTCCCAGTTCTGTCCTATGGGTGCATGATAGCTTATGACAGTACATGTCTTCATCAAATTCAGGGAAGAGTTTACAGGAAGCTGCAGAATTCTTATTCAGCACAGTAGGACACTGTGGAAAACATGCCCTGAAGAAAAAAAAAAACATTCCAGATCAATCCCCGCCAAAGTTCTTTCCCTTATCATAACACAAAGAAGAATTTTGGTTTTCAGTGTTGCATTAGAGACACGTTGATATCTGGAACTGATGAGAAGCTTATCAATGCCAGAGGCAGGGAATTGTTGAGGAATAAAAGTTGGGGTCTCAGTTAAGCTACTCATTATTATTTATTAAAACTGTTCCCTGGTTAAGAAACCATGGCTCTTCTGAAATTTTTCTACAAAAAAACCCCTTTTTTTCACAGCATAGCACCTTTGGAGATTTACAAGGTGCTGAAGGCCTCCAATAATCCACAGCAGATCTCATTTCTCTTTGCCACCTTTGTGTATTTGATTGTATCAAGCTCCAGTTATTCATAATTAAACCCGTCAGTCAGACAAGTGTCCTGACATGTTCTGAGTGAGAGAAAAATGTAGCAGATATCGTGCTGAGGTGTTGCTACAGTGCAAACCTTGGAAAATAAGTCCAAGCAATGAATTTGGGACAAGAAGAGGAAAAAAGGATGCTGAACTCTTCAGGGAACTGGCTGGTTAAGAGGACTGGCTAGAGCAACAAACTGCCTTTCACATTATTAGTCAGAATTTCTTCAATACAACATTACCATTGTTGGTGGGAACTAAAAGTGCCACTAAGAACCTCAAGCAGTTCATCAGGAATAAAATTGTTTAAACACGTGGGGGTAGGGATGATGAAGATGGGATGAGCAAGAATGGCCGAAAAAAACCCTTGCTTTTTTGTCTTTCCTTCTGCCAATGTCATTTTTTTGCTCCACAGAAAGAGATGACAGCTCTCACATGTTGCATTCTGGCACCTTTTCATTAATCCTAAATTTGGTTTCTAAAATCAGATAGTCGCACCAGGATCTTTGTCTTTGATTAGAGAGTTTTAAGACTGAGCTCATTCTTAGGTACCTTGATGAATCAGTGCCCAAATTTTCAGCTTCATTTCTTCATCTTTGACAATATATAGTATTGTACTGTTAGTTTGATAAACTAAACAGATCTCTGAGGAAAAGGTGTATTTCTAGATTTGAGCTGTCACTGTTTGCCTTCAGAAAGACAAAACAGTGTGCTACATATCTCTCTAGATTGCTAGGGTTTTTTTCTTTCTAAACAATTTAATAGATTTTAAGCCATAAGCATTATCTATTCTGACTTATCCCTTCATCTGACAGAGAATTTCATCCAGTCGTTTCTGGTTTGAATCTAATAGCCTGTAAATGAGCTAGAACTTTTCTCCTGGGTAGACATGCAATCAAGGAAAATATTGATTTTATATTTGTGGTGTATTGTCTTTGAAAAGTGTTTTCTCTACACATATCTATTTAAAAACATGACAGCAAACAGTCTTAGGCTATCACACTGTCTGGACAGATAAATTTGTGCTGTAATGAGTTTCTGAGGAAGGGGACTCTCCTATGATGTCTCTGCCTGTTTCTGTACCTATATTTTATCCACTGAATGTTCAAAGTGATTTTGTCAGGCCCCACATCCATCCTATAGCCTGTCTTTTGCTGGGAGTTGAATGAAGTCGCAATAGAGTTAGGTACCTTTTCATCACAGAGTTCACAAAGATGCATTTGCCCTTCTGCCTAGCTCTCACACATGCAGAGGTTTCACTACAGTTCTGAGGCAGAATTATAAAGGCTCCTGGGCATGGGGAAGACATGAAGGAGGAGACAAGAGATGTTGAGTTGAGGTATGGAACCTGTTACCAGATCTGGGGAGGTTTCAGCTGTGCCCAACGTATCAGAGGTGTTAAAATCAAAGATGTAAATGCATTGTTTACAGTGTGAGGGCCTAACAGGCACAGAGTGTTTCAAACCTGTTTAAAAAGAGCCTGCATGATGTCAGCTTCTTTCTTCTCTGTCCAGGCTCTAGAACAATCCTAGCAAAGGTCTCTGTTTCATGCCAGAGATGTTCAGAAGCTTGTCCTAATGGCTCAGCTCTACAGGAGAGCAATCTCTGTTAGTGCAGCTCCCAACATGGTGCAGCTGCTGCCTGCTAGTCTGGCTTGAAATGTCAAGCCACAGAAAGACCTGAGAACTAAATAGCTGTAGACAGGTTTTCTCTCATCTGATTTTTCAATAGAGGCGTTATTACATTTCAGTATTTCCATTTCCCATTGCCTGCTTTCAGCGCAGACAGAGTATAATTTTACCTTAAAAAACATCCACTCCATCTTACAGTCTACTAGCTGAAGATCATTTTCAGTTGTCTCCCAAAATACAGCCTAAGAACTTTCTAAATATTCATCGAAATAAGAGGTCTTGTCTCCCATCTTTATCTACCTCTGTCATATTTCTTCTTTCTGAGCAAAAGTTAAATAAAATAAATACTTTTATAATAAAAATAATCTGAATGTTAAATAAGTTCCACAGAGCTGAGCTGCCATCTTTCTGAAGGGCTTCTAATGGTTAAATAAGATTTGGCTTTGTTCAACTCACAATTCCATGAATTAAAGAAAGACAGAAAGTGTGCAGAAAATAATTCTAGTTTTTCCACAAGTTCATCAGATATTCAAAGATAAATTAATTTCAAAGACAGGTCAATTCACATAATTCTCTCCACTGATTGAAAGAACACCTTTGTAGGTACCATCTCATTTATATTTCTCCTAATTCCCTATCAAATGTATACCTCCATGTTAGACTTTTTCTTCTTATCCATGAACTCTATATCAAGTTTAAGAGTCTTAAATTCAGGTAAGAACAACAAAGAATATGTCAGAAATATAGGAGGCTGCAGATGTGGTGGAAGAGGAGTTGCCAATTTAAGGGGTTTCTTTTACATACTGTATGAAGTAAAGCCAAACAAATTACTATAGTGAGGTATTCTAGTTGATAGAGTTGATTCTTTTTTTCTCTGTTGGTTTATACTCCCATCTAACCAGACACAGCTTAGTACAGAAAACAGAAGCTGACAGTGATTTTCCAAATGGAGAAACAAAGTAAAATTGACAAAGCTCTTTTCAATATTGCCATTTTAACTCTCCCTGGATTGTTTTATTCAGGCCGCCTTTAGCATTTATTCAAGTGCTTCACAGATTACTTGAAAAACCAAAGTAATTTGCTAGCTAATACATGCAAGGAACAACTTCACTTACCAAGCTTTAGGTCTAAACAATTCATGTGCTCACAGTTCCTACTAAGAAGCTCATGAACATTTGCAGATCAGGCAGCAGGCAGGGCAGGGGCACCAAGCCTTGATATTATTTTTCTGTCTTATGGGTCCCTGTTGTTTCTTTCATGGTTTTACACAGGTCTCCATGTTGGCATTTATCCTCTTAGACCTTCAAGCTGCTGTGAGTTCATAGTTCTAGCCTCTTTAGTTTGCATGACTCTATGTGGTTCCCTAGCTCCCTTTCTCACAATGAAATTTATCCCCAGATTTTGTAGCTGGGCTGCATTGGAGCCAAGCCTGGGGCCACAGAGACCTGCATCTCTTGACAGAGGAATGCAGCAGAAAGTGTTACAGCTAAAAACGTGTTTGTACTGTCTGTGTTTACCTGCTTTTAAGCAGAGATAATTCAGTGGTTAATCCCACCCTGAGCTATTGTTTCAAGGCCTCTGTAGGTGCAAGATGTCACACTGGTTACATGTGGATAAAATTGCCAACCTGAGTGAGTTGTGCTTCCTCC
Organism: Zosterops lateralis; assembly: GCF_965231275.1. Lineage (NCBI taxonomy): Eukaryota > Metazoa > Chordata > Aves > Passeriformes > Zosteropidae > Zosterops > Zosterops lateralis. Next base: position 15,963,631 of record NC_139765.1, read on the forward strand.
TCTGATTCAATTTTGCCTTTATCTTTGAAGCACATGAGTTTTCCTTTTAAACAGTGGGAGCAGAAATCGTATCTCTGCTCATTTTCCTTTTGTTGGCAAAGGGGTATAGCTTTCTGCCCTACAGGGAATTTGGATAACTCGTCAAGACAACTCTAGCAAGATCAAGGCCTTGCATGAACAATTACCTTTTCCACAATGAACACTTTAAAACAAAGCACAAACACACCAGGCAGTATGTCACAGTTCAGAGCGGTATCTGATGACAGAACATTTCCACAGAAAAAGAACGTGAACTACAAATGCTCTGTTCTGTAAAAATCACTAGATATTTTTGCTTCACAACAGTTGGTTTTCATTGTCTCTTTTTCATTATATTGAAATCATTGATGCAAATTAAGAGTAAAAATTAGAAAAACTAGGAGGGAAGAGCACAGAAGAAAACATGCCAATGTCTTCTGAACAGATGAAGGGCATTGAAGGAGCTGAACAGAGCAAAAAGGAGCTCCATGTCATAAATTATACTGGTCAGTGATTTGGAACAGAGAGCATGTTTAATCCTGTGATAGTGTGATAACTTGCATGATGTATAAGTGCCTCACAGACAGAAATTATTATCACCATTTATAATATAAATGACCATATCTGTGTAACAGGATTCATTACTAGATAATACTTTATCTGGGCTGAAAAATTAAATTCTGTAAGAACAGCAGCACAATACTTCTCTTGGCAATAATGATGCACAGCTGTTGAACGGAAACAACCCTCTGCAAGGTCAGAGACCTCTAAAATGCAACATATCCTGTGCTCCTCTGCTCAGCCACAACACTCACAAACCCAGTGGTCTGTAGAAATCACTGTTTTTTCCTTGTGTATGTGAGAAAATAATTTTTCTCATTCAAAATGTTACAGTTATTCTTAGATGTGGTTCCACTAGAAATCCACTTTCTAACAAAAACCCTGGTTTTTTTGAGCAATATAGCTACCAAAGGATTCACAAATACTCTGAGCAGGGTGATGAACTAATATTGGATTTACTTATTAAAGATAAGTTTGTCTGAGAAGCCACTGTCTTTGGTCACTTCAGACTCTGCTGGGAGAGCCATGAGGAGTCTTTGTGAAGCTGTGCTGACTCTTTCTCACACAGGGCACATAAGCCATATTCTGCTGGCTGAAGCTTTTCCAATTTGTGGATGTTTTTGGCCATATTAAGAGGAATTTGAGAAAAGCTTAAGGAGAATTAGAAATCCTTATTCAGAACCCAGTGGCTTAGCCGCTGGTTATTATTCTGAGCTGCAGGTTTTTCTAATATCAACTGCAATGATTTTCATTTCAGAAGGATCATCTTAATAACATATTGGAGGCAGGAATAATATATGGAACTGTTTGGAGGCTACTGGCCTAATAAATATAATTTCTGTTCAGCCCATCTATTCTGCTAGAATTTTTTTACAGCTTGCTTTCTTCCTTTCTGATACTCTATCCCATATTTCTTCTGATAAAATTGGAATTCATCAGATGTGAATTTTAATTCCTCTTCTAGAGTCAATGCAAAGAGAGAGGTGCCTGCAAACATTGACTTAGTGCACCAAGATCATAAAGCTCTGCACAACTTTGAAGGGAACTATTAATGAGCAGAATCTTTGCTTGAATGTCTAAAATAACCTTTGTCCTACTGAGTGTCTTGTCTAATACCAAAACATTTGTGACAAATGCAGCACAGTAAGAGCAGAAAGATTTGACAGTAATATTTTTATTTTTTTCTCCTTAGAACTGAAGGTCCACATTATGGTAGAAAAAACAAAGTCTCTTCAACATGCACCCAGTGTAGACTAGCAGTCCAGTCAGGGAGTGAAAAATCAGAAAGATGAAAGAAAGCTGCAAAATTTGCTTGGGAGCAAGCATATTTGAAGTCATTGAGACACTATTCTGGGAAAATAGTATTGGAAAAAATAGTATTGTTACCCATTGTAAGATGAACTCTGACCATGGCAGGAGTACTGATGAAACCTTGCCACTAACTTTCCTAAACAGTAAATGCAATCCAGAGATCCAGGAGCTGACCATGATGCAGGTGATGAATCAACTGCTTTTCTTAGAGAGATTCAAACTTTGAAATGAGCCATTTTCTTATAGCATTGGAAGATATGAAATGTATAGAACTGGGGTTTATTTTGGCAGCTTTCATGTCTCCTTTTGTGTCCATGCTGAGAACCTTTCTTATCAGAGGAGGCTTTTGTTTCCTTGCTCAGACACCCATCAAAACGGCAAATGCATCAAAGCTTTTGCAAATTTCCTGATTTTCTGTGTGAACACAGAAGCCTTACGGTCTATTTTCTGAGGTTCTGTGACAAAATCTCATTTTTCCTTGTTTGTTAGAATTTCTCATAACTAGCCTCCTCCTTGTAAAATACTCCTGCAGCTTTTAACCAGCATAAGGTGTTACACAGAAAGGGTGCTACAGAAACAAGAAGGGGATAATCTCTTCCTCCTGCTATCTCTGATCCCCATACAAAACCCAGTTTGCAGTTTCTGGCACCACAGGAGCACACTGGTGATTAATGTTCAGTTTGATGTTCATGAAAACTCCCAAGTCCTTTCCTTCATGGTTTCTACTTAGCTGTCCAGTCCTCAGTTTACTCTAGTCTATATGGTTATTGCAGAACTATTTTTTGTCCTCGTTGAAATTATCGAGAGTCCCGTTCACCCACATCTCCAGGCCATGAAGGCCCCTCAGAATGGCAGCCCTACTATCCAGCATATCAGCCACTCCCCCAATATATTCGTTTGGCAGCCCATTGGCTGGGTATTTGCTACTGCCGATAGTTACTAAAATTTTAAATAATACCAAACAGGTGCCACTGGTAGCCAGCTGCCAGTTGGACTTTAAATCTTTGACCATTAGCCTTTTAGACCAGAAAAAAACCCAAAAAACCAGTAGTTTTCCACTTTATACTCCATCTATCCAAAATATAGTTCTTCAGTTTAGCATCATGGAATACCATGCTGACATTCTTCCTGGAGTCAGGGTAAACAACATCTGTTGCTGTGTCTGCTTGTGCATGGATCAAGTCATCTCATGGAAAACAAATCAAGCTGATCAGCTGTGCTTTCTATTGCTAAATCCATCCTGGCTGCTCCAAATCAATTATTGTCTTTCATGTGCCTGCAAATAGTTTAGACAAGAATTTACTCCAAAATCTTACCAAAAACTGAGGTTAGATTCACCAGACTGTAGTTCCTCAGATTCTCCTTGTTACTATTCCTCTGACATGTTTTTTGCCTCAGAGTGAGGATAGATGGCTCTGACTCAGTTAAACATCTTTCTTTTTCTTTTCCACCCTCTTAGATGTGGATGAGATCCCTCTTCACTCAACAGACCTGAACTGATGGTGAGAAAAATGTTTATTCACATGGACCTGGGTTCATAGCAGTGAGTCTCTGACAACCAGATGACAGAGAAGACTAAAGTGATAAATAGCAGAGGACTGGTTAGGGATTTGGCCTCTGTGTATATTAATTCTAGTGAACCCTTTTGCAGGGACTGTTTTTGTGTCTTGGCTGTCTTCCTTAGATGGAGGATTTTTTTTTTTTTTTTCTATTGTAGCATCCATTATTTTGCTGGATATGAGAAATCTTTCATTCAGATCTAGGAGTAACCACCTGTCCTCACATACTTGTAAAAGGGCTGCCTCTAGGTTCCATTGGTGTCTATATAAAAAATTAATTCCACAGTACCATCTGAATTTCAAAGTATTAAGAATTTCAGGGAGCACAGTTGCTCCTATTAAACATGTTTGCACACACAGGAGATAATTTCATTCAGAGAAATATCTTGTTACACAGGAGATCGATTAAAGAGACTGCGGCTGCTGGAAATTCAATTAGGAATAATCAGTTTTATCCTACTAAGCTAAGAATGAAGTTTTCTTAGACTGTCAATGGTAGGACCTGGACACATAATTTAAATCTCTTACATTACTATTTCCTTAAATATTTTATTTTGTCACATCCCATCTAGAAGTTTACAGATAAACAGTCAAGAAATTATTTTCATAAAAATGATGACTGAAAAATGAAAAAATAATTTCATCTCTGGTAAACCCTCATACTTTCCAACATCTTGCTCTGCAGAAAGGGAAACAGCAGGAATATAAATATGAAATCACAGAACCACAGAATTGCTTTGGTTGGAAGAAACCTTAAAGATCACCCTTAAAAGTTCCAAGCCTCTGCCATGGGCAGGGACACCTTCCACGAGACCAGGTTGCTCAGAGCCCCATCCAGCTTGGCCTTGGACACTTCCAGGGATGAGGCATCCACAGCTACTCTGGGCAACCTGTGCCAGGGCCTCACCACCCTCACAGGAAAGAAATCCTCACAAATAACTACTCTCTGTCAGTTTGAAGTCATTCCCCCTTGTGCTGTCACTATATGCATGTATGGTATGAGACATACTGTGGCAAAGTTGACAAATTACGTGTCTACTGTGTCACTGTTAGTATCACTCACTTGAATAAATATTATATATTTGGCCTGGATTTCTTTTAAATTACAACATGAAAAAATGGTAGTCATAGTAAGCGATTTGCAGAAGCCTGACTGTCTTCTATTTCAAACTCAGAGGAGCTGAAAAATGCCCTGAACTTCCATTGATGCAATTTTAATGGATTTATTTCTGGGGTTACTTCTAATTAAACTAATAATAGTATTTGCTGTCTTCCCACTTTAGAAAAGATGCAAATCAGCCAAAAACTATTGTCTTCTATGGAAACCTATAGGTCTTGTTAAGTCACAGTTTGAAAATAGAGCTTCTGTAATGCTTAAAAGATTCTATGTGCTGTTCTAATTGTAACAGCACCCAGAATAACCAGAGTTCAGACAAATGTCTTGATGCAAAGAGCAGCCTTGAACAATTTATGTCATATAAAAAGTAAATTATACCTTCAGCTGAAAGTAGGAATGTATTAAAACAGTGTCCAAATTGCAAACATCTCTACTTAGTGATTTCTGTAAGAGCAGAGTTTAGCCCTTTCTTCATGTATTTATCTTCACAGTAGTAGCACCCAGTTACGTAAGTGAGGGGTCAGTTTTCTCTTCTGCAAAGACAAGGGAGAGGAAGACCTTATTCTTATGATGTAAGGTATGAATGTCACAGCAGCCAGAAGGAGAGAAAAGGAGGTTTTGTGGAATTCGCATATTACCTTTATATGATACACTGAGTCTGTCTTGGCCAGCTCCAACACAGCTGTAAGCATTCTGGTAGAAGGTCTGGATTTAAACAAAAATTACATTAAACTCCTTATCTATTTATATGAGGAAAGAGAGGAAATTTTGTTTCCATGTCATCTGGTCAAGCTTGTAGGGACTGCTGTAGGGTCATGAGAACAGAACACAGTTATTGGGATAGTTATGAGGCTCTCAGCTTTGAATGTTAGCAAGCCAGGACTTCATTACTGACTGCAGTCCTTCATTTAGGCATAGTCCCTTGAAAAAGGCATGAAATAGAAAACAAGCAGAAAATTTTGCAGTGACAAATATATCCCTAAATCTGAGGGCTTCCCCCCACATAACAACAGAAATAATTCAACATAAAAAACTTTATTATTCCTCACACATCTTCTGTTCACCCTTGCGCTATTCACAAGGGAAAAAAATGAGCATGCGTTAGAAACAAACAGCTCAGAAATCTAGATGAAGAACAGAGCCAGGAACCTCTCCCAGTGTAGTACCTGCAACCAACTATCTCCTATTTTAATTAATCCAACTCAACTATGTTTTCTTACACTTATGAATAGAATAAGATCCATTTTTTCAGTTGCTGCTTTAATTGCACCACAGGATCACTGCCTTGGAAACCGTAGGGCATTACCATAAGTACAGTCGGCGACAAAAGCAGCTTTAGGCTCTTTCCTCAGCACTCGAAAGCAGGATTCAGGGCAAAGCCACTTCCCAGTTTAGCTTAGGAAAGATGAATGTCCCCACTGGAGTGACTGATTTTTTGAAACCAAGCAAAGGAACCCCCAAAGCACAGTGCAAGCTGGTGAGTTCTGTGGTTATGGAAAGCAGTCAGAGGGCAAGCATTGCATCTTTCCTTCCTTTTTCTCCTGTCCCTTTCAGTTCTGCTGCCTTTCAATGTCAGAGATACATGTTTTTGCTGTATTTTGGGATTCATCATCACCTATATTCTTTGGATTTAACATCTTCTTTACTTTAGTCCAGTTGATCTCCATAGTACCAGAGAAAGGATTATGGCCAGTACTTTATTGTGATTTATAAAAATATTTTTCTCATGCAATTGTTGTTTATTCTTTGAAATGTTAACATTCATTTTTACCATTAGAGGGCTGTATTGTTTTTTACTTTTCTATCTGTTGTCTATTGCATTCTTGTTTCTATCAGCCAAAAACTACCTGTAAGAACAGCCACAACACAAACAAGTTCTCGCCTTTGACCCAGTTAAGTGGCAGGGATCTTGTTTGCCCTCATACCAGAAGTCCACAGAAAGAGGTAAATTAGTTACTGTTCCATAAAGTTAACCTTGAGGTTGTTTCTGCTACTGCTGATCACTGAGCAGATGATTTGCCTTCTTTCCCAAAGAGAAGCAGATACAGCAGATTTATGTGGTGATATCTAAGAGGGAGGTCCAAGAGAGAAAATCTGTCCTCACTGAGGTTAGCAGGAAATTTGCTCCTGAACTGGGTTCAGGATTTATTTCAGCTTCCTCTGTCACATTAGAAATACTGGCCATCAGTGTCAGATATAGTCACAGGTTGAATGGGGAAGGGGAATTGCAGCAGTTTGTTCTTTACATCAGGAGCAAATCATACTCTCTCCTTAGGAACTCTTCGGTCCAAGAAGGCCTGCAAAGAATTCATGCAGAAAGACAGATACGGTTTTGTTTATAAATTAGAATATATATATATATATATATATATAAATATATAATGCAAGGTCAGGCTAATTTCATGAGAGTTTTTTCAAGGCAATGGCTGTACCCTACTTTTCTGACCATTAGGAATTACAGATACTTAAACACTTTGGTTGAGTTAACACAGTGGATTTAGCAGAGATCTTCACTAGTTAGAACTCTCATATATGCATATACAAATTGAGGTGAAACACACAGCACTCTCCAAAGTTACCCAAGTAATACAGTGCCAAACCCAACTCTGTGCAACACCTGGTTGGATAAAAGACAAAATTATTTGATATTTCCCATTATAGTGAGCTCACTGGATTTTCTTTTATGACTTATCTCATGCATCCAGATTAGAAAATGTCAAATCATTAACTGACTGTTCTTCTAAGCACTCAGTATCAAAACAGCCCTCCACTGCATCACTGGGCTTCAGGGGACATTTTCAAAGGCACAAATGACATGCAGACACCAACTTTCATTATCTGCTCTGGAAATTGTTTCAGAGGTTAGGGACATTAGGGGTTCTGACATGAGGACAGTATTTTATCAAAATACCTTGTTAACCATGGCACACAGAGGAAAGATTATCTTAACTTGTTATGAATAAATCTGTGTTCTCAATTCAGCAAATCATTTAAAGACATGATTGCGTCCCTTGAAATTCAGTGCCACAATTTAGAAGACAGTTGCCATGTAGAGAGAGAAAGAGAGAAATTTCAGAAAAACTAGAATTTCAAATGCTGACATTACAAATAAGTATAAAATTAAAATTTAAAAAGTATAGTACATTTTAAATAATCAGTAAGACAATTTAGTTTTAAAAATTCTGCTCTGCTGGTTTTACATTGTAGTCAGGGTCCCTAACACACCTCTGCCCCTGACATTTGAGCTGAGAGAGTACCTGTGTATAAAAATGGCATAGTAGGTGTATGGATCTCCATGAAAGACTTTGAGAAAAGTTTTTTCTTGTTCTTTCTGCTTCCTAATAATAGAGCACACAACAACAAAAAGAGCTTTCAGAAAAAGAGATGCAAATTTAATTTACCTCCCTAACATGTAGATCACATGTGTACCATGAGCTGTGGTATTTATTTGTACACAAACTAGGTACAGAAAGCCATGGGTAGGGACAACAGCCAAACAAACAAACAAACCAAAAACAAAAATCAAGGAATTTTTTTTTTTTTTTTTTTTTTTTTTTTTTTCCCTAAATAAAGATTTATTTCTTAGTTTGCTTTTGACTGACAGAATATCAACATATGGATTAACTCCCTCTTGCCATTATTAGCAGGAATGTTAGTGTCACAATATTACAGACTGTTTTAGAGAAAATGTTCATGAACTGTTGATGGCAAAATTCTGCCAGGATTCACACCCAGAAATTAATGTTGATTAGTTTGTTGTGACAAAACCCCCAACACCAATATTTCTAAACTACTGTGAAAATTACACAAATAATTTAAAAATAAAGATCATTAATAATGGCATAATCAGTAAAATCCTAGTAAAATTATTCTAATAATTACATCTACTTTTATTTGTTTACATTATCCTGTGGCCTTCATCTTTGAATTTCAGTCACAGCTTAGGATCTTGGTGTGTCAAATGCTGTAGGTTTGGTGCTGTGAACGTATAAATTTGTTTTCTGTTCAGAGAGATTAGAATTAAACTTTATGACAAAACACATGGACAGAAACAGATGAGAGGAGTAAAGGAAAATAAGGAGGCAACATTTGCAGGTGTGCTTGCCTTCTGATCTCAGAATACACCCAAATCCCAGCAGTCCACACTTTTGTGAGCATCTCATCAAAAAATGGTTGTTAAGCAGTGGTTTTAAAAGCAATAACCAGAGTTCTAGGGAAGGCTGTGAGAAATAAAAGATAGGTGAAGGTGTCACTGGATGCCTGAATGCATGAACTTCAGAATTTAACATGGGTGTGATGAAAGTTGGCCTCATAGATCACCTGCAGGAGGGAAATGTCAACTTGATACTGCAATAAGACCTGAAGTGCTAGGAAAATAAAAAAAAAAAAAAAAAAAAAAATAAAAAAAAAAAAAAAAAAAAAAAAGTACTCTCTTTGATACAACGCAGAAGGTGACAGCAATTGCAGAGTGTGAAAATCAAAGTAATGGACTAGGAAAATGACCTTAGCAGCAGCCTGCCACATGCACACTGGCAGCACAAAAGTGCCTCTGACAGGAACAGACAACATGATACCAAAGAAACTGAGTTGTGAGATGGGAAAGCTTTAAGGATTTAAAGGGGCAATAAAGCTCTACCTTTGCAGTACTCCCACCACCAGCACTGAAAAGGAACCTGTCACATTTAAAAATAGGTCTTACATGCCAGTGTTAAAAAACACTCTAAATTAAAGATAAAACCTAGATTGCAAACTCGAGAGATAGATCACTTGAATCTGTAATGATGTGGAAAAGGGATGTCTCAGAGGTAAACGACAAAGATGCATTTGTACGGTAAAACATACCAGTAAGCTCTTCTCAGTAGTGAAAGCAGTGAAAAGGAAAGATAAAGAGTGCAAGGAAGACAAGCTACACAGTGAGGTCATTGGAACAATTAAAGGAGTTGGGCAAAAAGCAGTCAAGAAGCATCTGCTTTAAACAGGTAAATGGGGCAGGTAATAGTTTTAGAACAGGAAGACAAAAGCAATGCAAAAGCCCTCCCTTTGATCAAGTTCCTCTTGGGAGACTGACAGGACTATTTATAGAATCAGTCAAATGCTGGCTGCAATGGGGACATTCTCAAAGACAGTGACAAGGTGATTGATGGTGGGGGTGAGAAAATCCACTAAATGTGAGGAGAATTGTTAACTGGAGAAGAAAGATAGAAAGGGTGTAGTAAATGTTTCATGGCATTTATTCCTAAGTCTAGAAAGAAGAACAAGGGGAAAAGGCAATGAGGATGAACCAGGGTTTGATTCCAGCACAAGCTAAATGGGGCAGGAGAGAAAATATTTATGTGAGAGAAAGAAAAATCTTGATGAGTAATTATATTAACAGAGAAAGGACAATAAAAAGGAAATCAGGAGGAAGAGTGAATCTATAGAAAGCTGAACTGTAGAGAGTAGAAGGGAAGACGGGTGATGGCAGGTCAGAAGCTGCCTTCAGGACCTTAGGTGAGCTACTTGCTGAAGATTTTAAGTAAAAACTACTCAAAGAGAAATATAACCTGGTGATTGCCAAAAACAAATGTCATGGGGTCACTGCAGACTGACAGATTTGAGAGTCCTTATGACCACGGCTCTTTGTGGCAGGACAGTAGGCAAATATTACAGAGTGCATTTTTGCCTGGAGGACTAGAGAAGGACTCAGTATGATGTGAAAACCATGAGTCTAGTAGTGCTGCAAAGGTCAAAAGTTAAGTTTAGAAAAACATTGAAAAATCCAGCAGGAAGCCAGTATTAAGAGAAAGCACTGGGGAATTGAAAAAAAAAATACATTAAAAAAATACATTATAAAAACAAAACTCTGTCCTGTTCTACTGCAGTTCACATATAACACAGAGAAAAGCAGTATTTTAAGAGTAAATATCTAATCTGGCTGCATTACCAAGTGTTTGTCATCTTAGTATTTTGGGATATCACATCCATTGCTGAGGAGTCTATATTTGGAATGAAATGTGACTCACAATATATTAATGGCAACTGAGGTGGGTAAAAAAGTGACTCGAAAGGAAGAAGACGGAAGGAAAACAGTGGTGCTCAAATTCCTTGAGGTGGTAAAGTGTTTTCCTGTGTGTAACCACAGGCTCTCACCTGTTTTATGTGGAACGTGGTGACAATCTGTGTTTTCAGAAGTGAGCTGCGCGTCTTCTCAACCCCTCCCAAGTTTGGTCACTTTCCTTCACTGCCTGTATATTTTCAGAACCAATAAATTTCCAAGGTTATTTCAAATTATTCTCATATATTTCCCATAGGTACTTGACTTCTTTCAGAGTCACTTTCCATTACTGTCCACTGCCCCTTCCTCCTTTCCAGTCCTGTGTAGCATATTTCACATAATTTTCTTGAAGCATAGATGGAATTTGTGCAGAGCTCATAAAGTGGAAGTGAGAGGAAAAAAGATGCAAAAATAGGGTATAAAGAGCTCAGTCTGAAAATATCTCACAAATAGATATTTTTATTACAAGATTCCTTATGCAGCACTCATAATGCCTAAATAACTAACTTCTGGGCATATCCAAAAACAAAGAGCAGGACAGATTTATGGTTATTTTTGAGGGTTTTTTTGGATATTTGTCTAAGATTCCAGTGGCATCTGTATCTCTGAGATTGTCCTTCAGCACTGAGAAAATCTCATTCTCAGTATCAGCATCGATTCTGCAGCCACACTTCACAGACTGTCACTTGTGTTATAAATAAATTGGCGGAGATAATATTAATCTCCTTAAAATGCCTTTATTAATCAGCTCTTATAATGGTTGCTCGAGGGGTTTTTGGCAGCCCGTGCGCCGTGGAGGAGGAGGGTGCTGATCAGCTCTGCTGCAGGGAGTTGAGCAGGGCTGGAGAACCCGTCCCTCGCTGGGAGTGTTCTCAGAGTTCTGAATTGCTTTTGTTTTCTTTGGGGATCTCACTTCTGGTTTGGCACTCTTAAGTCACAGTCAGTCACAGAAACTGGAAAAATCAGTTCCCCCGATACTTTAGGGTCTACACGGCCCAGCATTGGTTCCTGTGTGTTTTAATTTTACTTAGTTTTATTTTTATAAGGGGTTTTTGGTGTTAAAAGAGTCCCGAGATGCACCTCGGACTTTTGATTTGCATGTACAGGGTCGCCCTTGGGGAGCAGGGGCTGCGGGCTCTCATGGCAGTTTCGCAATTCAATATGGCGTCTTGGAAGTTTTGGTGGTGGGCAGCACCAGGGCTGTGAGGTGGGGACGGAACGTGGTGGGCGTGGGTTCCCCTTTCTTGGAGCGGGGCGGCGGTCTGGGCGGGCCCGGGGATGCGGCACAGGAGCTCATGGACGCACCATTCTAGCAGCAGCGGCTGGCCGCCCGTGGTGGTTTTGCGGACTTTGGGGTTTTTCCGCGCCGGGGCTTGGGCCAGGACGCGCCGCCTGCTTGGGGGCTGGAGCCGCGTCGGGGCGGGCAGCTCCGCGGGGAGCGTGGGGAGCCAGCCTCCCAGCAGCAGGCTCGGGCCGCGGTGGCGCTAGGAGGAGCGGCTGGTCCTCTCTTCCCCTGTTTTGGCAGTGGCAGCGCCAGCTGCTCCGGCGTCGGTGGCGGGGGGGGGGGGGGGGGGGGGGGGGGGGGCGGAGCTCGTGGTGCCGGGTTTCTTTGAATGGAGCTCTCGAGGTTCGTTTTTAAGGTGGTCTGGGGGGTGCCACGGAGGTGGCTCTTTACTGCTACATTACAAGATAAACATTTCAAATTTCATTTTTATCACTTGGAAGGTTCTGTCCTCCTGGATTTTAGTTATGCAGAGTTAAATGTTCACTCTTTACACTGCTTTTCCAGAATCCTTCTACAGTTTTTAGAAATAGAAAGACCCCTACTAAAGAAAATGAAAATTAGAAGGCTCCTAAGTACATATATGTTGAAAATTTAGAGTGTTAAAACCCTTGGTTATTGTATAATAAGTGTATTAATATTTAAAATGTTTATAACTTTAAATTGTAATGTAACAGTGGAGAGCCACCTCCGTGGTCCCCCTAGTAAGGTGGGGGAGGGGGCTGTTTGGTCGCTAGAGGCCGCCCGCAGCCCCCCCCGCACCCCTCTCCCCCACCCCTCCCCCCCTGCCGGGGTGAGCTCGCCCGCCATGAGTGCTGGGGGGCCGGGGGAGAGGCGGGCACCCGCCGCCGCTGCCGAACTCACGGTCCCACCATTGCCGCTGCTCCCGGCCCACGCAGAGAGCCCGTGTAGCCTTGGCGCCTCCGCCCCCTCCCCCCCCAAGATGCCAGCCCAAGCCCGCCGCAGAGACCCCAGCCGCCTGAGAAAAACCAAAAGCGAAAGCGCCCGTCGCCGTCACCACGGCCAGCCCGGCTCGCTCCCAAAGCCCGACTCCTGCTGCCGCAGCGGCAAATCGCCGCTGGGGTGCCGCTGCCGGCATGCCCCCCCCCCCACCAGGGCCAGCATGAATCTGCCCCGGGCTGCCGGCCCGACCCCCCCACACCGCGGAACGGCTGCCGGCACCGCAGCTCTGCGGCGCCCACTCGCCGCCCGGCTGCCACCGCCACGCGGCCGTCCCACTGCCGCCGGACCCCAGCCCAACTCCCGCCATGAAACTCCGTCGGTGCTGGCGGCATCAAAAGCCCGCCCCACAGCTCCCGGAGCGGGCCGCGCCAGACCCCGGCCCAACTCCCGCCATGAGACTGCCTCAGAGCCGATTGCAAAATAACCCCCCCCCGGGGCGACCCCGTGCCACCAATATGTAAATTAAAAACCCTGGTGTAACCTGGGACCCTTTTTAAAGCCAAAAAAAACCCTAGAAAAACAAATCAATGTAAAATTTAAACCCACAAAAGACAGTACTAAACCGTATATACCCTAAAGTATTAAAGAACAATTTTTTTGTAACTCACTGTAACCTAAAAAGTACCCAAGAAAAAGCAGGATCCCAAACCAACTCAACGAAATACAAGAATTCCTAGGACCTCCGGTGAAGAAGGTGTTCCCGGCTCTATAGCAACTTGAGCTGCAGAGTCGACCAAGATCCTGATCCTCCTCCTCAGGGTGAAACCGGAAAGGCTGCCAGTCCTTTGAGCCACCCTTGTAAAAGCTGATTAACAAAGGCATTTTAAGGAGAAAAATATTGTATTATCTCCACCCATTTTTAACACCTATCATGGCACAGAAATTGTACCCCGGAACTCCCAGAGTATTAAGCTACTTTTGCATGTTTAGCTTGATAAAGGGACACCAGAAGTTTTACTCCAGGATTTCTGTAATTTGCGGACAATCTAAGAGTAGTAATGAGTAATGAGAGCAAAATGCCCCCAAAAGAGCAGAGATAGGTTTGGGGCTTATTTTTTATTGTAATAATTAGAAACATTTTATGAAGGCATGAAATTACGTTAACTACGCTCTAGAGCTTTCCTCATGAAACAAATAATAATAATTATTTTTAAAACAAACAAAAAAAATTATGTTACAGTCTTCTTAAAATTAAAAAAAACCATAGAGCTTGATCTGAAAATGGCTGTATAAACACTCACAAAGGTTCTCACAAAATCGCTTCTGTTTGGCCCTTCTGCCAGTTCTGTAGGAAGTAATTTGGTCTCTAATTTCTTGTCATGAAAGTACATATAGTTCACAGCCTTCAGAATTATCATGCAAAGAAATTAATGAGTGTTTCACAGTCACTTGTATTCTAAAATTGTAAGAACTACATAAAAGCAATCTTCTTTTTGTAGGTAATGGAATATTTTCAGTGCAAGGAGCTGTGCAAAAACGTGAAAATTGTTCAAAAGAGAAATTTCGATTTCTTCCAATACAAACTCAGAAAATAAAAGTCAATATTGATTAATAAATAATTAGCTTATTATAAAAACTAGTTTAAGATAAAATATGTGTTCCCCAAGGTTCTGAACTTTGATTCAGTTTTTACTTTACAAGCAAATAGTGTGAAAACATCTTGAAATTTACTGTCAAGTAAAGACTGAAGGGAAGGGAATCAAGGCTGGTTTTTGTCTGAAGGGACCTTTAAGGCAGCATTAGTAGCATTGTAAGACCATTCAGTAGTTCTTTTTTCAGTAATTTTCACCTCTTAATCAAACAAAAAAGAAGCACTACAATCAATAGAAGGGGAAAGAATCATCAGTGTGCTGATCCAGCAATCACCAGGAAAAAGCAGAGAATATGGACTATAATGAGGATCCTGAGCCATCTAGCATTCTGAAAGTTTTACCTGCAGGCCTAGAGTTAGGGACTGGAAATGCAAATTTAGAATTTGGAAGTCAGTAGTCACATGGCTCCTTGGAGGATTGGGAACCCAGCAGGTGCTGGTGGCATGCACGGCTCCAAAAGTAACATGTTCATATTTGTTATCTGGACATTGCCATCTCCTGTGCCAGTGCCAAGTTTGCAGCTATGCCAGGAGTGACTTTGAAGTCCCTGGTAGAAAAGTGGGAAAATTTGTGAATCAGATCGGTTCTTAAATATAGTCTTCAAAGTCAAAACTAAAGCTGCAGGCTCCAATGCCTGTTGTGCAGAGACACAGGCAGGGAAAATGCTCAGCACTGAAGAAATATTCATATTTTAGGCTGTGCTCCCCTATGGAGCCGGTGTGCCAGACTGTGCAGTCCCAATCTCTGGAGCACAAATCCTGGGGAGGAAGTAGAGTGGAGGTGGGACCAGGAAACAACTGCGGAAAAAAGTTAGGAAGAAGGACAAAAAGAAGGTATTAATACATCCTAATTACCTAATTAGATATTTTTGAAGCACATCAGTAACAGTAGGTCAGGGAGAAAGAGTGTAAATCCTCTGCCAGGCGTCAGAGGGAATTTATTGACAGAAGGAGGCATTGCCAAAATGCATTTCTAAGGAAGGAGTGAGAGGCAGATTTTTATTCTTTTAAGAAAAATGATAATCAAGTGAATTCAAACATCTTGGAACACAAAACTAACAGAATGTAGGAAAAAAAAAAAAAAAAAACCTGCTATAAAGTCTGGGACTAGAGCACACAAATCCATGACATTAACTAAGGAAAAGCCAGCTGAGTGTGAATGGAGAAAACACAGCAAGGAATGAAAACTATGGATTATATATGCAAAACTGATGTTTAGTGCACAGGAGAATCAGTTTCAGCAATAATAACATGTTTTAAAAGAAGGACAGTAAAAAGGAAGGGATTTTGAGGCCCAGCATTAATTTACTCTATAATTAAATAAAGATATCTCCAAGAATCTAATATATGATTGACCTGCATAAAGAGCTTGAGGCTCAAACCATACCCTGAAAAAGCAAGTTTATAATCAGTAAGAGCATTCTCATTTACAGCAGGGTTGTAATAAAAAGCTTCTCATTTAAATTCTAGAGTTTCATTTACAGTCTCTGCAAGAAGTGCCATAAATGACCTTTTAAATACTTTTAATTAAAACCCAAGAACATTTTTTTTCTTTTTAACATATAAATTGTTTTAAAATGCAACCAGATCTTCTAATTTGAGATACAGTATAGTTTTCTATGTATTACATGCAACTTAATCCAAAGGTTGAATTCTGCACTTTTGGATTGAGCAAGCTATTCAGCTGGTAGACTGGACTCTTAATTAAGTAAGATGTACTATCTTTGCTTTTCTACCCTTTAACAAGTGATAGGAGATGAAATGTTAATGGGAAAGTTCTTTTTTACATTCAGAAGAGACAGAGGGCAGCCATTTACCATCTTTTGAGGGCATCTGTTTATTTATCCCCATCCCTCAGAACATCGCAAACTGTCCAAGGCATAGGAAAGGTCAGGTCCATATTGATTATGTTGTATGCTGAGGACAATCCCAATGTAATGCTTCCTCATGGGCTGTGCTGAAAGCACTGGTTCTGTGAAGATAAATGCCCACTCTATTCATTTCATGTTGCTTTCCTCCTTTCCACTTCAAGCAGTTTCTGGCTGCAGAAGTGACATAGATCTCTATCCATTACTAACTTGAAAATCTGATCTAAAGCTCTGTGAACCTGCAGGCTGTGCTCAGTAAATTGGTATTAAAACCCATATGAGGAATTGCATAATCCTTTAAAGAATATTTCATTTGCCAGTGACCTTTTCAGCACTGGAACTAGTTGCTTGTTTGGCAACGATTTTTGCTAGAATAATCCTCAATACTTGCATGCACCTTTTATCTAGCATGAACTCTGATTTTTTTTTCCACAGACCTGTCATATTAGGCTATGACTCTCCAGGTAGACAGCTTTAATACAACCAATATCACCAAGATATATTGAGTGAATTGTTAGTAAACTATAAACAGTTGACTGTAGGTGCAGCTGATGATACACTACCAGCAGTGTGCAGTGACCATAAAATTATTTACTTATGAAGCTGTTCCAGAAGCAATATATTGGGCAGAAGCTTTAAACCTTCAAAATTGCAGAGTCCCATTGATATTAAACCTGGCTTTAAAAGATCAGATACAACAAGTCTAGGTGAGCATGGGAAACATCAGCTTTTGCCAGGATATTTTCTATGCTTTACATGAGATTTTGCAGTTGTTTGGTTTTTGGGTTTTTCCCCCTGGCCACATCAAGTAAGCAGTCAGAGAAAACTAAGGCAGCACTAGGGTAAGCAGTGATGCTGAGCTATTTGGCAGCTTGACCTCACCCTCCACTGATGGTTCCTCACCTTTGTTACCAGGAGTATAAAGCTCACTAAAATAATTGCTATTCATTTTTTTTTCCTTTCCTCCCACCTGAGATGCTACAAGAACAGCAAGGAATTATTTATTCCTTCTGAAATTGTCTGAAGGTCCCTGTGCTGTCATTGCCAGAGATGTCTGAATGAATCAAAACCCCAGGTACACTTCAAGTTCAGATCATATCTTCCTTTTTACAGGAACCTTTCAGTGATACCAGAAGATTAAGCTAAAGGGGGATAAAATGGAGGGTAGCTACACTTCAGCTTTGCTTTTCAACTTTGAGATCTTTCTGACTGAAATTACTGACAGACTGTAATACCGTTACATAGTGAGAAAGACCCAGGAATACAGAGTGCTTCAAAGGGTGTTATGAGAGACAGTAGATATCATATTGAATTTATATTAACAAAGTTAGCAATCAAAAATATACAGGAATAAGTGTTATGCACATTTTCGTAAGTGTCACAACAATTGTTATGTACATTTCCAGTAGTCAAAAAAGAGAACTAGTCTACTCATTTTCTCAGACATGCTAAGGCACAGACACCTGTTGTCAACAACTGTGAGTAGATCTGTAAAATTGAATTCCAAGTGTGAAAGTAAAATTTCTCTTGATAAAATCTTCTTCTAAGAAATTTTATCAAGAGGCTGTCCTCAGCAAAGAGTAGGGGAAGGAAATTGTTTTTGTGGCTGTTATTACTCTAATATGAATCTTTTGAGCTGGAGGGTGAAATGGAGTTCCTTATCCTCAGACTCAAAAGAATACTTAACACAAAGCTTTCAGATTTAAAAAGGTTTTGCTGACATCTAACTAATTCTTTCACCACTTTTTTCTTGAAAAGTCAAGAACATTCTCTCTTCATGGGAAGATAATATGAGTTGTGACAAACAACAGCTGAACCAGGAGAAGGCACTTTTGAAATACAATTTGAGGATGGCTACCAGACCACTTTGCTTCATTAGCCTCTCATTTAGATTAAAATAGATTTAAAGAATAAGAACTAGTCCATAGGTAGTGTGTACAGCTCTAAATTCACTGATTTCTCTAAGTCTATGTTACATACATGTTGAAAATAGTCTGGCAAATTCAAGTATTTATGAAGTCAGTTCTAAGAAATGTACTTGCACTGTTCATATAAGAACCAATAAAATATGAAGATGAATTAAATATTGCTATTGTTATTTGACTGTGAAATCACATTATACTGTTACCAGTACTTCAATTAATTTTTTCTGCAGGCATTTAGTAATGTTCAATTTCTTTGTTAGATTGTTGGTGTTTTTCCTCTTTGTTTTACAATCCACATGTTTTTCTCACTTGAGAATTAGGTTGGGATTCACTTCAGAAAAATCTCTTTCTCCCTACCAAGGGATTAATCTGTATTAGTACTTTTTTTGCCATGTCAGAACACTACTCCACAGGACTAATGGATTCAATGCCAATGGTTTAAAACAGTCTCCAAAGTGCAACTGGATTTTCTGTAAAAGTGCCCTCTAAATACCTAAAGAGCATCCCACAGTCAGGTGAAATAACATCTTGACATGTGATAGCCAACATTGGTGAGTGCTGTGATGTTATTTGTACAAGTCCCATACTTGAAAACTCTTTCCTTGGGAAATCCATGATGACATCCATTTCTTATGGCAATAAGTCAAAAATTTTATATTTTTGAAAGTTATTATTATCATCATTATAAATTTTTTAAGTTAGAGGGGGAAGGGAAAGAATATGTCTCTTCTCATCTGGTGGAACGGGAGGCCACAGCAATATTGCAGCCCCTAACCCTTTGAGAGCAAGCAGTAAAAATTGCTAAACACTGTTGATGGTATTAGACAGACATGATAAAGATGTCTTGTTGTTTTCATTTAGCAATAACAACAGTTTGTATTGTGGAAATGGTAGTGCAAACAGGAAATTGAACATGCAGACTAATGGGAATAATAGGGATGTGGCCATTGATTTTTACATGAAATAACAGAGGAGGGGAAGATTGGGAGATATAAAAAAGAACCAAACAAGCTAGCAACAATATTTTAGCAATGCAGTAAGTGAACCGGAAAGCAGGAAAACTAATTTTCATAATAAAAGAACAGAAAGCAGGCAAAAATAAAAGGAAGTGAATCCTCTCTCATACAAAACACTGCTGTTTGACTACAGCTGATCTGTACTTTAATGTGGCAAAAGAACCTTTGCTGAAAGAATAAACTGAATAAAAAAGAACATTGGGGACAAGTAAGTCACTTAGAAAATTAGTTCTCACCCATTCTAAAGTGCTTTGCATTCTGATTGGAATTCATTACTTGCAGTGTTACTCCTTCACAAGATAAAAAAACCATTTATTTACATCATGTTTATGAAATGTTCTCTTAATTTATTCTATTGCTCTGTTACCAGCTTTCTATTTTCTTATGCCTGGAAATTTTCCTTTGTTCATTGATTTCTTTTTGTTACTCTTTCACTCAGGGTTCCTTTTTTTTTATTTTTTTTTTTTATTTTTTTTTTCTTCCAGTTAAGTCGAGCCAGATTTACCAGGAAGTGGAGGCAAAATGGAGGCAATGTCTTGGGATTTTAATCCTACATATCTCTTCCAGGAATTACAGGCAACAAGACAAAATGTTTTCTGAGAGTATCCAATGTTTTCCTCACTTGGTCTCATTCAGTGCTGACTTCAGGACTTCATCCTCAAATAAGGTAGCTCAACAAATCTGGAAAGTAGGTTGTTTTAATACCTGCTGTCTCTGGTGTGCCAGCACAGTACACAGAGATGAAAAAGAAACTGTTAGCAGAACTTACTCATCCCGGACTTGGAACACCTGCAAACCTAATATTTGTTTTCTTTCTTTTTATAGTTCAATGGCTTCACAGTTCTTTTCCTCATCCATTTTTACTGTAGTTGTTCAATCAGCTATTTTCATCTGTATTATCTTGTGATTGTTTCCAATGTTTTTGGTGCTATTTAATTCACAAGCTGCTGACAATCAGTTTCTGCCAGATGTTCTTGGAATCAAAACAGAAAGATGAGCTGAGACTGCAGCAGACAGCTGAGACAAACACTGTCTAGGATTTTTTGCATGTATTTTTTATTTTACATATGTAAATAAATCTATTCAAAACCTTAGTCTGACAACATGTAATGAAAAACAATGGGCTAGTCAGTAAGGCAGTATGTGAAAGGCAAAGTATTTACTTCATGATTTTGAAACACATCACCAATACGTGCTGTGAATACGCTGCTATGAGGTTCTGTGAGCTTCGCTGTTCATGCTTGTGCTACATGAAATTCCCACAGTCTGCACTATTAAACCTCCTCTTACCCAGAAAAGTGAGACCAGAGTTATGATTCGTCATCCTAAAGAGATCACCCAACCAGACAATGAATAGGACCAAAGCTGCATCAGGCATGGCTTAAGATGTCTGGGCGCATGCTTGGACTTTCATATTTTTCAAGTTAGAATCATTTCTGTTCTTATACTTACAGTGCCTTTTTAATATTATAGCTCAGGAGGGGGAAAACATCAAACCGTTCAGAATTCTTATCCTCAAAACTGAAACTAAATGTCAAGACCTCACTGTGATCAAAGCAAATTAATTTCAATTGTATTCCTGTTCTTCACGCTTTGCTAGGGGAATTTACTGCTTATAAAAGGTTAGAGATTGACTGCCCTGTGAACAGAGGTCTTCTTTTGATCTTCGGAACAAATCTGACAGTGTGACATATTGTCTCACTGATGTACCACTTCCCTGGCCAGACAGATCAGACAGGAATTCCACTGCCGTTCCTGGTTTATCTGCACAGGCACTTACGTGTCCCAGAACCACAGTGGTTTCTGATCAATGTCTACCAGGAGAGCAGATAAGACTCTGCTTTAATCTCACCACACGCTCCTGGTCTGCACCAAGACCCGAACCATCCAAGAGAAATGGGAAAAATATGTGTGTGCACATTTATCTGCTCATTACTTTGTGTCTGGGCATTCATTTTCTCTTAAGCTCACTTTTAAAAGTGAGGAAGCATGAAACTATAAAATGTTCACCTTGGCGGAAAAAAAAAAAAACAACACCACATTTTCAGGTTGAAATGAGTCTCTGAAGCTTCTGAATTATTACAAAAGTATCATGCAGATGAAAATTTTAAGATGAACATTTGGAGTGCAAACACGGTTGAATTCACAACAGATTTCCCTGATTTGTTTGGATTTTATTGAACTTTTTTTTTTTTCTAACAAGTGCTGTGGAATCTGTGTTTTATCTGTGCAATAAAGCTGCATAGATATAAACTTTTATTCATTTTTAAATGGAAGACAAGTTTTCAGCAATAAACCGATATTCTCCTTGAAGCTGGTTAAGCCCCTGCACCTTTCAAACTACTAAGAATGTGAGACAGTCTTTATAATTTGGATTTTCTAGATTTAACCTATTGAGAAATACTAGAGCAAAATCCAGGGTCATTTGTCAAAACAAGACCTAGTTTTGCTTCTTTCCACACTACCTACAGGTGAAAAGTCATTTAGGCTGAGAGATATGCTGAAAAAGAGAGATGTTTTGCAAGGGAACTTGCAAAAGGGACCGAGTTCCTCAATTAAAAAAAAAAAAAAATTGGTTTACCAGTGTTGTGACAAAAAATATCTTTGTGAGTTGTACAAAGCCAAAATTGGGTTTATAATTAAATTTCATTGCAAGATTGCATCCTCTAAATATATTTTCTGTATCAGTAGCCTTTACATATTAAGTTGAGGAAAAGTGCTCCATTTACATAGGTTGCAGCAAGGACTCCCAAATTAGTCTTCTGCAAACTTCTGTTCCCTGGAAGCCCTGTCCTGCTCTTAACCAGGCACCTCTGTTCCTATCATTGTATCCTTCTCAAGAAGGAGTCCAATTACAGAATAAAATTGCAGGCTAAAGCAATATTGAAATTAGTTTTTCTGCACACCTTTCATCCTACTAAATTGTTGTGAACTGCTCCTCCTCTCCTTTGGTTGATAAAGTTACTTCAAAGGAGAAAGAGTGACTTTCACCAAACCACAATACACTCAGGACAGCTTGATGTTGAATGTCCCTATAGAATAAGAGTAATAAACAAAAATCTGAGACTCCTGTACTGCTACAAAATCAGAGGTCTCTACTTTTTTCTCATTGGTTTAGCATTTAATATCAAGCTACTCTTGCACCAAAGTAAAGCCCCACAGGACCTGGTAAGTTGTGATGAATTAACATTAGACACTAAGGGGTTTTAATTGCCTGGTTGGCATCAGAAGCATCAATCCCAGAGTTTATCAGAAATGCTTTCTGCAAGGTTCTGGCTGTCTTGGTATTTACATGATGCTAATTGCTATCATTAGCAAGTCACTTCCTGATCAGAGATGCTTGTAAAGGACAAGTTTGTGGGATTGGTTTCTGGGTGATAAGTGTACCATCTGCTTTCCTTTTACAGCCCTCTGCCAGATAGATTCATCAGTGCCACTTTAAAAGAAGTGCCAGAGGGGAGGGAAAAAAGGTTTCTTTGCCAGATGTTACCCAATATTTTATGAGAGATGAAAGGCCAGTGAAATTGATGGTGATTAGAAAATTGTTGCGCTTTCACTTTTCTTTTTGGTTACATTTCAAAATAATGTCTTTGATAATAGCTACAAGCATGAAAAATCAGACTGCAAGCCTAATTCTATCAGCCCCATATTGCAACAAGAACAGAGTTATGATTTTTTTTTTTTTATCAATTTCAGCTGGTGGGACTCTGGGAGTCTGTTTACCTTTTTGGTGGGAAGGGCTCAGCAGAGTGTTTGAACACATCAGAGAAATAGTCATGTCTCAGCTGGGCTTCTCCTTTCAGTCCCATTTCCTTTACACTGTTGTAATTTCTTTTCTCTGCACTCCCCCAGCTAATCTGAGCCACGGGGACAGTGGTTTCAGAGGGTTTCTCATTTCTCATCATCTCCCTCCTCAGGTGGTTGCACAGAGAGACAGGTAAACAGACTTTCATCTCCTTGGCTGTGGTCTGAGTGTGGATGAATAAGGGAGAGGAGGAAGAAATGTTGCTTCTAAACACTCTCATGCAGCCCAGAGTATCATTTGAGGTCACACCAGACAAACAGAACCTCAAAGCACAGAGCAGATGAAATTTTAATCTGAAATTCTCCGTAGGATTTAGGATTAGCTGAAACAAAATGTCAAGCCACTGTGAAAACCGTGAGTTCCTGCAGGTACCAAAGCTCCAGAGTGGGGATTGAGGAGCTTCACTCCTGAAAACAAGGAATATTAACCACCCTGCACACAAAATCTTCTGGACACTACAGGAAGGGCAGTGCCAAACCAGCTTTGTGGTGAATCACTCTGTTTATCTGCTCTCCATAGCAGGTCAGGTAAGTTTTTAAAAGCTTTTAAAAGAGATATATAGATGCTCCAGAACACTAAGGAGAAAGTTCAGTGCATTGTTGAATATTAGTCATTAAACTGAGGTCACCAATAGTAAAATGTCATGAGTAGGAGGGTTTTCTCACCCTTCATTTCCAAGCCCTGATGAGCAGTGAGTAATTAGAGAATATTCTCTATGAAAGCTTTATTCCTGGTGGATAAGTTAGGGAGCAAGTATGGATTTAGGCTTGAATTTCACAATGGTCAGTTAGCTGAGTATACACAGAATGACATTTCTCACGTTGTGAAATTCACATCTCAGCTCTGCATCTTAGAGACCTGAGTTAAAATGTTCCTGACTTTGAAAGTTGCTTCAAGTGCCCAGTTAAGTCATGGGCCTGAAGACTCCTAACACCAAAGGGTGGGAGAGCACAATGCCATGAGGACATGAAGACACACTCATTAGAGAGATCTGAATTGGTACAGCCCTGTTAACGTTTTATAATGTTGAGTGTATCTTTTCCAAGCACAAAAATATTGTGGAGACTGTACATGGGATGCAAGTTGCATAAATATATGTGGCAAGAGCAGCAATTGTGCTTCTTTGTCTAAAAAAACCCAAAAAAAGGAAAAAAGGTTGTTTTATTAATTGTTACAAATGGTAGTGTGACTCCTTGCCTTCACACCTTTTGGAAGAGTTGGGTGTAATCTTTAACACTCTGTTAAAGGAACTTTAAAAGGAGCTAATTGTTATTAAATGGTTGCCCTAGCAACATGAAGAGGGTTACCATAGTAGCCTCTTCTATCCAAATTGAACTATAGCCAGTCTAAGATTTCAGAGGGCTGGGGATTTTAAAACCAAAGTAGGAAACAAACTACTTCTTCTGCATAGTGAGCCACTGCCATGATGTAAAGTCAAGGCTAGGTCAGACCCTGAGGTTCTTGATGTTGTCTTATTCCTGCTGTAAGAGATCTTGTTTGATTTTCCCCTTCACTGAAAGTTTGAGGAAGAAAATTAATAAAGATTAAACTGCATGATATCTGTGTAGTTCACAATCTTGTCACACTTGATGGAAGACTCCTGAGGTAGTTCTTTTTCCATGGGGCAATTTAGAAATCAAAACAGGTTTCTCTGCTCCTGCATTATCCATGACACTGGGCCGGAGCAGGGAACCTCCCCTATTTATTTGCCTTCTGATAAAACTTTTTCATCAGTAAATTATTTAGATACAGATTCAAAGTGTTATGAATAAAAATGGGCGGAGAAAATATTAATCTCCATAAAACGCCTTTATTGATCAGCTCTTACAATATTTGCTCGAGGGGTTTTTGGCTGCCCGTGGTCGCCGTGAAGGAGGAGGGTCTTTTTCAGCTCTGCTGCAGGGAACTGAACAGAGCTGGAGAACCTGCCCTCGCTGGGAGCATTCCCAGGGTTCTGAGAGTTCTTTGTTTTCTTTGGGGGTCTCACCTCTGGTTTGGTCTTTTTAACTTACAGCTAGTAAGCAAAACCGGAGAAATTAGCTCTTTTGATCCTTCAGGGTCTACACGGCTTAGAATTGGTTTCTGTGCGTTTCAATTTTGCTTGGTTTTTATTTTATGAGGGGTTTTTTGGTGTTAAACGTTATCCCAAGATGCACCTGGAGTCTTTTATTTGCATGCGGGATCAGCCGGGGCGGGCGGTTGGAGGCTTTTGCGGCCGCGTGGCAGTTCTGTCGCAGCCATGGCATCTCGGGGTCTCACGCTGCTTCACAGCGGCAGCAACGTTTGCGGGGGTTCGGGCCAGGGCTTGTGAGGTGGGGGGTGGAATGTGGCGGGCGTGGATTTCTTTCTTTTGGAACGGGGCGGCGGTTCGGCCCGGGGCGGGCGGCATGGCGGCTGCGGGCGGACGGGGCTTTTCTTCTCGGCTCCAGCACGGGGGAACGGCTGGGGGCTGGGGCTGCTCTTCCCCGCGGCTGCAGGCGGCCGGGGTTTCTCCGCGCCGAACCGGGGGGGCGGCTGGCTCTTTCCTCTCCCGCTCCGTCGGCGGCAGAGCCGGCGGCTCCGCTGGTTCCTCCCGCTCCGTCGTTGGGGTGGGGGGGACGCGGTGCCGGGCGTCTTTGAAGGGAACGGGTTCTTTTTGTTTTTAAGGTGGTCTGGGAGGAAGGTGCCACGGAGGTGGCTTTTCACTGTTACATTACAGGATTTTTATCAAAAGCATTCATGTGGAGCTCCAGAAACTTCTCTGAACCAAGAAAGCATGGAATATTTTTCAAAGTGTCACTGTGAGGTCAGTAAGTGAGTTTGTCACTGGCAAGAGATGACTAAATCACTGTTAATAAACAGTGGGCCCAGTAGCTCACAAATCCCCGATTGATCTGAGTGTGGCTGTTTCTGTCACTGTATTTTATTAATGTCTCCTCTGTTCTTCCTCAGATGGAGTGCATGAATATTTGTGCCACTTGTTGCAAAGACTTGTAAAACACAGCTAAACTATTTCCTAATTTCATGATAATGCCACTGTTAAATCAGATTTTAAAACAATTCCTAAACATTTAATGCTTTCCATAAAGCCACAATTCAAAGACCAAGGGAAGAATAAACGTTTCTTTGAAAATATGAAATGAGTTTTTAGTCTAACAGGTTGTAGCAAAAGGCTTAAAAACCCATTTAGAACCTGATTGGGTGCTATATGCCCAACCCTTTCTCTCTCACTCCATGTGTCCTCAAGAATATTAAATGAATCCCAAATGCAATTGAAGTAACACCAATAAGCCTCAGACAACTTCAAGACTTCCTAAAGTGCCACATTTCCAGAAAAACTGCATCCCTGTAAGTCAACATACAAAAGCTCCAACACATCACAAAGTCAACATCACAATATTAGCTTCAAAATTCATCTCTATTTTTACATAAAATTTCTCATAAAAGCCACTTCTGAATGATTGTTTGTTTGTTTGTTTGTTTGTTTGTTTGTTTTAATGAGCCTCACTAGCAAAATAATAAAATTAGCCATGGAGTACAAACTTTATGACTCTTACTACCAAGGTTTCACTTCAAATGATGTTTTCTCAGAGCCTGCCCTCGTGCATCTATCCTTTGCCTCTGTAATTCCCCTGCAGAGCTGCTGGGCAGCTGCTATGGAATCTGGTGAAGTCTACACAGCTCAGAGGGAAAAGCAGCTCCTTCCCCCTGAAAATCCAGCTTCTCTGGCTTCCCTGGCCACTGCCCAGGAGGGGTTTGTCCTCCATCAGTGTCTTACTGGAGTGTTTAATGTCCCCAGGGAACCTGCTCTGCTGCTGTGACATGAGTGATCCTGTCACTTCCCAGGGCAGCTCTGCATGGTCAAACAATATTCACACCCACCAGTGCCTGTGGAACACCTTTTTATCGGGTGTTGATTGCCTTGGCCAAAGCTGGAGGCCTCTGATGAGGAATTCCCCGGAGAAATGGGCTTCTCTTGGGATGGCTGTGAAGGTAATGATTTCTTCTTTATCTGGTGAGGCTGTGCTAAAAAAGCTAAAATGACACTAAAAAGGTAAGTGTAGTATTTATGTAGAAGTTACTGTCTATTGAAAATCTGATTAAATTAGAGACTAAGCAAAAAGTACCTGATTTAAAATAATTAACAGAAAGGTTTGTCTTTAGTATTTTAAACTGCATTTTAAACTGACTGAACAATTCAGGATGAAGCAATTACAAATCATGTACCTTTTGTTTCCTGAAAAGAGCAGGAGACTCCTTTAAACCCTTTTCTAAGGCTTTTCTAAGAAAGTCTTGCACATACCCACATAATCAGTTCTTGGAAGAAAGGTAGAAGCTATATAGATGGTTTTTGCACAAGAAATAACAGTCTGATAACAAATCCAGCTTGCACTGTAAGTAGCTGCTATGAATTAGGACAGAAGTTAAATATTTGACATTTATGCCACTGACCTATTTCAAAGAGAACTCAATTCTCAGTATATGATGTAAAATTAATTGTTTTCTTGGGAGACTTCTTGCACTTCTTGTGGAAGTTGAATATAGATGCATAATAGAAATATGAAAATAGAAAATAGAATAGATAATAGAAACCTATTGCTGCTTATCTTTTTCAGTTTATTTGTGTTTGGGTTTTTAAATATGATTGATAATTTTCTTAATACTAGCACTTGTTTTGTGAAGACTTCACAAAGCAGAGAAACTCCCACTGGAGACAAAAACTCTAGG
The DNA here is from genome assembly GCF_965231275.1 of Zosterops lateralis. Lineage (NCBI taxonomy): Eukaryota > Metazoa > Chordata > Aves > Passeriformes > Zosteropidae > Zosterops > Zosterops lateralis. The sequence continues at coordinate 15,991,388 of NC_139765.1, forward strand.
CTATTCTGCTGCTGTTCTAGATTTGTATTCTCTTCAGCAATCGCATATATAGTAAAATTCTGTCCTCTGGGGGAAAAAATTCTTCTTCATACCTCATCAGAATCAATATGGTTCTGAGATATCTTTTAAAAACCAGCAAGTACTGAGGTAGAGCAGTGATTTTCTGCCACTTCTGTGTCCTGCTACTTCTGGGTTGCTCTGGTAGCGAGAGTTTCCATGTCTGTTTTTCCCTCTTTGTGCAGCCCCTCAGGCCTGTCTGACATTACTGCCGTGTCCATGAGCTCACCACAGCCCTTTCAAAATGGTGTCAGCATCCTGAGCTCGGGCTGTGCCCCATAGCACACCTCCTACCCTGGCACAACCCCTGGGGCAGGCCTGCACAGGGACTTCTGAGGTCTTATCTCCCACGCTGGCAGTGCTGCAGAGGCACAGCCCTGGATGAATGATGGGGTTTGGAAGGCTCTATGCTGCTTTGGCCTTTTTATGCATGCAGATAAGCCAGGCTGCAGCTCTGTAAATCAGCCTGGAAGATTGATGCGGTGCTGCATGCACTTGATACTGCTCAAAGGGGCAAGCAGCAGGCACTCAGACATGCGGACCTGCACCGGGAACAAAAGGAAACTGCTGAGAATCTCTTTTCTGTCAGTAAGTCTGACCTAGAAATTCAGATGAAAAGTGGAAGTGCTGTCAGAGAGGTGGTTAGGCATGGTGTTTTAAATAAAACTTGGGAAGAGTTCTTCTCAGCAGAAATCTTTTCCCTGAGCTTTTGGAGGAAGATGAGAATTGTCCTTGCGGAGTGGCAGGGTGCATCTACTGCTGCTGATTGCTGCTCTCCACTTTGCTGCTACTCAGGGTCAAATGTTCAAACTGTGACTCAAATATCCAAAGTTCCAAGAAGTGATTTCTAGATATAAGATTGAAAAGACAATGCAGTTGTTGTTTTTTCTCTTTTTATTCTGCTTGTGGACATTTTATAATTCATAACCTTTTCTCTGAGCCTAGGAGAGACAAAAACCAAATTTTACAAAAACAAAAGCTGGTTGTTTTGTGCAAAACCATGGGCTTTTGATTTTAAATCAAATGATGGTAAATTTTAAGAAAAAAATTATTTTGATAGTGATAATAAAAATTAAAGTGAATTTTAAGAGTTGAACTTACCAACAAAATATTCAAAGGAATTGGAAATATATATGTGTATATATATATATCAATAAAATAAATTAACTCCTCTGAAATTTCTAACAAAGGGTGACAGAAAAAGGAAGGCTCTCTTCTTTTATTAATAACTATCAAAATATTGCTTTGTAATATTAAGTCAAATATTATACTGTAAAAAAATTTTTTTGCTTTGGACATGTTTGGTCAATGTATGAAAGATTGGCTTTTCCTCTTGAAAAAAAACATTTTCATGTAAAAAACACCCTAAACCCATTTTTTTTGGTTTATTCAATAAATCAAAACATTTCAATTAGAAGAAACTGTTCTGGATTGACCCAACTTCTTCCTTTCTTTTTTTTTTTTTTTTTTTTTTTCTATGCACAGTCCTAGCAGGTATGACTTAAAATAATTTGTTGCTGAAGGCTGAGTTGTGATTTCAGTTTTACACTCAGTTATTCAATACTGCTATTCACTATGATGTAATCAAAATAAAAACCTGAAGCAGAACATTCATTAAGTTACCATTTTGTCTCATCTGATTCATTGACAAAAACTAATTCTTTCATATAACTTGTTTCTTAAGGGCCTTAACAAACATTTAAGTTAATTAGCTTCAAGTATAATATATAAAAAGTAATAGTGTGTGCAGGAGTTTATTGGGAAATTTTGTGAGAATTATACTTAAACAGCTAAGGAATTAATTATCTTTACATACAGGAGAGATTAATAGCTCTAAGGGAATAATCTTGATAAAGCCTTAAAAGAGGACAATCATTGGCCTAAATCAAGATCCTGCAAATAGATGAATAATTTTTTAAAAATTTGTTTTAATACTTTGCTTCTTAGAAGTACTTGCAACATTCTTTTTTTCCCTTACATTTACTATGGCATTGGAATGATTGATATAAATTGTATTGAATTTTCTGTCTTTAAAATGCATTTAAAATCCAGCAATGTAAACTTCAAAACAACAGTTAGGGAGGTAGGATGAAAATGTCATTAAACTCCACCTAGATTTAAATTCTAACAGTGGTTAACATGTTTGGTTGCTGTCAATCCAAAACTATTTCCTTGAGGCAGGGAAATTAAATACAGTTTAATTTTTTTGTTGATAGACAGGCTGAAAAATATAATTTGAGGACAGGGAAAGTGTGCTCTTCTGGGTCTTAGTGTTCTTTAAAGTTATTGTCTATTTTAGAATAGATTTGAAGAAAAGAAAACTGCAAGTCATAGTCATTTCTATGTAGAAGATAATTTTAAAACAACAAAACAATTTTAGGTTAATTTAGTTTTTTCCAAAAGAAAGAACTTTTTGAAATTGAAATGGGCCCTTCACAAACTTGTCTTCACTCCAGTAAATTAATGACTGTCCCTATTAATGTCCCTGGGCAACCTTTGCAACATCAGATTATGTGTGAAAATATATGTACAAGTATTTGCATACGTACACATTTAATGTGAAAATGTCAGTTGGTTCTGTTAGGGTGAAGCTGTTTTTACCAAAAAGAACTTAAAAAGATCCTCTTAAATGTTATGCTCTTTTAAATGCATTACATAATCCAAACTTAGAAATCCATAAAGCCCTCCTTTTCCATAATGATTTGACTACTATCTCTTGTTTTTCTACACCTGGTCTAGGAAGGTGTATTTTAACCACAGCTTTCATCTCCAGTCTTTCAGAGCATGACGCACAGAGCTACTCCTCCCTCCTGAACCTGCTTCCTTTTATTCAAAAGCAAATGCCAGGTTGTCCTGCTGAGATGCTCATTCCCATCTACCAGGCATATAGACAGGTGCCTGGGATTTGCTATCCCTGGGGATTAACTGAAGTCATAATCACATGTGTGTCTGTCATTTCCTCAGGTTTCTTCCACCTTTCTGCAATTCCATTGGACTTGCTTTGGTTATTTCTTGATGGGGCTTTTTGGTGGTTTTTTTGTTTGGTGGTGGTTTTTTGGGGGTTTTTTTGTTTGTTTGTTTGGGGTTTTTTTGGTTTTTTTGTTTTGTTTTGTTTTTGTTTTTGGTAGGGGTTTTTTTGTCTGTTTGTTTGGAGTTTGGTTTCTTTGTTTTGGTTTAATGATATTTTTGGTAATAATTCTGGAAAGCAGAATTGTTATTCCTACCCTGGAAATCCATAATGTACATTGGATTCCTTATTCTCCCAGGATATAGGTCACATCTACTTTGTTGGACATGGCCAAACATCCTGCTCCAGGCCAACAAGGATGCAAAACACCCCCAGCCTGAGCACAAGTGGTGTCCTTTTGGTCCTGCACACAGCATTCACATGAGAAAAGCAAATCACAGCTGCATGACTTCATCATCACCATTTCTGTCAGTCCCTGAGAGCAGCCAATCCCTTGGATAGCTGCATCCAGCCTGCTGCCACACAGGATGATAAAGCTCATATGTCCTGGAAGGAGCAGCGTCTCTCCTTCTGAGGCAGAACACACAGGATGGTGATGCTGGCCCTGTGTGGCTGTAACAAGGAATATTCAGGCAAAGAATGGTCCCTGATTGACAATACAAATCACCCAGCTCAGCTCCACACACAGTAGGCCACTGATGCCCCAGGTGACCCTGTCTTGTTCTCATCAATTCTCTTTTATCCCACTCAGAACAGACTCCTCCTGTGGAGACCCAGGGGCCTGCTACCAGGTCAGATACCCTTTGATTAGGGTGAGAAAAGACTTCCTCCCATGGATCTTTGCAGCCATAGGTTAATATCTCTTAGGTTTCATTGTTTTATTGGTTTGTTAAGTTGATGTCATCCATTCAGCCCCCAATCACCATATATGCACCTCTCCTAGAATGTTCTTCCTTCCCTTGGACCCCACTGGGTGATTTTTGCCACAGTGTTCCACCCCTGTGACCCCGTTAGGCCCCCCAGTTCATATTTACCCATCTGCACCATTTTTTCCCTATTCCTATCAGACCTTGACCCTCAGGACCACCCTTTTTATCTGGTATATAACCCTGGAGCCTTGGCCCCATTTTGGCTCTTGTCCCTGGAACATATTTGGGGCTGTACCCATGATGCAGGCGCCAATAATAACAGCACTGGGATCTCCAAACGAGACTCTATCTCCTCATCTTTACCATCAGCCCCTTCTCAGCAGAGGCCTCATGGATACACTGTTGCACAATGATACAGGCTCTATACAGATCTATGTTTTGTTTTTCCCTGTCCTTCTGACCCAGATCCCCCTGCCCACACTGAACCTTTCTCACCACATGCCTTGATGTCCTTCAACATCCCAGATTTTTGCATGGTGTCAGTATAAACCTGATTTTTTTTTTTTTTTTTTTTTTTTTCTAATCAGTAATGGCATGGTTTCTGGGGTGAGGGGTGTCAGGTCACCAGGACTAAGTGGTATTTTGATGGTAAATAAATCAGTTTCCCCTGAAGCTGCTATGGACACCAAAGCTCCCTACAGTCCTATTCTGCTATAAAGTAAGGATGTGTGGCAAGGCCTTGTAAGTCACATTAACACCCACTTTACCCTCTCCACTGAAATTTTGTGTGGGACACGTCCTGTGGAGAGGCTTTCAAAACACTCCCTCAGGGCCCTGAGGGTATCAAAAAGCCACAACTGCAGACCCATCTTCACCTGTCCTCATGCAGCCCTTGGCTGTTGTGGTGCATTTTGTCTTTACCAAATTTCTGTATGCTTCTGTTACTTGTTTTATAATGGTTTGTCCCTTACCCCCATATTAAACTCTTCTGGTTTTACCCTGGCTATGGATCCTGTCTATCACCTTGCAACCCTGCCCAGAAGCCTGGAAAGTTCTGGTGAGGTTACGAGGTGATTCGTCGGGTTCTTGGTTCCCCACTCCCTTTTTTATGTATAGAATTGTTCTCTTGTTCTGGGTCACTCCCCCTTGTTCTGGGATTGGTTCTAGATTGTTCCCCACCTCTGTCCACACCCCCAGTACTCAAGCTGAGACCCTAGAGGGAAAAGCTCACTCTTTACATGGGCCTTCCTCTGGGTGAAATAAAACCTGAATAAACCCACATGAAGTCCTCCTTTACTTCTCTCCATCACCACACTCCAGCCTGAGGCCAAGGCCCACAACAGGGGAAAGGTACCAAACTGTACCCCTGAATGTGGATTCAGTGCCAGAGCTGACCAGGAAGCAGCCCGAACCCCTGCACTTGGCTTCAGGGGCTATGTCACCCTCCCTCCCAGAGCTCTGCCATGAGGTGATGGGTTTTATCCCTATCTCCTGGGTGTTCCCTGGTCCTGGATCCCCCTTTAGTGTATGGATGAGGCTCTCAGGGAGAGCCCAGCCTGTGGGAGGTCACCTTTGGCTCACCCACTCCTCACATCTCCTCCAACTGCTTGATTTTCTTAGTGTTAAAGTAAAACAAGAGCCCAGATAAGGACATACCCTTGCTCAGTTTTAGGCAGCTTCCTGTTAAATTGCTCACCCAGATGTTTGAAAACAGTCATTTCACACCCCCTGAGGACTGCCTGGAAAGCCTGTTATTATCTGCTGTTTATCAATTGTGCTCTCTTGGCATTGGTGACTACTGAAATCAGTTAGGCAGAGATTATAGAAATGTACTCTTAAAGAAAAGGCAAAAAGATGGTGGTTAAAGATGTTACCTGAATGCAACTCCAGAAAAAGGAGTTGGCTATAGGAACATCACAAGGGAGCACACATAAATGATCTTTTTTTATTGCAAATGCCATACTCATTTCAGGTCTCAGATTTTCCCCCAGAAGTAAATGATAGGATTGATGGTAATTTCAAAGGAATTTCTACCTACTACATAAAATCCTTATGATAACAGAGGAGACACTTTGCATAACCTTGGGTCCTTATCAAAAGATAACTGAGAGCTGTGAAAAAATTCAGAGGATTTGACATCTTTTGGATCATTTCCATACAGTGCCGATCAGCTAGTCCAGTTTATCGCATGCTGTTGATCCTTCCTTTCCTTCTCTTTTTCCTGAACAAAGGACAGGTTAAAAAAATAATAAAATGCAAGGAAAAAGGAGAAAGAAGTAGCAAAATTTGTTCTCTGATTCATTATTTACACATTTTTTATTTAATTATACACATTAGTAATTACTCTGAATCCTACATTTTACATTTACTCACACTTCCAAGGAATTTCAAAGTCAATATAATTTTAATTTCATGCAGTTCAGTAAAACAAAAAAATTGTCACTTCGAAGTTCAAAACTCACTGGATTGGGTCAAACAATATTATTTTCTGATGCAGAAAACCTTTATGCTCCATCTTTCCACTCACCAAAAGAACTTTCCCAAAAGTAGGATATGAAATTAGAAATGCCCTTTTCTTTGACCTGCTCTTTAACAAAGCATGTTTCTTTCACATGTAATGGAGCTTCACAAACAAGGAATGACTCTTAGCTTTCTTTTTTAGAAATAATTGTGTGACTAACCCAACAAAATACTTCTGTTTTCTTCTGAATGTCTCTGCATGGTTTGACCAAAGCAGACATAAAAACAGGTGAGTAAATGTTCCTCTAAAAGCTGAACAAAACTCGAAAGCAATTTGAGAGACCCTAAAAACTACTTAATTATTGCAATGAACAACAAGATTTTAATTTTTTTCATCCAAATCAGGAAGAGATAAACACCATACAAAGTCTGAATTAACAAAATAGAGCTGTCTAAAGAAGCTGAGTGCTCATAAAACTTCATAAAACATTCCTTACTGTTTAGACATTAAATCTTATCATGCAGAGTCTCAAATGTAGCTCCAGAAATCAAGCACTATGATTTCTACCCTTTCTGAAACAATTGCAGCATAATAGATGCTGGAAGGCAGCTGTGGGCAGTGTCTGTAAAAAAGGCAGTGTCTCAAAACAAAGCAGCTCTGCACAAGGGGATGATGATCCTTATGGGCACCAACAGGGAGCTTTGGACACCTGAACAATTGTAAAACTCACTAATATCTGTCAGAATGCTAAACTGGAGGAAGAAACATGATTGTTATGTAGAACAAACAAATGCAGGGTACTCCCAAGCAACACACCCTGTGATAGGTCATGTTAAGCCGAGTTAATGTTTCACTCTTTATTAACCTATGATCTAAATAATAAGCTGTGCAGGGTGTGGATGCCAGAAGTAGATAACTAAGGGTGAACTTCAACTTGCTCTGTACAGGCTGTAGAATGCCTTTGGCACCATGAATATTTTTTTTTTCCAAAATCCACCCTCCAGCAGTCTGATGCTGTTGACATATTTGGACACAGTAACTTGGAGTGTGCTACTACCACATTTCAAAAAACAGAAGTGTTTCAGGCCAGACAATACCAGTATATCAGACTGGCCACTTCTGTTTCCTCATCTTAGTGACACAAAAGTGTAAGATCATATGGGTGATCAAATGTATAAGGGGTTAATCTTACCTCAAATAGAGCAAAAAGTGTTTGCTTCACCATGTTATCCAGCAACAGATATAAACTAAAAGCCTAGAAGAACAAAAAAATGTCCTTTCCTCATCACCTAAGTTGTGTCATTAGTAGAACATTATTGATCAAACGAAATCTCCAGCATATTATTACTCTGTCATTCAGTGAGTCAATTTTGTTTGATTACATGTTTGTATTGTTTAAGAGACTTTTCGGTCTTCTCAGACAAATATATTTTCTCTTTGGGAATTTGTAAAGGAATACAAGCAGATCTAATAAGATGAACAAATAACACCTGTTTTGAAATGCAACTACAGATGTAAACTTTTGTTTGTAGTACAGTGGTGCTTCTCTCTTGAAAAAAATTTAGGAACAGTTGAAACAATGAGGGACCTTCCAAAAATGCTGAAAGGTTTGGTGCCTAAAACACACATGGTAACCCAGCTGAGAGAACTTATGCATTTGGAAGACTTTTCCCTCAAAGGTCACTTGTCTGACAATGAAGCAATTCGCAAGAAGAAAGTTGCACAACAGCAGTTATAGGTATAAGAGCAGCTGTACAACACAAGGGAGTTCCAGCTGAAGGTCAAACCATTGTGCACACACTGATGGTACCTGCCAGAGGTTGTTCCCCAAAGAGGAGGGCAAAGAACTGGCTGAGGAATTTGGGGTTCTGAGAACAAACAGAAGCTGAATTCACATATTTTCTCCCTGCTTTCAGGATCACATTTACTAAACCAGTACAAGAATAATCATAAAATAGTTAAATTGAAGTTTGGAGTCATAAGATTGTAATTCCTCTGTTTCTCTGTTGTTGCCTGTGTTCCTCTAATGAGTTCCCCTTAGTCATCAGACCATATGGTTTTCCATGAAACAAGCTAGTGCCCTGGCTAGATGATACCCAGCTTTCAGAAGGATCAATAAAAATAGGATGCATTAAAGGAAGTCAAACCCAGAAAATAGCAGCCCACACTACCACTTTGTTGTCCTTTGAAGTAGATGGAGAGAGGAAGAGAAGAAAATGGAACTCAATTGTCTGTAAGTGAGTAGGCAGTTATTAAAAGATTGTTTGGATTGTTTGATCTCAATGGCTTCAGCATTTTTGGTATATTTGTTGCCCAAGGCAGACAGGAAATCAGGAAATTTCACACCTAAAGTCATCACTGTACATTTCTGGCATAGGCTAGCAGGACAGATCAAAAGAGCAATTGAATTTACATTAGGTGAGCAAACAAAGGTTTATTAGACTGTTCTTGTAAGGATGAAAAATTATGGTGAAAAATCTGTTGGAGTGAAAGAAACAGAAGGAGAAGACCCAAAAAAAGGAGATCCCTCAATGATATAAACTGACACAATGCTAAAGAACCCATTTCAGTTAACGCCAACTGTGATCTAAACTATAAAATTAGGACGTTTGGATGTGCCAGTCTTTCACTTTGTTAGTCAAATTATTTTGCAAGTGGTGTAAATTTGCTGATCACCATGAAAGTTTAGAGTTTCTCGCCAGTGCTTAATGTATTGATTTGTTGTAAAATGAGGGAAATGGTAAAGCTTTGTTGATATCAACTACAGCTAAAATATTTCTCACTTACTTACACAACAATTTTTTTGCTACATTTTGATTATGACAATGTTGAATCTTGAGGTAAAAAACAGCACTGAATGCTCTGTCATGGGCTGAAGTCAATTCTGTGCTGCAGAAGATGATACAAATGCAAGGTGAAAATGAGTGATAGGAGATTATACACCAGCAGGGAAGTGCCTGGAAATCTTTTGCCTGCTACATTCACTAATTTATAATTCATGCAATATTAGAAGCTTACACTTTGAGGATAAAGCTGATTTATGACTGGATCCCCCTGAGGCACTTTTTTAGGTTGCTTTTTTTCCCCCCCATTTTTTTCTAATTAAACTAAATTTTTAGATTCTTTACTGAACTTGTTATTTTCTGTCTTATTTCTTTATCTTCCCCCAAGCATTTCATTATGTCTGGCACAAATAATCTGTAATAAAGGGCAGAGGGTTCCGCAAATCTGGCTACGTTCACTGTAGGGAAAGCAAGAGTTACAGTACTTCAGGCTCTCCCCAGCAAGCCACATCCACTCTGCTTAATTCCACCTAAGTGTGGAATGCCTCAACTTCATGCCCTCTGAATTACCCTCCAGGGGCTTCTAAATTACTTCCACTCACCTTTCTCAAGGGCATCTCATGGAGATTAGACTCCTTATTCAGGTACCTAACTCAGATGGTTAAGTCAAACAATGTGAATACTGCTCTATAGCTACTACAAGAATTAGCCTTGTAACCTTTAACTGGCATCAGCAGGCAGTTAATCACCATTAAAATGGTTTCTCGAAGCTGAATGTTTTGCCCAGCAGAAGATGCTATAACTTCTGAAGTTAATTCCTTTGTAAGATGACGGTGCACCTCCGGTTCAAAGCATTTAAGACAGCAAATTGTTATCTACCCAGGAAGTTCACTCATTCAAATAAAATAGATCAGGATTGCTGTACACTTTGGTCTCACATGTAAAAAATATCTTCATTATTAGGAAGTCTACAAAAAAAAAAAATCCAGTTCCTTCAACCAATTTATAAATAGTTAAAAGAGTTGCTGCAAACCTTCCTTAGATCAGATCCTTTGGGAAACAAAAACCATTGCTAACACCTCATTGCATTTCACACCATTTATCAGAATGAGGAAAGACAAACACAAAGATCTCTGAGCCCAGCAACAGGGCAGTTTTTGTTTCCAACTGGCCAGATACAACAGAGACAGAAGAAAACTGAATTTCAGAATCAGTGATTCCAGTAAATCAGCCAAACATGCAGCATATTGGTCACAGTTTGAGTATTAACATCTTTCATAAAATAAAATAAAATAAAATCTAGAACATTATTATTTAGTAGTCAGATTTTCAGTAAGATAGGAATATTTCTCATGTCTTGAGTGCAAACCCATTTTCTGCACCATCTTGGCAGTACCACAATTTTAAATCTGCTAGGAATCCTGCCACTGAAGACTGGTCCTTTACCCTTGTTTTTACTTCAGCTTATCTTTCTTCTCTTTTCCTGCTGATTTCCTTGTGTGCCTGATAAGCAGTCTGACAATGAAAAATAAGAGATTATGCTCTGTGAAACACCTGACCCTATTTTTATAAGACTGACCCATTCTGCCTCCCCTTAACCTTTTCTCATAGGTGTGAAAACTCAGGATACTTTTAACCAGTTATGCTCAGTTGTCATTGAAGGAAGTCAAATACATCACTGTGCTGACAATGGTGGAAGTGCCAGTTTTGATGTTAATACAAGTCTCCCCTTCACAATTTGATGTCTTGTTCCTTGTGACAAGAAACTATTTATGCATTAGATTGTAACCTTTTGATTTGAATGAAGATGTTGTTGTTACACTTAGGAGGTGTTTGAATGCCTCCTGTGCCTGAATAGCACAGCTTAGATGGAGTTTGCCCCATCTCTATCGTTCTCTTTTTTGAACACAACGTGAAGTGATACCACTGAAGTAACTCCCTCAGAGATTATGCTATGCAATTGTTGCCAGCCAGCCACGGCAAAAGGACAACTTATACCATTTTTCTCACAGATAATAGGTCTGCTGCTCACAAACTTTGCTCACTCTGCGATAAGGCTGTGACTTCTTGAGATTCTTGCTAACCAGTGGGTAGAGAGCTTTGGGAAAGGACATGATAATTACTTTTAACATTTAAGAGAAGGCATGCAAAGGAGTTATTATATAATTTCTCTCGAATATCAGTGGGGTTGCTTTCTAATAAAGACTGACTGAATTGGAACAATAATGGAAACAAACCATATAATATTTCTTTACATGAAAAAACAGATCTTTCCATCTCACGCTGCTGTTGTTCTTTTGGACAAGAAGCTGGCACTGAATTACTTAACGGTAGGGCAGTTTTCTTAAATTCTGTTGGATTTCTTCTTTCTTTTCAAGAAACAAGATGAATGACCCTTAAATCAAAACTTTGGTCAGACAAACTACACTTCAGTTAATGTTTTGACTGTCTCTTTCCTCTTCAGTTTTTGGATATCTAAAAGTACTTCAGTACCTTCAAAGCACATTTAAGAACTCAGCATATGCTAATAAATTCAGGATCACTATGATTTCTTACAGTCAGAAGTCTCTGCACCAAAACTCTGAATCTAAACCAATATTCACTGGCATAAAACCAAAGATTTCAATTGATTTCTGGCTCTGGGGAAGAAATAAATGAGAATTCACTGTCATGCAATATGTATTGGAAGAATTCTTCTTATCTCACTCATGCAATGGAGGATACAGTGCAAAATTTTCTTTCAAAACTTTGTGTGTTGTGTGTATTATTTCTAGGGAACAAAGACTTCTGATATTGAAATACAGCTAAATTAAGCTCTGAGAAGTGAGAAAAGGTTATGCAGAGATTTTTTTAACTAATTACAGAATTCAGATAGCAAACTGCTTTAGCTGATCCTCTTGTGTTTGGTTGCCATGTATTAAAATATATTTTTAGTTCTTCTTTGACTAGGCCACCAGTTAATATAGTATTGATGAATGCTGATCCAAGTGAATGAATTTTTAGACTGAGCTTTAAAAATTGTGCAAATTTACGAAGATAATTAAAAAAAAAAAAAGCAGCATTTTATTTTGTCTCCAGAACTTTCTGATACATAAAACCAATGCAACTTATTATTTACTAATACTCTTCATTTTAAATCAATTTCAATTTGCAATGACCAAGCTGAATTCTAGTTTGGAGATATAGTGTTCCTATAATATTATTATCTAAATATTAGGTTTTACCTAACTTTTCTAATCTTAAATAAAAAGTAATATAGCAAATTTTTCATTAAAAAACTCTTCAAGGGCATTTTTTTCATTACATAGTAACATCAGAACATATTATGTAATAATTCATCATAAAAATAATCCTACAAGAAACCATACACCCCCATTTACATGTATCCACTGCATAATATAACTTAAAGCATGCATTTTTGAGGTACCTACTTCCCACAGAAGATTGATGCAACAAATAAAAGCATGTCATTCCACTCTGAGTCATAAATATACTTTCTAGCTACAGAACATTCATGCTGAGAATTTATAGAACTCTGATGTAATTGTTTTTACTCTGGGATTGCTAATTTTTGTTCCAGACCTTCTCTGCATATTTAATAAACAGCGTTAAAGTCAAAATTGTTCTGATAAAAGCTGTTTGCTAAACTCAATAGATCTATATGAGCTTTGGGTGATGAATCTCTGAAAATGAATGTTTATAACAATAGCTCCTTATTTTACATTGCCTTCTGATTTTAGTCTGAATAAATTAAAAGTTTTTACTTTTTTTTTATTCATATTTTGATAATGACACAATTCAAATAATGCATCATGCTATTTACATCCTCAAATCTAATGATGGACATGTCAAATCACTGCCTAATTCTCCTGGTCTCTCTAATTACCAGTAATTCATCACTCCGGGGAAAAGTACAGTCAATCCCTCAATTCATATGACGTGTCCATGTCAGAAATTTCTGAATGACTGATTTATTTCTTTTTCCAAAAAGAGCAGGGTTTAATGATTGTTTGTGTTAATGTCCTTATCAACTATACATTTTTAATACTTCATTCTTTAGTATCACCCTTTAGAAATCTTTAATTTATTCAATTTTTGTTATGGACTGAAAGCCACATGGCTGCTTTTTACATTTGTCAGAATTATTTAATAGGTATGTGCATTCAGAGTGAATCAGAGAACTCTTATCCTTTCTTATATTTCCACATCATGACCAATAAAGCATATTTTTCTTTTTTTTTTTTCTTTTTAATTGTCATTTATTAAAAAAACCTAGGGATACTCAATCTATTCCATGCAGTAAAGATGAAAAGGGAGGCATGTTCAATAAGAGGAGGTGTTTATCCTAGCAAAGCAAATGCAATTATCATTGATCTCACAGGATATAACTTGAAGGTGGAATTTCATTTTGTGTTTGAAAATATTAATAAAACTTTCTGGTTCTTTAAGCAGATTTGTGCTTTGGTTCCCTGCACTACATTCAGTATCATAAACCCACATTACTTTTAGGGCCTCCTGTCTAATAGAATAAATATATTCTTCATGGCTCTTGTCTTTACTAAAAAGTAGATACCAATCCCTACCAAATCAAAAGGGGCAAATGATGAAGCAAGAACTAAAGAAGTGAAAAATGAAACCTGGTACCTGGGAGAAGTGAATTTTTTACTTGGAATGTGTGAGATGATGTTGTTTTTTTCCAGGAGTTTTAAAAACATTTGTGATTATGTTGTACACAGGAATGGTTGGGGGGGTTGTTACTCTAGAGTCACAAGAAGGTTCCTTTAATTCTAATAATAACAGTAAGGAAAAAATATGTGCATAGAGTGGGGGTGCAGGAAAGTGGAGTTGGAATGTAGAGGTATGTTTCCACACAAACAAGATGTGAGGCAACAAAATACAGGGAAAGATGGAGCAGGATAATGGTCTTGGTGCAGTGGTTGACATGGGCCATCAGGTTAAAGTGTGTGCAGCACACAGGCACAGGCAAGGCCTGGGATGTGCATGGGGATACTCCTAGCAATCCAGTCCAGCTTCCTGACAATAATTATTTCCTGAACTGTGTTTTCTGAAATTACGCCTCTCCTGATTTTGTGTACAAAAGGTGAGAGAGTTCTACCATGAATTTTGGGATGTACCAGACCCCTAATGGAAGTAATTACATTCTACACATGTACTTGTAATAAAACAGTCAGTTTGAGAGATGACTCAAATGCACAAGTCACAAGCTGCTTAAGAAGCTTCATAAATCAGAGCTTTAACCTGTTCCAAGAAAACAGTGAATCTGAACCTTCAACCAATACTTATTGTGCCTGTTTTGGCAGTCTCAATAATGAAAATATCTACAATAATGAGCAAGTGACATTCTGTGCCCAGTGCCACCACAATGACATGGAGAACTTTTACTCCCTGCCTTTTGCTGTGAAGCCCTTGCTCACACATCTGAGAATTGGATATTCCTGTTGACTACAATGAAACTACTACCAACTGGAGGTAGAAATTCACTATCTGGGGAGAACCATCCAGATCATTTTCTCTCAGACTCCATGTCTGTCTCACAGCAGTATGCTTCTCTTTATTAACAATTTGTTATTATTGTTGTTATTATTATTAATTTTGTAAAGGTGAGTCCAGAGCCTCCCTCCTAAGCGCGCCTTTTCTGGAACTTAATTGTGCTGACAGACAAATATATTTTTTACTTTCTGATTTAAAATACTTCTGAAAATTGAGCCAGTTTGTTCTTCACTTTGCTGAGCAAACACAGGGGAAAATGGGTTACACAGAGACATAGCATTTGATTTTCCTATTTTTGGACTTCAATCGGATCTTTAAAATATCATTCCTTTGAACTTTATTTTTCAAGTGATCCCCAAAACCATGGGTCTAAACTGGATATTATTCTAGGCAAAGTCTTATCTGAGTTTAAGGAAAAAGTTATTTTCTGTGTCTGGTAACTGTGCTCTCTGTAAAATATCTCAGAGTGAGACTTAGAAGTTTTTGTAACTATTTCATGCTGATTTTCCAAGTCACTACAATTCACCATAATTTTCTCGCAAAACTTCCAATGAGCCTTGAGGTCACTCTTTTTTAATTATGCATTTCTTTTCATTTTTTTCCTCTTCTTACAGATTTTACCTTTGATTTTATCTGATTTTCCCCTCCTAAATTATAGAATATTTCTCCACCTTGCTGAGATTATTTTGATTTGTT
Source organism: Zosterops lateralis (assembly GCF_965231275.1). NCBI lineage: Eukaryota > Metazoa > Chordata > Aves > Passeriformes > Zosteropidae > Zosterops > Zosterops lateralis. The sequence goes on from NC_139765.1 coordinate 16,006,733, forward strand.
CCTGTCTTCTGAAAGGCTTTTGGTCTGTTCTCTGTATTTGATAAGTTTATTATAATTTTCATCATCTGAATCCTTCATGGAAGTAATGGCATGAATTTGGGCATAGAAGAGACTGTAACCTGGTTGGTTTGCCTTTTTTTTTTTTTTTTTTTTTTTTTTTTAACAGAAACCCTTACAGACAGATTTAAGCAGATATTTTTTCAGCAAATTAAGTGCCCATTTTATGACAATATTCCCCAAAATATTTTTTCTTATCCAACCTATATTTCCTATTTCTATGAGTTGATATCAGAGGCCTTACCAAATTTAAGACAGTGCCACACCTGTGTTTATGTTTGTACCAGTAACCATGTAAATGAATTAATATTTATTTGCTTGGAGAAGTTACTTCTCACACAAACTCTTAAATTTTTGTTACTCTCTCCTCCATGCTTGTATATTATTATTATTTTTTAAACATTTAAGTCTATTTCCCATTAATGAAATTGGCCGGAATCATCTTTGTTCCTAGACTTTATCTCTTTATGGTTTTTTTTAAAAAAGCTCCCACATTTTTCCACTCTCCTGGGATCTCCTTCTTTTTCAATAACAACAATTAAATGCTAAGAATTTGTTTTAAGTAGCCCTCTCCATGATTTTCATCGGGCCCTGAACACAAAAATACCCCCTGCCATAAATTCTGTAATACTCTGAAATTATCTCTTCTTTTCTCCTCCTGTGATCTGCGCATCTGTGCACTGTTAATATAATTACATTAAGCATCTGGTTGCCTCTGAGTGTCTTTGTGTAAAAATCGAATCAGGGAGTTCACTGAGAACATGAGCTTGCATCACTCCTTACTTAGTTTCCTGTTCTCTTAGGTAGTGAATCTGTTTTTATACTATTTTCTTATAACTTTGGAAGTATCAGGAAAGCCTTTATAGACCTTGCTGCTTATGAATTTTTTATTATTATCCAAGCTCGAATTGTCTTCTGGATCCTAAACCACATTTCAGTGATTTCCTGGCTCCCTCCTGCTTCCAAAGGTCCTCTGCTAAATTATTGATACCCTTAGCTTTCTCTTTCCCTCATCAAGCCAGACTAGCTTCAGCACAGGAAATGTTTTGTTTGAAGCAGAGAGTGAAGTAGTATAAGGAATTTCATATAAAATGTATTCATTGTACATGCAAAATAAAGATCTCCCTAACACTATTTTTGGGAGTGAGAGAAAATAAAGGGATAGAGATTGTGCATTCAGTTTGCTACTCTTTGTGAGATGATCTGGCTCAGCAATGAGACAACCACGCAAATCACTTACAGAGTAATTTAACGTATGCTGTCTAATTCTGGATAATTTTGATTCGCAATTTCTTGTTACTTTTCCCCATTTTCAGGAATAACTCTCACCAAGCCATAGAGCTACATGAAGCTTTGATTGTGGCATATATTATCCTTATATGGTTGCCTCACAAATATCCAGTCATTGAGTTTTGTCTCTGCTTATCTTGCTTTACAATCTAAGCTTACCAAGGATGAATAGTTTTAATATGTCCAGTGACTGAAGGGAAAAGCATCCTTATTTCTCAGAATTTATCCTTATTTTTAAGTTTCTTTCATGGCACAAGAAGTGATCAGTAAGATATTGTTTAGTCTGGTTCAGTTTTTTGACTTTGATAACTATGGGGCCTCCTTTGTGTGCTTAAGTGAAATTAGTCCAGTGATAGATCCCAGACACCAAAACTGCTTCTTTTCCTGGATGTTCCTTTTATTCCACAAATTATGTTCATAACAGAATCAAGCAGTGGATACACAAGAAAGGTATTTATCCTAGAAAACAACTTGTTACATAAAGATGTCATCACTGCATCCATGACTTACTTAAGCTTAAAAAACATGGAAATTCCGTTTCAAGTAAACAAAAATGGTGGAAACCTGGATTCAGGTTTCCTTCTTAACAACAGAAGGGGTGTTAGCTTTCCTTTCTAGCACCCCATAAGTACTACAGGACAGTGATTTTTCCTTTATACTTTCATATTTCTTAACATTTTTCAGTATCATACAAGGACAATATGAAATTCCTTTGACCTTTCCTTGGCAGATTTGAGGCAGATTGGTTTAATTCCATTTTGCCCTGCACAAAGTTTTCTCTCTCAGCTCTTCCTCTGCATATGCATGTTTTCTCTCTCAGTTCTCCAGACCAGAAGTGGCAGTTGTCATGCCAACAAAACACATTTTCTGCTCTTGTATTCCTAGGATTATTGCTTTCTTTTTTGATGGCAGTAGCTGACAACATGTTTTTAGAAGCACAGACATATAAAGTTATCCTTTTGTATTTTTTTGCATGGGTTCCATGCCATACAATTCTCCTGTATTTTTTTTGCAACCATTTTGCAGATAGTTGCAAAAATTGTGTAGTTAAATAAGGTATAATTTGATCCATTTCAAAACACAAGGAAAGCTTTCTCACTGAAAACTACATTTTTGGATAGTACACCAAAAAGCAGAGGCAATTTCATGTACAATGCACAGATTTATACATGAAGCTGCAATTTGCTGTGAGAAAATACTTGTTCTGAAAATCCATTTTGCACTTGGAAATACACATACAGTTGGAAAATTTGGTGGAAAATATTCTGTATGAAATATCCTTGGAAACCTTCGTACAGGAATTGTAGCAGCTGAATTGCCAAAAGTTCCACACATTTTAAAACATTGTTTTTTAGTTTTAATTTTATTTTTCTACACAATCCTTTCTTCTTCTTCATGTTTTAATCATGTTTTAGTAATATTTCTAAATAAAATTAGTTTACACATTGGTGGAGATATATAATATACAAAATATTGCATTTTTCCTTCATGCATTAATTTATTAATTTCACCTAAGAGTTTCATTATTAATTATATCTAACTATATCAATATTTCTAGGGCTAGTTAGTAATGGTTCACCAATACTTCTTCCCTACTGCTGCATGGTTTTGGTAGCCGTAAGTCAAAAATGAACAAAATTAAAGACTGTGACCAGGTAAATTTTTCAATTGTTTTCAAATGTAATAAATGTATAAATGTTATAAATTGCTTCAGATGTAATACATGCTGGTGGTAGGAAAACAAAAATAAGGAAAATGAAGAAGAAAAGAACAATAAAACAATAATAATTTCCAAACCATACCGAAACTTGAAAATTAACAAAAAAGGCCTAAAGGAGATACGGTGAAAGACCAAATGTATAATTCTCATGTTGTCACTAATCTGGAATTTCCAAACACTTGATGTCCTGTATTTTTCAATCTTCTTTTAGAATACTTTTCTGTATGCAGCTAAGACTATAACCAGAATTTTTAGTGAAGGTATTTCTTCTATGTATTTTTATATTATTATTTCAAAAATTTCCCAGTAAAATTATTCAATAATATAGCTGTGGACAAAAACTGACGAATATTTTAGAAAGTAAAGATTAAAACTGCAATGAGCATCAGTGCACCATCAATATTTTCGGAATGCAAAATTACCTGAGTAATTAAAATCCAGAATAACCGTCACAATCAACAGATTGTGAATCAGGTACAGCAGAAGAATTATAAAAAAACAATGCTAAGGCTATTATTCTTAGTTAACTAATACACTGCATAAAATCAATCCATTTAGGGTTGATTCACAATGAAGAAAAAGTTCCAAAAAGTCTCATATGAGTTATTCATTACTAAGTGTTGGCTGAGCATCTCAGGGAGTGGACATTTCTTTTCCTTACAAACTTTGCCTCCTTTATATCATGTCAATGTCTTGATGACAGCAATCAGGTTCACATGATTTGATTGTTATGCTGAAAGAGTGATAGGACTCTCTCCACTCACAGCCTGCAAAGACGACTTGCACAAATTCCTTCTAATTTTTTACACCTTTGCATGGAAGTACCAAAAATATGAAGTTGTCATTGTACAACATTTCCCAAAACTTATTCTTCCTTCTCAGAGGCAGGTATGGCAAAGCAGCACAGCACTGGGTGTCATGAAAAAGAGTGATGTACCATGACAGGGTGACTTTTTTTCTTTCTTTTTAATGAATGTTCATTTTATCTCTTTCCACTCCCAGAGCAAGGTCCCGAGGACAATTCTGAGCTCAGGTACAGGGTGATTTGCATTTAGCTTGGCACAAGCAGGCAGCAGTCACAACCAGTTATTTATTCTGCTCTAACTGAAATGGCATAAATATGCCAGTCTTAGACTTCTGACATTCACTGCTTGCTATTCAGAGAGTAAAGGAGCAACAAACTAAATCCCCAAGACCAAAGAAAGCAGAAAGTTTTTTTGGCAAGGGTATCTATGTCCCTGTCAGCCCCATGGAATATCCAGCAGAAAACAGCAGAAATATTGATTTATTGATTGATTTATTGATTTGATTTGTTGCTTTGCCCAATACAGAGAAAAAGCACATGAAGAAGACTCAAGGTACCAGGATGCCATAGAAGAGTTGCCAGGGGTCTGTCCAGCCCATGAGCCCCCATCATCAATAGTACTGGTGAAGGAAACCTTTAACACATCAGGGATGACTGCAGAGCTCTGCAGGGTAGAAGGAAGAGCAAGAAGGGGTTGTTCTCCAGGAGATTTTTGGAGTGTGTTAAGAACAATGTGATGCGGATAATGGCAAAGAACAAGCGAGTCTTTGTTGAAATGTAGCCAATTTCCCGCTTCAGTTACAGAGATCAGCTATAAAATCCCTTACAGTTTGGTTCAGCTGTTCCATTTGGGCTGTTCAATAATATCTGTGTGAGGCTGGCTAGATACAGCATCTATCTATGGGAGATACACACTTATCTGTAGTAGGGGCTGGAGGTCAGGCAGCATCTCAGATGGCATTAAATGATCACTTTAGAGCAGCCGGGCTGAGCCTGTACCCCAACAGGTCAGACTCTCTGTGTGAAATGAGGCTGATAATCCAAGAGTTTTTCAGTCATGTGATATGAGGATAAACTAATATTTACCAGATGACTATCCTAATAGGTAGATCGGTTAATGAAAGAATCTGAAACATAGGTTTTTTTCTTTTTAAACTTATTTTTGTACATTTCAAATAGACATGAATGGTTTCTTTACAAAACTGAAGCACCGTGGTAACTTACAATTTATGTCAGAACACTAAAGTAATTTTGGTTCTTTGATATGTTTCATCTTTGACTACCACACTCAGCAAATTGCAGTGAAGTAAAAATGTGAGGATAATATGTCAGCACCTACCAAGGCAGCCTGTTTCAGAGCAAGGGGCAAGCATAAGCCGCCATTCCACATCAAATGTTCCATCTTCAAAATTTGGCAAACACAGCCCTTGCACTTGACTGCTCAAAAGGGAGTTCTACAGTCAGCAAACAACACCCTCTCTGGATTTCAATTACTTGAGAAGAAGCAAGACAACTTGGCACTTGACTATTCTTCTGAAATTCTTAAAGGCCAGATGTCAGGGAACTGCACTTCAGCAGCCCTATTACAGTTCATTTTATATGTCAAATTCTAATTGTGGGTCACATTTTAGCATCTGTCATAGTTTAATACCACTGCAGAGCATAATAGGCATATGTCAGTGCGCTATCAAAAGCACTCACAATATTTCATGAAAGCTTTGGCATGCAGGCTAGAAAAGATGTTACCTCTGAGCCAATTTTTCAGCTAGTAAATTTAAGAAACAGCACTGACCCCACTGGAGATAGTCTGAGCCCCATTTGCTGCTAAAGTGCCTTTTCATTTGTGTGATGTGTTCAGAAACAGAGCAGCTGTGGATGCCTGTGACACACTCCCAGTTAACTAGGATACAAATGCAGGAGTGGCTGGGGGCTTTGTTTGCTCGTTAGTTTTAGATTTCTTTCCCAGAGGTAAAGTGTTGTCTTGGAAGATTTTCATCTCTATGCTTTATGGGCCAGTTTTTGCTGTTCCTGTGAAGAAGAAAGCTTTCCTCGTGGTGTAAGTTCCAGCACACAAGTAAAACAACTTGAAATTTTTGCTTTCGCTTTGTTTCTTACCAGTTAATGGGAAAAAATTATCTCAACAGCCTCTTATAATAAGCTTGAGACATTCTGAAATTAGAAACAGAAGTGTATTTTACATGGCATGCTGAAATATTTTTTCCATGGAGGATTTTTTGTTTTCAAAATACTGAGGGTTTCTTCATGATTGCTTAATTTTTCATGCCTTCTTCCTTTCAATTTAAAGCAATAATCCCTCAGAAATAATTTATAGAAACATTTAGTTACATACACCTGTGACTTATTTGTCATTTCTTTTTCTTATTCTCTTTTTATTTATTTAATCAAAACACATTCTTTCCAGTGTTTCTAACTATAAAAGACTATACCATTCCTCTGCAAGCAGACCTGCAGAAAAAAATTGCTAATTACAAAAAAAGGAGAATGGAAAAACAGATGAATTTTTTCATTTTGCTTATTTTTTTGAGGTACTGCATCTTAACAATTTTGGAAAATATATAGGTCTCATCCTTTTGAAGCTGACAGCCTCTTAGAGACCCTGCAGTGCCTGAGCACTGAAGTATACATTGAGAATACACTCATGCATCATTTAATCTAAATTCAGATATGATAACGTAGGTGATTAATGCAATCTAGTCATCCAGGCCCAGCTATAGTCAGGGCATGTGGAAGTGCATTTACAGAGCATAATTCATTTCCTCTCAAGTGTCTAAAATAGTTGAAATGAATCACTCTTTGGAAGTACAGATCTCCCACCATTGCCTTGACTCCTACTATGAACACCTAATTCTTAAATGGCTAAAATTAGGTGAAGTGAGCTTGGACTGGAAATTCAATGACTTTGTCATTTGATAACACTACTCAGAAATCCTTAGTCTCCACAATAAAATCAGATTCTCCTCAGTAGAAAAGGGCTTGTCTAAATTATGCAGCTCTGATATAATAACAGTGTTACATCTGAGGGCAAGCTATTGCAGCAGGATGTCTAACTGCAATATACTATATGTAACATTACACATTGGGATGGGGTCTGAGTGCTACTGATGTCACCACAAATTTATTTACCGCTCTTGATTGCATCAGATTTCGTAACACAAAAGTTAAGAACCAGTCTTTGATATCTATTGCAATGCTAGTTATCATGGAAAAGTAGTAATCTATTTCAAATCCTCAGTGCAGTAAAGTGTATTAAAAAAAAATATTCACAATACATTTTTAGTTGCTAATTCTGACTTCAGCCCTGTGAGCAAATCCACTAATTTCTCACAATATGACTTTAGATATCTCAGGCTCACATCAAGGTGTGGGTACTTAGTTACTGCCCAGATGCAACACATGGCCCTTCAGACAATGTATTTCTTAACTCAGTACCTAGATCAATGAAATGCACCCTTATTTTACAGTTCGAGTCACAAAAATTCCCCTAGGAGAAGCAACAGTTTTAGGTGGACACCTATGAAGAGGCAGAGGAAAACTACAGCCACCTAGGGACAGATTGGCTGAAGGCAGTTGCTGCTGCCTCATGAGCAGGGAGAAGGAAAAAATACCACTCCTCATCCACAAAATCAGCTTTTTCTGAAGTTCCCTGTTTCATTTTCTGTGTCTTCCCTATTGCAGCCAGCATGGTAGAGGCTTTGCTGCCAAAGATTTATTCCCATCCTTGTCCAAAAGCAACCTGTCCACCCAGGTTCTTGTCAGAAAAATACCTTTCAAGCAAATAATTAAAGACACTGTCATTATGCATAAGCACATGGGAGCTGAATTAAGTTGCATGGGCTGTTTTCCTCAGGTCCTGAGAAAACTGTGATCCTAGTGATTACAGAAGAGCTGATTTCAGGCTGGATCCTGCTGTTAGGTTAATTAGCCTTCCAACCAAGGAATTGAGAGGTTGCTTTAAAAAAAAAATTACACCCATCTTCAGTGAGTACTTTTTATTTGCTTTTATGCACAACTTCACCCTTCTCTTTTTTGTCCTCTTTCTATAGTAATGTTGACATGCCACCTTCAGATTCATGTTCTTAATACTCATTTAGTTTTCTGTCTTTAGATATAAACCCCTGTCTTGTTTTGCCTGGCTTGGTTGTTTGGATAGGTCTGGGGTTTTGCTTGGATGGTTGGTTTTAGCTAAAAGTGGTACTAATTTATTTTTATTCAAGGAATAAAAGAAACTTTTAGTGAATCTGGTTTTGTGGTTTTTATTTATGTATTGTATGAAGAAGAGAAAGCAGTTCCTCACACCTGAAGGTTTATCAGATTGTGGTTGACTGGCATCCTCATAATGATTTAAATATTCTTTTGTGCTATCTGTGTTGCAGATAATGCAAAATAGGGTTACCATAATGGGACTGGAGCAGAACTATAGCACTTCATTGGTTTGCATTTATTGACAGAGTAGAACAGTGTGTTTATTCTCTTCCAAGAAAAAACAATTTTTTTCAAAAGAAAATGTTCTTTCCTTGTCTTTTCTCTCGTTTTCCCTTTTATAATATTTTACTGTCTTTTGTTCAAGGCGTTTTTGTTTTATTGTTTGGATTTTTTTTTTTTTAATTTAGCCAGGATTTAGATTTCATTAGTTAAATTGTAAAATATTTCTATCTAGCAAAACTATCAAAATGCTTTAAAATTTCAGGGAAAATAATCTCCACATCCAAAATTTATGATTTTTTCTCACAAATTAACCCATTCTTTTTTGATGTTTATTTGAAACCTCATTTTTCAACATTTGAAACCTCATCATTCAACAAACTGGTATCTGAGAAAGAAATAAACCAAAACAACTGAACAAAACCAAGTCACTCAATCCCTAAGATGGCACTGTGCAAACTAAATAAAAGTCTCCAGTTTAAACTCCTCCAGTGGAGTGTATGTGTCTTTGGAGAGCCAGGCAAAACCAAGGACTTCAGAAGTCACTGATTCCTTCCTTTCAGGTAAAATCATCACACACATGCCAATAAAAATATTTGTATTTCTTAGTGGGGGGGAACCATCCCAGCTGTGAATGCCAGGATTAATACACTCTGACAACTTCACTCAAATACCTAAAGGACCAACACAGTTAGAATTGCTATTGTTTGGGAGAGATTAATGCTGAAAGATGAGTAAAGTTTGCTAAAATTTCCATCACTGTGAAATAGAATCTTCCTTTTTTCTTTTTTTTTTTCTTTTTTTTTTTTTTTTTTTTTTTTTTTCCAGAGTATTTTCATGTAATATTTTCTGGTATTTAATTAACTGTGTTGATGATATCTAAATCCAGGGGTATTTCTGCCTCTGCCAGCTAATTATGTTACTCTAATTTTTGCTTCTGAGAATGACACATCTGCTCATTGTGGGGGGTGTTTTTTGCCATGTCCTCTTCTCAGATTTGACGCCTGCGAGGTTAAAGGAAGATTCTAATTACACCCTCCAGGGTTGCCTCGTTTGAAGGCTAGGACCAAGAGCTTTGATTTCAGGTCATTCCCTATGTGGCTGCCTTTAAAGTTCATCTAAATTAACATTCAGTGATATTTTTGGCAGCTTTGACTGCCAGGAAAAATCATTGCAGTGGAATCATAATGCAAATAAACTTTGCATAGTCCCATTAAATCATTAAATGCCACATCGTTCTGTAATGGAAGTGACATTTCATTATTTCTAAAGCTTCTGTGCTCACTGGCAGTTTGATGGTGTTAATGCTGGTGACAGAACACAGTAACACTGGAAAAAGAAACTAAGGGGTCCTAGGGCTCCTATGATGCCTGCAGATACATGAAATGACTCAAAAATACAGATATATAGGCATCATAAAATAATTTTGGTGTGATTTTCCAAGTATGTTCAAACATTTGGTCTAGATTATCAATGTTACTCTATTTTAAATTTGTCATCTTTCCATTCAAACCAAAAAGAAAATATTACTCAGCTGTCATCTGGAGAAAAAAATTCAGCTTTTAGATGTGGGGTTTTTTTGGTTTATTCCTCCATATTTTTATCCTCATAACAAATGTGGAAGGAAAACCTTTGTAAATATATCACACCATGCACTTGACTATATAAATCCTAGAACCAAAATAAACAAAAAACCCAGATCTATTTTATTTTTAAACACAGCTCTCTGAAGTCAAAGGATTTATTCTGGGAAGACAAACTCTTAAGAGGCATGACTGTATTCTTCTCATGGACTGTTTAAATGTTTTTTTAAAAGAGGAGAGAAAAGGAGAATTAATAAAGTATGACAATTAAAAATAATCTTAGGAAAATCAGTCAGAAAATCTCACCATACAAATAAAAAAGGCATGTCCTAGGGGAGTAAGCAGAGAGAGCTTCAGAAATTATACCCATTTTTTCTCTCAATGGAAGTGCTTCTTTGAAGGAACATACCTGTGCAGGACCTTCAAGAACAGCCAGAGTTTAGACGACTTGAACATTCATTCAAACTGATTGAGACTAAATAAAGGAAAAAAGGCCTTATGTTTATCATCACTCTGTTTTCCTGAATAATGAGTGGAGGGACAGAAAGAAATGGCCTCACGTTGCACCAGGAGAGGTTTGGATGGAGTTTTTGGAGGAGTTTCTTTGCCAACAGGATGGCAGAGCCTTGAAACTAGACTGCCCAGGCAGTGGTTGGGCCGTCAACCCAGAGGTACTTAAAAGATATGCAGATGTAGCACTTAGGGAGAGGGTTTGGGGTGGGGTTGGGGTGGTTAGGTTGGACTCAGTGATCTTTACTGATTCTACGACCTAAAGTTTTCTGAGATTCAATAATGTAAGCACAGACCTGCAGATCAGAAGGAGCCTTTCTGCTGACAGGTCATAGAGCCATTCAGGGATTTCAGCTGGTGTTTCCAGCTGTGAGGAAAAATTTTCCAGTGAGAACAGCATTTCCCTCGCAAAAGAAACCCTGAGCCTACCTAACTGTGAAACAGCAAGTCGGGCAGCCAGTTCCCTGTCAAAGCACCTTTTGAAAACATCAGCCAGAAGGTTTCCAGGTGACCATTTGCAAATCCTGACCTTTGGCTGAGATGCCTTGTTCCAGACTTCCAACCCTCCAGCACTGGTATGTCTTTTCCTTACTCATTTTATGTTTATCTTTCCAGAGTTGAATCATGTCCCATACTATGGATTTCCTTGGGTTATGATATTTTTTCCCATTTTAATGCCAAGGCACATATTCACCCTTATTCCCAATGCCCCACAGCCAGCTGACAGCCCTATGTGCTCAGTCCCTGTTGCTGAGGAAGAAAATTTGATCTGTAAACTTATTGAGGATGATAGAAGTTTTAAACTGTTTACCTATTTTTGATTGATGACAAATCATAAACATTATTTATACTCCTTGCAATTAAAAGGGAAAACATTCCCCTAATGTTAAGAATGACCCAATATTCAGAGTGAAGCTATATATCCAGGAGAGTCACTGGAAATTGGAGCAAGCTGTATGCCTGCCCACTCACACAGACTTTTGGAGTCTACAAACTATGGGCAAGATATTTTTCTGTTATTGTAGCTTATTTTTGCCTTGAATTTAGAAGATTGAACTCAAAAGCTCTGAGAAATTGTACCGTCCACCATGGAGAATTAAAATCTCTTTTTGGCAGAAAAGGACAAACAAAAGAAAAACTTCTGAGGGTTTTTAAAGTAGAGATTGACTTGTCAAAATCTGAGAACACTGATCTTGTATAAGCCTGATGATAGTAGGCTGACTACTCACAGAAAATGATGCAAATTAGAATAAAAATGGGTGTTAAAAGCAGTTTATGGTCACCTGCAACTAACTGACATTTTATGGATCATTTATGAGCCATCAAATTTGCATAAGCTTTAATTTTACTATGATTTCTGAGGGGTTGAAAGGAACAGTCAATAGCTGGCTAATCCACTGGAGTTCATGGGATGATGCTGAACAGAATTGGGTAATAAGTCAGGAGAACCACAGATCTGTGTTTCTGTCATCACTTTACCTACATTTGTACACAAAGCCAGAGACACACCTTCCCAAAATCTTTGCTGACAGGAGGTTATAGAAGCTTCAATGAACCTTAGATTATTTGACCCTGATCCTCAGCCTGCTTGACCATGAGCCATCCTGCAGCACTGCCTGCCCTGTCTGGCTAAAAAATGAGAGGCTGAAAACCAGGCAGAAGTTACACAGCTGTTCTGATGAGACACTTCTTCAAACTAAAATTGATAAGGATGTCAATAACAAATAACAACTAAAACATTTTTCCCCTTCAGATCTCACAAGGTTTTCAAAGCAAGCAGCTATGCACAGCCCTTTGGAATTTATTGATCTCCATGCTCCTTAGTGCAATTGCATAACTTGTGTCAAGGTACTTCCACCTCTCAGTCATGTCAATGTCTGAGGTAAGGTACTGAGTAATAAAATTATTATAACTGAACTATTTCTAACTAGCTACTAAGACCACTCAGAACCATACATTTTAGCCATGTGAAAAGAAGACTTTCCTGCCATGGTCCAAAAAGTACCACACTCTTTGGACTGAGTATTGTACTTAGATGGTTCACCCTTGTATTTCCCATAGTTGCTGTGCTACTCCTTCATACTCCCTAATATGAGACGATGAGTGCAGTAGTGCAGTCCCAGACCTCACATCCTTACAGCCTTTCATCCTAAGGGAATCAGAATCCTCCTTGCCATAGCAGAAAGTCAGCCCAGAGTATAGCTCTGCTTATATATTCCATTCAAGTGCCAAACACAAAAAGTGTCCTTAAATTCCACTGTATCTACTTCCTAAGGCTCACTGATTTCAGTACATGGTGTGAGTATGAAATCAAAATTATCCCTTATGTCTCTGAGAAACCACGGCACTCCTAAATTAGGCAGAGATTTCTCTCAAAACTGGAATCAGTAAAAACCTGTGCTCAGTGCCGTGGAATGCCCAATGCAGCATTGCAAAAAAACGCACATGGAAAATTACCTCAGCGATTAAAACTCAGCCAGTCGGAAGCCTTCGGGTCTGCAATATCATTTAAACTGACAGAATAAAAATGTTTGACCTGATCTGTCACATTACAGCACTCAACATCTATTTATGACTGTCTGACTCCATCCCATTGGACAGCTTCTCATGCCTCCAGAGCCACCAGGAAGTCCCATATTGTTTCTAGGTGTTTATCCTGTGGTGCTGGAAGAGTGGCTCTGAAACACGGGCACGGGTCTTCACCTGAGAGAAAATTTTAAAAATAATGTGAGGTTCAGAGAACTAGAAACATTGAAGCACCTCAATTGCTTGTGTTGTTTATGAAGCAAAAGCCTATTTTCAAGTGTAACCAAGAGCCAGAAATCCAATCCCTGTTGACTTTCTTTACAAAATGAAACAGGATTTTCAAAATTATGTCCATAAGGAAATTAAGTCCCAGATCCTGATTTCTTCGGTCACCCAAAATGCCATTTGCAATAAATAACTAGAGCTGAGAGGCAATATTGACTTATGTAGTGGTGTGGGTTTGGTTTTATCAGTTTTATGTATGTATTTGTTCCTTGTATTAAGTTCATTTTTATAAGTTATAATGGTTTGCCCCATGCCGCCCATGTTCCACCCTCATTAGTTGCATCCCAACCCCAGTTATATGTCAGTCAGAAGTTATCCAGCCCCTGGGCCTTATCTGTCACTTTGGGATCTCTCACAAAAGTCTGGAAAATTCCAGGAAAAACCCCAAGTGATTGAACAAGACTTCAGCTGTCTCCCCACCTGAGTTATTAATTTGTTACAATGTATGTCATTTATCCAGAGAGCCATGCCCCGTTGGCTCTTGATTTGTCCTCAGTTAAACCCATCCCTGAGTTCCTCCCCCCAACAGAAGGTGTTACATTTAGGGGTTCAAAAAAAGATTTTTTTTCCCTCGCTTTTCCCCCGCTGCTTCTGCTGAGGGTGTCTGCTGGGGCAGATACCCTAATGAATAAAGCCAGCAGTTAACCCAGAACAGCCTTCTCTTTTTTCCTGCCGTCATTGCTTCACTTCTTCAAGCAAGACAAGAACTCACAGGGGTCAGTGAGGTTCACCCTGCTACTGAGCCGTACCCTCTTACTGTCGAGGTATCAGGGCTAGCCGAGGCAGAGAAAGACACCTCAACAGACTTAGAGATGGACAATAGGCTGAGGAAACCTGATCTTTTTCACCTTCAGGCAGAAACCTTGCAAAAAGTGCACACGCTTATGGGGCCCAAGGACAGTGGTGTTTGGTCTAGCATGTTTTCCAAGGAACAAAAAATCTTGAACTACCTTCAATCTTAAGAAATTACTGAGCCAAGCTCCTGTTCCCTCTGCTCCCCTGTTATCTACCTTTTTTGTCATTAAAACTTACTTGTCAGCTCTCCTACCTTAACACATGAAGAAATTGAGCCATGGGCTTCAACAGTTCCAAAAGGGCCAAGAATGCTGTATGAAGGTGTCCTCTTCCTGTGCTGCTTAGCCTTCTCAAACAGAGCTGATGTCAAATCAGTTGAAGGACAAATTCTCCTGCTACTCTGGAAAGACAGAAAAAAACTGTAAGGAGAAGTTTTCATGGTCTTTGGAAGCTTAGCAATATCTTTGGCATTTGTCACAAATATGCAAATTGATTTGGCTTCAAATTTGGCTTATGCTTGGGGGGAAAAGAAGGAGAAATGGAAACACCCACCTATAAGCATCAGGTTCTCATCCAATATTAGTTTGGAATTGACACAGCTGCCATGTTAGGACCAGAAATCATGGGCACAAAAGCCAAAGTTGCAGTGAGATACATCTCTCATCTTTGAAATATAAAATTTTCTTTTAATAAAAAAACATAAACATGAGCCACCAAAAAGAGCATGTATGGGCTCATGGTGCAACTGGGAAAATATCTCCATTGTAGGAAAAGAAAAGGAATTATCTCTTCAAAATTCTAATTCAGACATAATCATGACGGCTGCTAAATTATCCATGAAAGACAGAAAAATGAGAAATCATTTCAATACAGTTCACAAACTGTAGTTCACTTCTTTCTTAGTTTCCAAAGAGTTAAATGAAATGTTCTTTTAGCTGATGTACAAAGGGTAAATACACCGTCATTCTGTGTCTGTGCACTTCTGCTGATGATATTAGTCCTCCCAATCTACAAGTGGTCAGGTAGTGAACTCAGTACATTTGAATCTTTCTCAGTGGAGAGCACTTGAGAACAATTGTTCCTAATGCTTGCCTGGTTTTGTTTTTCCAAACAAAGAAAGAAAAGAAAAAGAGAAAGAACAAAAGAGCAAAGGAACAAAAGAACAAAAGAAAGAGATAGAGAAAGTGAAAAAAGGAAAAGGAAAAGGAAAAAAGGAAAGGAAGAGAAAAAGATGAAACAGGTTGCATTCTGTGATTCTGTGAACTAGGCAGCTGAAAGGAAAGAGATGGGTAGAAACCTGGGCTGCTTAATCTCATTGCTTCAAATCAGTCATCAATAGTTTTGTGTGTGAACTTTCAAAGCCTGCTTCTCTTGAAAGGGATATTCTCTCTCTTTTAACTCTAGAGGGAAATTCTGAGTTCTGCCCACTCAGTGAATTCATAATATGATAAACAAATACTTAAAAAGCTCTTGACATTTTATGCTGATCTTTCTCTTCCTAGGGACAAAGTAACCAGGTTTAAATTCTCTCTAGTTATGAAATCCCTGCAGAAGTGTTTACACTAAGGAGAAGTGAACATGCAAATTGACTACCAAGATTAAAACACATGGAAGCCTTTAAGAAATGGATTGCAGAAATCATAATCAGGACAATAGTGGATTGAGGTTTTATACCTGCCAGCCCAGCACATTTTCCCTTGTCCCTGGAGATGATTTAAGCAGAAATGAAGAGAGAAACAGTCTGTACCCAGCCATGAGGAAGTAAGCCAGCAGTTGAAACAAAGGTGAGAAGCAAGCCCACTTGGTTTTCTTACCTGGTGTTCCTAAGGCACACATTTGCCTTCTTCAGCACTTTCTACAAGTCATTTCTCTCCTCCTCAAATACAAACCTCTGCATGACATAGTGTCTGGATACAATCTCAAATAAGCATTTAAAAACCATTTAAAACCATGGAGGGGAGGAGAAAGATTAAGAACGACTTATTGCTGAGTGCCATTAACTTGTTTTAAGCAGACATAAATTGTGGATTTTAGTCTTCCAGTTTGAACACAGTGCTGTGTTGGGGGGTGTATCTTTCTCTGGTCAGCCCAGTGTTCGGCTGGACCACCTGCTAGCTCTGATACGCCAAAACAGAAACCGATGGGTGAATTCTTGGCTCTGCAGCACCTTGACCTTTACTGTCACAGCCGTGGTATGAAAGAGGGGAAACTCTCATAGGCTCGGGGAACAAAGGTTTTATTCGGGGATCACAGGGGAAGCCCCTGACCCCAGACCTGGTGCCTCAGGAGAGAGACCCCGAACCTGGGCTGCAAAGGGTTTTTGTCCAGGGCAGTTCAAGGGGTGGATACAAGTTGTAAACCAATAAAACAATGCAAAGTTACAAATGCCAACTGAATTACCTAAACACTGACAAATCAAGGTAAATTGGGGAGGGGTCCCTGGGGGATCCACCAGCCACTGAAGGTCCTGGACCTTGGAGATAATTGATGGACAGAGGCGGGGAAGATACATTAGAAAGGATGGGTAGGGATTCATCCCGGGGAGGGACCAATGGGAGACAGTCTCTGGGCAGAGACCTGAGTTGTCTTGGAAACTCTTTTCAACCTCTGATAAGGACACATTCCAGGACAGGAGGCCTACTTAAGGTGGCTAAAAAACTACACTAAAGTTACAATTAAAACTATACTAAACTCATAAATAAAACCTATAAAACAATTCCAGAATTCCCACAGTGCTGTTTAAAATTGTCATACTTTATTTCTTTAGTATTGGTTACTGCTGGTGGTACAATTGTATGGGCTTATTGGAATTTCCAGCTTCCTAGAACATTCATACCCAGAGGATATTATAGTACATTGAGATTCATGTAAATTCAACTGCAAACACAAGCAAAAAATAGATTACACATAATCTCTCATTCAGAACTAAGCTAAACTGAGTGCTTAGGTAAAGAAGGAGCATGAGGAGTGAAATTTAAGAGTAAATGAAGCCAGCAAAGTGGGTGCAAAGTAAACTGAAGCTGAGCTGAGTGTGATACCTTGGGATTTTGCTGAGTTTGGAAGGCAAAAATGGAGAGTTCAAATATAAGGCAGTAAGTCACCAGACTCCTTGAGGCACTTTAAATCAGAATTTTTGCAATGGAGATGAAAGTAATAATGTCCCTTCCCACATGTGTTTTGAAGACTGGACTTCTACAAAAACTTCCCCATAGAGAAGTTGTTCTGGTGAGTCCAAAATAGAAATAAACGTGCTGATAGCCTTATTGTTAGATCTGAGTTTGTCAGGTCACCTGATTTTTTTAATTATTATTTTTTCCTTTTTTTAAATCAAATATTCTTGGTTTACTAGTGTGACTTGTCCAAACAAAATTCTCACATCTGTAGCTCACAATGAAGTCATCCGCACTAGGCTTGAGCCGAAAGAAAAAAATATCTGCGAAGTCCTGTGGCCATTTTGTGTAATTGTACCACATTTGTTGAGGAAAATCCTGCCTTGCAAATCTGGTTAGAATTTGAAGTATGAGAGATTCAGACTCAAGTTCCACCTTTGCCTGGCTCTCAGAATCTGAAATGAGTGTCTCTGCTTTTCAAGAATCCACAGAGAGTCAAAGTGGAGCAGCTCTTGTTCTGCTGCGGTGTCACCAACAGATGGTCTATCAAATATTTACAGTTCTAAACCAATTAATGCTACCGCCAAGTGCTTTTCCTGCTAAAATACCCTTTATAAAATATTATTGAGCCATCTCTAAAAGCCAAGCACTTAATTAAACCCTTTGCATTGGTGCAATATGCCTGTTCAGTCCTTTGGTCCCCTTTTAAGATGTGATATACATCCCATCAGTCACATGAAAGATTCAAGGGCTATGACCCATTGCCAGCACATATGGTTTGCTATTTAATCTTCCATAACCAAGACAAGTGTCCTCTTGGAAATAAGGAGAATACGTTATCATTAAATCACAGTTTTATAAGCATGTTGTTAAATAGTTTAACAATCCATCTGTCACAAAAGGATAATCATGTATAGATATGAAACTCTGACAAATATTTTCTATCCAAATATTGAAGGAAGAAGTGAAGGGGAATAATTTTACTTGTGTTCATGATCAAGATTTCTGAGAGCTCATCATATGGTAGGACTGAAGAGCAGCAATCAAAAATCCTTTAAGTGGTAAAAGAAATTGTACTTTAAAAGTAAAATAAATGCAGCTATAAATCTGTGGTGCTCATAGTACGCTCTTATATACACTTTTCCCACAGCATGAGAATGCCACAGTTTAATGATTGATTTTCACAAAGCTGCCAATAATATAGTATGATGTCACTATGCTTCCATATAGTTTATTTCAAAAATATGCAAAGACTAACTTGAATTCATGAATGTGTTTGAAATAGGGCTGGCCAGGACACAAGATCAGGATGATCTGGAAATATTTTGACAAATTCAAACTACCAATTCTTCAATCACATCCATCCACTGAGAACTGAGCAACTATATTTTCCTCAGATCTATCACCTGTGTATTCTCAAACCTGCATACACCATGAGTATGAAAATTAACTTTTCTGAAGACTATTTCAGCTGGTAAGTGGTACCAATAACCTGTTTTCACTTCACTAATGCCTTTTATTGTGCATAACACTATTTTCTTACTTTGGATTTCTGCTTGCTATTTCAATTTGGTTTCCTCCTCAGCTTTGCCTGCCAGTTCAATTACCTTTACCTTATACAAACATAGGTTTAAGTGTGGGAAGAAAGGATTGCATGGATTTGATAGTGACATATTTAAGGTCTTGGAAGTAAACAAAGGGCTGAGTCTGACCACTGAGAACGGCATAGGGAAAGGGGTAGATGTTTGCCCTCTGCATCTTAAGAAGTCAAATAGATCACACCCAGTTTGCACACCAATTGCAGTATGACTTTCCCACATGGTTTCTGACAGCTTTACAAGACATTCATACAGATTAGAAAGATTAATGCCTCTACTTCAGCAATTATACATCATATATATCCATTTCTGCAGGAGCTGATCCTGCTAAGACCCATATTTTCTGTTTTAAAATGGAGTTGAACCACTCTGAAGTTGAAGAAGCAATGCCCACTCTATTTCAAGTGCTTTCTTTGTCATCCTGATTTATTCCAACTGCTAGAAGCAACATCAATTTCAGCCCAAATTAGACTTTGGTTTTTTCCACTCTTTTAAATAATTTGATCATCTTAGCTATTTCTTTCAAGAGCTAAGGCTCTGCCCACAATTCTTTGAAGTGCCACTTCTGATTTGAAAAAAAGGTACTTTTTTTGCCTATGGGTCAAAATTTGGGGCGGAGGTATCTCCTTCCTCCAGTTCAGAAGTGAGATGTGTCAGTACCTTAAGGGGTTCATTTGCTTGTGAGTACCCATTCTCTTCACCAGCTGCAAAGGCATTGCTGCATTGCTCACAGGCTTGTTTGTTTTTAGAAGGTTATTGATGGCTTGAAAGCTCTTTGGGAGGAAATATATATACATGAAGCAGTGTTAAATACCCACTACATCTTCTCTCAAACTTCACAGGTTTGCCCTAGCTTTGGGCATCCACACAGATTGTTCAGGTATATAGACAGCTGTGCCTCTGCCAGTCTTTGGAAAAAAAGAGGTGGAAAATATATTATTGACAATATGGCAACATAATATTGATAATATGAGTACCTTCAATTGCTGTTCAAATTCCTTCCTACCAGTCAGCACACCATGAGTAATTCACATTGACTGGAGAATACCATTGCTAGACATCTGAACTAGACTATGTTGGTCTAGTAACCTAAAAACAAAACCCAAAACAAGACAAAATTGGGTCTGGCAAAAAGACCATATGCTTTTTTTGATCTGATGGCATAAAACAAATTTTCAGATTTTCAGATTTCACAAACTTTCTCCTCTACCAGATTCTTTTGGCCTTTAAAGTGCAAAATCTTGTTTTAAAGAAAAAGAGTTGATTAAAAAAACCCCAAAAACTAAAAAATCACTGACAAAAATTTCTCTAATTTCTCAACTTATTTGCTGGTTTTTTTCTTAAACTAAATTTATGAGAAGACATTTTGAAGAAAATACCACAAATATTTCTGTCATTTGGCTGAGTCTTCGTCACTCATATCTGTGTTAAATTACAGCAGCAGTATCCCTGCCAAGAAGTTTATCCTCTTTCTTGCCACATTTCATCCTCAGCTCAGCCAGCCACTTTTAGCTGGCTGAATGTGGGTGTTTTCAGGTTTACAAGTTTATTATGTATATTTTCCAGTTCTATGTATAAGTTCAAAATGGCCTCCAAGTTCTTGTACCCTGTCCCCCATCTTGTTGTTTGCTCCCTCATAAGTATTTTTAGCCCCGTTTGCTACATTTGTTGAGCTCTGCCTTGGAGACGGCTCTCCATTGGCCGCTTTTTCCCACTTTCCCCCCTGTCCATCACTCTATTCCCCCATGTCCATCACCCTGAGGCCTGAGCCTGATGATTGGCTTGGTTCCCTCGCTCTCTCCTCCCCGCTTGCCGTGATTTGTTGTATTACACATATTGCCACTCCCCTGTTTCTCTCTATAGGCTGAGATATTGTACCCACCCCTGGTTACGCCTCCTGAGAGATCAGTTTAAATGACCCTGTTTTCACTGCTCAGTGTCTCTTTTGAGGCACTGGGCTTGGAATAAAGCCTGTTCCTTGTTCCACCCTCAAAAGAGCCCCCTCTCTTTTGTCCATCGGTCACCTTTGCAACTCTTCGCTGGAACGGAGCGTGGGTCAAGACCCCACACTGTGGTGCTGTCAGGTGCGCTAGGGCTGGCCGCGGATAGGTGCACCGCGACAGCTGAATTAAAAACAAAATCACTAAAGTATTTTTGAAATCTCTGAAGAACATCAGGACTGTTCTCACTTCGGTTTCCGATCAGATAATTTATTTCTTTTTAGGAGTCTGTAACATACATGATAATGCTGACACTGGATGGATCTGCCACTGCTACCTTCAAAATCTCTGTCAGTCAAGCAGCTAAGGTGTCTAAAAATAGGGCTTCTCATGTATAAATCAACAAAAAGACAATAACAGGAAAAGAAAAACTGTTTAAAGGTGGGGGGGGGGGGGGCGGGGCAGGCATAAATTAGGGAAAAGATGTTGCAGTACTTCAATATTTGTAATCATAGTGATGTGATACCAATCCAGACACTGAATTGCCATGGAGAAAGAGTTCTCCTAGACATTCATCTGGAACATGGAAATAATATGCTTTTCTTCCACTAACATACTTTCAAGAACAGCATGACAAAACACTGGAACATCCTTTTCTTTCCAGTCTTTCAGCTCAGCTGAGTTCTAATTTTCACAAGCAGGAGAAGTCTCACATGCAGCAGCCGGAGCTGTAAGTCATGCAGACCCAGCCACACACACTGCTCATTTCTGGGAACATTCCTTCTGTTGGCAGCAACACTTCTGTCTCTTACCCTAGACAGAAAGAAAAGAAAAATATCTTGCTTATACAGAGGCATAAGTCAGGTCATATCCCTGCCTAACCCATTCAGTATTTGTTGCTGGTGCGTATATTTCAGTTTTATAGCAAATATGCTCTTATTAAAGGTTAGACAGTGCCATGTATGGACTTTTAGAAATTAGGAGGAAAAAAAAGTATGTAGAGAAGATGGAAAGAATTTTAAAAATAAAAAACCCCCAGCATTTGACTGATGTTGAGGTATCAGATTTTAAATTCCATGGGATTGGACTTATTTATGGAAAAAGCTACAACCAAAGCAAAGACATTAGAAAGCCAAGAGGCCAGAAAATAATATAGACCATCTCATAATAACATTGATGATAAACTTAGAATACTACATAGAAATACAAAGTTTTGTATGAACTGACCATATGATCAGGTATTTTCTGTGTCTTGCTACTATTCTTTGATATACCAAAGTTATGTGAAAAAAAAAATAAGGTTTGTTGGATGAAAAAAAAAATAAATGAGGGAAATATAAATTCAATTTTAATGAGGGAAACTGAGATGTTCTCACAAAATATCTTGTTACGTTTTAGACCACCTCTGTATGCTGTTACAAATATTCATTTCCCCAGCATGAATAGCACTTGGACAATCTACGCCAGCTGAATGTACAACCAGAGTTTAGTGATTCTCAAACCTGGGATTGGAAGGATTTTTTAGAAGACTTGGGATTTCTGTGACTTTAGACAAGCATTTTGTAGCTATTCCTCATAATTGTAGGGGCAGCAAGATGCTTTCCTATTCTTTCTTACCCTATTTTCACTTTTTTCTTCTCTTCATAATGGAATTGTTTAGCTGGGAATTTAACTAATACTCTCTTCATAAACAGAGTCATTTATGAGACGAGGTGGTGTCCTGGGCTGACAGTGCTCTCTATCCCATATCGTGGACTCCTTGTTATGTCTAACAGCTGTTCCTTCCCTATTAACTGGGTGGGCACTGTCTGCTGGCCCTCTCGCGCTGCTGCTTGGCTTTCCTGGCTGGTAGGCTTGCATTGCTGCTTTGCAATTTCTGCTTATTTTCTTGCCCTTTCGTTCTTTTTTTTTTATTCTTTCTGCTGCCTCTGTGCTTTGCTTGTTTTTTTCTCCTTTCCCTCTTCTCCCCTTCCCCCCCACCTTTAAGATTTAGGACCGGCACCCGGAGCTGATCTGACTGGAGGAGTCCGAGGAGGATTGCCGGGGCCCGTGAAAGAAGCTCTGCGCCCTCCCCCTCACAGTAACCTGAGCTTTTTTTCTTTTCTTTTTTTTCCCTTGTGTTGGGGGGTGTTTATTTATTTGTTAATAAACCGGTTTTTTCCACTTTTTGTTCGAGAGATTCCTTCCCAAACCCAGAGTTGGGGGAGGGGTGGTAGAGGTTTTGTTATTGGGGGATTCCTTGGAGGTTCTCCCCTAATTCAACCCAAACCAGAACACTTTTTGGTGCGTTGGCCCGGGAACCCGAGTCAAAGAAAGTGGAAAAAACCTTAATAATAATACTGGTGATTCTAATTGTTTGGTGGGTGTATCAGGATGTTTTTTTCTGGACTCATAATGGCATTTGGGGTGAAAGCCTGCCAATATTTCTGGTCCCTAGGGTTTTTTGAGGTTTTATTACCTCTGTGGTGTCTAGGGTTATTCCCTTACCCGGAGATAGCTTTAGCATTTCTCCTTATACGTAACTTATGTAGCCGTGGGGCACTAACCAGAATATTTACCAGGCTCGGATTGTTTGTGATTGTTTACAAGAAGGTTGTAAATATGTTTGATGATTCGTTGTTATGGTTGGGCACTCAGTTTGTTAGGGGAGAAGCAGGGGAAGAGGTTTTTCAGCCTCTGTTTTCCCTCTTCTCCTTTGAATTGTTTATATCTTTATTAGGAAATATTCAGTTTCCCGAGTGTCAAAGAGACCATCTTTCTGACATTTAATTTAGTAAGCGTTCTCTATACTGTCTGCAGTTTATATAAAATGAAAGCTGAGATTTCCAAAGGGGCTAATGAGACTTCTGAGTTACCAGCAAAGCCAAGTAGGAGAAATCTTGAGTGGAGTGGGAAATGGGAAGATATGGGCCAAATTTTAAAGGAATTTTCTGATCCTATAGCCTGGGACTTTCCATCTGAACAAATTCAGAACCCAGCCGAGGTGGCAAAATATTTGAAAGAGAAGTGCCAGGGTAATACCAAGGAGAAAAGGATTATTACAGTGAGCTGGGCCCTGGCATATGTTTATCGTACTCTCTTAGATACTGAAGGGCAGCAGACAGAAGACAGGGAACAGGGAGATAAACTAGTTACTATCCCAATTACTCAGGCTGCAGCTAGTATCCCAGGCCCCAGGCCAGTAGCTGAATCAGACAGTAGGGCTCAACCAAGGGCTGTTGCTGCTAATAGAAGAGGCGGAAAGTGTACTACTAAGACCGATCGCAAGGTAGAGGATGATGATGATAATCCAGGAGAAGGACCTTCACCAAAATCAGAAACTACATTGAGGGGTGTAGATTCTGGAGCCAATATTGATTCCTTTTCCCTAAAGGACCTTCGAGGCCTGAGAAAAGATTACAGGCGACAACCTAATGAATCTATAATAAGTTGGTTAGTCCGCCTTTGGGATGCTGCAGGGGAGGCTACAGTTCTGGATGGCACTGAAGAGAGGCATTTGGGATCTCTGTCGCTTGACCCTGTTATTGATCAGGGCATGATGAGGGAGGCTAGCCCTCACAGCCTCTGGGAACGGATTCTGGATGGTGTAGCACAAAGATACCTGTGTGCAGATGACCTTTATTTGCAGCAGACACAGTGGAGGACCATAGAACAGGGGATCCAACGTCTGAGAGAGATGGCAGTAGCAGAGCTTATTTCTTCAGATGATGTAACAACTAGGAATCCAGACCTGGTAGCATGTACACCTGTAATGTGGAGGAAACTTGTGCGACTTGGGCCATCTGAATACGCCTCTGCCCTAGCAATAATGAAGCGAGAGGAGACAGATGAGACTGTGCTCGATATGGTGAAAAAGCTTCGAGCATATGCTGACGCTGTACATGGCCCAACTCATGCCAGAATTGCAGCTGTGGAAACACGACTGCAGAAATTAGAGGACAAAATAGAAGAGAATCATAGGAAACTCAGGGAAGAGATTAAGGAGGACTTCCTCCAAATCTCGGCTGTGCAAATTAGAGGCCCTGGTATCCAACGCAGGCACTCCTTTGATGGGGAGAGAAGGTACACCCCACGAGCTGAGTTGTGGTTCTTCTTGCGTGAATCTGGAGAGAACATGAGGAGATGGGATGGAAAGCCCACTGCTGCTCTGGCACAACGGGTACGTAATTTGAAGGAAGGTAGGATTCAAAGAGGAAGTCTCAATAAACAGAGAGCAGCTCCAGTTGTTCGCAGCCAGGATGTCAAGTATGATGTCGATGATGACATGTCCGATCCCCTTGAAGGAACCTCTAAGACATATACCTCAGGAAAGAAGGATAATCATGCTTAGAAGGGCCCTGCCTCTAGCCAGGTAGAGATTAGGGAAAATCGTGTGTTTTGGACTGTGTGGATTCGTTGGCCTGGCACATTGAAGCCACAAGACTATAAGGCTTTGGTTGATACTGGCTCGCAGTGTACCTTGATCCCATCGAGATGTGTAGGGGCAGGATCGATTTCTATTGCTGGTGTGACCAGGGGATCACAGGACTATACATTGGTGGAGGCAGATGTGAGCTTGACTAAGAATGAGTGGAAGAAACACCCTATTGCGACTGGCCCAGAGGCCCCATGCATCTTGGGCATAGATTACCTCCAGAGTGGGTATTTTAAAGACCCAAAAGGGTTCAGGTGGGCCTTCGGAGTAGCGACTGTGATGGCAGAAAGCATTCGACAGTTGAACACCTTGCCTGGACTGTCCGAGAACCCAATCACCGTAGGACTTTTGAAGGGAGAAGAACAAATAGTACCGATTGCCACTTCAATAGTGCATCGGTGGCAATATAGAACCACTCGAGATGCTGTGATCCCCATCCATAAGATGATTCGAGAGCTGGAGAGCCAAGGGGTGGTCAGCAAAACCCACTCACCCTTTAACAGCCCCATCTGGCCGGTGCGGAAATCTGACGGAGAATGGAGATTGACTGTGGATTATCGTGCCTTGAATGAAGTGACTCCACCTCTGAGTGCAGCCGTACCAGACATGCTGGAACTGCAGTAGGAGCTGGAGTCCAAGGCAGCAAAGTGGTACGCCACTATCGACATCGCAAACGCATTTTTCTCTATTCCTCTGGCAGCCGAATGCCAGCCTCAGTTTGCCTTTACATGGAGGGGAGTGCAGTACACCTGGAACAGACACTCCCAGGGGTGGAAACACAGCCCCACCATCTGCCATGGGCTGATCCAGGCCACACTAGAAAAGGGTAAGGCCCCAGAACATCTACAATATATTGATGATATCATTGTGTGGGGAGACACAGCAACAGAAGTGTTCGAAAAAGGGGAGAAAATCATCCAAATTCTCCTGGAAGCCGGCTTTGCTGTTAAGAAAAGTAAATTTAAGGGACCTGCTCGGGAGATCCAATTCCTAGGAGTGAAGTGGCAAGATGGACGGCGTCAGATTCCTACGGATGTTATTAACAAAATTACAGCTATGTCCCCTCCAACGGATAAGAAGGAAACACAAGCTTTCTTAGGTGCCATAGGTTTCTGGAGGATGCACATTCCGGAATACAGTCAGATTGTGAGGCCCCTTCATCTGGTTACCCGCAAGAAGAACGATTTCTATTGGGGCCCTGAGCAGCAGCAAGCTTTCACCCAGATCAAGCAGGAGATTGCTCATGCTGTAGCCCTTGGCCCAGTCAGAACGGGACCAGATGTGAAGAATGTGCTCTACTCTGCAGCTGGGAGTCATGGTCTGTCCTGGAGCCTTTGGCAAAAGGTACCTGGTGAGACCCAAGGCCGACCACTGGGATTTTGGAGTCGGAGCTACAGGGGGTCTGAAGATAACTACACCCCAACGGAAAAGGAAATCTTGGCCGCCTATGAGGGGATCCAAGCTGCTTCAGAGGTGATCGGTACGGAAGCACCACTGCTCCTGGCACCCCAACTACCAGTGCTAGGGTGGATGTTTAGAGGAAAGGTTCCCTCCACCCACCATGCCACCAGTGCTACCTGGAGCAAGTGGATTGCCCTCATTACACAACGCGCCCGAGTTGGGAAACTGAATCGCCCTGGAATTTTGGAAGTAATTATGAACTGGCCCGAAGGTGGAAGTTTCAGCGTCGCAGATGAAGAACAAGAACCAGTGACCTGGGCTGAGGAAGCTCCGCCATACAACCAGCTGCCGGAAGAGGAAGCACGTTATGCTTTATTCACCAATGGTTCCTGCCACGTCATAGGGATGAGTCGAAGGTGGAAAGCAGCTGTATGGAGCCCCACACGACTGGTCGCAGAGGCCACTGAAGGAGAGGGTGAATCCAGTCAATTTGCTGAACTCAAAGCCATTCAACTGGCCCTAGATATTGCAGAGAGAGAGAAATGGCCAAGGCTCTATCTGTATACTGATTCTTGGATGGTAGCCAATGTTCTGTGGGGATGGCTGAAGAAATGGAAAGAAGCGAACTGGCAGCGTAGAGGAAAACCAATTTGGGCTGCTGAAGAGTGGAAAGATATCACAGCCCAGTTAGAGAAACTACCTGTGAAGATTCGCCATGTAGATGCCCATGTCCCCAGAAGTAAAGCTAATGAGGAGCAGCAAAACAATCAGCAAGTAGATCAAGCTGCAAAAATAGGGGAGCTGAAGATAGACCTTGACTGGGAGCACAAGGGAGAGTTGTTCCTAGCACGATGGGCCCATGATGCCTCGGGTCACCAAGGTAGAGATGTCACCTATAAGTGGGCACGAGACCGAGGGGTGGATTTAACCATGGACAGCATTTCTCAGGTTATCCATGACTGTGAGACGTGCGCTGCCATTAAACAAGCCAAGCAGATGAAGCCCCTCTGGTATGGAGGGCGGTGGTCTAAGTACAAGTATGGGGAGGCCTGGCAGATTGATTACATCACACTGCCTCAAACCCGCCAAGGCAAGCACCATGTGCTGACCATGGTAGAAGCCACCACGGGATGGTTGGAAACCTACCCTGTGTCTCATGCTACAGCCCACAATACTATTCTGGGCCTTGAAAAGCAGGTCCTTTGGAGGCACGGTACTCCCGAGAGAATTGAGTCAGACAACGGGACTCATTTTAAAAATAATCTTATTAAAACTTGGGCGAGGGAACACTGCATTGAATGGGTGTACCATATCCCCTACCATGCACCAGCTGCAGGTAAAGTGGAGAGGTACAATGGGTTGTTAAAAACCACCCTGAAAGCATTGGGTGGGGGGGTCCTTAAAAAAGTGGGAGCAGCATTTAGCAAAGGCCACCTGGCTAGTTAACACGCGAGGTTCTACCAATCGAGCGGGTCCTGCTCAGTCCCAACTCCTTAATATAGTAGATGGAGATAAAGCTCCAGTGGCCCATGTCAGAGGTTTGTTGGGAAAGACAGTATGGATCAACCCTGCCTCGAGTACAGGCAAACCCATCCGTGGAATTGTCTCTGCTCAAGGACCGGGTTATATGTGGTGGATAATGCAGAAAGATGGAACAACACGATGTGTACCTCAGGGAGATCTGAATGTAGGGTGAAACAGAAGGAAACGTGTAAGTGTCAAAGGTTTGAGCAAGTAAGATGAATGGAAATGTGTAAGTGTCAAGGGTCTAAGTAAGTGAGATGGAAGTTTTTATTGTGTGTCCACAAT
Organism: Zosterops lateralis; assembly: GCF_965231275.1. Classification (NCBI taxonomy): domain Eukaryota; kingdom Metazoa; phylum Chordata; class Aves; order Passeriformes; family Zosteropidae; genus Zosterops; species Zosterops lateralis. The sequence goes on from NC_139765.1 coordinate 16,035,019, forward strand.
ATGGGATAAGGGGTGGAATGTCCTGGGCTGACAGTGCTCTCTATCCCATATCGTGGACTCCTTGTTATGTCTAACAGCTGTTCCTTCCCTATTAGCTGGGTGGGCACTGCCTGCTGGCCCTCTCGCGCTGCTGCTTGGCTTTCCTGGCTGGTAGGCTTGCATTGCTGCTTTGCAATTTCTGCTTATTTTCTTGCCCTTTCGTTCTCTTTTTTTTATTCTTTCTGCTGCCTCTGTGCTCTGCTTGTTTTTTTCTCCTTTCCCTCTTCTCCCCTTCCCCCCCACCTTTAAGATTTAGGACCGGCACCCGGAGCTGATCTGACTGGAGGAGTCCGAGGAGGATTGCCGGGGCCCGTGAAAGAAGCTCTGCGCCCTCCCCCTCACAGTAACCTGAGCTTTTTTTCTTTTCTTTTTTTTCCCTTGTGTTGGGGGGGTGTTTATTTATTTGTTAATAAACCGGTTTTTTCCACTTTTTGTTCGAGAGATTCCTTCCCAAACCCAGGGTTGGGGGAGGGGTGGTAGAGGTTTTGTTATTGGGGGATTCCTTGGAGGTTCTCCCCTAATTCAACCCAAACCAGAACAGGTGGAAATTAGATTCAGGACTGACTTCCAGCAGAGGGCTTTTCTGCTGTGGTGTGGTTTCTCCTGTAGAGTAATTACTCCTTTGAAAAATGTTTGGCAGAGACAGCCTACATCACATCCCTGGAATTACTGTAAAGGAAAAGAAAGAGATGCTGTATTACAAACAGGTCTCCATTTTTGTTCAATTATGAAGTACAGCCAATGTTTCACTCATCATCTGACAAGCCAGATTTTGGGAAACATAGGATCTTTCATGCAGATCACAGTCAACCAAATCTGCTGAACTTTAATATCCCTATTGCTTAATCTGCATGTCATTATACTGTTGACAGAAAAGGATTTAAATTATCATATTGGCTGCAAATGGCAGAATTGCCACAGATGGCAACAAGCATTTTGATTTCTTTGGTGTTTTGAGACTTTCTTGCCCAAGGACTGTATTATGGACTCATTTTATGCATTTCTTCTATTGTTTTTTACTTGAAAGAAAATTGAACTATAAACAGGACGAGAAAGGATGGTCATTAGATGAGTTGAAATGATTAAAGAACATATTTCTCCAAAGTGAATCGTACTTTGAATAATAAAACATCTAGTTCAAAAAGACTAGTGACTTATCTCTTCCATTTAATTCTATATTTTAATAGTCCCAGGAATACAATGCTTTTGGATAATTGTTACAGGCCATTTAACACATTTGAACAGATGACAATAAAATTTAGTATGTACCTGAGCAGTCTGTCCAGATTTTCCTTTCCCTTTCCCCACATGCTAATATCTTTTTGAAGCACACAGATAGGTGTGATTTACCTAAGAAAAACAAATGCCAAATGTCAAAACAGATTTTAAGTGCCACATTGTTTTTACCCACCTCACAATGTCAGGTGAAAAGATGGTAAGACTCTATTTCACTGGGGTTCAGGTGAGAGCCAGACAGCACCAGACTCATCAGCTGGGTGTTTAATAGGTCTCCAATGGAAGGTGTTTCCTTTATGTAACATTTAAATCTCAACTTTCAGAAGTCCTGATCAGGCTGGGCTACCAGAGAAGCCCCAGAGGCTTTAGAAGCTCAGATCTACCCAGGAAGCACAGGATCATTGGCTAAAACTGAGCCCACAAAAAGTGATGTGCCTCAAGCCAGGGAATGGCACTTTAAGAATTTGAATTATCAATTAGGGATGATTAATATTATAATTAAACCAGATTTTTTTATGTAACAAGCAGAATCCAGGGATTTGATAATGGTTAGCATAAATTATTATGCTATGCTATTAAGAAGATAACCATCCATGCAAGCACTTGTTTCTGGAAAGAACTCCAGAATACCACCATAAAGTCCCTTCCTTTGGTCTGAAAAAGCATCAAGTATATCTGAGCCACAGCTGATATATTTGTCTAAATGTGTTCTATAAACTTTTAGAGATTCAACATTTCTATATCACCACTTGCTGACCTTTATGTACTTTGGGTATTTTCCCAGTACCTAGTCTGATTACTATTTGTTGCAAATTCAGCTGAATTTTTTCTAGTCCCATACCTAGCAAACAACAGATGTCTGTCTTCTCTCTAACAGCCCTTGATATATTGGAAGGCAACTAGCGAATAAAATATTTTATGTCTTAAAATATGCATTTTGTCTAATTGCTGAAAATTTCTCATAATCTTGCAGCTGGAAAGAAAACTAATACAGATATTAACATTATTTGACCAGTGTCTTTCTTCAAAGCTGTTGCCTTCTTCATACAAGAGAGGGAATGCTAAAAAGAACTGCTACTGCACTTATATCTATGCTTATTTATGTTTATATTTATATTTATATTTATATTTATATTTATATTTTTTCAACAAGGAACTAGTGAAAACACAGAAATGTAAAAGGAGCTCTGAATACAACTGGCACAATCTGTCAGAGAAACTATCACCAGTGATACTCTGAGAGATATAAAAACTGAACATATTGGGAATTGTCGTGATGCAGTTAAAAACAAACAAACAAACAAAAAACAGCTGAGAAAGCTCATATTTACATGTGATTTGAAGAAAATTAGTGTGCACTAGAGTGCTCAGCATAGTTGGCAGCATCTCATTTGCTGGTTTACAGTGAGTACATTAAAAAATTCATGCTGCATTTACACTGCTGGGTCTGTTTTGGGAATATATTTCTAAGTTTCAGAGATCCACCAGAGAAAAGTAATTTCCTCCTGTGGACAAAGGATGAACTCTTCTGGATGGGTTTCCTGGCATCAAATTGCAGAGGGCATGCAATTTAAAGCAAGGTAAGTTATTTGACCTAAATTAAATAATAAATAAATAAAAAGTCTACCCAGGGCTTTCATTAAATAGAAGAAACACTTCAGACATCCAACCCAAGCATCTGCTTCCACCTCTTTTTTTTTTTTAGAAGGGGAGTTGCTTTAGGCACAATTTTGTTGTCTGGTTATTATTGTAGCAGCTGAAATCTTAACAGAGAAAGTTGTATGAAGAAACTAGCCATAAACTAATGAATAATTAAGATCCTGGCATAAAAACCATTTCTCTGCTGATGTTCACAGAGGAAGATACTGATAAGAATAATGCAGTTTTACGGTCCAGGAAATAAGCTGATTGCTCATAGAAGTAAAGGCACCTGGAGAAAGGAAAAAAGCAGCTCTTATCTGAGAAGGCAGCACACGTGCACTGAAAGATCTGGAAGCCGGTCCTGTTGTAGCCAGCAGTTCCTGTGAGCAGCAAGCCAATCCATCAGGGAACTGGCCAGAAATAAAAAGTAAAATGGCCTACTTTGGGTATTTGAGGTGAATGGAAGTGATAATAGGGCATTTTCAGGGATATCTAAATAAGAACTAGATTGACCAGGTATATTTACCTTTCTGTTGTTGTGCACGGTTGCCTCAAGTGGCACTGACTGAAGAACCATCCCTGGTGATAATCTCCTCCAAGTGCAGCAAAAATAATCCCCTCCAGTGCTGTTCTTAGTCATTGTACTTGTCAAAAGAGAGTTAGGGAGGTTCTTTTGAATCTTGAGAAAAGTAATTTTGCTAAGCTAAAAAGCTTAGCACAAAAAAAGCATTATTTTTATATTTAATAGCAAAATAAATGGTTTCTTACAACAGCTTTGAGTTTCTTTAAAGAAAATTACAAATTTTAAGGCTGTTTTTTTCTAAGAAACATTTTCATTGTGAAAGTTTAGTAATTTTAAATAGATTAAGTTTGCATTCTCTCAAGATAAAAGGAGATATTGAATTTTAATTTAAGTATAATGCTTTTTTCCCCTTTTTTCATTTTTCTTTTTATAAAAAAAATTCAGCAGAGCATTTCCAGTTTGTCTTGACTTCAACTTCTTTGATAGATGTTGGATCTTTGCATAGCCAATGAATTGAAAATTCTGTTCTTTTACTACCACAGAAGTTTGAGTCAGCAAGTTGAAAGTTCATTTTTCCAAGGTTACAGTGTAGAAGTCCTCTCTTCTAGACGACTAACAATCTGAAACTATGAGAAAGATCTCTTAGTCCTGTCTGCAGCAGTGGCAAGAACAGCTGAAGAGTCCAAAATGTAAGGAATGAAACTGGACTCATTCTACCTCTTTCAGTTCAGTAGAAGGAGAAAATAAGAGAAGCACTGCAACAAACAGAAAAGTAATGATCTTGCAGAAGTTTCACATACTTTTTCCCAAGGTACAGTCTGAATTGCATCTCACCTTCTCTGTAGGCTCACTGAAAGTTTCAAGGATGGTGAAGCCTGAAGGAATCTGAGAAGTCAAAAGAAGATTGTTTCTAAACATATAATTTTACTGCTTCCTGACAAACAAATACCACTAATCAGTCATATTTTAGTTTATTCAGTCATATATTAGTTTATTCATATTTTAGTTTATTTAGTTTACTCAGTCAACTAATGATGATTTGGTTATATAATTTTCAATAACATACATACTGTGAAAAAGTAATTTTTTCAACATATTTGAAAAGACTGGACACTTTTGTCAAGACTATATAATACTGTTTCATTTCAAAATCACTGGCAAATCTACTTGTTCTCTGATGCTGATGGCAAAGGTACGGCCCTAAATGCTATTGTAACTAATAAATTCACAATAAAATTTTGCCACCAATCTGATTTCATGTTTTTCTTCAGACATTCAGCACCTTTTTTCATTGTCTTCCCTGAGAACACAGGCTGTAGTCATGATTGATTTTACTTTCTGAAGAGTTTAGAGATTAGAAAGGGAAGTTCTCCCTTAGCTTTAATGGAAATGGTCTTGGAAAGATAATGCCATCACTCTCCCTTGAGTGTGGAGTGAAAGAAGATAATTGAGAACTTGGCCTATGAAGTATTAGCAGGAAGTGAACAGGATTGAGTTTGGAATGTTCTTTTTCCCTTTTACAAAAAGACTGGTTGTCCTTCACAGACCCAAATCACCCAGACATAAAGACCCAGCTGCTCATTTGTCCTGTATATCTACTTATACTTGGACCAAACAAACTGGAGGTGGGTGGGAGTAAATGTGCTTCTTTTCAGAGCCATTGTGTTTATGCCTTTTTTACACTCACTTTGTGTATTTGTGGGGCTCTGTGCAAATGAAACAGGACAGGCAAGCTCTGCAAACATACAGCCTTTGCTGCGGGTTCAGCAGACTGTGGTGTGGTTATCTAAAGTCAAATATCTGTGTCACTGACTGCTGGCTTGGTGCCTTAGATAGCAAAAATAATGGGAATTGTTTAACACCTATGATTTTCAGCAAAGATGATTGTCCTTATAATTAGACAAACACTCTACTATAAATGAGCTTATTTCAAATACCTTTCAGGAATTTGTTTTGTCATCTTCTTCCATTCCTTTCACATTTGACTTGGAAACATTACTTTTGAGATTGGATAAAAAATAATTAGAAGGTGTTTATTCAAAGATATCAGTAAATAGACTTAGGGATGGTACTAAATAAAAAAAGAAATGTTCTTTTTCAGAAGACTTTGACATTCATAAAGCTCTTGTTTGTCAGTTTTGCAAAGTTTTTAAAGAGTATTTTAACTCAGTTAATAGACTGGCCAACAACAGTCTCTGTAGAACACTAATTTGTTTTGCTTAAATGGCTTATAAACACCTGATTCCAACTTTAGAAACTAATTAGTGAGCTGGAGATTTTTCATTAAATGGGCCATTTTTTGATATTCAAAGCTGTGCTGAATCTAAATGTCAAAATTTTTTCTGATTATGAAAAACACAAAGAGATGTCATGGGGTTAGGAAGCATATTGTGTCTTAAACTGAGATAAAACAACAGGCAGTGTATATCATTCAGCCACATATTTGCTTATTTAATAGCACCAGAAAAACTCATGAGTAGTTCTATTTTCTGGAACAGAAGAGTTCAGGGATTAGGAAGGGTAAAAGCTCCCACTTTGCTTTGATGGAAATGTTCTTGTAAAGATAATCCTGGCCCTATGCCATGGCTCTCCCTTGAGTTTGGAGTGAGGGAAGGTAATTGAAGTGGGGAGCCTTCTTTTCAGCAGGCTGCTGGTACCCTGCAGGGCAGGATGCGACCCTGGGACCCATCATGGGCGGGAGGGAGTGCTCACAACAACAAGTAACTTGAGCCAGTTGTCAGTCTCCTGCAGCCACCCTGCAAACACCCTGCTCCTGCCCTGGCTATCTAAAAACGTCCAGCAAAATGCTCTGATAGAGTCAAACTGCTCCTGTTCCTGTTCTTGTTCTGGCTCCTGCTCCTGTTTCTACTCCTGTTTCTTCTCCTGTTTCTGCTCCTGCTCCTGTTCCTGCTCCTGCTCCTGCCATGCAGTGCCTGGACCTGCTCTACTTTTATTTGCTTGCAGGCTCATGTCTCTGTGGAGCATTCCCCTCTCAAGCAGGGCTTTTCAGTTTGTCCTTCAATTTTATTTTTTTTTGACACATTGATGTGTCACCCATGCTTATTTTTCCATCATCGAGCTTAGTGATTGGTTCAGCATGATTTTCCTTCATCTCAGAATTAATTCCTTCAATGATCTTCTGACAGAATGGCATATGACCAATATTTGTTAAAAAAAGATAACTGTGAGAGAAGAAGTTTTGAAGGGTTGTTTTTGGTTTTGGTTTTTTGGGGGGTTTTTTGTGGTTTAGGGTTGTTTGTTTGTTTTTGTTGGTGGTGGTGGTGGTTGGTTGGTTGGTTTGGTTTGGGTTTGGGGGGCTTTTTGTTTGTTTGGGGTTTTTGTTTGTTTGTTTGTTTTCTGTTAGGTCTGGCTAAAACAGCTACAGGTAAAAAAAAAAAGGAAGAAAACAAGAAAATATCTGGAAGACAAACTGAGATGCTCTTCTATAACTCCATTTTTGCCCATTTAAAAAAAAAACACTTCAGATTTTCTGATATGAACAAATTCTAAGGATCTAAAGATTCACTAAAGACTGAATTTCAGCTCATCAATGCTTTCACAGAAACACAGTCCATTGATATTAGATCATCTGATGTTACTGACTCATTCTGTGGTGTAATTTAGAATGTTGCTGCTTAATAAAGAGAGAAGCAGTTTTTACGTAGCATTTCAGTCCTGTTCCATTGATAATTTGTTTCAGGGCCCATTAACTCCTATGGAAGCTTTTTCAATGATTTTTAAAATGCAGATAACTCAAGAATGGTAATAATTCATGAATGTCAGCTTTGGCAGCTTCTGAAGTTTTAGGATAAATAGTTTGTTGATGAGGCAAAACCAATGATCTCAGACAAAATGAAACTACATCAAAAAGTCTATTTTCAGATTTAAAATGTTAACTTTAAGCTTTCCTTGTCCTTCTTTCTCTCAACAGAAATGGCCAGAGATCCCAAAGCCTCAGACATTGCCCTTAAACTTCATTAGAACTGATGAATCTCCAGAAGTTCCTTCCACTTTGTCAAATATAATACCAGGTAATTATTAAAAATATTCTAAGTAGCTCAGCTTGATACATTGTGCAGTGCAGCACTTCAGAGTACCCATCATTCTCGTGGGATTATCTTTAGCTCTGTGCCCTTATCAGTCTCCCCAAGTGAGAGACATTGGGAGAAGTGAAATGAAAGTCTCTGCCTGAGCAAAGAAACTGTCAAAATGCATCTCTCTGTCCCTTCCATCAGTTCTCACTTTATATAAATAAACATAAATAATGTGAACATTCTCAGGAATTTTTAGGCCATGGCTTCCAAAATCTGTCCTTTCCTATGACAAAAAGATTGCTTTTTCATTTGGGATTGAAACAGCCGGATGAACTAGAAAGGTTGTTTTTTTTTCATCTTCTTTATAGTCCAGCTAGATCAAAGAGCAGAAGGATTAGAGATGTCAATACTAGATAGCTGAAAGGCAGATTCTGTTTATCACAGCTTGTGGCCATTGTCCAGTGAGGATTAAAAACCTTACGAATCACCTTTCAGGAATAAAAAAGAAGATATTTTACTAAGGATCCTTGTGCCTTTGAGAGAATGGGAGGCTTAATTATTTTAATTGTATAATTGTATAATTACATATAATTGTATAATTATCTTATACAATTCATTTCTGTCATGAGGCACATGAGAAAGAAGATTGCAAAGACTTTGCAGACTCCAGGCATTAGACTGGGGGGAGTCTGAGTTATGATTTATACTGTAGGAGTCCGGCAAGCCTGACATTAGGTCTCTTTGGAAACATGCCTGATATATTATCTTGTCAAAGCTTGGTGAGACAGGTCCAGCACTGGCTCTGCCTCTGGACACCAAGGTGTTCAGGTCAAGGAAAGAAAAAAACCCCAGAGTTTCCTTTCATAAAATATTTTTTATAATTTTAATAAAAATAACAATACCCAACTCAGCATCAGGAGGTAAGACAGACATATCAATGAGAGGGGGAGATGGCATTGAAGCATTACTAGGAACACAGAGATCTCTATATGCATACAGAGGGGAACTGAGCTAATTTGTTTTCTTTCCTGTCAGATTTATAGATGCACGTCTCCAAAAAGAGTTGTATGATAGAAAGTTCTGTCAGGGAACTGACAATAGAGTGTTCTATAAACCCTTCCAGTGTGTTGATAAGGGCACTGCTGTGAAGTGCTCCTTCACAGCACAGACACTGTGGGGGTGCTGAAATGTTATCATAAGTTTCTTAGTTGTAGGTTTGATGTGATTTGGACTTTAACCCTAGCCTGGTAAAGTTCCTGTCTTGGATTGTGCTTATCAAAGGTTGATAAGAGTTGCCAAGACAACTCTAATCCTCTGCCCTGGGTTTCGATCATCCTATTGTATTTTCCCCCATCCCATTGTATTTCTCCCCCACATGTCCACCATCCCCCAGGCCCCAGAACCTTCAGGAGAGGTGTCTGACAGGGATTGGTGGGTCTCACAGGACCACATCCCAAATTCACCTGATTTGTTAATGTTGTGTATTGCATTTTGACCTTACCCACCTGGCCTTGTTTCATTGGTCTGGTAACTTGTGTCCACCCCTGAGATTTTGGGGGAACAAAAACCCCCTGTAACCGAGGCTGGGGGTCACTCCCCAGAGGCACAGGCCTGGAACCAGGGGCTGCCCCTGAGTTACCCGAATAAAACCTTTCTCCCTGAGCCTCCGGAGTATCCCCTCTTTCGAACCACGGCCGAGACAGCTAAGGCAAAAGCACTGCGGAGCCAAAGACCCACGCAAAGGTACTGTTGGGCGTATCACAGCTAGCAGGGTGGCCCAGCTGACGCTGAGCTGACCTGAGAGACAGATACGTGAAGCAACAAGACACCTTCATTGCAACAGTTGGCCCAAGGGAAAATCAAGCGGTTTGAACATTAGCAGTGAATAAACATCTTCTGTGTTTACACCCACCAATCATTCCACAAGGATCACATGTTTACTTCTGAAATTATATATAAACTTGATTCACTGTTCTTGTTTCAGGATGAGATGAGTGGTGGTTAAACACAAAACACAACAATGGCTTATAAGAAATGAAATTAGAATTATATAACCAGCTGAAATGAATGCCTCTGATTCAGAACATATTCTGCTACTGGGCAATGTTTGAAAGAAAGTGCCATTCACTCCATATAATTTTAAATATGGAAGTGCTATTTCAAGTTTTATTGTGAAGTTTTAACTCTGCTTTAGCCCTCTGAGGGACATATTTCCATCAGGAACACAAATTATAAATGGTGAAGCAAACCTGAAAGCAGGTTTATCTGTTTGATTGTTTTTCTTTATATAAACCTCCAGAAATTATGCTGTAAAATGAAAGCACATATCTTGTGATAATCTGTTAAAATAAGCACCATTCCATTTTTCCTTTTTTCCTCTGTTCATACACAGATTATGTCTTTGAACAAACCTGCTCTTGAGGATCATACAGAATGACACATCTACAAGTCTGGTCTTAGCTTTGTTTTATTAATCCCCTAATATCTCTATGACATTTAAATAAATAATATTCTATATGCCTTATACCAAAATATCCTTGTCTTCCCCAGAGCTGTGCTCAGCCTCCACAAGTTGTGTGGACCCTGACCAAGTCCATTTGCAATTGAAGCCTCCACCCTGCTCCACTTTCAGACAGTTTTGTATTGACAATATTGCAGGTCGTAGCTCGGGAGAACAGATCCTTCCGTAGGAATACACAAGCTCCCTTACAGTTTGCTGCAGCTTAGTGAGTAGCTGAACCACTGCTGTTTTCTGCTGAACTGTCAAAGTTCTTTACAGAGTAAAGCTGAGTTCATCTGTTACAACTGGCTTGACCTGGGTGAACTTAAAATTTACTGCTAAATTAGCACTGATGCTTTTGAAGATCTACATCTCAAACATCCATTTTTAAATGTATGAACTTTTCTCAATATGCTGTGTATTGCCTGTCTTATTTTTCTGACCTATTTGAATGCACATCAACTTCAATTTGTAACCTTTTTAAAATTTTCTCTTACCTTAACAGTTTGTTTGGTTTTTTTCTCTGCTTAACAACATATATTACAGGTATTTCCTCAGCAGTCACAAGCAGCACAGTATTCTATGTGTCTTGATAATAATAGGATTCTTAGTAAGAAAAATTATCCAGTCACAGGTTTAGACAAATATTTTACATGAGTTATATGGCTTTCCCACACTGATCTTTCAAAATTGTGTTTGTACTGATCACAGTAATAACTTCAAGAAAAGTAAAATAAAGCCAAACACATATTTGCCTTTTAACCTTTACCAGGCTCTTATCTGCTGTGTGCTCCTTATCCCACTCAGGGGTATAAAGTGCAGCTTGCCTACAAAATGCTGCCACCAGTGCCTGAGGTATACAAGTTCAGTGACACCAGTTAGAAGTTCTATTTTTATACTTCTTTGGTCTTTGTATGGGCTACAAGATGAGTACACCTCAACTCCTGTCTCATGGCTTGCATCACAAGGATATAATAAACACAGCACTGTACCATTCCCAGAGTAGCTTTGTTTGCTTTTCTACACACTAAACACACCTCAATAATTTTGCTGGCAGTTGGGATTTTTCCCTAATGGCAAACAGCAACCACTAGGTTGCAATTTGAACAACTGTTCTGTTAGTCCGTTGCATTTTCCAAATGTCCATTTTCCAGCACCTGCCTCAACTGTGTGTTGGAAGAAATCAGCTTAGACAAAATTTAGGAGAAGGAAGGCTTCCAATTGGCTTGATCAGGTAGAGATGCTACCCAGATAATTTTTTATTCAAAAAAATATTTGGTAGTCCAGCCATAAAGTCTCTCACTCACTTGTTGCATGCTTTGGTATCCTTAAACCCAAGGAGTGAGTTTTAAACAATAATACAGTAATATCCCCTCCCTATTCTGGACTTACACCTGCTAATTATTCCTGCACAGCCACAGAAGCAGCTCTGGGTTCCTCAGCAAGTCTAATCACAGAGGACCTCACAGTTTGGGTCTCAGTGTGCAATCAAACTTTGGATACAGACTTACTGCAGTAACTACAATGCCAGGACAGCTTTTGATAGGATGTATTTGCTTCATCATGTTGATTTTATTTTTTCTTTATATATGGTGGGTTCCTTCAGTCATAATTACTTGAATTGCCTTTTCACCAAACACTCAACCTCTTTGAAAGTAAAGTTCTCATCTGAAGAATAAATTCTAATGATTTTCTTTTAAGAGGAGTTATCGAAATTATATTAAGCCTTTGAAAAAGCCTTCTGCCCCTTTCAAAGCATTGACTGATAACATCATTCTTATATGACCTTCTTCCCTTCAATGAGGAGCCAGATCTACCTGAAAAGGCATTTGGGAAAGCACATGTGCAAAACAGGGGAAAAAAAAAAAAAAAAAAAAAAAAAAAAAAAAAGAACCATTTTCTTATTAGCCCATGTAAATATATTTTAGGCAAGATAGGGAGGAGGTTTTCTGGAATAGCTGCAACATATTCCTTGCTGCAGCAGTTTTGGGATCCTTATGGGCAACCTTGGCAGTGAAATACGTATCCTGCAAATAGTATATCCATTTTGCTTAATAGAAAACCACTGGAAAAAAATCGAGCAGGAAAGCAACAGCTGGATGTGGATAAATTGCTTCCAAATGAACACAGTGAGAAGAGAAAGAGAGGGAGGGGATCCATGGCAACAGCTTATTTTTGTGCTGCATCTCCCAAAATTAGAAAACCATTTTGCCAGTGCTGCAAACAGGTGAACCAAAAGCTATTAAAAATATATATATTTGTAAGGCATTTGTAAGGTATTCTCATCTCTGGAAAAGAGGATGATAACCACATCTGTTCTTCTGTAAAATATACTTCTCTCTATGCCCAAGCTAAAGAAGTTAGTCCTTGAACAAAAGGAACTCATTACTCTGCCCAGAGTTTAGAGAGATTCTGCTGGAAACTTGGACCTATCAAAATCACCACGTGTAGACAATCACTGAGCTAAACATGTGAGCAGACAGTTATTGCATAAAGATGGATTTTCTCTGAAAAGCATTGGATAAATAAATAATACTTGGCTTTAAGAGAGCTGTCTGGTCAGTTTATTAACAACATGCTACTGCTTCTGCACAGAAGTACAAAACAGCACTCAGACCTGTGGAGACAACCTCAATTAGTGCCTGGCCATTGCAGCCCAGGGCTCTGTATCAGTGGGAGAGACACAATGTTTCCCTGGGGAAAAACAGACCATTCATCAAGACCTTAGTAAGCAGTTCAACAAGTATCAAAGGTGCATCTAGATGATTAATAGGAGTAGCAATTGATTGCATGCCAATGATTTTTCTTTAAAAAGGAGTGTCTTTTGGCCATTATGATAATAAATGAGCCAGTATTAACAAAGGAAACACAGAGTAACAATAAATTCTTTAGTAGGAGTAATAAGAGCAAAATAAAAGACAGGCATGCTTTATTATTCAGCCAGGTGGAGAAACAATAGCTGACAATGCTGCAAAGGCTGAAGTATTCAGTGGCATTTAAAGAAGTCTGCACACAAAGGATGGCCTAATATGTTTGTTTTTTACAAGGAATGTACAAAAAATTTTAGATAGAAGAGGTATGGATGGATAAAGGTATGAAATAATCTGAAAAATCAGACCGGGTGAGCTTCACCTGGCAGCAAGAAGAAGCAAACAGGATGCTCTTTGATGAGGACAAGGCCTTCTCTTTGGTGGGAATAATCAGCCAGCTCAGCTGCTTTAGGCAGCAATGGAGTCCACAGTACTGAAGATTTTTAAGGATGTTTCAGGGGAAAAAGGTGCGGTAAAAGTAGACTACTTAGCCATGCCCCCAGAAGAAGGCAGATGTACAAAGATAGAAGTGCTTTTGCCCCATTAATTTTCTAAAATCTGGAAAGTTGGATAACATTTACATCCACCCTGTTGTGGAGCTTTCATGCAGGCAATGATGTCCATCTTTTCATAATAATTCATGGCCTGACATGCTGAGGTTTTGAGAAGCTGATCTTTGACTTTGGCACCCAAAAAAGCATCAGCATTTCTGGTAGTAAGTCTGAGTGTAGAAATGTTAGTATTAAAGCTCTTGGTGCCAGGTAGATGGTGCTTGATTGCTGATCTATCTTAACATTGCAAAAAGCAAAAATCTTGAGGTCTGATAACTGTAACTTTACTCTAGATTTGGTTCTGGGCTATTTTACACTCTTCTATAGCTCCATGCAGCCAACTATAACATTTGTACACAAATCATCCCTGTACAGGATAAATTCAGAATGAACTAGAACAAATCCAGATGGAAATCCATAATAAACAGAAGTGGAGAGATTATGCATTTCCAATACTTCACCCAGCTCCTGCAGCCCCATTCACACATACCACTCTCTATCTCAGCTCCCATGTAAACAATGTCTTGTTTCCATGGCAGCAGCTACATCAAGTATTCCTTTCATTAAATGGAAATGTTCTGAGCTGGGAACAAACATGCTGCACTAGCCCAATTCTTCATAATTTGAGAAATGCTTGTTCTCAAGAAAAAGAAATCATGGGGACTTGGACAACAGATTTTTGGTTTAAATCTGTTAGCCTTAAAGACACCCATAAAATTCCTACTGAAACAGTTTCTCAAGGAAATGTGAAGTCATTGAATTCAAGATACCTTCATTGCAGGGAATCTTTGCTATATATGTGCCAAGCTTCAAAAGATCATGCATGGATTGTTTGTTGGATGCTATAGCATCCTGAAAGCCTTGGGAGCTCAGGGAGCTTTAGGAAGCTCAGTTGGAGTCACAGTTCTCAATATTCCCAGTCACTGTATCTTCAGAACTGGGACTGCAGGACTGTATGTGTATTCTCAGGACCTATGACTCTCAGGTGGTAGGAGTCAGATCTTGCATGGAAAATGCTAATTCAAGAGAAAACTGAAAAATTACACTGAATGTTCATAACTTGTGGCTAATTTAGAACAAATTTTTGAGGTTTTTTTTTTTATTTGTTTTGTTTTCCTTTGCTTTTTTAGGTCCATTTTATAAGAAATTTTTAAAAATAAATATAATTTTCTATTAATACAAAATACAGTGTTTGGCATACAAATTACTGTGCAAGTATCCTGCTGTTATGTATCTATCAAAGCAACTCATTTACTGATCCTTAGACTAATAAATGCCTTAAGGAACAATGCACTCTAATCCTCAGCATGTTTTTGGCAGCTAAACTTTACTAGCCATTCCTATGATGAGGTTGCAGAGAATGAAAATGTGCCTTCCACAGAGGAATTAATTGTATCTTGGCCTCAACAAGAACAAAACTGATTTATCTATAATTTTCCTGGATATTCTAATTCATCAATTATTGATTTTTTGGTTAAAAATATGTCTTTATTTTGTAGCTTCAATATGTCTGACTTTAGATTCAAGCAACTTGTCCTGTTTTTCTATAGAAATTTCCAGTTTTTTCCCCACGTGAAGATACAGTAAGTAATCCTGCAGCACTTTACTTAGTAAACTCAAAAGATTGAATTATTTTTCTCTCCACTGCAATTTTCTGGGTAAACTATCAATTTTATTGTTCATTTCTCTACTCTGCAATATTAACACTGTGGACAGGGGAACTGAGATGGCATGGGAAGCTCCTGGAGGACTTTTTTATGAGAGAGTAAATGAGGAAAAGAGAGAGCAAAGATTGTTCCTGTATCCATCTTATCTAACAAGAAATACATGGAGAGGTCTTTGTTCACAGCTATGCTACTAATTCTGTCTGAATTCAAAT
Organism: Zosterops lateralis; assembly: GCF_965231275.1. NCBI lineage: Eukaryota > Metazoa > Chordata > Aves > Passeriformes > Zosteropidae > Zosterops > Zosterops lateralis. The sequence continues at coordinate 16,050,232 of NC_139765.1, forward strand.
TTATATCAGATTAGTTCTGATTTAACCTGTAACAGATTTCAAGCTTTCAATTTATCTATCAAATAAGGTTAAAAACTATTCCATTTTTAGCCAATGCCATGATGTTCTTCCAGTCCTCTGAGATGTACATGGATTTCTAAGATTTTTTAGATGAAATTTAACAAATCAGAGATATTTCAGACAATTTTAATGGAGTGCCATATGTTGTTTTTTGTTTTATTTTGGTTTGTTTTTTTCCTTCTAGTTGATAGTATATATCTAAGGAACTAAAGATATCTTCTTGTTTATATGGTAAAAGTGGAGCTCAATAGAAATTTGTAGCTAATTTGGACATGCTAATTTGTTGAAACATAAATGATGCTGGGCAGAGGATGTTTATTTGAAATATCAGACAGCTTAGCTGAGCTTTTATTTTCCCTAATTTCCTCCTTATCAGTTTTACTCCTTATTTTCCATGACTCTGAAAAATTAATTTGAAGGAAGTGCCTGCTCTGGAAAGAAGCTGTCTTGTGTTCTTCCCCTCTAAGATTGATGAATAAGGGTTTCCATCAGACTACCCCCTCCAGCTTCTGTGCCCTATACCCTTCCTTTCCATTTTGCCTTTATCTCTTTTGGGGAAAATGAGTGAAACTGAAGTGCCGAGGTAACACACACTTCACCCTGTTTGTCTGTTGGATTTTTCCATGTACCTGCTGTCGATTTAAGATGTAAACTCTCAGGGAAAAGAAATAACTACCATTTAATGTTGCCAAAATGCCTAGTACAGTGATAGATTGCTATTTATCTGAGACACATCTTATTCCTTTTCATTTTCTCAGACTATGAAAATATACTGAAATTGGTTTGCTCTGGTGAGTTTTTAAGAAAAAAACATAATTGGGACAAACATGATGATGTTTACAACAACAATAAGAACAAACCAGAATTTAAATGGGTTACTTTCACATCTAACTCAAATTATTCTTCCTTTTAAATTTTAGTAATGCCAATTTAACTGCATTCCAAAGAGAACTTACGAACCTGAAAATGTATCTTGGACTCTTACCAGAGATTTTCCGTCTCTTTTCCTTCATAGTTGCATTGCTCCAATTCTGAATTCAGTTCTTCACATCTGTATCCTTATCCATATAATGAAACTCCTGTCTGCTCCAGAAAATTGTTAGCTTTCATCTGACAAAGTTATTTTTCTTTCCCCGCTTTCTTCCAAGTCTTTTCAAGCTTTTCCTTAGAACTGGTATATCCAACTTCACATAGTTTGTATGATATCTCCACTATTTGCTGTTTTCTTCTTTTTCATTTTTAACTCACCTTTCCCTCAGCTTCTTCACAAAATCCTTGATATCTTGACTAAGTGTGCTGTTTCAAAGGCTGCCATAAGTCCCAATGTGTGTCAACACATATGGAAGAATTTCAAATAACTTCATGTTTCTGTCAAGCCTTCCATTTTCTCGAAGAAGCGTTTTCAGGCTAGTGAAAGAAAACAGCTCTTTTACAGATTTCTTCTTTTGCTGTTGCATATTGGTTCCCCAATATTATTTTGCTCTAGTACTGAGAGAAATACATTTCTGCAGTTGATTTCATATGTATTTTTAAAATACTTTGATATTTAAACCACAGTAGAATATATATTGGGTGTCTTTTTTCTTAGAATTGCAGTTCTCACTATTCTCTCTTTCACTGCTTTGTTGCCTATTCTTTACCTTTCAAGATGTGTTCTGAAAGATTTAATTTTCCCAGCTAATACAATTTCCAAAGCAAAAGGTCTTATCTTCTGCAGTAGAGTCAGCAAAGTCAAGCCTTCAAATGCCAGACAACTCTCTGGCTCTTTGGAAGAAGAGCATTTCACACCCGCTGTCACTCACGGCTCTAGGTTCTCTTTTTCTACATTTGTTACTTATATTCTTGAGTGAGGATTCATGACAGCTGACTCCTCTAGCAGCTGCAAAACACAGGAATACTTGGATCTTGTGATACCTGGCACCACGCTCTTAGAGCTGGTGACTGCATAACAGAGCAGGAGCTCTGGATCTCTGCAGAGGTTTTGCACATGCAAAAGGGAATCATATTCCCACAAAAGGAAACTTCTTGAAGGGCACCAACAGGATTAATCCCCTATAGGTTGTCTGTGAACACTAAGGAATGAGAGGGACCTCTTCGGCTTTCTGAATCCCACGCGTATTCCAGGCTATTTACTCTGTCCTCAGGAAATGGGAGTTAAGGATTTGTTGTTTGAAGAGTCTGAATCAGGACATGATTTACCTTTTTTTGAAAAAGCAACCTTAATCATTATTTTTACCCCTATTTTATGATTAGTATGTCTGAAATATACTTACTGTGGAGAGTTTTGAATAAATCTCCTCTAATCAAGAAAAAAAACCCTAATGCCCTATCACTGAACTTTTAAAACCTATTGCTTGAATAGATTAAGCACTATAGTATGACGAAAAACATCTTTCACTTGCTTTCAAGATGGATTAATCAGAAGATTTTTTTTTTTTTTTTTAGGACTGGTACACTTTGTTTTTTGCCATCAATCACTTCAATGTTCTAGAACATTCTGAACACATGTTCTGCTGTTTCTAATTGACAGTGAGGCAACTTAATTAGAGGAGGATACATGCAAAGCTATGTCACTTAAGGTGAACACACCATGAGGTAATTCTAGAGTCATTTGAATGAAATGAGCTAAAGATGCAGGCCCACAGACTAACTGGAATGTTAAAAGGAATATGTAGCATTTGAAAGATATTTTTACTGATAGTAGTAGGAACAAGAAAAACTACCCTGGTAAAAAGGGTATTTCAGCCAGAATAGCCAGGAAATCCACTGATCCAAAACCAAGCAAATGAAGCTTAAATTTTCAAGGTACATAAATAGTTCATCATAATTTTACAGAATCTAGTAACCGAGGTGTCAAAATCAAAAGATGAACTTGGGAGGCATTTATTTCTAGAGACTAATTGTACTCTGTCTCAGGGTTCTTCAAACAACCTCAAATAACCTCAGATAACTATGGGTTAGTTATCTTAATTTTTATCTTCATATGGTTTAAGGAGTTCTCACTTGCTGTCTTTTTTCTATGGCACTTTGGCAACACTTTATCCAGCCTTCAGAGCTGTTCACTGACAGTGCTCTTTGGTGAGTGTATTAACTGCAACAGGGACTGGGTAATTTGAGTTGAACACAACTTTTGAGACCTCAAATATACAGTACAAAGTCTTATTCATTCAGTTTGATGATGGCACACATGATGTTGACACCATATGGTACAGGTAGCCAAGGAAGATGCATAATGGTTATATTAAATGGCAAAAATGTGAGATATGGCATATTTTTGTAGCCAAATTATCAACCAATTTAATCAGCAGTAGGTGGGTTACTACTCCCATTTGGCACTTCTTTTTTGTAGAAGAAAGTTTTAGCATCTTGGAATATTAATGATTTATGAAGCATAATTCAAAAGAAATGCCATCTCATTTAACTTATAAGGAGAGCAAATGCTTTGATTCAGAGAATCAAAGAATGTTTTGGGTTGGAAGAGGCCACAAAGATCATATAGTTCCACCCCTCTTCCATGAACAGGAATGCCTCCCACTAGACCAGGTTGCTCCAAGCCCCATCCAGGTTGCTCTGTGATAAACACCAATGAGCTTTCTGTCAGGTCACACTAATACTCAGAGGCTGACTTATGTGACATCAGCCAGAAAAGAGATTGAAACTTGCTTTTATAACAGCACTGCTAGGAAAAAGAAGTAAAATCTTAACTCCTTGCATAACACATTTCTTATATATGTATTCCAAAAATGTCTTTCTGCAAGGTGCCAGTTACTTTAAGTGAATGCCATCATCTAAGGCCTTGCTTAATGCATTGACATTTCTCTTGACATGAAATAAGCAGACATTAGTCCACCAATTGTTGCCAAACACAGAAGTGGCCTTCAAAAGTACCAGATTATGACTTCTACTAAAACAAGGGAACTGCCACCTGGCTATATTTCAAGAGTTCCACTGGATGCCCTGACTGACAAGTTAAACAGGGTCCCATTGTGTGTTTGCTGCAGTGGTAAGGCAGGCACAGTCCAGCAAAGAGGAGCAGTACCCAGGGAACAAGGAGAGAATGTGGCTGGAGATTCTGTAGGTAAAACCAAATGTGGTTTGCCATCTGTTCCAGTGCATAAACAGATTAGGAGTGTCATGCTTTTTATCTGGATCAGCTCATTTCTCTCCAATTAAGTCACTGAGGCTATGTAAACCCAGCTTTGCATTGACTAATTTGAATTTAGGACAATATCTTATCTCACCAGGCCACCCAGGCAAAAGTGATAAAATAAAGGAGAGTGTTCTTCCTGTCTTGTAATTAACATTTCATGACCTCTATCTGCAACAAATTATCAGTTCAGAGTCTCTGCTGTTTCTGTAATCCAACCTGCTCAAGCAATTTGTGTGTGAGCAGACATTAATGCAGAGACTGAGATGCCCTGGCATCATATCTGGATTTTTGAATATATCTGTGGAAGCCATCACCCAAAACCAGAGAGACAGAATCTTTCCACGGCTCTAAATATTTACAGGATTCATCAAATTTTAATGTGGCACCTGTAAAACGAAAATGGAGGTTTATCTCAGTCTTCAGAGAATATTTACCCTGATTCATGGTGGGATTCACTTTATTAGCCCCTAAAAATAATGATTTGTCTTGCTCACTGTGACAATTTTTCACTGCAAGCATGAAGATCTATTTTAAGCAGTTTTAAGTGGCATCCTTACAAACGAAGCATCCTCTCAAGCTCCTTCTCTATGGCTGACTAGCACAGAGATAGGCAAAATGTTCCAAGGAGGGAAAACAATACTCAATTCCCTATAAGTGGCTTGGTGTGCCAGCACACTGAAGACCCACTACAAGGAGATATTAATCAATCCACACAAATGGGTTTTGCTTGTGAAAGTCCCATCTCAAGGCTGAATTAATGTGTTCCTTTGGCTTTCACTATGGAAATCACATCAAAATATGCCTTTCAAAATCAGCATAGTCACACCCAACAAGTTTTCAAGTTCCATCTTAGCTTATAACAATAGAATGATGTCTCTTCAATGTTCAGCCTGAAAGCAGTAGAAGGGGATAGTGTACACTTCCTTGACATTCTTTAATGAGCCTAAATGAAAATTACATCTTTCTCTCAGGAATGTGCTTTGTAGTTCTTCAACCACCATCAAATTCCTTTTGCTGAGGTTTTGAAGGACTTCCTTTATCCTAAGAATCACATGGTGATAGCCAATGAGCTCAAGTACAATTTGACTAACAATAACTATTCTTATCTGTTGACATAAAATCCAGTATTTTATAATGAATCATAAGTGAGGCCATGAGGAGCTGTGACTGTTCCCTTGAAACAAGGGACAGTTTTAGATCTGATTTTTATGGAGGGACTATTTTGCTTCTAAACATGGAAGCAGGTAAACTTTCTTTCCAATAAATGCTGATATCCATACATTTTGCACAGAAATTAACAGAATGCGAACATTTAACAGAAAGAAACAATCAAAGTTTCCCATAAAAAAATTTGCCTATGGAGTGCCTACAGAGGGTCAGTTTTTCATTTCCTCTAAGGCACTCTGATGGAACTGTATTGTAAATAAAAATTCAGATCCTGTCTTACTGAAGATTTGTGGTGTATTAGTGGGAAAACAAACAAAGGAGATATAGAAAAAGCTAAAGCTATGAATGCAGCTTTTTGTAGAAATGACCAGAATATACAAGGAAAACAAGAAAACTTTTGTTAGCTGAGGGATAAAGGAGTGTACACAAGTTGGAGCCAGGTTAAGAGAAAGGGATGATATAAAAAAAGTTATATCAGACATACTGATGGCAAAACATCTTTGACAGTAAAGATGCACTTAGCCATAAGAAATTATAAGGTATCTTTTTATCAACCAAGTCAGAATAAGGAAAATCATAAAGGGTTCATTAACCACAAATGGCAAAAGTCAGAGTTTGAGTGTCTGTGTACATGTCATTCTCTGTTTTTCAGAAGTATTTGCATTGCTCTGAGATGACAGACAATGTCAGAAGGAAATGATTCATTCTGAAAATGAGGATGGTTTTATGCGTGTCTCATCAGTGAGTTCTATCCAAATTGCAGATACATTAATAATGACAAATAATTCATCCCAGGGGAATTTTAGTTATTTAGCTATCAACCCAAAATTCAGATGACACTTTCAATATTTTTTGTTTTGTACTTATCTTACTAATATGTTTTCTTTTAACTATTCCCTCTGCTTATAATTCTGAAGGACATTTCTTTTTCCATTCCCCTTTTTATACAACAAAGGAACATCCATTAATATCAGATGCATAAATGTTACACAAAAAGGCTGTGACGAATCAAGCTCAAATAAGGGTTTCTTATGTCTTCTTGCTTATCTATTTAACATTATGCTTGTCTCCTACAATGTCAATAATCCCTATTTTTTTTTCTTTAAAGAGAAATATAAAGGCACGAAAGATCTCTACTATGTATGTTTTGTAATAACTGTTTCATGAGCTATAAAGTCCCAGCTTAAAGAAATCAATGAGATAAATTCAATAGAATCAGCACTCCACTCATGCTACCTTGGGCATACAGTTGTAGAAATTCAAATGCAAAAAAATTCCTTCCCCTGTCCAATATGATCCCTACCAGGGGATGCAGAGGAAAGAAAATAATGAGACTTGTGTTTATATTTGGAGTGTCCTGACACAGGGCTTATCTAAAATACATAAATAAATATGTGGTTTAGTTAGTTTTATAAATAAAATATAGTTACTACATATCAGCACAGTCTCTGGGTCAGTGCTGTGTTTAAACACATGTATCAGCTCATTGAACTGAAAGGAAAGCCATGGAATGTATAGGACATATGGAGACGGTTTATAGAGAAAGTTAATTCCTGGACCAAAACTGGACCATGTGGTTCTGTCTCTCTCATCTATACAGTGAATCAGTCATTCTAAATCCTCTAAATATTTACTGTGCTGAACATATATCCCCTGGTAGCTCCATGGGTGTAAATAGGAGTAGTTTGGGAAATATTTTTGACAGCCACTATAGAAAGCTAAGCTTAGACATCGAATCTGCTGTAATTCTTCAGTCTTTTAAAAGACAGAATTACTACAGTTTTGGCAAGAGAAGGAAGGAAGAAAAATAGGTGACATTTCCCCTCAATACCATTTTGATGGACTCCTAAAGTGCAGCCAATTCTGCTTCTTCACACACCTTGGTGTGCTGTTAGACAGCAGCATGACAAGAAATGATGGATCTGTCTGTTTGGTAAATCAGCAAGGGATTAGGTTGGTCCACCTTTAGCATGGTAAGATGACTGCTCCTGGCTCTCAGTGCCAGCTATTAGATTTTTTTTGTGACGAGACAGACTCAAGCACTCTCTGAAGGTTACAAAAAGTACTAATTTATCTTGGAATAAACCTCATGTTTTGCTCACCTTCAAGTTTACACTAAATTTTGTATGTCTGCTGCATAATCTGCTTATGTTTCTGGACAAAGGATATTCTAATTTTCATTTGCTCTGAGGAAATGCATCTGTGCAGTTGATAAAAAAACTGAACATACCTTTCCTCAGTAACAAAAAGAACATGTGAAATGAACAAATACAGTAAAGTTGGTAGGTAGAAACCTCATGACAGCTCTGGCTGTGATAGGAAGAATTCAATATTGGTTGGTAGTTGGCCTGGGACAGCTGGCATTATGTCTGAGCAGACTGATGAGCTTAAATGCATTGTTGAAAAAGTTCAGTGAGATTCTGTGTGACAGCTGCAGCCTACTGGCTGCCTTGGCTTTGTTCAGTGGTGCTGATGTTGTGGGGTTTACTCAAGAACTGGGCCAAAATCTGCCCGTGTCTCTTTCTGCTGCCTGCTTGTGCCTCAGAGATGCTGTTGCAGCTCACATCCATGCAAGAAAGATCACTGTCCCCTGAAGCCAGAAGACTGATATAATATGTGCAATCCCTCTTAGTTAAGTAGCAACTAGATTCCACTGTATCATGCAACAGTATTTTGAACAAGGAAAAAAATATGTACTTCTTTTATCCACACCTCCAGTCTTGTAGTGAGTGAAAAGAACCAATCCATTCTGGAATTGAAGTACATGATTATTTAAATGTAGAGTTTTAGAAATTATAATACTTGAAATAATTCTACTATCATGACCTACTCTCACTCAGAGAGTCATCAGAAGACATTTTTATCATATTCTTTTGCTTTTCCTTCTTAGCATAAAGAGCAGCAAATGAGCGAAGAGACCATGACTGCTTTCATACCAACTGTTCTGAATTATTTATGTAGACATTAGCAAAATCCTCACACTCTTGAGGTCAGTCATTTGAATACAACCTAACCTGGAGCCAACTCTTGTTCAGTGAAAACCGTTCTGAAAAAATCACAGGAAGGATATGCTAAGTGTAATATTAACAGATTGACTCAGGATTATGTCATCAGGTTCAACCCTGTCTTGATTTATGATGCCAAGACTGTTTTGTTATCTTTTAGAATGGTCCTTTACTCCAAAATAAAAAATTGTCTCATTTTTCAACAGCACTCACATTATGCAGGTCTGTAAGGTATTCCTGCACAGAACAGTCATAAAGAAAAGATCAGAGATGCTTGAGGGGAATGATTTCTTTAGTTGAGTGGGGCCAGACTCCACTTACAGATATGCAATATGACACCTAATGCATTTATCTATGCTCTAGTTCCCACTGAATCAAATACCTTAATTCATTGCAAAGGTATGATGAGTGTGCATAATCCTCCTACTGTACCTCATTGACTGGGAAAATTTTCTTGCAGATTGGGTTATTAGTACACTCGGTCTCTAGTTATCACTAAATGTCTTGGTCTAACATGGTCATTTTAAAGTTATACCACAGAAAAGGCATTTTTGCTCTTATTTGCACTTAATTTTTCCTATGATCCTCTTGAGTTTCATGGCCAGTTATAGCTGCCACCATTACAGCACTGTTGGCTATATCTGCAGGTCTTCGCAGAAACAAAAGCAAGAGCTGGTAGCTTGGGAGAGGAGATAGGAGGATACATGGGGGGTTTTAGGAGCTCCTCACCATAGGATTTCTCTCCTCTGTTCTGCTGCAGTACAGGACTCCAGCCTCAAACATGCTATCTCACACCTGATCACAGTTTGGTCACCAGAGAAATGCACTTTGTGAACCAGCTTCCTCTCTCTGCTATTCTCCTGTGAAAGCAGATGAGGAAGAAGGGAAGTGGGCAAGGTCCTGCTGCTCTTGTGGGACAAGAATAGATGCAAGCCTGGCTGTAATGCTGGAGGACATCACCAAAGGCAAGGCTTTTCTGCTCCTGCTATTGTAAATGGGATGAGAAAGAGGAGAACAACTTTTGGGTTTGGTAAAATTCCAAAAGGGGATGCAAGGCTAGCCAGCATCCCTTTTTGTGATCTTTAACCAGCTTTACATGGAATGAACCAAACTTTCATACAGTTTACGCCTGAGTGTGAAAGGGTAATACTATTATTCTGCTGCCTTGTGTCTCAAGGGCCTCTCTCTTCTTCAAGAAGAAGGGTTCCATTCACATTACTGGAATTCAGAATCCTCAAAAGTGGCCAAAGTTAGGGAACCTAGTTCCAAGGAGTAGAAGAGCTCTTCTCAAAGTACATTCATTGAGTACAAGAAATATTTTCTGTGTTTCTGCAGCCAGTTTTATTTCAAGATGCAAGACAAAGACTTTGCAAAGGCGCCAGATTGCCTGGCAGGAAATATATAAATAATAGTTTACAAGACACTGTGAAAATGAATCTTTTGTGGAAGCTGTGCTCAGAGACTCTTGAAAACAATCACAGGGTAAAATAGCAAGTAATTAAGGAACAAAGTATGAAAGCCACAATGTCTGCCAAAAAGCAACAAATAAACAAAGAGCTAGAACATTGTTAATCAGTGTTTGGATTAGAACACAAGACATGGGAATTCATTCATGGAAAAAGAACAGGACTTTCTCCAGATAAAACAGCTATTGTTGTAGGATTCGCTTTTCTATTTCCCTGACTGATTCTTGACCAAACATGAAAAAATCACCACAGCTGATTTACAAAGATATGCCCTTACATAAAGTTTTCTCCTTTTCTTTCTCTACTGAGGGGTCAAGGATTTTGTGCATTATGTACTTTATTTCAAAATATCCCCACATAAGGCTACATAGAATCAGCAATAATCAATATAAATCAAGGCACCTGATCATCATCCTGAGGAGGTCACTGCTAAATAGTCTCTTGATTAGAGCTGACAATTCCTAACATTAGGCTTCCATAAAACATGTGTGCCAATTTGGTCTCTCTCATTTTGCCAGAAAACATATGCTATTTGGACAGCTGTGCAGTTCTCATTGTATTTTTACTGAAAGCAGACATTTTGTCATGAGTGAGGTAACAGGTCAAGTTAACATGAACCCTTCTGTTCATGCTGACCCATCCTACTGTAAGTAACAGGTAGTTCAGGCACACCTCAGCCTTCTACAGCCCAGGTGCTGTATAAATTACAGTATATATTAGAGAGGGAGACCCTTGTAAAGCCTTCTGAGTACTGAGACAAAGTGGAAATAAAAATAATAATTCTGTGTGCTGCTTTTCTCCCCATTATAAGAGCACACTAAGAATTGACTGCAAACAGATAGGAAGTTATCAGCAGTCTATCAGGAGTTAGGAACAGTCTCTGAGAATTTCAACTCTGCACCTTTGCTTGTAGACAGTGATTAACACCAGCCTCAAGGAGGACTCTGAAGAGATTCTGTGTAAATGGAATAAAAAGGAATAAAGAGTGTCACTGAGTTGGTTCAAGGGCAGCACCACATTCACCACTGTGGTGTAACAGATGCAGCTACTCCTCTGTGTTGGTACAATGGGTTGGAGAATCAACCTGTACAGCAGCTGCACAAGGTTACAAATGCTTCAGCCCAGATTCATAGAGATATTTAGCATCTTACAGCTCACTGAAATAAATGGTGTTCACAGCCTCATAAACCGTTATGAATTTAGTCTGTTCAATACACCTTCTTCAGACAATCAGTTTTACTTTTGCATGCACATTCCTTCCTTTTCCCCGTGAGGTTTTTTGAGGAGCTCCTTCAGATTAGCTCTGGAGAGAAATACATGGGACTGAAATCCCATTAGCAGCTGGGATGCACTAAGTTTTCTCCTGGACACATCATCCAGTTTAATTTCATCCAGAAGGAACACAGGTTTTGTGCTTTGAGACTGTGACATGAACCAGAACACAGGAAAAGGAGACCACTGGGAGATTCCCTCCTGAAATGGATGCATGATCTGCTGTAGCTATAATGCAAGAATGCAGAAAGGATGATAAACAGAGCAGCGTAATTCCAATGTGGCTCTGCCATCAATCCATACACAGTGGATGATAAACTGACAGAGGGAAGATGGTTTGTGAAGGACCGCTTGGCTGTGGTAAGCATGTAATTTATTTTGGAAATCTATATTATTTATATATATCTAATTAATGAATTTTTTCCTGTTACAGATGTCCACATAGACATGCATATTTTAACATGCAGCATTCATTTACACACAACAGCCTAATGAAGGAAACACTACCTTAACTTCAAATGGATTTTTCCCCATGTTACACAGTAAGTAAATATTATTCCATGAGGTGATGTCACATAACTCAGTTGGTGTCCCACAGTTCTGTTTTTTTTTTTTCATTTGTCTCATAGAATGCATTAGAAGGTGGAGTAAGATCAGTATTAGACATTCTGAGGTTACAGGCATTCTGAGGCCACCATAGCTTTTCACCTTATGGTTACTTGGCATGAAAAGCAAGAGTGGGGATTAAAATGCTGCTTTCAGAGGAACTGTTACATTATTTCTAGAGAGAATCATTATAAGCTAAAGCATTTTCAAAATCAAACACAAATTCCAACTTTAAACAGAAAATCCATTAGAAACCACTCAAAATATTCCTCTCACTTAAACTTTGTCTGCCCAGCATTCTTTCCCTTCCATACATGTGGCTGTCTGCACTCAACTATTTAGCTCAGGGAGGATTTACCCCTCGGACCATTATCCATCTTGTGAGCCAGGTAAAACCTAAATTAGGTTTTCCTAAAAGGAGAATGTGCTTTAGCCTACAAACACAGACCATACACTGAAGCTTGCTAGAAGGGGTTATTTGTAACAGGATGAACCTTAATCCAAAGCAAAAAGAGCCTCTCGGACAGAAACTTATTTTTCTAGTAGGTGAAAATATAATGTAGTCTGTCATTGATGTGTCATAACAGGAAAAAAATCAATAGAGGGGAAAAGTTTCAAACAGGGAATTTAATTTAGATGGTGAAACAAAAAACAACACCGAAAATATTTGTAGCCAGCTGGAAATCAAAGATGGCTTGCAATTGCATCAGTGTAATGAAACATAATTTAGATCGATAGAACACCAACAGGTAGAGCTTAACTCTACATTGTGCTTCAGATCCTCATTTCTGTGTTATTTTGAATGCCCTGAACATCTCCCTTCCCATCTGGTGGCTCTGACTTAAACTATTTCTCTCCTGCATACCTACTGCTATATTTACAACAGGAAAAATCCATGAAGTCAACTTCCAAAGGGGAGCTAATGAACAGGTAATGGAGGGACTACCAAGCAGTTTTCTATCTATATGATGACAATGTTGCCTGACTGCTGCATGGCAAACCCAGCTGGCAGCTCAGCCACACAGAAATGCTTGCTCACTCCCTCAGTAGTGTGAGGGAATGATTCAGAAGGGTATTGCTACCTCAGTGTACCTTCTTTCCCAGTTTTCATGTGGAATGAGCTCTTATTTCTCAAAGAAGACACAATAACAGTTTGGCACCTCAGAATTTTTCTGCTTTTTATATGGAATAAAAATAATGAGTAAGACATGATTCAAACCATACACTGTTATTGAACCATCTATTACACAAAGGTTAAGCCTCTTTCCATGCCATTCAGGCCATTTTCCTTCACTGTTTATGTAAAACATATTCTCCAAGGCAGCTCCTGTTGACAGATCCAACATGAATTCACCGTTTCAGATGTAAACAGACACTGCTGGCAGATATGCCAGAAGTAGGATTTATTTTATGTTCTCACAATTAGCTACATAAAAATCAAAGAATGATTCCCAGCTGGATTATTAATACTGCTGCTATTATTATTGTTGTTGACAATGATTCAGAGAAATAATCAAAATGTTGATTACAAGCAGCCTGTGTAAGTACAATACTTAAAGCCTTTGAGTGTTTTAACTGTCTCATTTACGCTTGCAGATATCCAACACATCTGAAACCCTATTAAGTAGACAATAGCTTCACCCAATAAAATTTGAAAAGCCATCATGCTTGGTTACTGTGGATGTCTTTGAAGCAAATGCAATTTTCTGTGCCTGCTTCATAGGTCAAATTTTCAGGCCAATGCATAGCAGAAATTCAATTATGTGGATGTGAACTTACACAGTGTTGTATCAGTCATCATTTTTTTCGGGTGGCAGAAGTGAACTTGATCTGGTACAAATAACTATATTGCATGTTACGTAGCAGTTCAGAGGAAAAGGAATTAATTATTTGGTTAGCTCTTCTTTGACTGAATGAAAGGATAGAAGAGAAGGTACAGATGGGCATGGCCCCAAATCCAGCTCTGTAGAATTTGATAATACAATAATAGAACAACTCACTGTTTTTCAAGGTTCATGATCCAAAACAAGTATCAGTATTTCCTGCTGTTCTTTTTATATACAAGAAGAGAGGAGCAGGGGCTCACAGGCTATAAAATTTTGCATGCAGAAATTGCAGTGGAACCAACTGCAGTTAATTAGGACCAAGAATCCTAAAGTTTTATTATCTTCTGTGAGCAAATAGCCCTAAAAACGGCAGTGACTGAATGACTATGGAGGAGAAGAGCTAATAAATGAATGTGGGGTTAGAGACAAGGCAACAAAAATATGTTACTAAAGCAAACTTCATTAGGAAAGGTAAACAAGAAGACATTTGTCTTTGAAAATACTTGTGAATGAGGACTTCTTTTCCTTCCTGATCAATGAAGTCTTATTTACTTTTGTAGAAGAATAGTTCATTTTTTCTGTAAAAACACTTCCTTAGACAGTCAGTAGTTCTATCTCAGAGTATCTGCTGTTTGAGACACTTAGAACTGAATGGATGGACAAGAATGTGCCACCCAACTACTGAAATACTAGAACAGACTAGAGTGGAGATTATCAAGCAGTGCATTTTTACTTTGTCCCATACAAGGCTGAAGAGTGGTGGACAATATTCTGGGTATGTGGTTATGGCACTGGGCAAAGCCACGGCTACTGCTCTACCTCTGCAATTGGGGACAGCACAGCAACCTATGGAATCTTCTGGTGAGCCCTCCAAGAAGTTTGTTAACTGGTTCAGCTGATATTCTCCACTGATTCCATTGATTGCAGATCAACCCTCCACATTTATGGAAAAAAATGGGAAACTACAGTGAGAAACATCACATCAATGATGCAAACAGCACCATTGTTGCTCTTACAAGATCTACTGCTCTCACAAGATGAAATTATTCAACACCCAGCTGTTACGTGTCGTGATCACACCTTGTCAGTATATCTTGTCAGATATCTCTCATCCCTAATTTTTCCTCATTTGATCTACTTTTTCCTAAATACTGGAAATTCAAAAAGGTCATCAAGCTTTGGCTGCATGGTAACCTACAGTCTCTTCTTCTTTTGTTTTGTTTTGTTTTGTTTTTTTCCATCGGACATTTTCAGGCTCTCTCTGTGTTATCCAAGTCAGTTGTTCAGATGAGTGTTCTGAATGAAATATTTAGGCAAGTAATAAAATGGTTTCCACAGAGAAGCATACAATATTTAGCAGCAGATAACTGAGCTGCAGGATAGCATTTAGATCACAAGTTAATCCTAATGATGTAACCACAAAGCTTCACAGCTGGGGCAATTTTTGTAAAAAATATTCAGTTGCTAGTTTAACTGGTATTTAGATTACATCTTGTAGAAAGAGCAAAATATAGACATGAAGGAAAGGTTAAAATTATCTCTTCCTCTGGGATTTTTGCTTTCTGTTTCTCTACTGAAATTATGAAACCCACTACACATGTCAACAAGGTCAATAAGAGCTTGAAAAATTTATAACTGTCTGTCTAATTCTGTTTACTAGATAAAATTTCATTCTTCAGAAGATGAGGTTGTTTTGTGTGCAACATTTTAATCCCTGTAAGGTTCATCCATAAAGGATCTTCATGAAGAAGTGTATTTTCCAGTGTGTGGGAAAGTAAGGGGAATAGACATGAGCAAGACAGGCAGGTGGGACTTTTTTCCTGAAATGTTCCCCATTTTTCTGCAACTTTCCCCATTCTTTTCCTCTTGACTTTGACTAATATGCAAATATCTATTAATCAAGGATTTACTCACTGGTTTGTTTTTTTCAAGGGCAGCATTCTGATTCATTACTCTGCTCAAGATCTTTCTCTCTTTCTTTCTTGCCTTGCACCTTCCCCTACAGTCTGTCTTTGGATGTTCACAAAGCTTTGACACATTCTCAGGGTAGAATAAATGAAAGTGTAAAGGAGTGAGCTTAATTAGGCATCAGATATAAACTATGTTCTCTGCTGTCACTGTTTCTCCATCTCTTGGTCCCATACACCAGATATGGGAAACTGACTCCTTTTTGCTCTTCACACTGTCCAACATTTCAAGGTTTTCTTGGTATAGCTCCTCAGATAATAACACTGACCACTTTCACTTTCTTTCTCATTATTCATCATTATAACATATTACTTATATTCATTCCAACCATTTGGGAGTTTCCTTAACCTTGATTCTGTCTATATTACAAGCTGAATTCTTGTTGACTACTGATGAAGTTGAAACCCTCTTAATTTCAAATATATATTTCCCTCTTCTGACTGAAACAGTCAGTCTTACTATCTCCTGCTTCTCTTGAAATAGCTATTTTTGCATCCACTCAAAAGCCTATCTCAGTTGTCTGGTTGTTGCAAAATGTAGTTAGAAAATTAAATTTCTGTATATCTATAACTCATTTCTTTCTATTTCTCATTCATTTTGTATCTGCCTCTCCAACACAAAGGTTAATGAGGAATTAATTAGATATATTGGCTTGTGTATGTCTGCAAACTGAAAAGCCAGAGTGCCGTTTTGGATTGTCTTTCAGAATAAATGAAAATATGTGATGTTCCTGAAGGAATCCTGTACTTAGAAGAAAGGACCAACTGGTTCCATTCATGTACCCTGAGAAATATTTGCAGACACAAAAAAAATGGCATTTTATAAGCATATTAGAGCCCACTTTTAACCAGAATGCTGTCTTGATAATTTTGTGGTGCTGAAATCCTCAAAATTAATCAAAGACTAAATGAAGGAAAAAGGAAGAATGAAACAGACAAAAATCAGTGTAATCACTGCAGTTTACTCAACAGAGAAATCCAAATCTACTGCAAGAAAAGACTGGATATTATTTTTATATTAATATGTCCACACTTTCTCATTAAATACTTGTACCATGCACTACAGTAAGGACCACGTTGGACTATGAGTTCCATAAATATTTAAAACACAGAAACATGATAATCCATGAATAAAACATATTTTCTAAGGGGCTGGGTTCTCTGGAAAAGTGTTGTTAAAATAGATGCCTGAAGGATACTTGTTAATCTCTCAGTGGAACAGCCTGTAGTGTATGACTACATAAGCTCTCATGCATTTCTTAGAAACTACTTTGAGGATTCCTTTTAATAAAGCAACCATTGTACAGTGTGAAACACTCCAGATAGCCTGAAAAAGGTACTAAAAGGTAAGTCCTGTCCTCCACAGTGTGGAGCTTATATCTGAATTACAGTGGGCTTAATGTAGTGCCTGCTAGAACAAGTCCAGGAATTAGCTCATTTCTGTTTTAATGATATTGCTATGGTACACAAGAAAAAAATTAAAATCTTTCACTGGCTTCTCCCCACATGTCTCCTTTGCCCTGAATTCTGCTCAATTTTAAACAACTCTTGAGATGCCTCTTTAGAATAAGATTATATTTAAATTAATCTCAGCCCTATTAAATCAGTATTATCAACATTACTACTTCCCTTTAGCAAGTATAATGCAGAAGAATACAACCACTGCAAATAAAACTTCAATATTTCCTATCTGTATATCATACTGTTATAGCAATTAAATGTCCCTGATCAGTTATGACAATGCAGCTACTTTGGAAGAGAGCTAGATATAAAGGAAAGATAATATGGCACTTGTTAGTGTTTGTGACTATGTGTAGCATATCCCTGAAATATTTCACAGAGAGGAAGTAATGACACAAAAAAATTAGAGTAAGTGCAAGAGTTCCCAAGACCAAAAAGATAAAAAAGAACTGAAGCTGAAAGGCAGAGTGCCTTTCAAAATTAAAGTTTAAATGTGTTCAAAAGTATTTAAAGTTCAGTGAAACTGTGCAAGATGAGAACCTGAATAACACCATATCTTTGATGCATGGTTTCTCCTTCAGCAAGACAGTTCCCTTTTCTATAATTCAGTACTTGGTCTAATCTAACTAAGCTTGTGCTTCTACTTAGTGACATGGAAGAGGGAACACTGGAAGGCAGAGAGCTGACACCTGATAGCAAACTACAACTTAGTCCTAATTTCAACAGGCTAGGACTCTGTTTTATTCATGTAATTGTTCAACAAACACACATTTTGTAGCTATCTTACTGCAGACCTTAGCATGATAGAGGTTTATTTTATTGTGAAGAAAATCTGATGTCTCTTCAACTAAAACTCCTGCCAACATATTTACTTGGCAGATTTAAAGGCTACCCTTCTCTTACAAAAATAATAAATAGGCTGACGTTCTTAAATTACACAGAAATTCTGCTGTGCCTGTTCAGATCAAACTTCCAGTGATAGCTGTTGTTTCTGTTTTATGATTGGAGTACCCCCAAAGATGATTATCGGCAGGGCTAAAAAGCTTTTGATTAAATTGTAATTATGCAAGCTTCTACCAGAGAAAGCAAAACTTTTCTTAAGGTGCCTACACAATTTAAATTCAAAACTCTATGTCTTTAACCCAGAAAAAAACTGACATTCAAGAATTAGTGATTTTGTGACTTAGGACTACTGTATGAAAAGGCATCTTAGGAAAACGTATGTCCACTTGAATAAATTGTTTTCTCAGGGAAGGAAATGATTTGTTGAACATACAGTGCTTGTGGAGAATTAGAATGACAGTCAAAAAAAAAAATCAACATTTCTTGGATGGCTGTACTTGCTAATTTATTAGGGGATTGTAGGAGAGACGCTTAAAATCACTTCACCTCACTATGATTTACCTTGCAAGTGTGCATGTATGGGAAAGTACCTTATAAACAAACCAGGACTGTGAGACAGGAATGATTCAGTGTCTCTTTACAGTGAATGAAAAATGCTGAACACTTTCCAGAAATGAGGGTACTGATGATAGCCTTTCAATGAGTCTGCCTTTCATCTCTCATTTCTCAGCACAGAGTTTGATACACAGGAGAAGTTAATGTTTCATCCTTTTGACTGTCCCTGATGCACCCAGATCCTCTTGTGGCTCCTACAGATCCTGTGATTTCATTAGCAGTGAAGGATAGTACACCAAAATACAAACAGGAGGTTTGAAAAAGAATACTCTGTCCCGTAGTAAATCAAGCAGTAGAAGTATTTCATAATTCACCAAAAAATAAAGAAAAAAATGGTTACAGTAGGGCTAAAAAAAATGGTCATAGTTATTGGAAATACTATTAATTTAAAGAATTTTCTATTATGTTTAGCAAGAGTCAAACTAGTACCTAAATTCATGCATTTATTCTATGCACATTTTATGGTTTTGATGGCTTTCCTTTAAAACCTAGAAATAGCTCTCATTTTCCAAAGAGACTGTGAATCAAAGAGAGTGCATTTCATGCATTGAAAGTAATTTCATGAAAGTGTTGCTGTTCCTTCTTTTGTATATGTTTGCTGAAAAAAAATTCTTAGCAGCAACAGAAGTAAGATAAAGGCACAATGATGTAGGAATAATGTCTTTTGAGCTCTGTTTTCAGTGCTCCTTTCTAGACTCTGTCATATTGGACTGAAGGTGTCATTGACAGAGCTGAATAAAACTATCTTTTTCTGGTTCCTGTATTTTTAGTAGGAAAACCTGACATTTTCCCCAAGTTTGCTTAGTTGTCAAGTTCAGATTGTATCATTAAACACATAGTGTGAAATTAGTAGTTTCTAGGGAAACCCCAAAAATATTCAAAAGCAGTTGCATGGCCCTGAAAATTCAGTTCTTACTAACTCACATGTTAAATACACCTCAGGATCAGAAAATGTTAATATATCATGAAATATTTTATTTTCTTTGTGTAAGGGGCATTTTCAACATGGAAACCTGAGAAATATCTATCTTGATGTTCAGTGTGGTTCCCTCATTTTTAAGCACATAAGCCTTTTGATTAATTTCTGATTTAAGCTTAGCCATTTGTTGCAAAGTTTCATAATGCTGCAGAGCCCCATTAGTTTTA
Source organism: Zosterops lateralis (assembly GCF_965231275.1). Classification (NCBI taxonomy): domain Eukaryota; kingdom Metazoa; phylum Chordata; class Aves; order Passeriformes; family Zosteropidae; genus Zosterops; species Zosterops lateralis. The sequence continues at coordinate 16,069,816 of NC_139765.1, forward strand.
AAGAAGGGAGAGTTTGACTTCATAAATAATCTAAACAGACAGTCTGAAGATTTAAAATATAATGGAAAAAGTTCTGTAGAAGTTATTGATTTTATTTTAAAACTGTGTCTCAAACTGGTTTCTCTTTGAGGCCATGAAAGATAAACCAAATCTTCATCTTCTTTTTCTACTTTCAAATATGGACAAAACCAAGCAGATACTTGAAACTAGACAGAGGAAAAAATGTAGTGAAGTTCGCACATATATATCAACCTGTGATATGTTTGTTTGACTTAATTCCATGAGCATGCTCACCTTAGGATAACATCACATTTTCAACAAGTATTTGGCCATTCTAAGCTAACAGCACTGTGGTTTATACCTTCAATAATAATCTTTTTTCATGAAATGGCAGAGTGATGTATGCACCTTTCTAAAGTGTGCATGCAACTTTCTGAAAATAAAGCCTCCTAGCTTTTAATGACATTTGTGGTGAAAACACTTGGACATATTTGAAGATGCCAGAATGTATTCTTAATATGGCTAACAATAGCATCCTTAAGACAGATATCCTTAAACCACATTGCTACATAGCAAGACTTTATATTTCATAAGAGCAGTTAACTGAAAATGATTCACCATATGATTCAACATATACATCTCCAGTCACAGTCCCAATTGCCAGCACATTATGCAGGAGGCATAATTTCCACACCCTATGGATGATATGCATATTAATGTAAATCAAGATAAGTACCAGTATAACAAAGCCCTCAAACCGCCATCATTTAGCCCGTAGTCCTAGAACATAAGGCTGCATTTTGAAGTTTTGTTCTTTGTCTTGAGATCACTTTGTCTTGAGACACTCAGCGATATCCATCACTGTCATTCCTATGAATAGACTGGATAAACATCTGTCAGAAATATTTTAATATTTTGATCTTGCCTTGTGGCAAGCAATTGGATTAGACATCATCACCAGGGCCCTTCCAGCCATGTATTTATGACTCTTTGCATCTATCTTTCGAGCTTGTGGAATATCAGTCAGCAAATTTCTGATATGTAGGGCTTTGTAAGAACAAAAACTGTTACAGGCCTAATTCTAACAAGCAGCTCTCCCATACTGAATCTGAAACCTGTTTGAAGCCTATGGGTATAAGGGTGGTAAATAAAAGAGTGGGAGAGTCTTTGTTTTCTTTAAAATGGCAGGGCCTACACTTCCTGTCACAATCTCCCTACTAGACCACAATCTGCAAAACAAATATTTTGTGATTACCATGAAGAATGCCTTTCAATGCTAGAGTCACTTTTTCCAAACTCTAAACATCTGGTGACTACTTCTCAGGGATGACAGACTACCCTCGGAAGTAAAGGCATGCTTTGGCAATCATTTCTGAATTTAGTTTGGAGGTTGTTTTCCCTTTTTAAAAAATTTATTTAACAATAGATTTAGATCCATATCAATACTTCTTATATAATTATTAATTTCTTATTCTGGTATAAGCTCACATAGATAAAAACAAAAGAAACAGTGTATTCAGACTCCGAAGAATGTTTTTTCCTGCCTGATAAGCAGCAAGCCAGCTGCACACTATGTTAACTCAGATTTACTGGCTTCCTCTGGTTGACTGCATCATCATAGGCTGCAGCTGGATAAACTTATTTAACAAGCAGATAGACACATCAAGTCTGAATTCAGTGGGTTTAGATCAGATATCTGACAACAGAATTCATGAAGGAATTTTTTTCCCAGTTAAGTCCTGGGGCCAATATTCAGCAGTTGAGATTGACAAATAACACTCGGAGAAAAAAAAATTATTTCTAGAAATTGCATAGAAAATATGGAAAACAAAACCTGAAATAGTTGTCTGGAGCAGAAATAGGACTTCAAATTTCCCTTACTAGAGTTTAGAGCCTAAATTATTTGGTCAGAGAAACAACAAATCCATGCACTCCCTCTTCTCTCTCTTCAGTCTGATGAATATTTAATAATCTCAAGCAAAGGAGAACAGTTCTAACATAGACAAATAAAAAGCATCTGTCTCAGAACACTACACAGCTTGGTCACTGCCAAGCTGAAACAGGTGTGGATTCAGATGAGACCTAGGTCTGATTTTTCCTGCAGCCTGACAGTCTTTGAATTACAGGGGAAAAAAAATGAGGAGCCAGCAGCAAATGTTCCTTTGGTGTCTAGGACAGCGCTTGGCTCTCTGACATAAGATGGATGTCTGAGGACTTCTCAGGGATGAAGCCCTGGGGATAAGGCCATCAGAAGAGCACCCATCCCTCCTTTAATTCCAGCAAGGCTTGGTTGTGCTCAGCCCTGGGGTGCTTCTGGGCACACTGCAAGCAGAACTTCAGCACCAGCAGCTTTGATATTCCAAGGCAAGGCAGCAGATAAACTGGATTTGGAGAATTTTATCCTTGGTGGGAGACATGCTAAAGCATCAATTCCCGTGATAAATGACCACTAACCTTAAAATTTTAGAAGGCTTATTAAACTTTTAAAAATACAACAAAGGACTGAATAAAGAAAAAGCACAGCACGCTGGGAGTCGGTGACCCAGCAGCAACCAGCTCGTGCACAGAATGGCAGCTCCACCTTTTATACCCCTGGAGGTTGCCTCAGGCAACCCTGGCCCCACCCAAAGCCTGTCAGTCAAGCCTTCTTTGTTGTTTATTGGTGGAGACTGCTTTCTTGCAACTTGATTGGAGGTCAGGTGTGCTCATGCCATGCTCCCCCAACAAACACCCTTCCCTGACAGCGAAGGCTATCCGATGACAACAATACAGATGGAGAAGGGGACTATGGGGAGAACGGAGAATGTCCAAACAACAAACCACAACAGCATAACCATACAGATATGGTTATGTAAAAAGATATGAATGTTTTATTGTGGTTATTTAGCAATTTATTTTTAGCCTAGGGAAAAACTGAGAGAGTTTTAGTCAAAATTCTTATTCTTGCCTTTTCATGCCTTCTCCTTCTTCCATTTTTTGTTTCTTTCAAGATAAATTGGTGTCATTTCACTTGTTCCTTTCCTGCCAAAGATGAATTACATAATTTTCTTTTTATTTCTTTAATTTTTTTAGCCCAGAGAGATTACTTGGCTTCTTAAGCAAATCATACTTTTTTAATTTTTATTTTTGTCCAAGTGCAGTTCATGTGTTGAAATACTTTAATCCAGATGTCTCTTCAAGTAAAGTTTCTGAATAACTTTAATATACATTGAGTTAGGACTTAAGGGACTAACCTCCATAATGATTTGCATCAGAATAACAGCAGCATTAGCACTACTGATAAATTCCAAAATTTTACAGAAAAAAATCTGTTTTCACTTAGATCAGAAGCCTTGTCACCTCTGAAGTAAAATGAATCTTTCCCCCCCCTTTTTTTTTTCACTATGTTCTGTTTTCTTCTCCTGTTTAATTTACGGTTTCTATTTTATATAACATTTTTTTCTGAAAAAAATCTATTATGCTTTGGTTCTTTATTTGTATACTACACTGATTTTTTTTTCTTACTTTCTTTGCAAGCCCAAAATTCTGCATTCACTCTGTTTAATACAAGAAATTGTTTATTTGTTACTATGTTTCAGCTAGAGAAATTATCCCAACCCATCTAGTAGATTATTCCATTAATCCCATTAGAGGAGGAGTCCTCTAATCCTACTGTCAGTATATCTACTGTTATTGTGGAGGCTGCAAAGTGCTACTTCATAGCCCATGAGAAGACCCTTTAGTTTCACACAGAAAGGTCACACATGTAGTCACAGATATTACAAGGAGTTTCTATTTGGTTTGGCTGCTACTTCTCACCATTGCTTGAAAATATCTTTATGTTGCTACACTACAAAAGGGCAATTCCAGCCAGTAAGAGAAAAGAGCTAATCTAATCAAACAAGGTAGTATAGAATGAGGTGCTGGAAAGGAGTGTTGACTGTTGTAGAAACGGACTTGGGAGGCCTGGTCAGTGGCAAGTTGAACATGAGCCAGCAGTGCCCTGGCAGGCAGGAGGGACATCCCTGTCCTGGGGTACATCAGGCACAGCATCACCAGCCAAGGCAAGGGAGGGGATTGTCCTGCTCTGCACTGGGGCAGCCTCACCTCGGCACAATTATGGTGGCACAATATAAAAGAGACATTAATCTATGGGAGAGTGTCCAAAGGAGATCAATGAAGATGGTGAGGGGCCTTGAGGGGAAGCCACACGAGGAGCCGCTGAGGTCTCTTGGTGTGCTTAGCCTGGAGGAGACTGAGGGGAGACCTCGCTGCAGTTACAACTTCCTCATGAGGGCAAGAGGAGGGGCAGGCACTGATCTCTGCTCTGTGGTGACCAATGATACAACCCAAGGGAATGGCCTGAAGTTGCATCAGGGGATGTTTAGGTTGGATATTAGAAAAAGGACCTTTTTCACCAAGCTGGGCTCTGTAACAGCTCCCCAAGGCAGTGATCACAGCATCAGGCTGTCAGAGCGCAAGTGCTTGGACAACTCTCTTGGGTACATAATGTGACTCCTGAGCATGGTGCTGTGCAGGCCTGGGAGTTGCCTGCAGTAATCCTTAAGGGTCCCTTCCAACTCAGTTTCTTTTGTGACTTCTGTAATCAGGTGTTTTTCAGTGATGTTAAAAGACATAAAAGAGGCTGTTCTTACAGGTAATGTGCTGGCTGATCTTTTTCTTCAAGAGTTGGTGCATCTATGCCAACTGCTTGTTGCTTTTCAAGCCAGGAATCACTGGCTTGAAAATCAGGCTCTACCTGATTCAAACAAGAGACTCATGATTCAGAGAATTAGGGCAGTAAATACTGTCCTGATTACAATGGGTAAGAAAAACAAATGGGCAACTTTGACTAGGGAGAAAATTAGACAGCCTTTTGAATTGCAGGATGTAATTAGGCTCATTAAGGACTCATTAAAAGCAAGTTATATATGACACATACTTAAAGTACTCATGTAAATGAAGTTGTTCAAAGATAAAGCCATGAATATATTTCACCTTGTTATCTTCAAAAGTTCGTGTACTTCACACTACAAAAGGATACACTTCAGCTCCTTTTTTGTTGGTAGTGGTCTTAAAAATAAAATAATTGCAAGCTAGGGTAGAAGGAATCAGAGGAAGTTATTCAGATATCTTCTGCACTGGATTGAATCAATTGCAATTGGCACATTCTTGGTAGATATAAGCTCAGAATTTTGGAGAAAGGGGAGTTGTATTTTGTCTCAGCATCAGGAAGGGGTAGGTGAACTCTCCCTATATTAGAAACTAGTAAAATTTTTCGCCTATAAGAAATTATAAAATATATAATAAATAGGTATTTATTCTGGAGTTCTTTTTAATAAAAATGGCAGTGAACAGAATTTATGAGAAATAACGATGGATACAAAATTCATCATTTATAGTGATTATATTGTCTTGGGGAAAAATAGCTTCTGTCTCTGTTATTTTAATAATTAAAGTGTAATAATTTTTAACCTCTTACACTAATAAGCAAAACAAGCTGATTACTCCTCACAAGGATGGGATCTGCTTTAATAAAAAGGAACAAAAAAGTACAGCTGTAGGAAACCATTTAAAAGAGGTAAAAGACACATGAGTTTTTGCATGGTTCTCAGCTAAGTTACACAACTATGTCTAGCATTTTAGCTTGCTTTGTACTAACCTCTAAGGAGAATGTGTTGGGCTCAAAGGAGGATGTGAGGAGGCTCAAAGACTTGATCTGATAAAAGTCTTAGCACTTCAAAATGGTGCTAAGTCCAGAGGAATAAAAAAGATTTACATGAAAAGCCTGAGATGAGAGAGGATGGTGCTCTGTGTTCCTCTTATGTAGAAGCCTTTAACTAAAGTTCACGTGCTGCTTTGCCTGCATGCTGAAAGTATAAATAAGAGGTTGTTGTGATATGTTCCACGGAAATCTAACACTTTCCAGGAATGCAGCTGCCTGGGTCCTTGAGTCAGAACACCTTTTCAAAGGCCAGTTAGAGTGTTACTAAAGCAATGACTGTACTTAGTGTTGAGGACTATCCTTGAAAATAAGATTTTGGCCTTCTTGGTAATGATGGCTGCTCTCATGATCCATGTCTAATGAGCAAAACAGACTCAGAGACTCAGAACTTTATGTGCTGGGGGGTATCCCATTCAACCACCCAGCAAATAAATTTGCACTATGTCATTTATGCACACCCAGTTGCATGCAGGCATCCAGGTGTTAGTGTTCACACAGAGACCAGCCCCTCTGTCACCCAGAGCACTCCTTAGACAGGGACAATTTTCTGTACCTGTCAGAGTTTGACTTAAACCCACTGACGTTGAGGGGGAGGCTGTGTACCCCAGATCACTGCAGACCTCGTGATGAGCAGTACCTCCAGCTTCCAGTTGCTTTATGCTGCTGATGCTACTTTTAGAGAAAGGAAATTGTTTCTCATTTGGCTTCAGTGCAAATCACAGCAAAGCTGAATAATGAGTTACCCTTGAAAAAATAAGCATTGACTGGGTCCCACGTGCTAGCCCCTGCCTTTCTGGTGTTTTAAAAATGTTTTATCTATGGCAAGTTTCTTTTTCTGAAGCCACTAAAATGTGAATCGCTGATCTGAACAGAAGCCAAGTTGTAAGGAGGGATCATAAGTTTTCTTTACAGTGGTTTAGTTCTGTAACATCTATGACCAAACCTATACCTAATTCTGATTTTTTGTGCTACTGAAATTAGTTAGGAGAGACTCAAGTGAGTAGAGATTGTCCTTTACCATCATACTGTTGTCTTGAGAACATCATATATGAATAACCTTCTAGGCTATTGAACAGTCTGAAATTCCTACATGATATTTATGTTGCTATGCAGTTTATCTGTTTCTCTTCCCTTGTTAGATTTTTGTGTCCTTAAGTATCTTGCCTGCTTGAACCTTGCACAGCTCAGTTTTTCATTGAATGTACTGACTTTCTCATAACGGTGATTTGTGGAACTTATTAACAGTCTGGCACTGATCACTGTGCTGCTAATCTCAGGAGAGAGATGGATGCTGTTCCCAATTATAAATGCTGCACAGAAAACCTGGATCAAAGCCTTTATCTGATGGCAGATAAGCCGTCTCTATTATAAGCAATAAAGTTCTGATGAGCCAGGAGGTAACACTTGATGAATATGCAGCAGGACAGTCAATGAAAGAACATTATGACAACTCACAGAAAGAGTACTTGGAATACTGTTTAAATGCAAAAAAAAAAAAAAAAAAGCTTTTCTTTCATTACTCAGCAGATTTCTTTCTGTCTGTCCTGTTAATGGCAAATCTCTGTTCTTTCTTGCAAAATTTTTCCAGTTTGTCTTGGATACAAAAGGATTGTGTAAGGGGAATAATGAAGAATAAGACAGTGAAAAAGGTACAGCACAAAGGTCAGCAGAATTCAATAAAATAGAGATAGAGAGCATAAAGTTTAGATCTGATTAGAATTTATCGGTGAAATGATTGCATAGAAGGAAGTGAACTGCAATGTTAATTTATAGATCGAGTGTAATTCTAAGCCAGGAAAGTAGAGACCTTACACTCCTACTGTGTGGCCAAAGTACTGAGGGGCAACACCAGAATTTTGGGAGACAAGAGAAGAAAATTTGTGAAACACGTATGTTATCCATCTTAGTGGTTGAGCAGGGTGTTTGAACAAGATGACCTGTAGATGTCCCTTCCAAACTTGATCACCCTATAATTCAATAATCTGATTGACACATGGGAGTTGAAAGAAAAACATGACCCTCTGTCTGAAGTGGGGACTTCCTCTTATATGTCCATTTCAGTACTTCTTCATTTGACTATTAGGCATATCCATCAGAGAAATATCAACTATATTAATCATCTGCGTGATGCAAATTTTATAGAATAAGAGTATCCCTGCTTTGAGTCACTCTGATCCCAGATGAGAAGTAAGCAATGTGTTGTAAGATACCCGCAGAGCATAACAGGATGGTGCAGATGAGGAAAACAAAGTGAACATGCAGCAATGAATTGGTGTCAGGATCAGAGGGGATCATTGCTCTTCTTGATTCCCTGGTATCATTCTTTCTTAGTCCAATCTTTTTATACAGGCACAGTATGAGAAAGATCATGTAGGCAATCCCAGTTTTTGGTTGGACTGAACACTACCTCAACAATCTGAAACCATGAGCATGGCATAGAAAGTATAAAAGAAAAAATATGAAAGATAGAAGAGCTTTCAAAGGTAGGATGAGGAAAGAATGAGGCTGAGGGAGAATGGAAAATCAGTATTATAAGTGAGCACAAAACTGATGTAGGTCCCTGAAATAAGGATGCAAAAATTGGATAAGAGAGAATATAAACTAGGTGAAGAAAATAAACACATTGAGAAATAATAATAAAAATAATAATTATTTACTTACTGTACAAGAGTAAGTCCTAGCGTTTTGCACAGCATGCTCAGTAGCAAAGTAAGAAGCAGGTTGGAGAAGAGACAGGCATTGCATAGGCAGGAAGTTCTTTCTGTCAGGCACCATTTATGAGTTATTTTATGTCTCATCAAGTCAAAGGCAGAGAGGGGAAGAAGATGTTTCAATCCTGGCTGAGGCCCTTGGGTGCCATCATCATAGTAAGACTTAACAATCTTAGTAATAGCCACTTTACTTGTTCTTTCCATCAAACTGTAAGATTTCTGGGCTTTAGGAGAAAATTCATAATGAAAATGCAGGCTATGTGTGCTTTAGTTCAACTCTATTTGATTGAAAACTGACATCCTCTATGGGCTCTCACTATTCCTAAATTATTATGGAAGAATTAAGAGGAAAAAGTCCAACTTCTCTGCCTGAAGAGGAATGAAAGTTTGACAAGTCTCAGGTGGTTTTGCAGGCATTCCCTGAGCTCCTGGTGCAGCAAGTGTCCCTGCACTGTGATCACTGCTGATTGACCTGCAGCTATTTTAGCAGCCAGTTTTTTTCTTCCTCCTGAAGGAAATCAGCAGAGTATACATATGGGTCAGAATGCTGGAAATTCAGACTGTTTAAGTGCATCTCTTAATGAATAAAGAGTGATTTATTTGTGTTTGGAAAAGGGAATTTAGTAATTGCAATAGACGTGTCTGAGCTTTTTCTGACCAATGAATGGTGCACGTGACATTAGCTATCTCTGATGGGTGCCACGGTAACAATAACATATCTTTTGGTTTTCACCATAAACATTAAGACAAATCCTGGTGTCTTGAAAATAACTGAAGTTCAGCAAAAAGAGACCAAGTTCCATGCAGTGAAGTAGTGCTACTTACATGCACCGTGAAGTAAATCAATATTTTTTTCCAAACCATCTGTATCACTGAAAAGCTCTTGTCACTAAAAGATTACAAAGAGCCCCTTAAAATCTTGAAACCAGTAGTCCACTGATGTCAGACATGAGGAGTGAACTTTACAGCTTGCACAAAAGGAAAGATGTCAAGACTTTTCCAGTCGCGGGAATCTCAAAAGTGTCCTTAGATCATATAAAAAGGCTGAAGCTGTAGCTTTGGCAAGGACAAATATTTCCCCTCAAGAGGGGCTAAGTTTCCCTCTGCCCCTGTCACTGCCGGGCTCTGTGACATGGAGGAATTCACTGCACCTTTTGGTATCAGAATCAACCTCACTGCAAAACAAAGAGAGAGCTAGACTCTTCTTATTGGTGCCAGGAAATAAACAGGATGGAATGGGCAGAAACTAAAATAGAGGAAATTATTTTAATCATTAAAAATACTTTCTTCTTTTTTTTTTTTTTTTTTTTTTTTAACTGTAAAGGTGGTCACACATGGGGGCAGGTTGTCTGGAGCCTTTGTGAAATCTCCATTGCTGGAGATTTTCAAAACTCAACTGTATAGTAGAGGAGAAAGACTAGAGATCCTAAACTAAAGGTGCATTCACAACCCTGCAATTCTGCAGTTCTATGATTCTATATTCAAAGGAACTCTTTTGTCGCTACGAGACAAAATAACTGTGCTGATAGGTAAAGAAATGAGATGCTGAAGAAAATAATCAATTAAAAAGTAATCATATTCTCACTGAACTTGATTTGCATGCAGTTGAACTAAGGGATTAAAGAGTTGTCAGAAGAAAATATTCTTTAGTAGTTCATTGCACGAAAACATCAAGAGCAAATTTGCATGCATCTATCCAACAGCCTGCTAATCTATGTTCATTAACCATCAAAACAGTATTTAAAGAGTTTGCTTTTATCTAGACCTCTGGATTCCACCTTGAGAGAAAACGTTTGTTCTGCTTAGTATATTTATTGACTGTTTGGAATGAGAAAATTCAAGAATTTTCTAAAGTATCTTCATGAAGAGATTTGAACACCTGAGAGCTTTTCAGAATCCAGTTTTTAGGCTATATCACAATAGATGACTTTGCCTGCATCAAATCAAATTTTCTGTGTTTTACACTCAATATCATCCTTATACAAGATTTTGTCCAGGCACAGAACACTCCAGCTCCTGATGTGCACTGCTGTGGTTTCAGTGGGACTGTGCATCAAGGTAAGCAACCAGACAGAAGAGTACTCCCAGTAGTTATCCAGGTGTTAATATCATCCAGGTGGGTGTCCCCTGACTGAAAAGCACTCAGGAGGTCTCAGTCTTCACAGAGATCATAGGCAGGAGAGTGGCAGCCATTTGGCATCCTGACTGTGAACAACTGGGGGCACCTCTGGCTTGGGCAGATTTGCAGCAGACACACTTGCTGAAGATCAAAATGTCAGCAGGAGAGAAAGGGATAGAAGCACTTGGTCGATAAGTTGAAGGGCAAGGAAAGGTAGAACTAGGGCTAAATGAAGTATATTTTCCCTTCATTTTTGGTTCTGTTGTGTTTTGCATTTTTGGAGGTAGACTAAACCTCTTATTTCCTGTAAAGACAGCTTTAATGAATATAACAATAATGAATACAGCATTGGCAGGCAGCCTATAGCTTGGAATGGGGAGGTGATACTGTGAGACAGGTTGGGTTAGGAACCCTTAATTTTATTTACACTATTCCTACTGACAAACCTTTCTACTACAAGGTTACTACTTCTTTCATTACACATTTTAATGGATAAACAAGGACATAGAGAGTAGGTAATGCACTCTGCCTGGAGTCTGAGCAATCTTAGAGGGCTCTAGAGACAATTTAAATATTTGGCAGTTTCCATTATGTCTATACCTCTGAATAAATTGGCACTAGGCAACAAGCTGAAATACTAAAAGCATGGTCAGCAACACTGCAATTTTAATAGCATTCTCAAATTCTCTTTTGGTGCCATTAAGTTAGCCTTTTCTTAAATGAAACTTGGAAATCATTTGGGAAGCAACCTATTCTGAGTCCTGCTAGTAATGGATATTACTGATATCCATCAGTAGTATGGATAAAATAACATGCACTTTGATTTATTCCGCATTCCAGCCATCCTAAAGCTCTTGTGTGTTCCTTGTTGCTCACCAACGTGCCTGAGAGTACCCTTTACATTCTTAATTCATTATATTATTAAAATTCTGGCTTCAGTGGTTGTAGAGAAGTCTCTTCACTATCCGGGGCAAACTAACTTGATCATAATAATTCAAAGTTGAAACCACTCAAAAAATCTAGGGCAGTTCTCACGTTTTCAATCTTTGTGCATATCTCAGGAGTCCTGGAAGCAGTTTTTCCTACTCTGTTGTCATTACTCCAGCAGGTGGTAGCTAACTTGGCACATCCTTGAGAAATCAAAGAATGTAAGATGGGCATAAAGCCAAAGATCAGCCCCGGTAATGTACAGTGTGGACACATTCACTCTGAACAGGGGGAAGGAGAGGGGAACTTAGCAATGGTGAATCTGTGACCCACAACAACTCCTTCCTCCTCAGTGCCCTGCTGACACTCTTGTCATTGTCCAGGAAGAGGATGCCAGCCCACCCAGGAGGAATGTGCCAGACATCAGGGAAGGTTAATACACCTGAATTATCAACAGTGATTTCTCAAGCCTCACATGATGGAGCAGTGTCTCCTGTGATCTGCGTTATCAGAGGCACATCCAGAAGATCTCTTAGGTGAAAATGTGTATCTAGCAAATAACCCAGTATAGCTGGATATGACATTTCCACATGGAACAGCTTGAGAAGGACTTCATAAAACAGAAGGTAATGGCCACTTTTGGGTCATGGAGAAGGCCCAGGGACAAGCAAACTTTCTCAAAGAACAGCTCCAGTTCAGTGCAATAAGCAAAGATGTGATCTTGTACAGCTTAAACAATAGCACCCTGTTGTCAGCACAAATACGGACTTATGTTCCTCTGACATTTGACTGACATTTAAAATGAGAAGTTCTCCAGGATGATATTTGTCTTTGTGTCTCCAGTTTATAATGTACTTACTTTTAATGATGTCTTAATTATACATGAAGCATCAAGATCCTTATATGCAGATGCTACAAAATAACTCTAATTACTCTGATGAAATACTATAGGTTTTTGTTTGAGTTAAACTAAACACTTCATGCTTGTTTTAGTAAACAGTGTACAAGTTGTAGGATATCTCAAATCTCATTATTATATAAACTGCTTATGAAAGTAACAAAGCAGCAGGGAATTTCAGTATAATGACCTTCTTCCAGTTAATGAGTATTGTTATTTGTTAAAAATAGCATTGATTTCAGTTATTCTGTGGCTTTGTTCTTTGACCTTCCACACCAAGGAAGAATTGCTCAATTAATTGAAAAATATGGATAATTCTGAAACCAATGCACAAGGCTAATGAATAAGAGGACATACTTTTATATGAATAAGAGGACATACTTTTATTTAAATACTAATTCAGGTTTTTAATGCAGTTAAGCCTAGATGCATTCATATGTCCAAACACAGGCACACAGCACACAAATGTGCGCTTTCACTGGGTTAGCATTTTTCCAGTTCTTTTTTCTTAAGGCTGTTGTGTATGTAAGCTTTCTGTGTCCAACTCCTTGAGACCTTCCAGTCGTAACCCATTGCCTGCTGTCCCTGAAACCATCAAAGTCTGACATAAGATGTTTCATTAATAATTTTGGTATTGTTTTTCCTTTTGCCTGCACTAAAATATTCTCAAATAAATATGGAAGTTTTCAAGAGGTGTCTGGATATGGCACTTGGGGATATTGGTTAGGGGTAATCATAGTGGGGCTGGGTTGATTGTTGGCCTAGATGATCTTGAAGGCATCTTCCAACCCTAATGATTCTGTGTTTCTGTGATGTGGCTTTTACTTTCCTTGTATCATGAAGTAGTGGCTGGGATTTGCAGGAAAAGAGAGCATCTCGCTCTGGAGTAAAGTAAAAAATCGACCACATGGGGAAAAAAAAGCCAGTTTACTGTGCATTAAACTCCCTTTTCTGATTGTGTAACATTTAGGAAACCTTGGCTCAGAGGAAGTGTACTGAAAGCTCTCTCTGTTTACATAATGTTAATGTTTTTGTTCTCAGTCCCTCTTGCAGTTTCTGTGGGGAAAGGGTCACGGCAAGAGAAGTTAAACAGGGTTCAAAAAAGCACCGTAGACAGAAAAAAGTTGTATTTTTGGCCAGAAAAGGGTTGACAGGAACTTATTTGTGGTATCAGAAGAAAGGAACCCAGAGTGGAGGGTAAGAAGAAGCTGGAAAAGAATTCAAATTCTCAAAGGCAGTAAGAGCCAAGAGGATGGAAGATGGGATCCTCTACAAAAGATACAAGATCAACCAAAGTTCCTTTCTTCCTGTTGAAATTGACTTTTACCCAGTTTTATCAAAACAAACAAATGTAATTTGGTATGACTAATTGCATGTCACTTTAACTAATATATATCAATTCATTAGTTCTACTCATCACAACATGTGCAAAACCACTGAGGTTTGGGAATGCTTGCTGCTCAAAATTCAACACTGGCTGCTAAATTAATGAAAGATGTTTTATAAATTTTTGCAGCTATTAGAGAAATGTAATTATTGAAAAATATTACCAGAACATAAGAATGTACTGCACAAACACTGGGGCACAAGGGAAATTAAATCATTTTGCTGACTGTACATAACGCATCACTTTGCTGCTTCCAAATTGCCTCAGAGCAACCAGTGCAGTGACTGATTTTTCAATAGACAATAGGTTTAAGCACATCATTTGGGTCCTGTAATGATGTCCCTTGCTGATACAGGTAAAAATATCAATTATATTTTATATACATACCAAATTCTCATTTAAAATCAGTTGGATTTTCACTGTAGGAAGGAATGTCTGTCCTCTGACTATTAGAAGCTGTAAACTGACTGTCAATATAGCTGTGTTTGTATTCATGTAGCTTTTATTTTCCTCTGGCCCTTATTAATTAACATAAATTAGTCTTCTTCCTCTCTCATGTTTAGCCCCTGCAGTTTAAGGGATTTACTCAGCGGATCAAATCAAAGGTTAATTAAATGAAATCTAATTAAAACTTAAAGGCTTTCTGTTCCTTCAAATTGTTGAGCTGTCTTTTTTTTGAGCTCCATGACATGAATTAATCTGGTTTGTTTCTTTCCTTATTTTATTTGAAGAATCTGAGCTCCAAAAGACAATTTGCTAACTCCTCATATGAAGTCAAGACTTGACACCTTGACAGGACATCTACTGTCAGATTGACACAAAATTACCTTCATTTTTAATCCCACATCAGAGCAGGAGTTGCAGAGAGATAGAAAATTCAGAGTTACCATCTGATCCACAGGTGCCTCCTAATCTTTCAGCATCTTTGTATTTTTTAACTAGTAATTCTTCAGTTTTCATTATTAATTTCTCAATGGAGGTATTTTCATTTTACAGTGTGAAATTTCATCCTATTTCTTTAATAACTGTCTTTAAGGTATCTAATCAACAAAATGAATGGACTCTGCAAAAATACTGATTTTTGTGCTTCATGAGAGCTTAAAAGGGTATGTGCAAATTAAGGTCTGTGTGCCTGCACTGCTGTGCAATTCTGTACCATGTGCTCTGAGAGTGCCTTCCTTGAGCAGAGAAGTTGGACAAGATGATCCCCCATTGGTGCCTTCCAACCCTAACTGTTCTGTGATTATGTAATTCTCCCTTCCTGCTCTGTATCTTCAACAAATATCATCAGCATATTTTTTAATAGTTAATTTATTGAAAGTCTTTTTTTAAAAATCTCAAGAATTGTAGTAAATCTTCCTAATTCCTATTGCTATGCAGCATAAATATCTTCCCTTCAGCCTGTTTCTTGCTCATTTTTCTACTCATGTAATAATCCTCATGATCTCTCATTTCATTCAAAATTTTCTGTAATAGATATATATTGATTAGTTCTTTCCTTGTTTTTCCTTCGCAGTCTTCGGATTGCTGCTTCCTGGTTTCAGAACCTTAGGAAATATAGCATCAAGAAAGAAGCAGTGCCTGTGTCCATGGAAGCTCTTACACAGATAACTGTGTACAGGAGGTGTAAGCACTCTCTTGGGACAGGAGAAATGAGAAACTTCTCTTGATAAAGTGTCTGCAAACTTAAAACCTTTTACAGAGATTGAAATTAGCCTCACAATATTTTACATTAGACAATAGACCCACAGCACCCCTCAGATCTGAACACATAGTTTCTGGAGGCATCTGAATTCCACACTAATTACACATACAGTTGTATATTTCCTGAGCAGCTTATTTTATAGTGCAATGAGCCAGAGCTCATGATAATAAGCAACAAAACTTCTATGGATGCTCAAAAGCTCGATGCATGGGGTTTTTTTTCCTTGATGTCCACCTGCATGATATAATAATTAAAAAATCCTGACTTATGAATGCTGGGTCAATACACATTGCATAACTTGAACTTTTAAGTATTTTTTGTAACTATTTCTTTTCCTTCATCATTAATCATATGAGAAGATTTAATAAAAGCTCTGTAAACTACAAAGGGGGTTTAAGGTCTTTCATTTTATTGTGATATGGGATTTTTTTAAAGAGTCAGAGATCCAAGTTCTAACCCACCTGCCTTGAAAATCCCATCTTTAACAAGATCGGTGTAGTTAAGAACTCTTTCTGACAGACCAGTGGGAAGAGCATCCCCTTGGGACTGGCTGCTCCACAGAGAGAGGGTGTGGCTTCATTATGTCCCTCTCTTGAGGGCACAGTCATCCTCCATGGATTAAAGACCCAGTACAGGGAGCTGCAGTCAATCTCAGAAGAAATGAGTGCCAATTTCTTAAAAATTCTTGGTGCTCTTAAGGGCTTGATATAAAATGTTCTGAATTTAATTTGAAGCTAAAAAATACCTCCTCTTCTTTCATTGTGCTATTGCAGGCTGTACCAACAAGCAGCAGTGGACAATCACATTCTGAAATTCCTCAATAATTTGTTTTAGATATCATATATCTATGCCTCTACAGTCATACTTGCACATTTAGAGAGCCTCCCGTCTCTGAGTCTGCAATAATAAATTAACTTAATAAAAAAGGCAATAAGCAACTGTCTTGTTTATGATGTGATTATCAGGAAGGACATATTTTATATAAATAACATGGCTGGGAATATTTCTGTACTAATGGTAGATGCCCCATAATTTAATTTTTGTTTCATAATTTAATTCCTCTCCATCCAGCATCCTTAAAAGTATATAGATAACTTTGTAGGTTATTCAATACCTTTATACTGAAAAATGTCAAAGAAACACACCATTTTTTTTCCAAACTGTTTTGGTTGGTTTTCGTTTGTTTGTTGAGGTTTTTTCTTGGGGTTTTTGTTTGTTTGTTTGTTGGTGGTGGTTGTTGTTGTTATTGTTGTTTTTTGAGGACAAAGGATTCCTAGAAAATTTAACTTTCTAATTAAATTTTAATTTCTTTTCAATAGCAGAGGTTTATAAATGTGTCCTTGCCTTTGATATTTTAATATTTTATAAATAAACTAAGTAGGTATTTTTAAAACAGTAACACTTAAATGCATTAACTATATGTCAAATAACAGTCCAAACTTATCCTCAAGAAAAAACAATAATCAAAAATTTTTCAAATGGCCTAAGGCAATGTGGAAAATACTTCCTACACTGAAAAAACAATTTAGTATTGAATTTTATGTTTTTCTTAGCAGCTTGAAAATATATATATGTATTTGGTAATGAATATTATAGACTAAGACCAAAAGTTCAGATTCAGAAAGCTTGTTAATCTTATTTTTCCTTATGAAACTGTTGAGACTGAAGCATTGTAGACTAATAGGTAAAACACATGGCTAGTGAGAACTGAATAAAAATACAAAGTGGAAGTCAAGAAACAGGACTTTAAGTTGTTCAGGAAAGTAATTTTAGACCTGGTTTTTGGTATGGATTTACCGTCTCCAGTGACAAAACAAAGGGCAGCTTCACAGAGTAAGAGCAACCGTGCTGAAGTGAATCCTTCATGCACATCATCAAATAAGTTCTTGTTAAATTCTCATCTGTGACTTCTGGACAATCTCTCTGATCCTGATGGGTTGTACTGATTGTCACTGGAGAGAGAGTTCAAAGGAAACCTAAGTGCAGAGTCCCATCTATGGACTAGTTCAGACTCTGTTGCTTTTATTAGTCATTATCATATCCAAGGAAGACAGACCTCAGTTGTATTTTTAGGTTTGGTATCCAGGCGTCTGTCCAGGTAGAGTTTTCCTGTAACCTGGAATTTGATCCCAAATTATCCAAAAATTTCATTACACCAGTTAAAGTGTTTCTTTGTCAGAAAGAACACTTTAAACTGTAAATTCTTCTTTATAAATTATATTTATATACTTATATTTATCTTCTTCATAAATTATATTTTATTATATTCCATATTCAATATTTTCAATGTACTCTCACAGATTCTTTTCATAGATTATGACATAACTGAAGCACATTTACTGAGTAGCCATAAAAGTTAAAAAATTGGTTTCTCTTTTGTCTTTCTTTGAAAGGTGGCAGGTGTAAGGTCAGGCCAGGGGTAGTCTACATTAGATTTTTAGTTCAGATCACCTGTGACTGCTTCTAAATCTCTTCACCTGGTCATCCTCATTTTCTGCACTTTGGTTCCCACCACAGAGTTTTGGACTGCCATGACCTGTTTTCTTTTCAGATGAACCCACAACTTCATAAGATGAGTTCATTCTTTTCAGATCCAGCTGAACTGGAAGATACTGACCAAATGTTTGTGGGCCATGGGTTAAGAGTGCCACAAGTCAAGGATGTGGGATCAGACTGGAGCCCTACTTCTGGCACTTGCCTCCAAAACCAGTGTGGTGTATTCACTGCATCCTCAGCACCAGGGTTTCAACTTTAAGAGCTGATCCTTTTGAGTCATGGTAATTTTTAAAGTGATCGAGATTAAAATTTACAGGATATTTTGATAACTGTGAGACTGCAATAGAGTTTAAGAGATGAGGCTCAAAATTCCCACTTCAATAAAATTTCTTCTCATCTAAGAATAACAGTCATTTGGGAAAAATTACACATTGAACTGCTTCATATTTCAGTTTGGGTTTTTTTCCATGGAATATAAATCAATGTATTCCTATTGCCCTCTTTTCAGTAAATTTAAGTAATTTTGAATATTTGAGATTGATAATACATACTACACACAGAACTAATGATAACTTGTCCTGTAAGATTAGGCTTGGTATAGACGTGAGACTAGTTTGTTCTTCTGAAACAAGTGCTTTACTCAAAGAGAAAGCTCTCACTATAATAGAGTGAGAGCAGCCAGAAAACCAGCACTGCCTGCAGCCAAGGCACAGGATTGAAAGTTTTAGAGCACTTGCTTTAAAAGGGTCAGTGAACTCAAACTCAAAAATCTCAGACTCTGTCCTTTCCTACCAAGCTGCCCAGATGAAGGTAACAGTAAAGGAGAGAGCAATAAATGATAAAGAGTAGATTTAAAGTTCAAGTACTGTTCCTATTAGCCTGAATTCTTATAGCTTGTTTAGGATTGTAAAAGATGAATACAATATTTTCTCTAATGTGATGTGTAATACAAATAGCTATTATATAAAAAGTAGGGGTGGAGTAAAGAAGATGGGAGTGTGGCACCAAAAATCTCACTGTGTCATATTACAGCAGAGAAATTGTATATTCCCCATATCCACTATATAATCACTGAAAAATGGGAATACTAGTACACATCTACAGCCCTATCATTTGCAGAGGATCAATATAGCGTTACTTTTGTGACAAGTGGATCTTTAAACCAGTAAGCCTGTTAAGGCTTCAATACTGGAGAAAGTTTTCTCCTAATAATTCAAAGCAAAGGAGCAAATCATCCTTCAGGAGGGAATAAGTGTGGACCAAGCCATTCTTTGAGGATGAGAGCACCCAAGAGCCACTACTCTGGCTGGTGTTTGCATAGATGTAAATGAACAAGCATTGTCCACTGGCATGGGTATTGTCTGTAGTGTTTGCATAGCACTGTGGACTTCAGTGCAGTCAGGAAAAACTAACCAAGAAATGGACCTTCTGCACAACCTATACTCACCTCCCTGCTGCCACAGTTAGCTGTTATCAATAAGAATCTATAAATCTTATAAATCAATAAGAATCTATCAATCAAAAAGTTGTAGATATAGGTGACAAAAGGTCAGAGCCTGTTACCAAAACAGAAGTTAACTAATCTTAACTGCACTTAGAAATCATGAGCATAAATTTCTTGTAACTTGCAGATAAAGGAAATATCCAGAGTTTTATTCTATTTGCTAGATGTTCTAAGTATTGTTAATTACAACTATTTAAATGTGAATAATTGCATTTACAAAGGCTTGTTAAGTAACTGGGGAAGTTAATATATGCTTGAGCAACTACTTTTTGTGAATAACAGGCTCATTTAGTTATTTTTGCTAAACTTAATATCGCTGACTATTATTTTACATTCTTCTAAAGAAAATAATCTCTTCAATGCAATTTTCATTAAGGATTTAGCATAATGCTAACATAATATCATTTTGTTGTAATAAACCTTTATCACCATTTAGCTATGCTGTCATTGCCAGTCTGCTCCCTAAAATTAAAAGTTTACTTGAATACAAACCTGAAAAAGCAGACATGAATGATCTATTCTAAGTCTTTCACTGTTTTAATGAGTAGATAAAATTTTGTCAGATATAAGGGAAAAGTATGACTATTATTCATTAAAAAAATCAACAGTTGTCTGTGAATCATATATTAAAGGCAATACTTCCAAGTACAAAAAAAAAAAAAAAAAAAAAAAAAAAAAAAAAAAAAAAAAAAAAACCAGCAAACAATGCTTCTTATCAAAACAAAAAACAACAACAGCAATGATAAAAAGGACAAAATCTATATATTAAGTCTTCCAAGAAAAGTATTAGTGCCATATTTCCATGTATGTTTGAAAATTCATAGTATCTTCTCATCCTTTGTTTCAAATTAGAGTAACAGAGAATACTATCATAGTATCATAAAATCTCTTTTGTGAAATTCATAGTTTAGCAGCTACTTTTAGGGCCACTCTAATATTTGAGGTTTCAGGTGCCTTTTTTCTTATCAGATGCTATTTTAGAATGTAGATAAGCTGCCCAAACATGGCTCAAAACGTTCTGGTTCTGTTGCTCCTCTGAGAATTTAGGTTGATTTCTGTTGTTCAAGGAGGGTTTTGTTTGTCTGTTTAATATTAGTAAAAGTTTAATATTAATTGAAAGAAAAAAAAAAGGCAGCTGTACTGGTGACAGTGAAATAGAGTCTGGGGGAACATTTCAAGACAGAGAATCCACCTAGAAACCTGCTGTCTGCTGACTTTGGACTTCAGGGAAAGGAGGTTTTTGTTAAGATAGATGAGAAATTACCCATAAACCAGATATTGCTAAAGCATGGTCTATAGTGCAACACTCTTCCTAGAGTGGGATGTCTCTAAGGAGTACAGTGGTATTTTGTTTTTTTTCTTAAAGAATAGCTGGTGAATTGCCTTCTTTTTCACATATCAGCAGTCATGCACAGGGTTCAACTTTTAACATCCTGTAAGCTGCTATTGCGTCAGTGCTGTGTTTTAATTTGGGTTCTCTCTCATCTGGAGATGGCATTTTTGATCAGCAAACAGCTTTCTATTTGACCATGTTTCAGGTTCTGAAATATATCTTTAAACAGATTTCCTTGAAAGATTTTTAAATGGAAATATTGTTTTGTAAAATACTGAAATGTGTTAAATTCAAAACTTACAGTGTTTCAGGATTTTACATTGCTTCTCATGAAATGTTTTCATCATGCATTGCTATTTTTGATGGTGAAATGGACAACCAGTAAAATAACTGGAATATGATTTTACCAGGGTTTTTTTACTTTCAAAGTCATTATGGATAAATTGTTCTTCGGGTCTCTGTGCCTAAGTAACAAATGGTAGGACAAGAGGAAATGGTCTCATTTCCTCAGGGAGGTTTATATGAGATATTAGGAAAAATTTCCTCACAGAAGAGTTGTCAGCCATTGTTCAGGCTTCCCAGGGAAGTATTTGAGTCACTATCCCTGGAGGTTCTTGAAAGACATGTAGGTGTGGCACTGAGGAACATGGTTTAGTGATGAGCTTGTCTGTGTTAGGTTTGTGTTTGATCGTGATGATTTTGAAGATCTTTTCCAACCTAAATTACTCTAAGATCATTCCACTTGTATTTTAGTGAAGCAGCTCAACACTAGCTAATTAGAGAACGCTTAAGAAGACACTTTACCATTACTGAAATACTAGAAAAGCACATGAAATAATAAATGCAATCTTAATGAATGAATGATGACGTAAAATTAAAATTTTCATAATCCCAAATAACACAGTGAGCACTTAGGCACAGATGTCTGCAGAAAGCCATTTTTCAGGGAGGAAAAGCATACTTCATTTGTATTCAATTTAAATCAGAAATAATTTTAAGAGTTCTTTATTTCCTTCATAACTGAAATGATGAGTTTTGATGGATTTAATCAAAATATCATCTCATCAAAATCTAACTTCTTTTTTTTTCTTTTCTAATTTTTAAATTCAGTATTCTTGGTGTCCATACACATCAGGATACATTTCAATTAAATTTTGACTGAGTGGACTTAGCCAGGCCACCATCTCTGTCTTGATTGGCTTATGGGTAGAGAAGAAAGGATCTTTTCAGTTTAAAACTTGAGAGACCTTCTCTCTTGCTTAAACAAGATTGGACCCTTGGAGAGATGTAGAAGTAATATCAAATTAGGGTTTTTATTAGCTTTAATTTTCAAATGTCTTTATATGTCTGAATGTTCTTTGAAATACAATAGGGGAAACAAAATAGTAAATTAGCAAGAGATCTATATGATGTTTCTTATTTGGGTGGAGCCAGGGTGAGCTGCACATGTTAAATGAAAAATTTCATATTGTGTAATATGATAGTAATGCTGGGGACCTAAGTGTTGAACAGTTTGGGGAATTTGAACAAAACATTCTAAGAGTTTATGGGTTCTTCATAGCAGTTTATATCACATGGGCTTAAAAATAAAGAGCCAAACCAGCATGTTTTGAGGGACATCAATAAATTAACACTGTCAAGAATTCATCTTTTTTCCTGTATGGCCACACTTTTATCATAGAAAATTTATAGTCCCATTTTTAATAGATGTCCCTTTATTAGATGGAAAATTGACTCTTTCAGAGGAGGCTGGTGTCCTAGACCCAAACCTAAGTCTTGGAAATTGTGTTTGGGCCAGCAGTGTATGATACTAAGGGGCAGGGAAAGCCCTGAAGAGATACAAGATACTGGAGGTAAATACAAATGGAGATTTAAAACATTTTTGAGAATTTCTCGAAGTATTTTATTACTCAGAATTTGGTTATCCCTTCTCCAAATTATTGAAAGTAGGATAATTTCTTCACTGTACTGTTCATATCTCTGACCTTTAAGAAAGAGGTAAGATGTTTTCCATTTCTAATTGGAACATGGAAGGTTTACATTTGGTTTCTTTTCAGCAAAATTTCTGGAAAAGTCTAAAAGGTTAGGGAAGAAACAAAAAACGCTGAAAAAAAGTAGTTCAAGGAGTTTATGATGCCTTGAGCTAGAAAGCAACAGGTTTGTCTGAAATCTGGAGAAAGTTGCAGAGGCCTTTTCATCAAATGTGTCAGCAAAGAAATCCTTGTAAAATCTGAGACAACTGGAGAGAGCTATTGGAATTCTGCTTCCCTGATCAAGTAGGAATGAAATGGTTTAGCTGAGGACTAAGACACCTCAATCAAAGGAAGAGCAGTGCCCAGATCCTGCCATTAAATACGCACGATGAACATAATATCACCATTTTATCTTCTGCAGATTTCAGCAATAAAACACTTAAGAATTGTTTTAAAAATGATAGCTTTGAGTGTAGTGTTTATATTTTGCAGGCTTAGTAAGATTTTAAAAGGTTAAATGTCTGTATTTGAACCCATAAATGGTGAACAAGGAGGGAGAAGGGTGTTTTATGTACCTGAGTCCCATGCATGAGATATTTGAAGGAGATTCCATAGACAAGGTATATATTAGTTACTTTCAGTGGCATATGTCACTTTGAAAAATGTAAAACTGATAGGAAATATTATTGCCTCTGAATATGGAATATGGCTAGAATATTAAACAGTAAATGCTGCAATTAAACTCTGCAGAAACCAGATCATAAGAACTTCATAAACTATCAGAATGTAATCTACTTTGGTACAAGAAACTTAAATCTAAAACTAAACACAGGAAAATCTGAGTTTCAGTTTCATGCTTCCTTAGAGCCCTCAAGCTTACAATTAAGAGTAATCAAATATATTCACCTTAAAAATAGCACCATGGCTGTTCCTCTAATGCATTTTCCCCAGTTCAAAAAATATCCTCCCTCAGGTAGCTCAGGGGGCAGCAATCAAGGCAGTCCAGTTTAATTGATGTTATGACTCTTGTACAAACACTAATGTAGATTTGGGGCTAACTACAAAGCACTGAGCACAGGCTGCACTTTTCCACAGGACATATTAATGTATCCACAGTTTGCTGCCTGTTTTCACTCTGTCATAGGAATGCACCACATTATGAAAATTGTATTCCCTTGGCAAACTAATTAAGCTAGCAAAGAATTCAAAATTTATTATAAACAACAGATAATTGTGCTTGTAGACACCAAGAATAGGAAACTAGACTGAAAGAGAACAGATAAAAAACTGCAATAAAAGTGTAGCTTTAATGTAAGCTGGAAATTTCCCTTTGGCTGGTGTTATTTGTGCCAAGTTTTTAGGGTTTGGTTTGTTTTCTGATTCTTTAATGCAGCTATGAAAACAACTCCCAGAAGGGCTTTGGCTTGTCAGTCATTTTCTGAAAGCACCTTTTCTTCCTCCTTAAGCAAACAAAAGTTGTAATCCTTGTTATGTGCCAGGGAAGCCGAATCTTGTGACCTCTGCAAATCTCCATCTGATTGTAACTGAGCAACACAACTCTCCAGTATCTTTGCCTTTGATCTCTGCTTAATAGACTATAAGTAATACTGGGATTTAACAGTTATTTGCTCTATTCTTCCTTTGCAAGGCATGCCAGCACTGCTTGGTTTATGCAGGAATTGTATTAAATATATATCACAATTTTTTAGTATTTGGAGATTTTACTTCCTACTTATTCGTGCTCTAGAACTCTTGGTAACCCAGACCTTAGTAATTAAGTCTACTCCAGAGCTGGCATTTTAAAAGCAATCCCACTGGCACTGTTTGCAGAACAAATTCATGCAGAAATGAGATATTTTCATTACAATGTCTTGTTTTGGTTTTGACCAGTGTTGCTGTCAATGTTTTCCCCAAACATTTTCCCAGCTCAGAATACTTTGGGTCAGTATATAGACAGTAGGTATCCAGAGTTGTACTGAGTTGTGAAGCATGTATAGTTCACCAGGCTTTAGATGTTTTCATAGCAGAGGTTGATATTACATGCATTACTTCTGGCTATGGGGAATAGATCTCAGCCACAACTTAGTGGCTATTTGACACTTTTCTTTATTATTTTTAACTTCTTCCCTACGTAGCCAGATTCCTGCTGCTTCTAGAGCTCTGCAGCACATTGATATGGATGTCGGGTGCTGCTTTAAGTATCATTCCTTCATAAGTCATGTCCAGTGCCTCCATTTTGTGGCCAGCGGGTCACAAAAATAACTTTTGCTTTTCCATGTGCCTCATTGGTTCATTACTGCACCTCAGTGGTTCCCATAAGATCCTGATAGTTGCCTTCCTAACCAATGTTTTGTTATTATTACTTGAATTCCTGCAGAAGACAGACATTCTGAGAGTTAATTTGAGTTTTCTGTGCTATTAAAGCACAATTTATTCTTTGGGTGGTATTTTTGCCTCAAAAATGAGTAAAGTATCTTACATATAATGAAGCTTTTCCTTGTTTCTCAAGCCTTCCTTTGCTGCCATAGGAGGATCATCAGGAAAAGAACAGAGGTACAGAACTGCACTGTCCTTACAATTACTTAGAGAGTTGCAAGCAGAACCATGCAAGTTGCTTTATTTATTAAATTGTCTCTATTTCAACCCATTAATTTTCTCACTCTTACCCATCTTATGCTCTCCCCTTTGCACTGGAGGGGAGTGAGTGAGTGCCTTGTGTGTGCCTTAGTTGCCAGCTGGGGTTAAACCATGACACCTTGTCTGCTGCCAAAATCATCATTTCTGGTTCCCACATTTGAACTGTGATATAGGACCTGTGCTCAAGTGAGTATTCCTGGACTGAGGCTGATAAAACATAGTTATACCCTCTTCCTCCAAGCTCCCTGAGCAATGCTTCTGTTTCTGTATGAGTTCTGTCTCCCTCTGCTTTTTCTCTGGAGAGATTCCACTGATGTCTTTAAAAAGAGTAGCTATCATTTACTCCCTTGTTTTCTTTCCTCTGTTTCTCTGTGAACCCATTCCTGCTGGCAGGTGTAGGACAGGTTCAGTTCAGGAAACTCCATCTCCTCATCTCTTCTAGGATGTAATTTTTTCATTTGGGAATTAAATACAGATCCATTTCTGGCTAGAACCTTTTAATGATTTAATGCTCTTCTCAATTATAACACTTCTAATTGCTCCAGGGAATACACTCAAATGAATTGAATTTCATTGAATCATTCCCTGATTTTGCAGTTCATTCAGTTGAAGTTCAGAGGGAATTAGCTTTATGTTCACCATTTTTATGCTAAGTCCATTTCTTTGTTTCCTTATATTGACATATTGAAATTCACTCGACATGTTCAACATTGAAATATTCACTCAAGATGTTCAATCTTCAGTTTAAACAGGTAGACTCAGCTCATGTGCACCACAGGCTGGAGTAGGGAGATCATTGCCTGTCCATGATCAGATAAGAGGTGTTTGCATATTGCAGATGTTAAGAAAACCTCCCTGCATGGTATATTGCTTGGAGTTTGAAAAAAAATATATTTCCTTTTTATACTAATATAAATTTTTGTTTTGCTTGCACCCTCAAAACTTGATGTAGGTGGTCTCACACTTACTTCCATTTTCAGTATTTGATGTTTGGTATCCTTACAGGTGTCCACAATCTGAATTAAGCATGTAAGAATTTATTGCAGCCATAAGAAAATTGTGAGTAGAGTCCATCAACTCAAATTTACTTCTCTGCAGGAAAATAAGTACTCAACCACTTTTCACTGCTCTCCTCATTTTATAATCCTTAAAGTGATATATAATCCTTGTCTTCCCTTTACAGGTATAGAAAATTTTACCATGAAGTCTATTATATTGTACTAATACAAAACACATCCCATTATCTACACCATTAAACGTTATTTAGGAAGACTTTTTCTGGGTAAGACATGATTTAGTTCACTTCCAGAGAGACATTTCAGTCACTGTTTCTGCCAACATCTGCCAACCCTTCTTCCCTCTTCTTCTGGAGGCTGTTTCTTCACCCTCAAACAGTGAAAATGAACATAAGAAAAGTTTTCTGAAAAAGAAGTAGCATAATATTTTGAATGTTACCAACACATTAGACAAAAGTACTTCCTGTTTGTTTTCTGACAGGTTTCATTTTATTTGCAGGAAATATTAGTAGGAGTTTATTTGTTTAAAAGAAAAGCAAAATTCACAGATACATTCTTTTCTTAGTGGTTAATTACATTTTTATGCTTTACTTCATGGGGAAAGTATGTAAGTCATTGAAAATGGCATATTTTAAAATACAAAGCCATAAACTCACCCTTTATGTGTCCATGTCTTCTAAAAAGTATGCGCATAAGTATTTTTTCAGTGTAAATATAAACTGAAAAGCATCCTGATTTTCATTAAATTGTCACTTTCCAAAATTATACTTATTTAATTCCTTGTGATAAGTTTTATCTTTTTGCAGTTTTACCAGACACAGAAAAAAAAAAAAAAAAAGCAACAATCCTCAAAGAAGGATTGACAGAACAATCTTGTGTTTGTAGTGATTCCTAAGCAATAAATTCCACTATCTCTAACTGAAATTAAACACTGCAAAAATACAGATTATAAGCGAAGCTAAAATTCCATGCCTTAAAATACGCTTCCTCAGAACTCCTAAAATTGTAAGGAGGGAACAGGCAAGTTCTTAAAATATTAATTGATATCTCTGTTTTTTCTCAGTCTAAGAGTGGACAGAGACTGTGATTTATGAAGATTTGATAAAGATGTTTCATGAGGTCTGTCACATAAATTTCAAGGTAGTCTGTCTCTGAAATTATTTTCATGGACTTCTCTTATCTACAGTTCCAAATAATAATAAAAACCCTTCTGTTTCTTTGGATGCAACATATTTGTCTGCTGAAAATACTGAGACATCCAGCAGGAAGAGGAGAAAAATAGTGTATCGAGTTGTGTGAAACTACAACAATTGCTAAGTAATTTACACTAAATTTATAGTTATATTGAACATCTGTTTCTTTCATCTTTGGGGAAAAAATCTAAGTCCTCCATATCTTTCCAAGGTATACCTCCAGCATTGCATATTTTATTTTGCAATTGTTCTGTCTGTTTTAGTTGCCTCCTTTTCCTTCCCAGAAGCCCAGGGAGGATTTATGTTTGGGGAGCTATGAAGGGTGATAGAACAGTGTGAGCCCCTCACACAGGGTGCACAAAGAAGGGCTCACCAGCAGCACTGCTCAGAGCTGTGCCTGGCTGCATCCCTGCTCCCCTGCATTCCTGCACCCACAAATCCTGCTGTTTTTCCTTCGATCAGACAGCAAACCTGTCAGCAGCTCTCTAATGCTGGATCCACTCCACCTAGGAAATGAGGGAGGTGTAATATTTACTCTTGAATGTTTAAGGTCTTACTGGAAATGAGCTGGTGTTTTTCATGCTTTGAGTGTGAGATGTGTATCATGGAACTAGTATTAAACAGCCAACTCAGCAGAGATGTCAGGGCCTGGGTGGTCTGGCGTATCTGCTGCTTTATCCTTAAGAGTTGTTGCCCTCACCTTAGATCTTCACCAGGATTGCTATGAAAAACCTTTCTGTTGTTCCTGCATCCCTTCTCCTTAGGTCAAACACAATACTTGCACCAAGGCTACAGAATATTGTGCGTTGCATCTGCCTTTAAGGGAATTGAATACTGGTTTCTGAACAGATAATGATATTTTTTCATGGGAAGGATTGTAGATCAGATTTTATTTTCCATTATAGCTTCCAAGAACTCATCTGACTGAAAAATCTCAATTAGCAAATAAATTTATCTTAAGTCTCAGGCAATGAGGCAAAAACTGTTGCTAACCAAGTCACTTCTCTTCCTGCCCTGGTATGCTTCAGATATTATTTTTAGGGGAAAATTCCTTGCTATAACGAATGTGTACAATTTGTGCACAGTTTAGTGCAGTTGTTCTCTCCCATGTTGAAGTCTCAGTAGACAAGTTGTATCTCTCTGCTCAGAACAAAGACAAAAAATGCAATTCATTCCTAAACAGGACAGCACGACAGAGGATTGACCTGAGCTTAAGTGGGGTGCACAGGGCTGGAGAGACGCATTTCTGCAGAATGTGTAGCTAATATTACAGCTGACAATCAGCAACTACCTGAATGTGGAGGTGATTGTAAGTGATGGCCTTGACTTACAATATAAAATTTAAATGAATTCCAGCAAAACAAATTATAATTCTGTAATAGGCAAGAAAAAATCATGGTTTCATCAATGAAGACATATTTCTCTTTCAATCCAGATAATAAAATATTAAGGCAACTTGATCTCCTGTTGTGGTTTGAAAGCAAAACGAGCGTGAGGCTCCAAGTCAGAAATACAATTTAATAAGAAGAAAGGTAAAAAGTAAAATAAAATAAAATAAATGCAATAATACAAAAGACCACTGACAGAGTCAGAATACAACCTGAGCAGGGTGGTGGAAGCAGTCTAGATGAGGTGGTTTTCCTGAAGCAGTGATCCTGTAGGAAGGTCTGGTAGCTCTGGTCCTCTGGGAATCCAGTAGGTAAGGGCTGCTTGTACTGTTCCAAATCCCAGATTATGTCCAAGTGAGAATGCTTGGCTCCTCCCCCTGGGTGGAGCATCTCACAATGGGATGATGAGTCATGAAGTGGGTCCTTGATGGCCCATTAAACAGAGATAACTCCTGGAGGGAGTTACCTGTGAGTCATGGGCAAGGCATTGATGGGCCATTAGCAGAAGAGAGCCCAAAGGAGGGGGGCCTGGGAAGAACACTGTCCCACCTGGTTTCAACAGCTCATGAAGATGATGATAGAATAAATACTTGTGTACATCCTACACTACAACCCAGGACATCTCCATAAAATTTAACTACCCATTCTTGCATTGTCTTGATGGATATTCCTAGCAGTACTCTCCTTTTTTTTTTTTTTTTTTTTTTTTTTTTTTTTTTTTTTTTGCTAGTTTTTGTTCTTCCTGCAACCACTTTGCCAAATTGTAATTTTTATTATGCTTGTGTATGACTGGTCACTCTTAGACATACAATTAATCTGGTCATGTCTCTGGCCAGAAGAGAATATGTGGCAGACCCAGGAAAATTGCCACATTCATCTTATTTTAAGGAGCAGTAAATGTGGAAAAACCTGTGACTGTAACAGCTGGAAGTACTTTCAGATGGAAGAATAATTCTGTGTTAAAGATTGCACAGTTGTTGAGCCAGAAAACGAAAAAGAACATTCTGTTTCAGAATCATCCTCTGTCTTAAAAGTCTTTGTTTTTAAAAAAAAATCTGTGGTCCTCCTCTGAATTCAAAGGTACCATAGCTAAAAGTGCTGTGTCATAGATATGTTAGTGGGGACAGGCATTATCAAACCTGTTTTACAAATGAATAACCTCAGACATTGTGTCTAAAATTCACTGCAATCAAAGTTGAGAAAATTACCTGTTTCTTTCTCACAATAACCAATGTAATGTCCTACCCATTGAACCATACTTCTTTAAGACACTGGTGAATCAGAGTGTCTAAGGTGCTCCTGTAATTGTACAGCCACATGCTTTCATATGAAGTGTTTTGTTTGATAATTATACAAAGGATGAAGAGTCTGTTGGAAAATCCATTTGGATGTCTCTTGCAAGTGGCTGTCACTGAAACTTCATGTAATATTATGGGTATTTTAAGAACCCATGAAGTTACATCTTTTTTCTCTTAGGGAATGCAGCACAGCATAGGTTGATTTTTTTTCTCCCATTTTATAACTTACCTATCAAAGAGCTATTTTATAACTTACATATCAAAGTAATTTTATTTTCTCAACAACAATCATTATTTTCAAAGATATATTTTAAGAAGCAAACAAGCATTTATCACGGCCAGTTCAAAGCCTAAAAATGTTCATAAATTCCATTTGCAAGAATGGAAAATTAAATATTTTAGAAAGATACAGATAGCTTGCAGAAATGCAGGGCACTTCTCTCTCTATTATTACTCTCCAGCAATGTTCTTGTGCAAGTACTTAAAGACTAAGAGTGGCAATAGAAAGAAAACAAAGAGATCAAGAGGAGCAATGCAAGAGGCAGAGTGAGAAACAAGCAGTTGAATTAATGAAGAGAAGAGCCAGCCTACAGGATTTCTGTGATGGGTGGTTTGTTAAAATGTAGAAAGCCAAGACTCAGAGGACCAAGGGAGGATAATCCTCACAAGAGTTCCCATGTGACAGGAGACCCCTGTTCCCACACGTCCGGGGTCACCAGATGTTACCCCACGCCTTTAGAGGGGCAACACGTTGCAACGTGGGAGCGGACCTTCACAGAGGACAGCAGGCAGCAGCTTGGTGAAACATGGAAAGCTCTTTATTATCTGACTCCAATTAGCTTATATACATTTTGTACAGAGGGCCAAGATTGGCCCAAGGAGGTTACAACGTCCTGACTCCATTGGTCAATATGACCATCAGTCAAGTTCTATCTCTGAGAACAAGAATGCAAAACATACAGATAATTTCTAAGAATACAATATTGTTTACATGAAGCAGCATGAGAAGCTGCTGCAAAGACTCAAACACTTGAAACCAAGAAATGCAGGGATGACATTCCCATCTCCAGATTAACTCACAGGAAGACAGAGGGGGTTGTTTTCCTACCATATATGCAGGTTAAGAAGAAGCCCCTAAAACATTAGTAATATTAACATTAGTAATTATTATCTTTATAATTTAACCAGAATTGGGCGAAAGCAGGTAATATATCAAATGTTGATAAAATCTCTTCTGATGAAACAAGACAGTAGGGAAATGCATGCTTGAAAAATATTTAAAGAAAGTGTCCTTGTTGTTTAAAGTTAGAGATGTGCATTTCATCTAAATCTGACTTTATCTGGAAGATGAAAATTCTGCTGAGAATGGACTCTCTGGGGGTGAAGTTCTCTAGGAAATTCATGTTGCTTTTCTTGATGGCTGATTGATACCAGCAGAATTAACCACATTTTGATGGAATGAAGCCATATGTAGAGCCATGCATTGTTAAAGAAAGTACAAAAAATTAATTAGGAAAATCTCTGAAATGCAAATTAGATAAATAATGACTTTATTAGTTGATTTATTGTGCTTGAAATGATAAAAAATAAATTTGTGTCATGAGACCCTGCCTGTTTCTGGTTTCAAAGACAAACTGACTTTCTTTTCCTTCTCCACTTACTTTGTAATTGCAAGTAACTTGTTAAAGTGTTCTGGTTGATGGAACTCTGCCAGCCTATTTTATTATAACACATTTTGATTCACAATGAAAGAAAAGGTTATTGCACATGTCATATCTTCATTGGACTTGACAATCTGGAAAGCATGCATCCCAAAATGAAACAGAAAGTGAAATATCAGATTACTTTTCCATTATCCACAGCAAGAGCTGAGATACTGTGTGACAAAACAGTGCTGAGTGGACACTGGCATTCCACAGTGATTCACTTGGGTTTTGCATTTACTTCCCAGGAGAAGGAATATTAAATACACAATTCCACAGGAAAATTTGGAGATGGATCTAAGTGGTGTCCTCAGTGGGAAGCTGTCACGTTGTTGGATTGCTTACCCAACTTGAAACTGGAGAGAATCTCCACAAAAATATGCAAATTCTTGTTACTCTGAATAAAACTTTAATCTCTATGTAATGTTACTGCACTATTTTTCAATAAAAATTGTGAAAAAAATTTGAAAGCCCTTTCTCAAAATATGAAAATGAAAATATATTTTCAGTTTTAAAAGAACTTCTGATTAGTAATGTACATGTTGAAATGCCACGGAAATAACTCCACAACTAATAGGAGTTGTCAGAGTGGTATATATTTACCGATGTTGAGATGCATGGGGAAAAATTTCACCAAAGACACTTATGCCCACCAGGGAACTTGCCCTCTTTATTATTCCCTGAGGTCTTACATATGCATGACATTCCGTGGTCCTCCCCTTCATACATATTAATTCCCTGGCCCCGCCCATCCTTACTTGGTATGGTAATTACTCCACAGCCTTCTGGGCATGCTCAGTCCTTAGTGGTCGTGGTCTGGCCATGGTAGTGGTCCTCTGACACTTTTATCTCTCCTCTTCACCTTTATCTCTTTCATGTGTGCTTTGGCCCTCTTGGCACATTTTAAGGGAACATGGAGTCTGCATTCTTTTCTTTCTCTGTGCCTTTAGCACTGTTCTTCTGCTGTTTAGTTCTTCTAGTTCTTCTGAGTATGCCAAAGGTTTCCCACACTTGTGGTGCTCAGATATATGCGAAAGGGTAACAGACACAGCATTCAGTGTTCACTAAATGTCTTCTAAAATGCAATCTCATATATTCTAAAGTACTACTTGGAATACATTCTAACATACAGTATATGTTCTTAAATCTACTATAAAGGATCAGATGGGATTTTTCAAATCTATGTCTCACATGTGTTTATGCAACAATATAAAAAAGACCTGATTTGATTAGGATCTCGGAATGCTACAAAAAAATTTGCACTTTTTGTATACTAAAGTCAGGAAAAATTACTTTTAGCCACTTGTGAAATTTCTTCACCTACTGAGTAGACTACCCCTTTTACTTTTTTCTCTTTTTTTGGCTTTGATGTTAGCTGACAGGAAGGAATTTAATTGCAATTTTGCAAATGTAATCTCCATGCAGATTCACCCTGTGACATGAAAACATAACGTCATGGAGGTAAAAAGTAAACTCACAAATTCAGAATTACCTCTGAGTATATTGCTCAGAAGATTTGGGCATGATATTCTAATAGTTTCCTTAATTTTCAGATGGATTTTTATTGGGTCTCAAAATGTTACTTCTACATGCGGCTACTAAATGCAATGAATAATTGCATATTCCAATATTTCAATATCAGATCAGTAGAAATTAGCTAAAATGATGACATACAAAAAAGTTATTTCCCTTGAAGACAGATGATATTTAAAAAAGAAAATATAAATAGCAAAGATAGGCATGCATGATAAGTAGTTCTAGGATTGAAAGACACACAGAGAAAAAAGAATTAAAAAAAAAGAAAGACTGGACTTTGACAATATTTCATTTTTGCAGTAGAACATTTTATTAGATGAGTTTTATGGCCTTGTTTGCAATAATGAACAGCACAGTGTCCAGATTAGCAGGCATCAATGCTACCATAAGTCATTTTAAAACAGGACAATTCTTCAAAGAAATACTAAACTTGTCAGTGGTCCACCTTTAAATAACATTTAGTATTCATTTTCACACTGCAGGAAGAGCACTTAGAAGCAATTATTTCTTTCATGAAAAATTACATTAAAAATAATACATTCAGAAGAGAATTCAAGAAAAAAATCTGTAGCTATGTTATGTGAAGAAGCCAGACTATAATGATGTCTTTTCTTCTAGAAGGAAATAGAAAAGGATTAGAAAATTCTGTCATTTGTTTTGTTTGTCTCAGCAACAGAGAACCCTGGCATACAACCAGCAAAAGAGATTCAAAAATTTGCAAGATTTTAAATAAAAAATGGGAACACATATGTAATGCATAGATCAAAAACAGTACAGAAAGTTTCATGAAACCATTAGTATTATATGAACCTGCTTTTTTTGTATCCTCAAAAAACAGAACACTTATTTTAGTCATGGTTATTTGTACAGTTCCATTGATTTAATTGCAGATTTTTATTACAAAAAATTAAAAATAGTTTGACAAAGTCTCGGAGTCTGGATCCGCAAGCCAAGTGTAAATCACACATTCAGACATGATCCATGATGACAGGAGACAGCCCTCAAACCACAAAAATCCTGAAGGAAATAACATAGATAGTTTTCTTCCCGCCCTTTTGCATTCACTGAGAGGCCATTCAAAGAAATTTTGCATGAAAGATCAAAATAGAATGAGCTACTTAATGATTCCTTTTCCTCACAAAGCAGAATGGGCAAAATCTAGAATGATATCTCAAATGTCTTTCTTTCTGAGAACCGGTACATTTTGGAAGCTAGCATTATTTCTCAGGAACTTTCTACCTGAAATCAGCTCCAAGAAATCTCAGAGTAAGAGAAATTTGTGCCTCTGAGTCAGTCATTTGGCCAGCATCAGTCTTGTGGCTTTTTCAATGTGTTATGAGGTCTTCAAATGCTTTTGAATGCTGCATCAATAGTGAGGGGCTGGATCTGTCAAACCTATTCAATCATACAGCTGTTGAGTGGACCTTAGGCACTGTTGTTCTTAGCTCTTGGATATTTATTTGCATGGAAAACGACAAACTTGGCCTCTGTATATGCAAGATTCTGCACGCTATAATTTACAGATAAACTTCATAACATTTACATTTTCAAAGCAGATACCAATGTTGAGCAAATACCTGACCTTGAGTACCATTAATTTCATCATCTACCCACTTGTTCCCACCAGTTCTCTTTTTTAGCCAGATGAATGTACTGCACAAAGTTATGTTCTCATTTTCAAAGGTCTTTAACTCCTGTTTCTATTTATGACTAAGAGGAGATTTGATGGACTATAAGACCTTTTCTTGTGAGGAACAAAGCTGTTCTCCTGTAGAATGTCAATTCCTTTGACCAACAGAGAAACAAAGGAAGGCTGATTATATGGAAATTTCCTCTTTTCAGGTAGTGGGCACCCATTTTGGAACTTCTTACCCTGTTGACCTCTTTTGGGTAATGCTCATGTCCTCCGGTTGGAATGGGACTGTATCTATACCCATGGATTGAGACAAGTGTCACCACCTGCTTTGTTTTCTGCTCCTTTAACCCTCTGCACAAAATGAAGTGCACCCCACACCCAGCCCCCAGCAGCTCTCAGGTGGCTGCAGCCAACTGGGTCCTGAAAACTTGAACCTGTCAATCTTTCACCTTTGCTTACACACTTGCATAGACTCCAAAAAGCCTCAGAGCCACAAATCTGAGCAAAGTACAGAAATTTTATTCTAATGGCAGTGAAATGGAAGACTTTTCAGCAATGCCACTGTGAGGTAAGATAAATTTTATGCTTACTTTGTGCTTACACAAATTACTACTTGTAGTGCTTGGTGGGAGAGCATTTGGTTTCAACTGACACGTGTCTCATCTCCCCCTTTATTCTAGTTTGAGGTGGAATTTGTGAATGTTTCTTCAATTTCATATAGAATGCACTGAACCTACCATAATAAAAATTTATAGATTAGTGATAACTGAGGTTTCCTTCTCTCACAAATAGATATTATTATTCTTCAAATTCTTCAAGTAAACATACTCATTTGTGGCAACATTTTATAAAACATTCATGATAACCACAGACCTAATATACTGTAATTCTCCTTAATCATTTGTTGATTCAGAAAAATCATTTGCTACTGCATTGCTTCACCTAGTTCACTGATGTTTTCTGCTGGCACATCTTGGTTCAGGTGTTTGAAGGGTTAGTGACTGAAGAAGTTTGTGTTCTGCCAAAGCTGCATGGGATGGTTGCTTGGTAACAATACTTGTGGCATATAAAGCATTGCGTCAGGCATATGCCTGTTCCTACCTCTTTTTAGGAGACAGGGAAGAATTATAGAGAAGATATATTTTATTTAAGAAGCCTAGGACATCTAGAAGAATTGCTACCTGAGAGACAAAGCTGAAAAGGAAATGCTTTGAAACCAATATATCATTGGAGACTGCCTTCAGTAAACCACTGCAGAATTAAATTAAATTCCATTGGAACTCTCTAGATAAGTGCCATGGGAAAATAACCTGCTTCCAGCTGCTTGCTGAGATTCCACCCCAGCAAGGCAGCCAGCTGCTTTGGGGAACCATTTGGGCATAAGATCCTCCACAATTTGGCCTCAGGGGGCCTTCCAAAGCATTTCAGCTCCAGCCCAGACCACATGTTGCTCTCTGCAGCTATGACAGTCACCAGGCACTGCACCAGCCTCCTCTCCCAAGAGCAGACACAGCACTACACAGCAGCCTGAGTGCTGAGTGAGAGTTTCTCCACAACTCCCACTGCCCCCATGACTCACCCAGCTCTCTGTGCCCAGACCCACAGACTGACCAAAGCAATCTCTGATGAACAGATTAATCTTTATTAATCTCCCTCTCAGGGCTGGATGGGACCTCAGTTATTTCCTTCTCATCTTCTCAGCTGTTCTATCATGTCACTAGTAGGCTTAATCCTGTGTCTGTGCGCTTGTCAAGCCAGAAAAATTCAGTTCTTTAGTAACCAATAAACACTGAACAATGCATAAGGGGCAGAAATACCCACACAGACTGAAGGGGTAGTTTGCCTGCCAGTCTAATGACATCATAGATTACTACCATGGCTATCAAAATGCAGTTTGGAAAGCAGTGACCATCTGTGAAGAATCTGTGAATACCTTTACAGCATCCCCAGTTCTGCTTGTTTTGAGGATGGGCAGACATATGCTGGTCCCAAAGGATAAAAATTACATGACCTTGGAAGAAAATGTGTTGTGCTAAAGAACCACTTAACAACAGAGATGGGAAGAGACCTTCAGGAATTGTCTAGTTCAATCCCATCGGTCAGAGTGTCAGCTAAAACATGTTGTCCACTGCATTGTCCAGTCCTTATCTCAGAGGGACTCTAATCCACAGCTTTTACTCTTTTCAAGCCTCTCTTGAGTCCTTAGAAGTTCACCCTTATAATGTCAGGCCAGATGTGGCAATGTCAAAAGGAAGAGATAAGGTCTTCTAGCCAAACTTCCTGATCATTACAGTCAGAGATGTTTGTCTATTAATTGCTGCATCCAGTCCAATAACCTCTGGTTGATTAGAGCAAATCTTTCAGGATGACATTTTAATCTTCACTCTAAAACTCTAAGTGACGGAGAAGTTAAAACACTCCCTGGACAAATTAGTCTGATGATTAATTGCCCCTTTTGTTAATAATACTTTTAAAAAGACAGTATTTGCATTTTTTCAATTATATGATAAGCGTGTCTGCTAGATTAAAAATACTTCTATTGTTGCAATTTTTTCCCCAGATAGATATTTATGCACCATGATATTTATACTTTTATATGCTCCTGGCTAAGATACATCCAGTAGCAATCATAGGATAATGTTCCATGCCATTTTAATAATCATTGAATCACTGTTTTGCTCTGCTACAGTGCATTTGATCAAATAGATTTGATATGATCCATCACAGTGTATTCTATAAAGAGCTGAAAGGAAAGTAAGAAGTGCTGGTCAGCTACTCTGAAGTGAGGAAAAAGATCCAACCCTTGAAGTCAAGTTTGTCAACAAATCTCCTGTGGCCAGGATTCCAATCTTCTACATTTTGTTGTCATTAAATGGGCACCAAATTATTTCAAATAAACATCTGCCAAACACTGGAGAGATGGGAGATTGTGTAGTGCTTGTGTGCTCAACTTTGCTATTGTTTCACTTTTTTGTTGCTAACGCAGTTTAATCCAGCGTTACTTATGTTTTATAATTGCACAAGCTGAAAAAAAGTGTCTGGGAATAAGTGTATTCTCTCCAGAGAAAAGACCCATGCAAGCAGAGCCCAGAATCCATCACACCTTAGCACCCGCCACTCCCCTTTTACCTAACTCCTTCCCTGTGCCAAAATACTTCAGTCACATCAATAGAGTGCTGCAAAAATAGGCCCTGGATAATATGTTAATAGGCTGATATGGTCTGCCCCTTCCTTCTGAATCAGCTAACTGGTTCTATCACTCCCAACAGCAGACTGCAGATTTTTGGCACAAGAATGAAGCCTGCTTTTAGAGAGCTAGGGGTTTTATAGATTAACAATAGTCATTAATTCCTTCTGGAAACAACACCAGATGTAGAACACCAGCTATCTGAATTCTTCATAAATTAGCCTCTTCCAAATTATGTTGAAATTGTGATAACCTCTCCAATTCCTTTCTTATTTGAATACAAGACCTACATGCATGTATGTATAAAATATGCATGTATAGTTCATCTGGACATATAAACATTTTCATCAGTTTTTTGGATATATCTTTCTATCATACTGCTCACCTCTCTGTGTATTTTTCAGTATTTTGCTTTGCAACATTTCTAAAATAATCCAACCTTGTTTCAAGGCTAGAGTTCTTGGTTTGGCAGAGCTACACTGACAGTATCAGAGCTATTGAAAACCAAGGGTAGATGAGTCCATGCTGTTCAGTGAGGCAGTGGCCCAGGAGTAACCCAGGCCAAGGCTGGAATAGACCCTTACCAGCTCCAGGAGTGTTTTGTAGTTGTACCTGCATCAGCTGCCTGGTGGGGAGCAGTTTTAGGCTTTTTACTGTGTCCTGCATGAGAACAAGTTGCCCACAAACCCACACATGGCTCATAAAATTACTTACTCTTTCCAAAAGAAAGAGAAAAAAAAAAGATGTATCAACCAAGGCTGTGTTTTCCCTTGTTTTGGTTTTAGTTGGATAAATGGGCAAAGACAATAAATCACGTTGTCAATGGATGGAATTTTCCATCCAGCAGAACACATGGCAAAATCCAGCAAAGGTCCCCCAAAAGAGGCTTTGCCCTGGACAGCTGAGAGCTGGATGAAATACTGCAAAAACTGACTGGTGTTTTCTGTTTTCACACTTTCTTATGGAACAGTAAAATTTGAGATTCCCTTTTAAACCTTTTATCCTCCTATTTATATTATTTCTGTTTAAGGTCAGGCTGACAAGCATTCTCTTATTTTTCTAGCCCACCTGCTCCTAGTAGTAGTAGTAGTAGTAGTAGTAGTAGTAGTAGTAGTAGTATTTGGGGTTTACAATATTATGTATGAACAGGAGAACTGAGCAAGAGGCTCAGAGGCCCAGAGGCTGCTTTGCCAGGTGTTGTCCCTTGAAAGGGACAGATCCTAACTCAAACTATTTATCGAAGATGGATAAAAGAATAGATAGAAATAATTAATTTCCTCCCCTGAGCCTTTTGTGTGTCTATGCATGTGGTTTTTTTGAGGTATAGACAGCTCAAAAACCATATGGTTTTCCTAACTCTATGGAGGAAAAGTATTACAGAACCATGGAGAGATTCAAGACCCACTGTCCTACTCTCAGACCTCAATCACAAAAAATCCTTCTCTTCTTGTTACCTTTCCTTTCAGAAAGATCTTTAATGATCAGAACATGGGCATGCAGCTACCCAGGCATGTTTCTTGTCCTCAAGACATATAAATGTTGTTAAATTATATACACATGAAATTTAAGTTTACCTTTGTTCAAAGATTAATATGACAAGACATTGGGTTAGACTTCTTCCTCAAAAAGAGCCTCAGGACTCAGATACCATGGAGAGCTGTGAGACGGCAACAAAGAAATTCTGGAAAGGAAGCTATTAAAGCCAGGAGATTGTTCTATTTTCCTGATGTTCCCTATCTGCATTTATTAATGTTTTTTTAGAGAGTGACTTCAAGGATCAAATTGTCCAGCAGGTTCAGATTCCTTTGGGGCTTTGCAACTTGTGTATGAAGTTAAAGTTACCACTCCCTCAGACTGACATAAAAGTAATTCAATGCAAAGAGAGGTAGCTTTTCCCACATC
This sequence comes from Zosterops lateralis, assembly GCF_965231275.1. Classification (NCBI taxonomy): domain Eukaryota; kingdom Metazoa; phylum Chordata; class Aves; order Passeriformes; family Zosteropidae; genus Zosterops; species Zosterops lateralis. Next base: position 16,110,069 of record NC_139765.1, read on the forward strand.
TGATTTCTATGTACAGGTTTTTTTCCTTTTTCTCCCCTCATCCTAATCTGTTTATTTCAAGAACATTCTTAATGATGTAAGACTTGTCCTCAGGGTAGTTCTGAGGTCTGTCTAACCCAATAGTCTGTCTTTTCAACAGCAGATCCCTCACCAGAATGCACAAGAAAGCCACTAAACTATTCTTTCTAATTTATGGTAGAATTTGGCCAATTACTGTAACATAAAACTTCACTCTTGTTAAAACTCTCATTTTCCCTGTAGCTTCAAATGTTTTGAATCTCCCTTTAACTTTTGGTTCCTTTTACAAAAACCTGAAATCCCTATCAATCTTCCTTGTCTTCTGCTGTTTTCATTTTTCACATTTATAGCTTTTTGTTTCTAAATAAACCAGTCTGGATCAATTTGTACCAGTCAAGAATTTTTGTTTTACCTGAACACGAGGTATTTAAACAAACTTTTGATAGTAACATGGCAAGTTTTCTCTCATTTGTGGACAACTTCATTGCTTCTCATAATGCCATCATTCAAAGCAGGTGGGAAACACCTCCTCTAGACCATAAGGACATATCATAACTCATTATTTCTGATGTTCAGTATATCATTCATATCCCATTCAGTAAAACTGGAGAAAATATTAAGTTTTGAGGAATATAAAATAATGAGTCCTAAGCATTATCCTAAATATCCTAAAATGCAGATTTTAAATATCAAGTGGTGCCATTTTTATAAAGAAAAGAGGGGGGAAAAAATAATGCAGCAGCATTCCACACACCAGCTGGGAAGATCATTCAATATATATGCATGACTTTGGGTCTGTCTTCCCCCAGCCAACCCCTGTTAAACAATATCTGGCAAGCCAGAGGAGATTGATAGGCAGTCTGGCATAAATAGGGACCTCGTTAATTGCCATTAGCCAGAGTCACTCTCTAGTTCTTAAGCTTAGACAATGAGGAAAATAAAAATAGCATTAAAATATTTATTACTTTTCCTTTCAGCAACTCCCTGTAATTGTAACTGAGAAACACAAAACACAAAGATTGAAATATTCAGCTTAAGCAGCTATAAATTTAGAAGACACATTTTCTTTTCCTGACAAAGGGAGGTGAAACCAATGATGATACAAACACCTTTACCTAGAGAAAAGCAAAGTTAGGAGGAGCAGTTCTCTGTGAGAAAATTCTAAATTCATAAAATTTCTGTTTGGCTTTCTAAATAATAAATTTCTAAAGAGCAAATTTTAAGAAATTCTACAGAAAGAAATTGGCATCATTATTCTTTCTTAAACAGATAGCACAGGTACTCAAGCCTCTAGTTAATTATGGGAGCCTTAAACAATATTGTCCTCCATTAAGAAACAAGTGAGGAACAGGGTTTTTTAGGCAATTGCATTAATTTAAAGTGAGTTTTAAAGGGTCTTTTTTCTAAAATTAAGAAGTCCATTCACAAGCATCATCAAAATTAATTTCAGTCATATAGAACCTAGCTAACAACCCAAGATTCATATTCATTTGAAAAATTGGTTTCTACATAGACTCATGGTGCTGTCCAGATTAAATAAACAGAAACCAGTACACAAAATTTGCTACTACTGAATGAATTAATACATATTCATAGATATCTGTCTGTTTCAGACCTCCAGGTATACATTGTTCGATAAGCCACCATACAGAATTCCTTCTTTGCCTGTAACTCAGCTCAGGTGGATTACCTCTGCAGTCCTGAACGAATTATTGGTAAATCACATCAGGGTTTATCTCTACTCTCTCCACTTACATGAGGAGGGAAGATATGCCTGATAGCATCTCTCTGTCATTCACAAAGGCTGGGGTAACAAAGCTTTTAATTTTTTCAGTCAAGCTTTTAAGAAATGGGAGAATAACACAAGAGGATTCTTGCATAACACACTCCCTCAATACTCCTGGCTTAAACTAGTATTTTCCCAAGTGATTATACCAAGGACTTCATTGTAAAAGATTAAACTGCCACTCTTTCCTTCCCAGTCTCATTCTTTCTCTCCTGAGAACATGTAATGCTGAAAAGGTGTTATTTCCCCTAGAAATGTAAAATCCCACAAGTGGGTGAGCATTCTGCCACCAGCATATGTGAGAGGGTGGAGAGCTGAATAAAATAAGTCCTTAATATTCAGAGTCAGGTTGGACAGGGCTCCAAGCAACCCAACCCAGCTGAAGATGTCCCTGCTCGTTGCAGGGGCTGGATCAGGTGGCCTTTAAAGGTCTCTTCCAGCCCAAACCATTCTGTAATTCTGTGATTCTACAATACTGATTCCATTCTCTAAATAATTTAAGTAGGAGTTTCAAGGAGTAGCAATTTCTGAGGGAGAAAAAATTCAATTATGGGTTTAAAGTGTATTTGAAGCTATTAAAAATCATGGTGTATATGTCAGTCTAAAAATGAATCTATGATGCTCTGGTTCTGCCTTTAAAAATATTATTTACAACACCATTCTGCGTACCAGCAATTAGTAACTTATATGTATCCTTATCTTGCCTCACCTTTTGATCCAAAAGACCATTAATTCAAACAATTCTTCCCCTTACCATTTCAAGTGAATTCGTATTAGAAAAGTGACAGTTGATTTTTTTTTTTTTTTTTTTTTTTTTTTTTTTTTTTTTAATACAGCCAGAAATAAAAATCATTTATGGCTTTTTGAGATATATACAGTGATATTAATCTCTACCCAGAAATGAAATGTACATCAACACAGTCTGCAAGATCTTCCTTCAGAACAGCTTTCTGGTCTGTGAACACTTGGAATGATTCTAGCCTCATGTCCTGCTCAACTAATTTATATGCACTTTGTGTGTTTTTAGAAAGTTCTAGCTTCAGCTCTTTCTTGGCAAAACTTTACTCTTAAGGATGAACAGATAATACAGGAGTAGATCTGCCCTTTATCTATATCAACAATGCTCCAATAGGCAGTATATTGATTTATATGAGTTGGGCATGTCCTGTAGTCCCTGAAATTGTCCTTTTTGTTTGATCTAAAGACCAATCAGAGTTAATGTGCAGTAGATATGTCTGAAAGCTAAATTTTTCCATTATCCTGACATTCATCACTACTTACCATGCCCTGTGCACTTCAGATTGTTTCCAGATTCCATTAAGTCCAGCAAAACTTGTAATTAATGATTGATTCCATTTGGGTTTTGGCACTGTACCTGTAGGGTTGCTGTCAAAGGCGTGTTGCTGTATTACACTTCTACTTATTTATTTACTTGTTTCATTCTCAGTGGTTTAATGAGCCTGCATCGCCTCCAGAGAACTGATGGCAACACAGTAGGAAAAATGACTGCTTAGAAGGACACAGTTTTTGGTATTTTGTAGCCCAGCCTGCAAGTAATTCTCTGGAACTTGTGCATGTGCACATTCATGGAAAGAGCAGAATACCTAACTGTAAAATTATGGTCGTTTTAAGAGCATTTCTTTTTTTAAATTAAATTAAATTGTTATAGTTTTTGAAAGCACAAAATTATCTAAACTCTTTTAGAAATCAAGGGCAGCTTCTTCCCCTACATATACACAGTAAGCAGTAAACACAATATTCCAGTCTCTCATAGATGTTAGGGAAGGTAATATATGCCTTTAGATAATCTGTGAGACTGAGAGCAGCACTTTATATTCTGTTTGCTCTCATGTTGTGTTTTCCAGATAGGTTAAATCAGCATTTATACTGAATGTAGTCAATGCCAAGGTCAGATCTTCAATAGCTCTAAAGGGTTCCTTTTCCTCAGTTGCTGATATGTCTATAAAGTATTCTTAATCCTTGTCTTTCCACAATTATGTAACTGGAATTTTATTTTCAGGAATGTCTAAAGTGTAACTATAAAATGAGAGAATTTTGCAAAGCATGTTTTCCTCAAAAGCATTTTCAGGAAAGGTATTAAGAGTTTTAAAATATTCCTTGAGTGTTTAATTTATTTAGCATGCCTGTTGAGAAATTACATACTCACTGAGTAATTTTACAGAAGTGCATGTTTCAGGAATTTAAATATTGGCTAACTGTATATTGAAGCTAAGTGTAACACATTGCTTCTACTTCAAGCATGATTGATTGAAAAGCACAGTCTAAATAGCAGCATTACAGAATTAATATTTTCTTTATATTTGATAAAATCCTAACACACATATATACAGTATCATTCCTACATGATAGTCTACCATTTGCAATTGAAGAAGCTCGTGAAAAATTAGTGTAAATGTGAAACCACAAATGATAACTCAAATGACCACAGCCCACACACTGATCTTACATGTCCTTTCTTAGAAGAACAGTCTCTTCAGATCAACCATTATATAGTGTCTAAATATTTTGTTTTATTTAAGGCAATAAAAATATACAAGGTCACCATAAGGAGTTGTGGGTTGATGCAATGTCCCAACCCACTGACAAAGCTAAGGAAAGAACAGTCAGCTCAGCCTGATTTAAACTCCTGAAGAGCCCATATCCTCAGGAAAGACCTGAAGCTCTACTTGCTCTACAGCAAATGGAAAGAATTTCCTAAGCATTTTATGGAGTTAAGTGCTTTAGAGATTCCCTCATTTTTTCTTTGTAGTAGAATGGAACTATCACTCCTACTTTTCCCTCCCCATCTTCATAGTGGCTTTTAGAAATAGCATTACTCCAGCCACCACAAAAGGTATCAAATAAATAAAGAAGTGGAGGTGGATTGCAGTTTAAATGGGACCTCATTCTCTGTTCATGACCTTGACCTCTCCAGATCACAACAGTTTGTGTATAGACAATGCTGAATTCTTAGCCTATTTTATAGGAGGAAAATTTTCCAATAGAGAAACAAGACAAATCATCATTAGTTCAAACTCATAATTTCTATTTCTCTGCATGAAAATTGCCTGTCAAGGGAATTATAAGGACCTTCTTTGTGCTTCTAGCAGTATAAAGTATTGCTAGGATTTTAGGGGAAAGCTGAACAACTTCACCTTATTTAAACTTCTGTCTGCTTAAATTCTGAAAAGTACCTATGTCTCTAAAATGGCATTCAGTGGATAAAAGGTAAGAACATTGGAGGAGTGAAGTTTTCCTAAAGTTTTTTACCTCTGAAGTGCCAGTTATTTCTCAGATTGCACGCTATTTGCTGAACCTCTTGAATCATAACCTTGAATACCCAAATGCTCACCATAGGATTGCAGACTTGGTGTGTAGCAGAGCACCTAGAGGAATCTAGCCAAAACCCAGACTTAATTTAGATTCTATCATTGATGAGATTAAAAACTGTTTTCCATTGGGCTAGCAAAACAGCACACAAGCAGTTCCCCAAATAATGCACCAGGGCTGAACACAGAACACAAATCAAAGGTCCAACTCAACAGTTTTCGGAGCATTCGCCCTTCAGAGTGGTCTCACTCTTTGGCTGTGCCAAACATATCCGTCACCAAATTCCTGAATGCTGTGCTTTGATCCTTCTGTTTAGAAATTCAGTGTGATGTTTCTGAGCTTGTAATGGAGAAGTCAGGAATGAAAAGGAAAATGCTGACAGCTCCCTCAGTTGGAACAGTTGTTGTCTGTGAAGCCATGATATTCAGCATGGAAGTGCAGGTGCATATGAACACTTTAATATTCTTAACCAAAGGGGAGAAAACAATGATTTTCTAAGAGACAAGAGCTAAATCTTTACACTTATATGATCTTAATAGAAAGATGTGCATTGAATCAAATTGACTGAGCCTTAACTCATTCATGGCCTTAATATTCAACAGGGAATCAGGAAATCTAAAAAACCCCCACACCTAATTATTAATAACAACTCATAATGGAAAGAGGTGCAAGCCCCACTATTCATACCTAGCCAAGACATGGTCCAAGTTTTTATTTCCTTGGCTACTCTATGATTCTCATTTCTATGGAGTTCCTTAATGGACTAGTCCTCACTGAGATCAAGGTTATTTATTATTAAAGATGTGATTGCTTCTTTTTTCCTCTCGTTTGTTCAAATGGCTCTCCTTTGTTCAAATGGCTCTAAATCCTAATCATGGAAGATGAAGTTGCTCAAATTCTAATCTCACTAAAAGCATCATAAACTGAAATATTGAGTCAAAAGAATCATTTCAATTATATAAAGGCACAAAATAAAATTCTGACCAAGTATAGCACAGGTAACCAAACATAAAATTCAGCACTACATCCTTGTGAACACAGCAAACTACAAAGACCTGTGGACCTTCTGGAAGAAAAGATAAATGAGTGGGTAGCTGATCCAGTAACAAAAGAAAATCAAAACAACCTTTATCAAAAAATATTTTAAAAGTGCTGAACTGCCCAGCACATTAAAAAAAAAAAGACCACCACACACTGAAAACTTCATAGTTTCAAATGAAAAGAACATCAAATCAAGTCCTCTGTGAACAAAAGGAGCTAAAAAATAAACAAATCCCAGTCCAACCAAAATAGGGCATGGTACTGAACAGATCCAGGGAAGCAGGTAGACTCTGAAGGTCAGGAAACACGTGAATAAACTTAAATAGAATTTTGAAAATATTAATTTCTAAATTGAAAACTTAACTCTGTTTTAGTGATCTTTTGTAGCCTATACTTCCACCCACATTTAACCCATTGTGTATTATCTGAATTTTGGGCCATCACCTATATGCCACTGCACATGAAAAACAGTAGCAGGTCGATGTGAACTCTTCTGATAAGTGTGGCACTTGGTAGATAAAGCACTACGCAGCTGCCTGTGGATCTCAGGAAAAGAAATCACACAAGAGCAGATGGTATGCTAAAAATGCCTTCCTTTCTTCAACTTGGAACTGTCAGGGGAAGATTTGTATGTATAGACACATAAAACAAAGTCTGCAGAGTGCTGCTCTTCCTGTACTGGTTAGATTGGTAACCAGCTTTCCAAGATGATGATCCTGACCTTCTGTGTCACTCAGCATTGACTGAAAAGACAGTAACTAAGTCACAAACCTGCCAGAGAATTCCTTTGGACCCCTGTAAGAGGCTCTCAAAGCCAATCAAGACCCTGAAGAAGTGGCCTTGCTTGCTGGGCTGCACTTCAGAGGTTAATATGGTTAATGTGCCTTCCTGGCTGTCAGAAATATTTGACTACTCTTGATGCAGACAGTGCAGAAGGTAAGAACTCTCCTTTGGATCCTGCAGATTGTCTCAGTGTGAGCAATTTTTCTACCATAAAGATCACCTTGCTGTGATGAACTTTTAGATCTCCAGCATTTAGGTATCTTCTGAGAAATCTTCAGATGATAAGTTATCCTGACATTCCAGGTTCTTTGTTTCACCGCAATCATTCACAGTTAAATCAAAGATCAGGTCCCTGACCACCTAACAATCCTCTATGTGATTTTTGAGTTCAGACTTTGCTTCTTCACTATTTTTTCTGGGATGTTTAGAAAGTACTCTTTCTATTTCAATGAAAATTATTTCTTTGTTTATAAAATCAATTTATATTTTAATATTTAAAATTTTCCAGCTTTGAAGAAATGAAATAGTAGGAGAATCGCTTCTTTATTAAAAGTCAGTCTGACATGTTATGCTTGTTCTGGACTGTTAGGAAGGCTTAGCACCATCCAAAATTTATTTAATTCTTGTGTTTAATGCCCTACACATTAGCTCTTAGGTCTGTCTTTTCCCATCTCTGATAATATATTATATTCCATTCTTTCCTATACAGCAAAATAAGATTACACTGCAGTTCTTTCATGACAAATCTAACAGGATCATTTTTTAAAGATGTCACTTTGTTAGTCATTTCACAGAATCTATAGCAACAGAGTGAATATTTTTTGTTTCAGTTGATTGTGATAGACATTATGAATTACCATTTATGTATAATCTTTTCATCAGCAATATCACAGCAACTTCATATCAAGTGATTTCATGTAGCAGATTATCTAATACCGGCACCTGGGATTTTGGGCAAATCTGTACTGACCACTCATCACTTGGAGAAGGCTTTAAATGGAGTAAAGTTCCCAACTCGTCTTTTTCTTGTCATCATGCATAGTCTGAGGATAATTATTTGCTATTTTAGTTAAAAGGATTTATCCCAGATATGCAGTTGCATCCTGCAGTTGCCAAAATGTCTGAAGAAGAATGCAGCCATACTGGGTCATCATACAGAAATTACTAAGTAGGTTAAATCCATTTTTGTCTATTCTACTTTTGTTTCCAAACACTTTCTATTGAAGCTCTCAATCTGCTACCATGTCCCATATTGTAGTAGTTCCTTTTCCCCCCGCTGGTCACAAGGAAGCTGATACATAACATGGTGTGATGGGTTGACCCTGACTGGATACCAGCTGCCCACCAGAGTTGTTATATCACTCCCCTTCCTCTACTCAGGAGATGGGAGAGAAATATCCAAGTTTACCCTGCATTTTCTCCCATTTGTTCAGAGCATGTTTTCCTGTAATTTCCCGCCAAATTCTGCAGGTGTTGGCAGATTCTGGAAACATTGTTTTCACTAGAACAGGTCTTTACTCCTAATATGGTCACATCTATTTCCACATTTCCAAATCTGTACTTAAGGAGCTACAGAATGTGGTGCTTCATATGAGTATCCAGAAACAGCCTATGTAGAAATCCTGCAGAATGGAACAATCTCTTTCAGCCTGGAGCAAAATACTGGTGTGGAAGATCAGTAGTGAAAAGCTGATGCTGTTTAATGGATAATCCATAGGTAGATGGATTTTGCAGTGTTATTTAGCAGACATTGCATTTGGATGGACCTAAGTTTGGGGAAAAATTTGTACATTTGTATAAAATTTGTACAAGGATTTATATCACTGCTCTGGGATAGGCAGTCCTAGTCCCAAATCAGAAGTTATAGAGCATCAAGGTCCCTGCTGGGCTCCCTGGAGCTGGTCTTAAAGCAATTGAAGTTCCTGTTCCTGGCATTAGCGCACTCAACTACCTTCCAAAAATGTGATGACAGGCTTATATTCTTACCACTTTACTTGACTGGTATTGCATATTTATAACTGATTTATTCACATCACTACACTCCTCTATGTTCCCTAACTGAAGCATTGTAACCATGTTCTGTTTTCTATCCACCCATGATCAGTGGTTCAATTGTTATACTAAACTGCTGTTAAGGTGAGTAGCCAGAGAGCTCATGAAACCATCATGTTGCCAGTCTCCTCTAGTGTTTATTCCAGCTGCAAAACCCCTCACGTGATTTCTTTGTTGTGCCAAAAATGGGCAAGGAAATAATTTGCCACACCAGAGTGAAGAAATTGGTCTAACTGGAGGTTAAGAAGTCCTCAAAAGCTGTTCACTCAATTTCACTGATTGTCCTCTCCTTGTCAATAACACTTTGCAAATGGAGAAAGATCTACAAAGAATCCTGATCATTGCAAGGCTCAGTACAACAATACTCTTATTATTTTGGGACTTTGCCTACAGTGAAGGATCAACAATCCCCACTTATGCACCTGAGTTCCACATTAACAAAAAAGGTATCAACTGCAATACCTCCAATTTAAATTATACAAATGATTCCTTTACAACGATTGTAAGGAAAATCTTAATTTTCCTTTTTGTAATGCAGCTCTTCTGTGAAAAAGCAGGAACTAAAAGAAATTTTAACTTCTGAGTGCTGCATTCCTAGGAGAATTTTACTTTCTTCACATTTCTGAACTAGGAAAGCTGGACTCCTGTATCTGTCCACACTTCTGAAGGTATTGAAGGAATGCAATATTAATAGAGCTGGAAGTCTCCAGATAAAGTAAAAACTAGTTTCAAGAGCAGAAGTCTTGAAAACTTTATTGCCCCGACTTTGGGAAAAATTAGTCTCCAATGAGCACTGCCTGCCTCAGAATGTGCTCTTGCATTTATAATGTGGTTTTACCCATGCAGGTGTACACCATTCTTCTCTCTTCTTTTCTGCAGCCTGATCAGGGTGGCATCCACTTGATCATTAGGAATAACAAGTACCTCACCTACAAGGGCACATTTCATTTCTCATTCTTTCAAGCATAGTACTTTGTTCCTGTATCAAATAGAATAATGAATTCTGGAACTCACGTAAAAGATCTTGCTATTTCCTGTAAAAGGAAAAATCTCATTCTATCTTGCCTGCGTACATAATAATCTTGTTGCCTCATCAACCCAGAGCCAGTAGCAGGAATTTGACTGCAATTCTTAGCAGCAGAAAGGATGGGTGAGCTTTGGAAGAACTTGCTGCACTAGTTTGAGGCATGAAAATGCCTAAATATTTCATTCAGATTTTTCTCTTTAAGTTACTGCTTTCTAGCCCTCCAGCAAAAATGGCAGGAGGCTGGCCATGATTCATATTCTTCCAGTCATTGTTTAGCATCAGCACTGAGGGTGGGTTTGCACTGTGCCACCAGACTGGGAAACAAAGGGGCCAGGCTGTGAGCACACAAGAGCAGGGTGACCTTGCTCTGCACCAGGAAAAGGCTACATCGCATTGCTTTGGTGCTGTGATTTAAAGTTTATTTAAGAGATGTGTAAAAACACATGTATGTTATAGATTCTGATTCGGAGCCTAAAATACAAGCTTCTGGAGAACAAGATCTTAATTTATTATTATTATTATTAATAATAATCTTTTTTTCATTTTTTTTATTAGAGGTGTGGATCTACTGCTCTGAAAAATCCTGACTCTAGATCAGGAGGGAAAATTTCAGGAGAGTGGTTTTTTGGCAGCTATTAACACAATTAATTGGCTGTAAATCAGGAAGGTTCTTAGAAGCTGGTAGACACAGAAGGACCTTGCAGTCTTTTTCTGAAGAAAGTGCAAAGAATTCTCTGTGTTTCTTGCACTCTTTCCAAAATACTGGCCACCATCCAAAAGTAGATAAGGAGGTGGATGGACACTGGCATTGAGCAGCTGGACAGCACTGTGACTGCACTCCTTTATTATCCTTATCATGCCTGTCCTGGCATCATTAGGCTAATATGAATATGTACAAAAGAATGTGGGGTTTGGGGTTTTTTTTCAACTGAAGTGTTTGCAGTGATCTGTGGCAGTAAAGACATACAATCTTACACCATAGTAAAGCATAATTCAATCATAGCAAAGTTGAGAAATGCTTAATAGCTACTCTGGAGGCATAAAAACCCTCAGCAGGCTCAAACCCTTTGAATCATAGAACAGTTTGGGTTGGAAGGGACCTTGAAGGTCACCTGGTCCCAACCCCCTGCCATGGGCAGGGACACTTTCTACTAGACCTATTCTACTAGGTTACTCAGAGCCCCATTCGGCCTGGCCTTGGACACTTCCAGGAATGGGACATACAAACCTCTCTGGGCAACCTGTTCCAGTGCCTCACCATCCTGACAGTAAAGAATTCACTCTCTTTTCTCCAGAGCCAGGAAAAAAAGCATAAGCTTTTCTAGAACCAATGTTATTTTAATTCTGTTCCATCAATTAGAAAACAAGACAAGTTTCCCATGTAACTGTCAGATAAAACTGAAAATCAAATGCTTATTGGGATATATGTGATTTGAAATCTAATGTTGCTGATGAGCAAAAATGTCCTAAAAATCTTTCTTCCATAAAGTGTTGTTTCAAGGTAAGCTCTAAATAGAATTGTAAAAGATGATATTAAAAAAAAAATGTATATGAGCAATGAACATGCTCATTTATTACTCAAGAACTTAAGCCATCTATTTTCTTGAGGTAAATGTGAGGACAAAGTTGATGGTACAGAAGCTCCATCTCAGCACAGGGAAATAAAAGGTGCCAAACAACACATGGCTGATTTGCCAGTTTGGTGATTGTTCTGCTTTATGCTTACCATAAAAACTGAGCCATTCAACCTCTAAATCTCCTGAATACAGATTGGATAAAGCATTGCAAAGACCACAGTTCTGCAGATGGGTTTATGCTGATGATCTTCTGTACCTACTTAGAGACCCAGCAACAGAGATCATGAAGAAATATTTGCAGAGTAAATTTTTTTCTCTTTCACCTACATACTTTTTTTAAGAATTAGGATTAAAATACAATTTAAACATATAATGAGTGTTCTTTACAAGTTCTGTAATTCTTTGCGAAGCCTAAAAAGCCCATGCTGTTGGGGCATCTATCAAAGCTTGTGCACATTCAGAAATTTCTTTTAATGTAGCTAGCAGTTACAGTTTCTAATGAATTCCCACTTTTATTCATTTATCTACGTTGACATGGCATCTTGGTATAAAAATCCACATAAGAGCATTTAGAGCTGTGTTTGGATAAGGGCAATGACATATATATTTAAGTAAGAACAGGGATTTGGAAAAATCATGTTTTCAGTAATGCAAAATGTTCTGTGTTAGTAAAAAAATAGATAAAATCTTCTTTTGGTATTTTATTGTGGCTACAGTAGATGCTATTATGCAAAACAATGATTCCTCCAGCCATCATTAACATTTTATTTTTCAAGTTAAAATAATTAAGTCCCTTGTAGTTATTAATATTTTAATATTATAAATGTGTATTAAAACAATCAAAAACTATGTTTTCTGATGCTGAGAGAGATGTAGACCAAATTAGTCCTGGGTAAACAGTGTAAAACCATTTCTAAGATTAATTTGCTCTCACAATGCTCCTAATCATGAACCTTTTTGTGTTTGACTTTTACAGCAAACATTCTTTTGGCAGAAACATATAAAACACTGAACTTTAAGTGACTACTGGAGAATATTTGTGGAAAACAAACTGAATTTATAAATGTAAATATTCCATTCCCATCCCCAGTTAATCAGGATATGAAGCTTCCCATCTAATCTGAATACACATTTTAAATCAACCAACACAGTGAGATTTTAGCTTTTGAATGCTCATGATAAACTGCCTCTACATGGTTTATGGATCAAGAAATACTAATGAAAATTGTTAAGAGATCTAAAGTATATGTATTTTGGGTTATTTTGGCATTGACTGTATGGCAAGTAGTAGAGCACAAAAGAGGAGTTGTTCAGGATAAAACCATTGGTGAAGTTCAACGTGGTCCCCTGATGGATGAATGAATGATGGAAAATAAATAGTGGCTATAGGATGTCAGACAAAATCCTGGATCTCTTCTTCAAGGCTCTTTCCCTTAGAAAGGAATCCAGTTCCTAACTCTGAGAGCACTCCAAGATGCAAAGTAAAGCACAGAACAAGGGAACAGCTGGAATTGTAAATGTGATCTGAAACACAACCAGGACTGCAGGTGTGTCTTGTGTGTCCAGTGCTTGTTGTCAGAATTTATACTGCAAGGTACATCTGTGCAATATTGGAAAAAATCACTCAGTGTTTCTGTTCAGTATTTATATTTCTGAAGCAGTCCTAAGTGCTATTATAGGAGTTTAAAATGCTTGCACATAGAAAAAATACTATACGCACATGACTGTTTCAAAGAGCATAACCATGTGTATGTATTCCTTTTTGGGTCACGGTCTTCAAACATAACACATAATTTTTAAAAACACTTTTAAATTACTTTGTGATAAAGATTTTTTTTTTTTTCCCAATCAATCCAGAGCACAGACTAGCTTCCTTTTATAAGAAATGATGTGTTACTTTAATTTCACAGTATGTACTTTTCTGACATGGAGGAGAGATAATATAATAAACTTTTTTCTATGATGATCTTTAAAGTCAATACCTAAATCACCAGCGTTATATATTTGAAACAGTGAAAGCCTTGAATTATGTTCCACAGTGAGACAGGACTGGCTAAGCCTTTTGAGTTAGCAGTATGGTAAATTAGTTTTCTAGCTTTTCACCTCTACAGAAGCAGCCTCACATCCTGGTGACAATTTAGCTCAGAAATAAAATGAGTTTGCAATTTTCCTGCTTATACCCAGTGGTTAGTCCCAAAGAACTGATGCCTGGCTCTGGATGATTACCAGTGCTAGTTTAATAAAAACTTATCACTGTCATAGCAGGGGGAGTGCCATATTAATGACACGCCAAATATCAGCACTTCTCATCCCTTGGTCTCAAAAACAGTGTGCTGGAGATTAACCTCAGCATGGCAGGTTTCCAATGAGTTGTGCCCAGTGAAGAATTAGTGTGCAGATGGAATTTCCTTCTTCTCCAGCAGAACGAATTTGAATCACCCACTGGGAAAGCTATAAAAAATTTTGCTGTCTTGGTGTACATAACCTGTAGATAAACAGTTTTAGCATTTCACAAGGATTAAAAAAAGAAAATTAAAAAAAGTATAAAAAGGCATAAATTTATCTTTGGAAGAAATAAGTAAAAGTCTGTGATTGATGTTTCTTTCAATGAAGATACAGAAGAACACAGCTCCATTTTCTGGGTTTAATCCAGACAATAGATGATAAACACAGATTTCCATGTAAGAATAGAAGCCCTTTGTGAACAAAAAATAAGGGTTCATGGAACACATGTGTGCAAAAAATTTGTGGCCACCTGTTACCAAGTATTAACTCAAAAAGCATCTATTTTATAAACTACAGATCTATGACCTAAGTTTAGATACTTATGTGGAAAAAAAAATCCAACCCAAACCCCAAGAAATACAGCATTTCTTTCTATTTATTGAGCAAACTGAAGTTCTTATTTAGCAAAGAAAAATATCAAAAGTTTTCATGCCTTAAACTTGTTACATTTACTTGTTCTTGTTGCGTAGACTTGTAGAAGTCTTCTAAGTGACACGGGTTGATTATCTTCTTTAATTCTATTTAAAATAAAGTTCATTTGACTCTGCATTTTTCTTTATGAAAGTCACCATAATCAAATTATTTTGTCCAGATTTACACACCAGTGCTATTTTTATAATGGTGTGATAGCTCATTCATTAGGGTTACACTGGTATAAAAGCTAGATAAAGCTAGTGAGAAATCAGGACCCTTTTCTTCTCATATACAAATCAGTTTCTGCAGGAAAAAAACCCTGTATATTTTCAACTTTGCATATTTTAAATTATCTGTACCAAAAAAGGGAATTATGTCTATTGCCAAGACCTATACACACTATCCATTATATCAGAAAAGAGAGGACAGGCTTAGTTCATTACAAAGTTGTTAAATTTTTTTGTTAGACCCTGGCTACTTAATCCATTAAATGGAACAAACTGCTTTTTCTCAAAGTTTAATAGCTTGCTTACATCATGCTGTGAAACACATAAGAATGTGCACAAGAGAGAGCTCAAGTTTAGAAAAGTTTTATCTTTTCACAGAGTTGCTTATCATATGAAACAGATATAAATATATAGTAGCCTTGTTTAA
Organism: Zosterops lateralis; assembly: GCF_965231275.1. NCBI lineage: Eukaryota > Metazoa > Chordata > Aves > Passeriformes > Zosteropidae > Zosterops > Zosterops lateralis. The sequence continues at coordinate 16,125,256 of NC_139765.1, forward strand.
GACACAGGAGAGTTTTAAATAAATACTTTGCATTATATTTAGTGTCTCTTATACATTATTTTGATCTACGATTTGTTCTGAGTGCCCTCTACTGAAAAGTAAGATGAAGTGATTAATTATTTAGTACCCAAAGATATAATGCTAACAAAAAACAGGAGAGAGTTGTACATTCTTAAAAGATGTATGTATTGATACATGAAAGGCTTTAGAGCAAATTTACTGCTTCAGAGATAAATGCGTTATGTGAAAGTGTTTATATGTATATTAAAATATGGTGTATTTTTGTCTTCTTCTTTCAACTCTCTGAACACATTTTTTCATTATTATCTAAGATTATATAACAGCAGAAATCCAATGCATTCGTTGAGTAACAGGCATTTCTTGATAATTTGCTCCTAAAACTCCTGGAACTTAACAAGAAATTTCTCATTAGTTCAAGTGACTCTGGATAGGCCCTGAGTAGGTATTGTATAATATCAATCAGTTACACAGACAACTTAAGGACTGTTCTGCTGCTGTAGGACAATAATAAATTAGAGGAAGCAAAAGCAGCAAGTGGCTGAAATTTGGACACGAAGAAACCAGCTTTTGATGCATATATATACTTTATGCAAAGACGTATGTAAATATGCAAAACTCTGTCTCTCTAAACAGCTAAAACAAAATGTTCATCTTGAATTCTAATTGAATCCTGACTGTCAACAAACTTCCTATCCACTATGAACTATCATGGTTTTACTCAATAGAGATTAGACAAAACTCCTACTTTAAAATGCTGCATTATTATAAATTTTTAGATTTTTATATAAATATTGGCATATATTTTTTAAAGTCATCTTTGATTACTTCCAGCCAAAGGACATACAGATTATTGATGGAAGTAAAAAAAAGAGAAAAAATTGCATAATTTTCTGGTTGATAAAACCATCAAAGTATGATGCTTCCTCAGCATATTTGTTACTAAATGTGGGTAAGGGATTGCTATCTGGTACTGTCAATCCAAGTGTATGAGCTAGAGATCCCCTGCCAATAGAGCTCTCTCCATCTCAGTGTAATAAATATGATGTGTCACCTGCTCCTGAATCACAGCTCAGTGCTTCTGAACTTTATTGAGCAACTTCACCAATTCTCTCTGGACACAGTGCACTGTTCACTTATATTTGAGTGTCAGTCTCACCTCCTGTTCTAGTCTACTTTTCTTTTTCAGTTCCTCTCTTACCTTTTAAGCAAAGTTTTCTGCTTATTTTGGGGAATTTTTTGCTAGTTAGAGCAGGCATAACTTTAAACATTCATTTTTTATTTCCCCCATTTATCTACATTTTCTTTAAACTTCTCCAATATGTTTCCTTAGTTCCTCTGAAGGACTTCTTGTTAATTCTTACCACACGAGTAGCTGACTACAACTCATATCACATCAGTTTTTTTCTATTTCAGACTCTATCTTCTTTAGATTTGTTCACCAAATATCATACAAATACTGTGCACTGAAATTTTTTCATTTTTTTTTTAAATGGAGCACTTAAATATCAGCCTCCATTATGTCCTCATGATCCTTCTTCCACAAAAATCCACTGCCATCACCATCACTGCCAATCAATATCAAAATATTGATATCAAATGGTTCGTTCACTAGCTCCCAGCCTTACTGTTCTCTCTAAGGAGCTCAGATTACCTTCAGATTTAGAAATTATAGAATGTTATCTTGTTGATGATGTAGAAAAATTGCTACAAATATAGTTTTTATTTAGGTTTGTTCCTCATACAGAACGTCTATAGCACATACACAAGTGCATTTACAGGGGTGCAGAAACACACATTTATTCTTATATTTCATACTTTATACTTTATTATTTTATTAGAGCTATTCCAGTCCAGTCTATTTGAGTTCATTTTTTGAAGAGATCTACCACTTTGTACAGGGCACACCTATATTCATTGTAAGTAATTCCACATGCCCACAGAGCAATATCAGCTGGATCTGCAGATATTTTCTGATTCATATTCTCAGGTAGGAGATCACTGGAAGGGTTCTGGTTTCCCAGAAGATGAGTAGCTGAAGGAGAAGGTTCTACAAGGAGACTCCGAAAGTATTTTGGACTATGGCTTCCATCACAGATGATGTTCATCATGAAAAAAAACAAACAAAAACTCTCACGAGATCAGTTTATGTGAGAACTGGAAGGCTAGTGAAAGGAGAATCACTTTCCCCAGAACTCTTACTTTCATAGTTTCATGGAATTTTGCAATATCTTGATGCTTTCTATGGGTGCCATTATCTTAGAAGACTGAAATTCTAAATCTCAGGGTTGGACATACTGTCCTGCACTGCAGTTCATGTTCCTGATTGATCTGGCATCCCTCCACAGTCAATAGAGAATAGGTATGCTAACAGAAATATTTATGTCATCTTAAGGTAACAAGTAAGAGGGCTCAGATAATTCACAGTACCCACTTCTGTCCATAAGCTATGAACAGATGACAGATAACACATTTACACTGTAGATAGCTAAATGCAGGTAAGACAAATAAATTCTTCTGCACTCTTCTTTTATAGGCTAAGGCCTTCAGAACTCAAAAGCTCCAATTTCTAGCTGATTTTAAGCTAATGGACAGGCACAATGGATTCACTATCTATTAGTGTACATATAAAAAAACAACTTTTAGGCTGCTCTGAAATAAAGCAAAATATCAAACCTTTAGCAAAACATGAATATAGTACCAATCTCAAAGCTAGACCTACAAGTGGCTTCTTTGTGAGCTTCTTTCAATTAAATCATATGACAATTTGATATGGAGAAGACTGCAGCCATATACTTATCTTTTTTGGGCAGAAGAAGCTGCTGTCTACAGTACCTGACTCAGAATTTATGCAAAAGTTTTTAAGTTTACCAAAAAAAAGATTCTATTTACTTTCTTTTTTTTCACTTTTGCTTTAAAACTTGCATTTTTAAAGTTCATCATTGAGTTTTCTCCCTCAGTGCATGTGGTGGTGCTTAAATTCAATTCCAATTGGGTTTTCATTGCTCCAGTTTGGTTTTATAATTTGTGTTTTATAATTTTGTAATTATTACTATTGTTTAAGATGGCCTCTCCTTCCCTCTCCTTCTCCCCTTCTCCCCTTCCCCCAGACTTTCCCGCCAAAACCTTGGTTGTCCTGGTAACCCTATCCCATAATAGTTGTTTACCACCTTTCTGTTAAGTGTCAATCTTTAAGTTATATAACTTCCCCACCCCCTCATCATGTATTCCTCCTCCCCAAGTTACTTATTATTGGTTCAAAAGTTGTGCATTCCCTCATTATACGATGGCAAAAGGTTGTAATTGGTCCCACGCAATCCCACCCCTGTAACCCACTCAATAAAAAGCCGTGCCATTTCGAGGCCAGCGTCTCTCTCCGGAGCGCTGCCTTGGGACCACGCATCCCTTGGTTGCACACCTTGAGAGTCCCGCCTTTCTATTCTGCGCACTATCCGCACCGTGGTCGAGTTTGCCCACGCCTCTGGCAAAGTGGCCCCTGGATGTAGTGGCGGCAGGGCTGGCCGGAACTGCACCCATTGGAAAGCCGAACCACTGCAAGTGCATCATTCACAGTTAGGAATATAAAACATTCCATGCTCACAGTTATTCGGCAGTGATTCTCCCCTAAAACTGTGTCTTCCTTTCTGAATTTTACAGTAAATGGAAGATGCTGTAATTGCAGTACTCCATTATTTTATCACTAAATTTGCTGTTCTTGACTATATGCATTGAAATCATTTGGGAAAAATATTTTTAGTAGAAAAATTATGTGTGAGAACTAATTCTGAAAAACAAATGTAGCAATGCCATTTTGTAGGTATAGATTTTCTTTTTAAATGGTAGAGCATCCTCTACAGTGCTATCATGTTCCTTCTCAGATAGTTATTTGTGGACTTAAAAAAACACTACAACACCTCCCTGTAAGGACACAGAGACAAGATACCAGGAGAAGCTTCCCACAAAAGTTAGTGAATCACATGTTTTAGAGACTCAGATGTCCTTCCAAGAATGATTGAAACTGCTCCCACCCCTTTCACTTTGTGCCTCACCAGAATTTATTTATTTAAATACTGTTCATATATATATACATATATATATACCATAATTGTATGACAAGTTAGAGACCCATGATATGAAATCTTGATGAAAACATTCATGATTCATCTACATTTGAGACATGATTTTTACATGTTTGGGTTGTTCCTGTGGGTATACTTCCCTATACCCTTATCCTTTCCAACACCCACATATGCATCCCAGGGCTCTCATCAATGGGGTGGGGCAATCTGACAGCATATTCAAATAAGATGAAAAACATTTTCTTTCCATAACATTAAAAAAAAAAGTATGCTTTAAATAAAATAGCCCTAATGCAGCCTTCACAGTTCAGTTATTAATTACTGTGACCTTTAGGCAGGTTCTTCTGCTGTCAGTCTCCCCAGTGTTCACACACCAGATAAGGAAATTTGTAAATATTGTACTTTGTGATGTGATTACTAACTCAGGATGGGTAACCAGACTTCGAGGTGGGGTGGAAGACATCAGCATCTCTACCATTTCTTTGTGCCATTTGCAAAGCCACAGCTCTTGTGGGTCTCCACCAGAAAATCTCACTTCCTCAAGGCTGAGGGCAGAAATTTGTAGCACACTTTTGCCAGTGTGGCAGATTTGCCTATTTTGTCAGCCCGTGCTGGAAAAAACCCTCATGCCACGGCTCTGTGTTCTCCTTCCTATCCCTTCTGGGAAGCTTTGCACATTGCCACCCCCACCCCTTCCAAACACTCCAGTCAACAGCAACCACACTCTGCTGATGGAAGACCCCATAAACAGTTCTCTGCATGCTACTAATACATTGTCTTTGGGTATTGTGTCTGACTTATTCCCCTGAATGTAAACAAAAGTGAAGAGCAGCAATTCAGGGCTAGAAAGAAATCCCTGAACTGAATGATTATACAAAATCAGAGTTGTGTTAATTAGAATTACCGGGGATTAGTTCTGTTCTCTCACTGAAAAAAAAAAATAAATTACAAATTATTAGACAATGGAAAACATAATTTTAAACCTTACAGAATTTATTTACTGTGATCCAAGTGGGAAACTGATCCTGTGAGAACCAGAAAATGAGATATTATTTTATGACTGGGCACATTGCTAAGGTTCCATGACCCAGCCAAAATATTATGCAGCAGAAGTTGTAAGTGCAAAAGGCACAGCAGAGAGAATCTGATTAGTTCTCAATTGCCCAAGAGGACTGCTCTGGTTGAGGATGGTCAAGGAGTGTTGTGTTCTTGCTGCCACTCTCAGACCTTCCAAGAACTGCTCTCACTGTGCAAGTAGCAGACATGGCTTGCAGGACAAGTCAGACACCCCTCAGGCACCTCTGCCTGTCCCCAGCAGAATGTGGGGCAGGGGACAAGGACAGGAGGAAGGGAGCAGGTGAAACTCATCCACACATGTGTGAGTGACATCTCCTCATTCTAAAAGTTAGTTTCTGTGTTTATTTTCCAGCACCTGTTGTGAACAAGGAAACTGAACCACAAGCCACTGGTTAAGAGCTGAGAATTAAGCACAGTCCTGACAAAAATGAACATAATTTCTATTGTGAGCAAATTACACTGTACCCACTTAAGTCAAAGCTGAATTTGGCCAGTAACATACACCAAGCTCCAAACTAGTGATGACAGAACTAATTAAGAAATAATGACAATGGAATAAAACAATGTCACAGGATAAAGGTCTCCTGTGCTCAAGAAATGCTGAAATGAGGGTCATTTATCATGAATGAATGTTGAAGCAGAGCTGCTATCTTCTAAAAGCATAGAGATTTACTCTTTTGACAATACTGAGGAGTACTCATTTGTTTCTTTTATGTGGAACTCAATGATTTATACAGATTCAATGATTTTATTATCTACATGTACATCTCTACAGTGGCTATTGATGGTGTAGGTATTTCATAACGCTTGATCTATTTTATTCTAATTATCTTACTATATGAATTAAATGTATTGCAACAGAAGTGTTGCCCTTCAAAGCAAATGTTTTTGCAGTATCTGCACTACCACAGATGATTTTAGTGAGTTTTGTGCTGTTCTTTTAGGACCTAATCATACATTCACTAAATAGTGTTGCTGTAAGAGCAGGATACAACCAAATGGGCCACAATACCTTTAATTTATCAGGATTTTTAATTTTTTTTTTTAAGCAAAATAAATTTGGAGCTGTTATAGGAAGCACTCTAGCATGGAAATCAAGTACAGAGGAACAAAACCAGAACAAAAATTATATTCAACAAATAAAGTCTTTTGTCTGTGTTTAGGTTGATAATAGAGCCTGAAAATCATTAAGGAGCATGCTCACAGTCATCTCACTAAAAAGCACACAGAGACAGAAGTTCATAAGTGCAGAGGAATAGCCCAAATTAATCAGCAAAACCTGGCTGCATTGAACAATTCTAGTAGCAAAAAATACCTTATCTCACCAAAGCTTAAGGTTGGCTTGTATTACCAGAGCGTATTTTAAGAAAGTTGGCTTTCAGGAAAAACTTGGGAAAGTATGCTAAGACAAGTAACAAATTTTTTTCTATTATTCTGTGGGTTCGTCAAACCAACCAACTTTGCAAATCATGAAATTATTTCAGTATGATATCTTGTCCTGAAGCTGAAGAAATATTGCTAATGCTAGTCACAACCTCATTCCTCAGTAAGTGCAACTAAGAGAAAGAAGGGAAGGTAATAGGAAGAAAAATGGCAACAGAGATTGCTAACATGCTATAATTCAATAGAATATGTACTTTTAAGGCATCATGTCACATATATGTGCTCGAACACATTGCTTCTCCGTGACCTTGCTTTTCTTCTGTTTCAAAAATTAGGTGGAAATGATAAAAATGAGACAGTGTGATACAGCCACACAGAGAAGACAAGGAAGCCCTTCAGCTGAGAAATGGTGGATATAAAAGGTTGATTGGATCCAAAAATATTTCATCTAGAAAAGAAAAAGAAAAAAAGGCAAAACTATCAGAGGAGGAAAGTGTCTTTAATCTGCACTTCTTCCCTCTTCCAACAGTCTGTCCACTGGACACACCAAGTTCTGACCAGCTTATCCATTCTCCCTATCAGCCAGGATGAGCTCCAGAGATCTTCTGGCTTCCCAGTTGATTGCTCTGCCATTCCTCCTGCTCAAACAGCCATAAAAACCATCATATACCCATGCTTAGGATTTTGCAGTAAAAAAAAGGATTTTATGTAATTACCTACTAGTATCTAAAAAGCAAACAACTCACAGTGGATGCAGGGCTCCAAGACACCAAAAATTTGTCAATGCCATATATCACATACAAAGCACGATTTGAAATAAAATAGAGTAGTAATCACTTTGTCCTCTGTCCCTAACCAATTATTCTGCAGGACTTATCTTAAATCTTCATAAATTATTCCATGCCATACATCTTTTAAAAAATGTTTTCATAAAACTGCCAACATTGTTAGCTGCTGGCTCTCAGAAGTGGTTTCATCTGTTTGTTCAGGTCCTGAAGGACTGTCTGTGCTCAGATTTGTAGTCTTAAGTACCAATTGCACCAAATCAAGTGGAAAAAAATAAAGTAACAGTTGCTCAGCATTTCTGAAAATTGAAGAAGCAGCTGTTTGGACAAAATATGGGGAGCTCTCTTTATGATTATGAGTTTTATTCACAGTGAGTTAGAAGTTGGAAAAAGCAACCCAGGGGAGGACTCTGTAGTACCAGATACTATGAAAGTGTGGAAGTAAGAACAAAAAAATTATAAGAATGGTAGAAAAAAAAATTAATAAGAATTTTTTTGTGTTACTGCTTAAACTAAGGTAGAGACCCTGTTCATATACAATCATGGCAGTCTTTATTTCTAATTTGCAGGTTAGGAACCTTTAGTTTTGACTGGCTCCTGGACTGCTGTATGCATTTTTTTTTTTTCTTCACTTCTTAGTCAAAAGTAGAGGGTTAAAAATATGTAGCTAGAGTAAAGCAATCCTTAATGTTTCAGGGTTTGTTTTGCTGTTTACAAGGAATTTACAGAGATGTTATCAGGGAGAAAATGTATTTGTAACTGTTGCAAAGGCACACTATGATTGTAACCTATGGTTTCAATCTTTTCTTCTACTCACAGCTTCTTAAAAGCTGAATGTTAAAATTTTTCTTTTCTCCAGCCCAAATGCTTTTTTTTAAATTTTTTTATCCTTATTGGATTCCAAATCAGGAGACCAAGGCCAAAACTTTTATCTGCCTTTATATATAGGCTACCTACATTGCCTAAACTTCAAAAACCCCAACACAGTCCTCATGAAAGGACATTTCTTACAAAACCGAGCATTTTTGCCAAGTTTTTCCTGTCCAGAGCATAGTACCCTTACCTCTGGTTGGATACTTCATGGACAATATGAAGATCTGAATACAATGTAATTAATTTGAGGAAAGACACGTTTTCTCCCTTAGCCAACAGGAAGCTATCAAGGCAGTACCAACCTGGTTATGACCAGCAGTCAGTACAGCAAGAGTTGGTATGGTCCAGTCTGATGGCACCGACTGAAACCCAAGAAGCAAGAGGTTACTGTGTCCTAAAACACCAGTGAGACCACTCCCAAAGGGAAAATTAATGCTCTTTGTAGATACCAGGACACACAATGCAGCTGCATATTAATTTAAAATTGCTAGGCTATTGAAAATCAAAGCACTGGGAGTTGTAGCTAAAAAACAAGCTGTTATGTCCTTCCAATGCAGAAAAAGTAGTTTTTCACTGAAAGAACATATTGGAGAAAAATGTTGTGATTGGGAATCTGAATTTACATATAAGAATAAAATCCTCAACAGAAAAATGAAGCATCTTCTTCATCAATAACTTGACTCCAACAATAAAACTTGTTTCTGGAACTGGTTTAGAACAGGTCAGCATATCTCACCAGAAGAATCATTAATCTCCTAGTGAAACTAATCTCACAGTTCTTAGACTGAGAAAAACTAATTTTTGTTTTGATTATTTAACTTGTATATCCATGCTACTTACTGAAGAACAAGATTTTGATAATTTACATGCCTCTGGTAAAGGTACAGTAATACTACTTAGTGTGGCTGGTGTTTTGGTGTTTGGTCTATACCTAAAAGCATTTTTGCTAAATATTTAGGACATCTAAGAGAGATTACTTGGTATCCACTTCCAGATACCTACTTGAAAATATTCAAAAGCAGAGGTGGGGATTTTTTATTATTATTTACTATAGAATACATTCATTTGTGCCTTTCTGCATCTATGTATATATCCATAACATCACTAACACCAAAGTAGTGTGATTTTCACTGCAATTAAAATTTTGTATGCAAAAACAAGCAGTATAGAAATGCACCAAAGACTCAGGACATAATAAAACAAGCAGGATAGCGAACTGGTCTCTGTGTGGAACTTTACTACAATCAGTGGGAAAGCTGCCATTCACTTCAGAGAAAGAAAAATTCATGCATGGACTGTGTGATACATCCCTGGGCACAATCTCTAGAAAAGTTCAGAAGTGGAGGAGCTTAGGTCTCAGCTTTTAAATGCAGTCTATGCTGTCATTACAACCAATTTCTGATTAAGACCTTTTCTATGTATATGCATGCTTTTGCTAGAGTTCTGAGTATGTCTCAAAGATAAACAGATTGCTTAATTATTAGCTAGTGATGCATGACAGGATTTTGGGAACAGGACTGTAAATGTCACACAGACAGTAAATATGTTCATATTTTGAAGTTCGCATGTAGGCAGTAGTTGCCTTCACTGTAATGAAAATATCTACACACTTTTTTATTGCTAGCAAGACTATTTTAATAATTATACAGATTTAGGTCCCTGTGAGGATGAAAGGAGTCTTCAAATAGACCTCCACAGTTCTGTGCTCTGACTGGTTACAGTCTAAACATTCTATGATTTGACAGAACAATTTTGCAGCATTAACACAGGGTTTTGACAATGCTAGTCTCAGAAAGGGTGTTGAATGGAGAACAATTTCTTTAGTAGTGCCTGATATTTCTAAAATACATGTTACATCTGTGGAAAAAAGCTCTGTGGAACAGATTTTGTGTTGATGTTACAGTTTGTGTACAACACAGTCTATCACTTTCCTAAGATTTTGAAAACTGCATGTGTATGAATTCATCTATATAAATGCATGCTCCTTGAAAATACCAAAAGGCTGGGGTTTAGAAGTATCTTGTGTTTTTAACAAGTATCTATGCTATATAAAGTATTGAATTTCAGAATTAAAACTGGAATAATATTTCATTTTATTATTCCAAAATTCAGCTATCAAAGGGTGGTTATAAAGTTTTCGACTGTTAAACCTGACAGTTTGCTAGAGACATTTATTTACAGGTAACAGATAAAATCTAAATCCAGAGGGAAAAGAAAGCACAGCAGCACAGAAGTTAACTTCTCGTGCCCATGAAATGAAGACACCCAAGCAGCAGACTACAGGCAGTGCTGCTAACTGTTAGGAGATGTCCTTACAGCTATGCCTAGCTAGAATTAAGCATTGCAAGACATATGTGTGCCATCGAACTAGAGGAATTTTCCCTCACAAACATAAAATTGTGTCAGAATTTCGGTAAGTAGATGAACAAATTAACAGATGAAGTTAATTTAATGAAGTTAATTGTTCAGCTCCACAGCCACTAACTGAAACAACTACTAATGGTATATGCTGCACTGATTTTTAGAAGTATATTCAAACACACGCCATACCTCCAACTTTTTTATCTATAAAATAACCCAACTTTACAGAATTTGTTGAGGAAACAGAAAAGGTTCCTCTAACTCCTTAAGAAGTTAAAGAAATAGACGAAGTCAGTCGCCCCGCTCCCCCCGCTGTGGAGAAGCGCAGATGATGCTTTAGTCAATGAAGTTATTGGTCGCGGCTCGGTAACTCGCTCTGAAGATCCCTTCGCCGAGGTCACCTCGGAATGAATAAACGCTGCGGGAAAGAACGAGCGGAGCGGCGGAGAACCAGCTCCGCTCCGTGCTGGCGGCGCGATGAGCGGCCGAGGATCTCCGCCCGGAGCGCCCCGCTGCCTCGTGGGGCCGGGGGTCCTGCGGCCGGGAGGGGACGGCGCTCCGCCCGCTGCTCCCCGCGCCGCCCACCGCACCGCACCGCACCGCCCGAGTGGGGCCGCGGGGCGGGGGAAGGAAAAGTTTCCCGGGGGATGCGAGGGCCCCCCGCCCCCCGCGCCGGGCTGCCATTGGCCGAACCGCCTGCCGGTGCACGGAGCCACACAAAAGGCGTTGCTAAGTGGATGTTTATTTTTTTTTCCCTTTTATTTTTTTTTTTTTTCCCCTCCTACACCCTCCCCCCCCCCCCCCTTTTATTTTTTTTGCCTCCCCCCGCTCCTTCACTACTTCTTCGGTTTACTCGCGCCGCTCCCGCCGCCGCCGCGGCTCCGCCCCGCTCCGCTCCCCGCGGGAGGCAGCGCGGGTCAGGCGCGGAGCTGTCCCGCGCCGGCCATGGCCTAGCGGCGGCGGCCGAAGCACAAGATGAGTTTCCCGGTGGAGGACGGCGTGGGCAGCCTCTGCCACAAGGCGCTGCAGATCATCTCGGAGCTATGCCTGGGCGGGCAGGTGGAGCGGGAGAAGTGCGCAGGCATCTTCCCCCTGGAGAGCGCCCGGCAGGGCATCGGTGGCACAGGTACCGACGGCGGTCCCGCCGCCGCCGGGCTCGTCCTGCCGCCGCCGTGGGGCGGACAGCGCGGCGTGGGCGGCCGGAGAGCGCAACTTTTTCCTTCGCTTTCCCTCAGTGCGGAGGGGGAGGGGGGGGGGGGTTGGGGGGCGCAGGCACGCAGCCCGCTTTAAAATCTGCTCCGTCTCTCAGCCCGCCGAGGCTGCCGAGGAGCGCTGAGCGGAGCGCCGGGACCGCCGGAGCGGGGACCAGAGCTGCGGGGCAAACGTGGGGGCAGCGGCAGCGGGCGAGGGTGCGGGCGTGGGGCCGGGGAGCACGGACAGGTACGGAGGGGACAGAAATCGCCGCCAGAGACCTCCTCGTACTTCCGCAGCTCTCTCGTTTGCCGCCCGCAGCTCCGCTTCGGGAAGGTTTTCCACACGACGGGAGTTTGTCTGTACAGAAAGCCCGGCCTCGGGATGCTGCTGCTGCGTGTTTGTGCGGGGCTGTGCGGGCGGGCAGCGGGGCAGAGCGTTGCGTTAATGCTCCTGTCACGGGCGGGCAGCGGGTCCGTGCGCCGGGCGGGCCACGCGTGGGCTTCACCCGCTCGCCCTCTCCTGTCCCCGGCCGTCCCTCTGCGTTTGGCGAGTGACTCTGGGCGCCCGGGCAACAGGTTGGGCAGCGAGGAGTGCGGGCAGCCGGCACCATTCGGCGCGCTGCCGGGACTCGGGGCGCGGCTCGGCGCGTCCCGCCTCGCAGTCTCCCCTTTCTGAGCGGGGCTTGAGCATTTTGCATCCTCTCCCGCTCATCGCTGGGGGAGGCAGGAGAGCTGTCTGACAGGCAGTGGGAACCTGTGGAGTCAGGGCAGAACTTCGGTCTGACCCAGGACACTTACCCAGGAAAATCTGGGTAGGGTGGAAGGAGAAAATCCTGGTTAATTTAAACATTCCAAATACAGAAAAATTGTCATATTGGAACTAAGATTTTGAGTCCAAATAGTGGTGCCTTTGCTCCTTGACATCTGAATTTTCTGCGCCTTTTGGAACCGACTCACCACTTTTACATTATCCTGTGTGGTGCTCTCTGGACACCTTGTGTTCCTTGAGCCTTATTTTTAGGATAGGGCTTGAAAATTGCTCGAAGTTCTGTGTTTAATTTCTGCTAGAAGGGATTTATAACCTCTACTGTCTGTTCACAAATGCAAATTAACAGTTTGCATTATGGCCAGCAAATGGCAAGTGTTACAGTGCAAATTAAATAAACACCGGGTCATGTAAAGCAGCAGGTTCCTAGCATGCACCCCAGCTGCGCTGTCGCTGCCGCCTCAGCTGATGGGCTTTTTGTTGTTGTTTTCTTTTCTTTGAATACCCACAGATTTTTACCACAAATCTCGGGTTATTTGTAGTATCTCAGATCAAAATCACTGTTTTCTGACCCTGCCCTACTCAGCCCAGCCCGACCCAGCCACCAGGCAGGGCAGTAAGGCAAGAAGGGGTGAGGGGGGTGCAGCCTTTCCCCCAGCCCAGATCGTGAATATTCTGATCATGCTCTGTGTTAATCTTCATGGAATGAATGGTAGAAGCTTGAATGAAAATAGCATTACCCTATGGACCCTGGAAATTTTGGCTCTGCAAAGTTGGTATATAAAGAGGTAGGATATGAAGGACACAAAACATTCCACGAGGTAAACCAAGATCTGCTGTTTAGAGAATGTGAATCTTAACACTTGGTTCTATATTGCATTGTGTATAATAAGAGGAGCTTCTTTTCAAACATTTCTTGAAAGTCAACAGTCTTCTTGGGTTTCCATTTGTAAACCCTAACTACCCTACAATTGTTGGATTAGGAACAAAAGTATAGTTAAGTGACAGGAGCTGGAACCACTGGGTACCACATCTCAGCTGAATTCCTCAATCTCACCTTTTCCCCCTTAAAAGGAAATCAGTATTAAATGATGAGTGTCAACTTTATTGAGATGCACAGTATATTGATCATTATCTCATTAACAACACTGCTAATGAACATACTCTGTCTCCAGAGGAGGAACAGGCACACAGTCATTGTTGATAATTGACAATATTTTAATATGTAAACGGATGGGTAGACAAGATATAAATACAGCTTGCATCAATTTTATGAGTTGAAATACTCTAAATACAGTTTAAGCTGAGAGAATTGGTGTGAGAGAATTGAAAGGTGAGACATGCCATATCTCTTCTTCTCTTCAAATGCACTTAGAGTTCCTTGTCGTCTCTATGGATAAAGCTAATGTTGTCCAGAGCATTGAACAACCATAAATCCTCTTCATTAAAGGTGGAAATGTTAAGTTCATTCAGTTTTCCTTGTCTCAAAAAGATATCTAAAAGTGTCACAAAGGTAGAATAGGCAAAAATCACTAATGAGATGTCACTAAAGGAGAGAAGTCTAAACAGTACAAAGCCTGACAGGGCACGGCATGAACCTGACAGAGCTCAAGAAGCATTTGGACAATTTTTCCAGGCACGTGGTGTGATTCTTGGGGATGGTGCTGTGCAGGGCCAGGAGTTGGACTAGGTGATCCTTGAGGCTCCCTTCCAACTCAGAATATTCTGTGATTATGTAAACCATTAGGAGGCACATATTTGGAAAGGAAAGAACAGTGTAAGCAACCTTTCAGAAAGTAAAAGAGTTGATGGTAAAAAGGAAAACAGATAGTTTGTTTCTATTTAATACAAGGATGAAAACATGTTCTGGAAGTTGAAAGCCCTGTGAAATGCAACTAGAACTGCATTGATATGGCTATATTAGTGAGTGTGGTGATAGCTTTCTGTTCATCTAGGCCATGAAAAGCAGCCAAGCTTCTCAGGGGAATCAGCTACTTGAGGCAGAAGACGCATCACCCAAACACAGGCTCAAAACAAAATGTGAGACAATATTGACCCCATGACCCCATGAAATTTCAGAGGGAAGCAAAGCCACTGGACAGTGATTTTTTTATATATAGTGTATAGCCTAGATGGGAGAACAAAGCATAAAAAAGATAACACAAGCAATCAAAGAAGAGGAAGCTGGAGACACAGTCAGAAGAAAAACTGGTGAGTATGGCCCTGGGAAGGCAGAGTATAAAAAAATGAAGCAACAAAGCAGAAAGGAGAGATATTCAGGTTTCCTGCCAATAAAGGAATAGACAAGATTACATCAAAGCAATGACTGATAATTCAACAGGTTTTTTCCTCTCAGTGTCAACACCAACACCTTAGGACCCTCAATTACTGCTCACTACTTGGGTCAAGAAGGGGCAATCATATTTAGGGTAATGAACAATCAATCTACAGAACTCATAGCAAATAATCTTCATGAGACAGAAAATTTTGTAAATTTCTAAGAGCTTTAGACAAGTGAATATAGACATCTGTTGTTATATTTTTCTGCCCAAGTAATTACAAGAACTATTAATTGGCTTATCTCAGGGAAATGCTCAAGTGAAAAGATGAGGAAGCTGTTCAGGTTTATGGTTCCTTTGTATGATTAGATAACTGTGAGCTTTCTTCTGAAAGCGATAGCATCTTTGGCAAAATGCTCAATTAGGTGTGCAGATGTTTTGGCTTTATTTTACACCTCCAATACAGCTGGGCAAAATAATTAAGTTGTCAATTGTAAGAGTTAAGGTGGAAAATAAATGGAAGCTGGATGTGCAGGATTTCACATAATACAATTTATCTCTAAAATTAGTAAATCATTAGTTTTCTATAACTGTCCCAAACTCATATATGCAGTGTGGTTATACTGGTATCTTGGCTCAGATTATCTCATTAATAAAGGACGCTAATTAATTTTTTCCAGCTGAGCATCCCTCCTCATTTTCAATGGAACCAAGCACATCAAAGGTCCTAGTTGTGAGCATTTCTGAAGATTAAGCCAGTTGTATACAGCATAATGAGAGGAGTTTTGACATTCTACTCTAGGGACACGTGTTTAAAATTCATTTTATGTCCTCTGCAAATGGTGGGTACGTTGTGCTCTTTGCCTTTTTTTAGGCCTGCTGGTCATGCAAAACCTTACTCTCATTATCATTTCCCATGGGTGACCAATGTTTACTGCAGAGCTGGAAAAGCAGCTCTGTTACAAACATTGAGGGCATATTTTGGCCCACTAGAGTGGGTAGCGAATATCTTGAGAGTGATCTTCACTCTTGCTCCTTTGCTTGTCAAAAAATTGATTTTTGAAAGTTGACCATGCAAAGAGTATCAGCTTCCAGGGTATCATTTGTTATTCATGTAAATATTCTACTGACAGTTATTGAGTTAACATAACAGTCTAACCTACGAAGTTTTTAACCCTACCCCTGACTGACAGTTTGCTATTGAAGTACAGAAGGAGTAAGAAAATGCTGGAGCATCCTGCACATGGCCAGCCTGTAATAGACACTCACTCTTCCCTGAAAAGCAAATCTTGTGTCCTCCTGCTGTAGCTGGCATGTGCCTCCTCTTTTCTGTCAGAAGCTTCTCTGACAGCTCTCCCGCTGCTGGATGGCAGCTGATGGTTTACATTTAGTCCTTTGAACATGCTGTGCTCATGCACACAGTGCATGCACATCCACGAAGAGTGTGAGCTGTGACTATGCTTGCACCGCGTAGATGTATTTAGGGGAGGAGGAATAACAGATTTACCCCATAGAGTGCTTGTAAATTCTTCTCGACTTTGTCAAAGTAAGCATGAAGACAACAAGAAGCAGCTTGGACAAATGTGAAGGCTACTGTGATCAGTGTAGGACTGTCATACAAGAAAGGAGGATTTTTCTTTTTGATAAAGTAACTGTTGTATGAAACAAGTGAGCATTCTGTTAAAGAGAAATGAAACAGTGTATCTGCTACAGGGGAGTGTGAGAAAATCAAATAATTAACATTTTAACAGTTAACAGACTGACCAAATTATTTACCATACAGTTCATCACCTGGTTAGGTCAATGTTACTATCAGAGAAATAAGGCTTGGTGAGAATAAAGTGCAGAGTTACTGAAAAACATAACATACGAAGCTGTGAAAACCAGAAATGCATCTAATTCAGCAGTGTAAAGGCAAAACAGGGGGGTAAAAATACTACTGAGACCCGATTTATTTACAGCAAATTTGAAGGCAGTCACAACAATGCAGACAGCAGAGATACACAGTAAAAAGAAGAGGTTTACAAAAGAATCGTCCTCTATACATATTTCATAAAGAAATACAGGGGAGAAATACAGTAAGGTTTATACCATCTGGAGGACAAATCTGCGAAGATGATGAAGAGACATGGTGTTTTCCTGGGTCCTGTCATATGTGTGAGATGTGTGTTATATAATACTGGGAAAGAATAAACATAACCATGACAATTCAAAGATGACACTTGAGCTGCATGAACCCCCCTTTATGCTTGTGGTGAACAGCTGCCCAGTGAGCTTATTACATGTTCTAATTTACTTGTCTCATCTGAAAGAGGATAATGAGGGCTTCTTGTAGACACAAAGAGATCTTTGAAAGTGTGAGAACTGCACAGAACCAAGCCTAAGGCTGGGTTGTTTTGTTGTTTTTTTGGTTTTTTTTCATTTAACTGAAAGCTAAATGGGCAGATGTGGGTCCAGCAGAGAGTCCCTCTGAGAGGGACTGTTGAGATTAAGTGAGAGTCAACAAGCAGAAAACCATGTAGACTGGAAAGAGCCTTGAGAGTCAAGACCAATTACTTAGAGACCCAGCCAGGCAAAAGTGAGAGCCATCATCTCTAATATAGCTTAGATAAATTGATTTTGACAAGAGATTAATAATTCCGCGTACTGTGATCATGTAGTAAATCACAGTGATCCCTGAATTTATTTGTTTCCCCTCCTGTGAGGAAAAAAGCTACCATAGAATTCTGCTAGCATTAAGTGATCTACCATCCAGAAGATGGTGGTGGCTGTATGGAGCAAATTCAGACACTGCAATGAATTTACAGGGAGGGAACACATTCACAGTAAGGTCAGAGTAAAAGTTTGAGGAAGATCTTCTAAGGATGCTTCTCCATGAGAGCAGGAGAGGAGGTCACACCTACTCTTTTAAGTGAACGGCTTTTTTTGCCATTTGATCTCTAAGTCAGGTGTTTTGACAGATTTAGATTGAGAGAGAAAATACAAGACTGTTCACATGCTATTTTCTGAGGCATGCTAGAGCATCATGTCCCTGTCTGAAGGGATTTAGATGAGACAGGTAGTTATGGAAGATCTGCTAACACGAGCAAGTTTTTATGTGCTTAAAATTTCCCCAAGGAAACTGAACAGCAGATATGATGGGTTGGACCAACTAGTTCATCTGTGTGGGGATAGGGGAGATTTATTTGCCCTGGACCTTCTATGATTTATAAGGGCCCAGCTTCCTTTCAAATCCTAGAAAATCAGAGACATTAATTTATCTGATTGATCTGACTCCTGGTATTACAAACACAAGAGCTCCTTTATTATGGAAAGGGTGAAGTTCCTTATGCCTTGTTGAACAAGAGAATAAATTCAAAGTTAAAGAAAAATACCTTTGAACACAGGTTGCAGACATTGTGTTTTAAATATTTAAGAGAACCAAGATTAGATATAGACAAAGAAATGGGCCAGAAGAGACTAGAACCCTGCCTTTCCCCAGGTGTTTCTTTCACCCCTGCTCCTTTTCTGGGATGAATGCATTCTCTTTAGGGTGGTCCACATCAGATGTGCCTGACTCTCACACACCTGGGCATCTACATAACAACACTGTCATGTTTCTGTCTCCAGTCAAGATCATGGGTTTGTGAAATATGTTTTTCCAAATTCAGCCTCATGAGGCAGATGTTGCCTAAAACGTAAGTGATCTTAATTTGGTTTTGAAATGGAAGTCTGCCAATGTGCATGTTTGCAAATAGATCCATGGTCAGAACTTTTCTGAGGCAAATTCCAAACAAAAAATTTCAGAATCCATTGTACTGAACCCAATGCTCCAGACATTACTTGCCTGGTACAAAAGACTGGCTATCAAGGATACTTTTATGGTGGAAATGTATCAGGGGATATTTATAAAAATACAGAGAATTTTTGAGGGTTCTCAATAGAAATGCCTTTCTTAAATGAGAAATATAAAATTGTCCAAAATTCTGTATCTTGAAAGAGTAGTTTTAAATACAAAACCATGAGGAAGCAGGACGCTTTCCATTATTAAATTTTATCAAGGCTAGAAATACGACATTTAGGAATGAAATTAAGTCATTGGAAGATGTCCCACTGACCGGAAGGGGATGGCATGAGAAAAAAACATCTTCTTGACATTCCTGAGTATACCAAGTATAGGAACAAGAATAGGAAATGCATAATTCTGTAATATTTTTGAATCTTCAGAGGGGTCCTGTTCTGGACAAATCTAAATCATTGCAGACAAGCTGCAATTACCAGTTCAGAAAGAGTTGTTCAAGATGATTTTTTGTTTTCTTTTGGATCAGAGACCAGTGGGAACATTATTCACAATGTTGACAATTAATGCTGCCCTGGAAGTGTCCGTATCTTCTTCTGCCCTTAAAAATTAGGCAGTCTTTGAATTTGTCACCAGTTCTATATCTTTAAATAATACTTATGTATGTGAAGTGCAACCCTGGTCTGTTGACAAATCCATCCTTCAGTACCCATTTTTCTTCCCAACCAGGATTCCTTGGCAGGGATGTGAAGAATCTCCAAGTCTGTAGTACTTTCTCTTAATGCTTTACATTCTTCAACAAAACTTCCTATAAGAATTTAATATAAGAGACATATCCAGCCTAACATACAAGGAGTTTGACTGCTCTTCAGATTATTTCAGTCTTCATGTAACAACAAATCTCTCATAATTGCTCAGTTGAGTGACTGACAGAAGGAAGGACATGAAATAATATGCTTTTCATGTCAATTTTTATTTTATGGCATAGTGATTGCTTTTTAGCAATTCTGGCAATAAATTTAATTAAGTAGTTTTTCATAATAAACTCCTTTTTGGTCAATTTTTTGGCAATTCAAATATTTCGTGTACTTGTTGCACTATGAGATTCAATATGTGAGGTTGTTTAATTCGTTAATAAAATAGCAAAAATGCAGACTACAAATGTTTATAGAATTAGTTCCTTATCTCTGCTCATGAGACTTCAGATGTTTTGTGGGATTATTTTATGGGTATAAAAATCATATTTTCTGTAAAGATTTCAGGAGCTCTTTCAACTTTGAAGTAGTTTAATGGAAATAGAAAAAAACAGCTTAGAGAAAGTTGAAGTACAGGACTAGGTGTTGAAAGGAGACAACAAGTTATTTGAAGGCTTGAAAAATGTCTTGCAGTGAAAAACTTAATTAGAATTGGCTTTGATTGAATTAGAATTAGAAATTAGAATTAGATTGAATTAGAAATTAGAAATGCTTTGATGCAATGTTTTTCAGCTGATAGTATCTATTCATCAAATTGAAGCTCTGCTAGAAGGGATCAATTTTCATATTTCTGGTTTCAAAATGTTTCCAGCAGTCTCAAAGTTGTTAAAACATCCTCCTTCAACATTTTCCAAATGGAAAAAAACCCTTCAATTTTCAGTTGTAAAAGTCTTCCTCTCGAAATATCACCTAATTATGCCAACCATCCCTAAACTGAGCTGGAAATACTGCAAATCACTCAAAATCAAATTTATTTTTGCTTTCCTCTTTTTTTTCTTAATTTTTATTCATTTCTGGCAGACTGTCAACATTTTCAAGAGTTCTACTTTTTGTCACACTTTGAGAACAGAAAAAAATTTGGCCAGGTTGCCCAACAATTCTTCTGGTTCACTCTCTCAAAGAAGATTCTTCAGTGAGGCCTACCTCTGTATAAATATATTAAATTAGTTTTTGACTGTGTATTGGGTTTTTCTGGCCAGGTTTTGGTAGCAGGAGGAGTTTCTGTGAGAAACTGCTGGAAATTTCCCCCATGCCCAACAGAGCCAAGGCCAGCTGGCTCCAGGATGGCCTAGGCCAAGCCTCCCATACACAGGGGTTGCAGGAAAGCATTTTTAAGAAGGGGGGGAAAAAAATCTGCTGTGCATCAGCAGTTGGAAGAGGGGAGTCAGAATTTGTGAGGACCAGCTCTGCACACAGCAAGGTCTGTGAAGAAAGAGGAGAAGGGGAGTTCCAGGTGTGAGGGTGAGTTTCTTCCGGCTGCAGGTCTTCACTGCTGCAGCCCATGGAGCATCCCAATCCTAAAGCAGATGAATTCCCAAAGGAGGCCATGATCCTGTGAAGAGCTCATCCTGCAGAAGGCTCCTGGCAGAATCTGTGGATCTGTGGAAAGAGAGAGGATCCCTCACTGGAGCAGGTTTGCTGGCAAGACTCATGACCCTGCAGTGGGCTCTGCTCCCAAAGTCCTGTTCCCCGTGGAAGGGACACACTGGAGCAGTGCGTGAGAAGGACTCACACTGGAGTTTGTGCAGGACTGTCTCCTGTGGCAGGGACCACACACTGCAGGAGAGCAGCAGGTGAAGAGTGTGAGGAGTCCTGAAGAGGATGGAGCAGCAGAGATAGCGTGTGATGAACTGATACAGCCTCATTGCCCATCCCTCTGTGCTACAGGAGGGCAGAGGTAGAGAAAGCAGGAATGAAGCTGAGCCCCAGAAGAAGGGAGGAGTGGGGAAAAGTGTTTTATGCTTTGGTTTTATTAGTCACCATTTATTTGAATGGTAATAAACTTATTTCCCTGAATCTGTTTTGTCCATGACAGTAATTGCTGAGCAGTTTCTCCCTGTCCTTATCTTGACCCACAAGCATTTTTGTTATGGTCTGTCCCCTGTCCATCTGAGGAGGGGCCTGAAGAACAGCTTTGACGGGCCTCTGGCATCTGTCAATCAACCCACTACAGACCATTCCCTGGAACTGAGGTCATGCAAGAGCCTCTCTCCTTGCTATTAATGTCTGTCATCTGCTGAAACAGAAGGGCCGCATCCAAACCACCCACTAAGAATGATCATTTTCCTATTCTAATTTCTTATCCATGGCTAGGAATTGGCTGGGAGGGTATGATCGCCCGACTACAACATTTTCTATATGTTTTGCTTTTCTCATGAATTTTCATGAGGAGTGGTCTATAAGTTCAGTGTTTACTACTGAGAGATGCATCTGCATATAATATATTAATAAAGAAAACATTCCCAAATTTTGATCTTCAGCTTTCTATCTTCACCATTCTGCTCCATCTTTGTATCTTCAATTCTCATAAGGGCTAGTGAGGTACATACTGTTTCACGGAGCTAATCCATACCTTTTTGCTCGTATGAAAATCTATAAAAATATACTCAAACCCTTTTTGCACTTTTCCAGTGATTCAGTTTAGTGGCCTGTAGCCTGGAGTTATGGATACAAAGTATTAGCTGTTAAACTGTCAAAACTTGTAACAACGAGCAGAAGCCCTTGCCTGAGGGATATTTAAGCAGGGTTTAGTGAATAATTTTAAGACATATAAAAGGCTCTTTTGAAAAGGAATGGGATATTTTGGTTATAATGCTACAGGATACTGGAAAAATCAAATGGAAGCATGTCACATAGAATAAAACTCACAATTAAGGCTTAACTGGCTATCCTGGTGATCCACCATACCCTAAATCAAAAGTGTGTCCATGGAATTTTGTTGGTATGAAATCTGTTCTCCTATCTTTAGCCAGACTATTGAATATTCTAAGCAGTTTTGGCAGCAAAAGTCAAATACAGGGCAGCAGGAGCAGGCCAGTGTACAGCATGATCTCTGTAAAGCTTAGGGCATTTCACTGTGTTCTCTGAAGCCAGTTGCATTTTCACAGCAGAATTTTAGATACAAATACATCTGTGTTATCTTGATCCGACACAGTCTTGGTCCAGAGCTGACAATTTAACCATAGAAATCTCTTATTTATTATGATAGACTTTATCTTTTACCTATCTATGCCTAAATGCTAGATTTTAAAATGTTTCTGAAGAAGTTGGCACGTAGAGTCATGTGTACTGATAGAAAATGTTAACCGTGGCTTAACTTTTTCGTCAATGTGTTCTTGATGTTCTAAATATATATTCTAAAGAATTAAGCATCAACATCAGCCTTCCTGACTGGAATTAAAGGTGTTGATGTTTTCAGGAGCTGTGTCTTCCACATGAAGCTGGTAAGTAAAGGGATGTGTACATTACTCATAAGGAGAAGGCTGTCTACATATGTGCTTGTTTTCAAAATTAGAAATCTAGATTTGGGAACAGAATTCTCATGTGTTTGCTTTAAATCTCAGTGAGGATATTTGTTGTTCGATTGTAATAACTTTGCTTTAGCAAAGTAGGTCAATATTTCTTTCACCTACTGACCTCAAAGTCCTTAGCCAACAATGGCTGGGAGTTTTGGGGATTGTTTCCTTACTTCCTGGGAAGGAAACTTCCTGAGAAGGATGTCTGAGTATGTGGTGAGTGGTACACATACTGGCCCTTGGCCTGAACAATTAAAGGAATGTTTGTGAAGCAGATATTAGAAAATAATAACATCTAAGAGGTACAGGCTTAGATATCAAAAAGAAAAACAACAACAAAAACACCAAAACCTCACAATCTTAAATAGAAAGCTTTAAAGCTTTCTTTAAAGCTCTACACAAACATAAATTTTTAAAAAGCTTCTATCTCCTTGCCCATATCATATTTTAACTTATTTTATTTTTCTCTGCATGTGTGTCTGTCACGATGATTTTTGCTTTCTAATTCCTTGCAGACGTCTCAGTCAGTCTCTTAGCAGTCGTCGTCAGTTTCTGCGGGCTCGCCTTGCTGGTAGTCTCGCTTTTTGTCTTTTGGAAGCTGTGCTGGCCCTGCTGGAGGAGCAAACCTCTCACCTCCAACGCCAGTAATGTCCCGCAGAGCAACTCCAGCGCTCCTACGGAGGTTTTGGAGAACAGCGAGAAAAAGGAAGTTAAAGAAAATGGGAAAGCCACGACCAAGGTACTGGAAGCTGCGCTGAAAATCAGCCACACTTCACCTGATATACCAGCAGAGGTCCAGAACGCGCTGAAAGAGCACCTGATCAGACATGCTCGGATGCAGAGGCAGATCACCGAGCCCACGTCCTCATCAAGGTAAGTCAAAGGCACCCGCGTTTGTGGCACCTTTCCCAGGCACACTGCTGAACATTCCCAGGATCCTGGATTCTTCACAGGTTTCTTATCAGTTACGGGTGAAATGTCAGCCATGTGAATGTGAAGCCACATTGTTCTTTGGACAGAATATTCTGAAATATTTAGTGTCCCTTCAGTTACATAATCATTTTAACATATGAAAGTGAAATCTACATCTTCTACTACTTTGTAAAGATAGATGCTGCTACTTTAAGCATTTCCCTTTTGGGTTTTGATTACAGAAAAACATATTTCAGTGTTTTTTTAAAGAACCGCAAATCTAGATTTTCACAGAGATCTTTTTTTATAGATGTATCAGTTGTTTTCAAGATGAAAGATTCTGTCTCAACGAAATAAATGATAGACTCATTTTTGATGGCACATTTCCTGAATACATGGTTTGCTGATTACAAAGGAATTAAAATTCCAGTCTAAAAATACAGATCCTTATGGGCTGATGTTAAAGCTGTCTAGATTCCATGTAAGCCTATAAATAAACGACAAGCACACAGCATTCCTTAGTAGTTTCTTTAGTATTAAAGTGGAGGACACAAACTTTAATGTTGCATTAGGTGCCACTTTATATTGAAAAGCAGTGAGGACGTGCAGGGACCTATAGATTCAAACGGGATTTCTTCAAACATTGTAAGCAAATTTAATGCATGGAAACAAACAATTAACTGCAAAGATCAAATCCTGAAATTGAAAAGGGATTGTTTTACAAGCAAAGATTGGGAAAATTAAGGCGAAAAGAGGCACTTGAAGTATTGTGTAATGCCATAAGTTACAGTACAGATACTGTGTAGGAAGTAGCTTTTTGCTCAAAATGCCTTTTGCTAAGGAAACACATGTTACCAATTAAAAAAAAAAAAAAATTTTTTAAAAAAAAAAAAATCCCAAAACCAACCAAATGAAAAAACCCACCAAACCCAAAGAAACAAACAAAAAAATAAAGGCTCACATTCACAATAATTAGAGGCAGAAGGAGGCGAAGACACGTTCTTTACACTGAGTGGGCACACACTTTGCTGGCCCCCTGAGACACCTAAAGACAGTGTTTGGCCAGCTTAGTGCACTTGTTGTGGCAGTGAGTGCTCAAGTGCTTTTTCTCAGCTATTCCGATCTCAGAGAACAGCCAACAAGAAGCCACAGGAAGCTCCCAAAATGAGACCACTGCAGCCAGAGGAGGTCTGACTGACTTTAGCAGCCAAAGCATCTCCTGAATTATGAGACTGTCCAGCTGGCTTTAAACCACATTACCCTGACTATGCCTGATTCCTGCTACTGTATCCATCTGCTCAGAACAGGAGCACAGTATGCAAACCACACTGAGGAACATTCCCACAAGACTTGGATAATTCTGAACTTGTAACTCTCACACTAAACACAGAGGAACAAAAATTGGTACAGTTTAGCGTGACAAGCCCATTACCCAGCTCACTGCTTCCTAAAAGGATATTAACTGAAAGAGTTTTATCCATCAAATCCAAGTATTCAGACTGTCTGTCCTCCTAAATAGACAGAAGAAATAACTGGCTGGCAAATGAACTTGAATAGTCCCAGTGGCACTCTAGGGGAAGAGAGAAGTTCCAGGGATATGCTCCAGATCTACTTCAGGCTGTGAAAATATTCTCACAGGTCTCTAGAGTGATTTGGATTGGGATCTAAATGAATACAAAATATTTGTGAAGCCAAGGACACTTTTAAAAAAGTGAAATCTCCTTTCAATACCAGTCTTTCTGCAACCTTGTAAGGGAGGTTTCTTTTTATCTTGTCAAGATTATCAGGGTTAAATCTTCTCTGAAAGGGACAGTTCCTGTACTTTGAGTAACTGATTGTCCCAGCACAGCCAGTCAGTAGCAGGGTGCTTGGAAACATCGCCTTCTTTTTGAGTTTGGTGAAAAATTCTTCATCCTTTTACAAAACATATTTAGAATGACACGTGCCTTAAAAACTGCCCAGAAATGGTGATCTTCCTGTTTGTAAATGCATTTTATCTACACCCTTCCTGTCTTAGGGGGAATTCTAATTTAAGAGCCCATATGAATTGCTGCTGCCAAGAATATCACGTATGAGAATAAGGCTGGACATTTAGACCAGGTTTCTGAATTATTCCTTATTGTGAATTAACCTCAGCTGGCAACAGTGTACCAGCAAAATGACTGAAACCTGACTCTGGTGTCTTTGACTGGGGGCCTCCAAATAAAAAGGCGCTAATGGCAGATGCAGAGGGAGCACAACTCCTCTTGCACCATCTTCAATGCTACACTGTTTTGTTGTCCTCAGGAGCCCCGAGGGATTCAGATGCAGCCTCTCCTAAATGTATTCCATTGACAAAGGATCTTAGAGAAATGTTTGCTGTCTGGATTGTCTCCTGTACACTGATCTCACCTAAGCTGAGGCAAATTAAAGGGTTGTAACCAGTCCTATGATGGGTTCATGCAGCCATCAGCTCTTAATTAAATAAATGAAATTGTATTAAATCATTGTAATTGAAGCGTGAGGATTTTAATAAGCCAATCGAAGCAACAATCAAATGTGCCTGATCACATTTTTAAACTGTACATTTAACACAGAGACATTTTAGAATGGGAAAATTTTACATTTCTGTTTAGTCATAACTACATATTTTTCATAGTCCCTGATAATATGAAAAGATCTGTTTGTTAAAAGCTTTTTAGTCCTTGACACCAATTAACCAATACACTACAGCAGAAGAACTGCAGCAGTGATGCTCATTTGCAAATAATTTTGCTCCGTGTTATTGAGAACCACTCTTTCCCATACTTCATGATATTATTTTGCAATGTAGTTTATTGCTTCTATGAAAATCCACTCTTCAAACCTGTATTTTCCAAGAACATGCATTTTGCTATTTAGCATCAGCTGGAGAGGAACATGTTGAGCCAGTCAGTTCCCAAGAGGTACAAAGGCAAAAGTGGGGTGCTTGGGTTTGTTAAGGTTAAAGAAAAACAAACATATCTGTTGATTTTAGTGCTTGCAAGAAGAGAGGAGGTTTTATTCTGTTTAAATACCACCAGTGATCATGCCCTTTTCTGGATTTGGACCAAAAGATTGCTCTAATGTCACCTAGGAAAAGTTAGACCCGAGTCACCCCTCATAAATCTCAAATCATAGCATAAATCAGCATCCTATCCTTCCCTTTTTTCAAAGATGTGGCAGTCTTACTGAGCTAGAAATCAGCTTCATAGTGTCATTATGCCCACGAAATTACAGTTTTATATTAGATTTACATACTTTGCTATCACTCGAATTGCATTTGTTCTGTTATGGAAGGCAAGTCTCCTACAGAGTGCTGCACATAAGAGCCAGTAGAGATTGAAGTACCTGGATTTGCAGATGTTGGTAGCTCTGCCACATTTTAACAACCTGGTTTTCTGACATCCTTGTATTTCATTATCATAGTCATTAATCCCTTTGTTAATGCAGAACAAAGGAAGATAAATATGTTGCCATGACAACAATGAAACATCTTAATAATTAACAGACCAATTAGCTGTCTTGGTGAAATGCTGTGACTCAGAACAGATACTAGGCACTGTATAATTAGGACTTTGGCCTACTAGAGCAAAAGTGCTGCTGATTTCCACAGGGAAGAGCCATACAAATGCATTCTTTTTTACAAATGCATTCTTTTACTTAGTGACATCTCACAACAATTCAGTAGAGGATCTGAAGTGCAAGAAGTCTGAAAGTTTAAAAAAAAGCTGGTACTTTAGAAATCATAGATTTGGGGTCTTATATATTGCTTTTGCTCACATTAATCCAGATTGTCAAAAATGCAAGAAAAGTTGAAGAACAGAGAATTTGTCATGTACCTGGTTTTGCTCAAACTGATGTTGTACAATCAGCCTTACTGCTTCCCCTGCAAAGGCAGTTCTAGTAACTTGTGTACAACAGGGTTTGCATGCAATACCCCCATGGCAGGGGGATTGAAACTGGATGGTCCTCTCCAGCTCAATTATTCTATGACTCTGTGCCCGTCTGGGTATCTCGGTAGTACAGTAGTACACTCAGTAAGGCCTCTCTGCTCAGGTTTCCTTAGCATTGACAGAAGTAGCAGTAACACAGGTCTTCTTGGACCTCACTATGGGTAAAAGATTCTAGAAATATAGTGCCTAAACGGCTGCCTGCCCAGGATTTTATTGCACTACATTTTGGGTGGAGTTCAGCTTCTTCCCCATGTTTTGGCACACCCATGAGGTTGCACTTCTTGGAGAGCAACAGCACACAAACAGTTGTGAAACTCCCTGAGGACAATATTCTACTTTTCTAACCAGTCAGGGCCTTTTCATTCCTCACTCCATTCCAAAACGGACATTAGACACTATGAATTCAGGGAGTTTTAACATTTAAGAGAGAAGAAAATCTTTCAATTTGTTGATCTGTAAAGAAAGAAAGAAAGGCAAAGTGTGTTACAAGATGGGCGTATTGTACATCTAAATTTGATATCCAAACACCTGGATTTGTTTGAGCTGCTTAAAGTCTAGGCTATGAAGGTCTCCCTGCCCTGTTCTTGTGTTGAGCTAGGACTGCTCTGTGCACCTAGCAGGACTGAAACAGCTGAAAGAGAAAACATTCTTGTCTATTATTTAATAGCTGCAAATTACCCTCTTGTATCTCTGCTCAGCTGAACTGCTGTAGTTTTGTGCTTCATGCCTTCTGCAATCTCTTCACTTACAGCAAAAATACAAATAATATCTATGAAATGAGTCCTGGTTGCTTTCAAATGGACAATTTGCATTTCTGATTTAAAGAAGGAAACAGGCAGCTGTGACACCTCTTGTTTTCAGAACACACCACAGAGAAACCAAGCAATAAGGCAAGGGTACATGTGGCATTAATAAGCAATTGATGGCAAAAAGCAGAGGAAATTCTGACAATTGGATTGTTCTTTAATGGCAACTAAGTGTGCCCACAGGAGGAAGTGGTAATCTTCTGCAGCACACATTGTTGGGGTAGGGAAGTACCGTGGAAATGTGAAAATGCCTACAAAACAAACTGGATAGTGTATTCATAATGGCATCTGCTGATGATAAATGCTGTGAAGCTTTTTAAACCAGTATTTTTATAATACTCTAAGGTTGTATGCCAGGGGTTTGATTTCACTCTTAGTAGGAACGGGGCAACTTTCCATTCGGAGCCAAGATGAGCCAAGCCATTATGAGCCAAGATAAGCCCATAAATACATATGTTTATGCAACATTGTATTCAGAATTGCAAGGAATTTAACATACTGTTTCTTGCTAGTGGTACAGGAATCAGCTTTTTAATACACTGCACAGCAGACCATGAGAACAAAAGGGAAAAAAACAATGGCAGAAAATTGTTGACAGAAATGCATTGCAGACAGAACAAAATAGTCCCAGTGCTTTTGGAGAAGGCAGCCTGCACCTCAGTGTAGCAGATACCAAACAGGTGAATATAAAATTTTGTAGGACGGCAAAGCACTATGCTAAAAACCTCCAGACACAGCTCTGCATTTCCCTTTCAGGCACCATCATCAGTGTGAAGGCTGGTAAATATTTAGTTCAAAAACCACCACGGAATACCTCCAAAAACCAGAAAGTACTGATGAAAATTCCACAAGTGCATTTCCTTTTCTGTGTGACCATACTTTACTCAGGTCCTAGCAAAGTATGATCATGCAATGTTGGAACTGCCAACTTGTTCTGTGAAAGAACATGAATTCAGTTTCAGCTGCATAGTCTGAAAGAGTCTGAAAGCAAAGTTATAAATGTATTTATTTCTGGAACAGTGGGTGTCCCCTGGACCACGAAATTAATTCTGAATGATCATTTCCTCTCAAGGATGCTCTAACACTTGCAAAACACTGAAGGGGGTGTGGAGTGGATTATTTTTAAATTCTTTCAAAGAGAGGAGCCCTCACTAATTTGTTCTTATATTTTCTATTGAGAGATGATCTTTTCTCAGAGAAATAACCATGGCTTGTTTTGTGTGTGTGTGTCTGTGTGTGTGTGTGTGTGTGCAGGCACAATTCTTTCAGGAGGCACTTGCCAAGGCAGATGCAAGTGTCCAGTGTTGATTTTAACATGGGGACAGACCCGGTTTTGCAAAGGGGAGAGACCACAACCAGCATTGGGAGAATAAAACCAGAACTCTACAAACAAAAGTCTGTGGATTCTGATGGGCAACAAGAAGATGTGAAAACATGTGGAAAACTTAACTTCACTCTCCGGTATGATTATGAGAATGAACTTCTGGCTGTCACAATTGTCAAAGCCTTAGATCTGCCTGCTAAAGACTTCACAGGAACATCTGACCCCTACGTTAAGATTTATCTGCTTCCAGATAGGAAAAAGAAGTTTCAGACACGAGTTCACAGAAAGACATTAAATCCTGTCTTTGATGAAACCTTTCAGTTTCCTGTAGCCTATGATCAACTCAGCAACAGGAAATTGCATTTCAGTGTTTATGATTTTGACAGATTTTCTAGACATGACATGATTGGGGAAGTTATTCTTGATAACCTTTTTGAAGTCTCAGATCTCTCCAGGGAAGCCAATGTATGGAAAGACATCCACTGTGCCACCACAGTAAGTAATGTGTTACAGAAGCATTAACATCATATTTTCATTTCTCTTTTGGAGTTTTTGGCAGTGTACCCTGTTTATCAGCGGAGTCCAAAATAAAAAAAAATAAAAAGAGGGATTATCAATATTTGCCTTTGAACACAGAGAATAATACTTGGGAAGATATAAAATTTAATTACCAAAAAATCTTCTGGGAGCATACTGTCATCTTTATGGCTCACTGTGTGTATATAAATTACATTTATTAATGAAATGCTACATCATTCAAGTCATTGCTTAGCCAGACCTAATAATATTTTCCTGTTAGCAAAACACCTTGTCCTGCAAAATGACCATCTGTTAAGAAAAAGGGCCCCATCTTATCCTGCTCTTTTTAGGAAATTTCCATAGGTTAAAAATCTTGGTAAGGAAAAGAGGCTGAAAGTGCTTCAAGTGTAAAATGTTTTTTCTGAAAGCACTGTGCTTAGGGTCCCCAGTAGTTGTATCTGCATTGCTGCTGGTTGCTAGGAAAACTCAAGAGGCACAAGCAAAAATAATTAGGAAACAGAAATTAATTTGTTTATTACTGCAAGCAAGGAAAGGATGTGCACAGGTGACAGGATGAATGACAGGCTATCAGAGAACAGCAGTCTCCAGACATTGCTTTATTAACCTTGATTTCCAAACTCATCACCTCTGGCTGGGATTTGAAGTGGGAAAAAAAAATAAATAAATAAAAAAAATAAAAACCTGTTAAAATAGTGAGGTGTAGGGTGTCTGTTTTGGTTTTGGATTTGGTTTCAGTTTCTTTTTAACTAGCATGCTATTTGTATAGAAGTTTTCCCATCCCTGGTTCTGTGAGTGTATCCAAACCGTGTGACTCATGCCAGGGCTTTGGCATGGGCTGGATTTCTGCACGGGGATGAACAGAGGACAGACCATTGCTACACATAAATGACAGAAGCTTCACACCATCCCTTCTCTGCAGCCAGAGACTTCCCATGCCTTTGTCACCAAACACTTTCACGGTGTTCATACCTGCCAGACAGACAGCTCTAGGTCTGCATGATTAGAAGGACGAGGAGCACTGATAATGGCCTCACCAATTTCAGCATGAGCACTGTGATCCCTGGGAAAGGAGAAATACCAGAGAGTGTAGAATAGTGGAGGCAGTTTTCAAATGTGAATTCACAAGAGCAGCTATTTATTTCAACTGCTGGGTCTACCAAACTGCTCTGAACAGCCTTCAGCTGTTCACCTCAGGAAATCTGAATCTCTGTATGCTTAGTTTGATCAAATTCAGATTTAAGGTAATTTTAAGAATTGTGTTCTCAAGCTTAAAATGGAATCTGTGTTTAAGGTCTTGGAATAATAGTCCAAGTAAACATTTTAAAAAATTTCTTCTAGCTTTGACATTGTGTTTAATACTTGAGTAATTATTTAAAAGCTCACTGGTCAGCAGGTGTATATGTGAGATTTTTAACTGATAACTAGAATGGTTTCAGCAAATAAGAATCTCTAGACTGCTCATAACTGGTTTTGAGCAGATTGAAATGCCATATCAGATCATGCATTTGGGATTGATACTAATACACACATGGATGAAAATGGTTGCTAATCTTGGTACTGGACCCTAATTCAAGTTTCTTCCTCATTAATGGTTAGTGCATGCAATTTTAGTGCCTAACTTACTCTACTGGTGTTTTCATCTCTGTCAAGTTTAAGAGGAAGCATGAGGTTTTTGGATTTCAGCCTTTTGATCGTATAGTTTAAAGTACTGCATGTGTATGAAAAGGTTGTCTTCACTTAAACCATCAGCAGTAAGCACATAAAATTGAGATATCTTCTAGCATTGGGTAACCTCATCAGCTTTCGCAATACTTACCCTATTCTCAGAAAATTATGTAAGAAACTGGCAATTGATTTTTTTCTCCAGGAAAAATGAAGCCTTCCTAGACGATGTCCAGTAACTGTATGTGCAGTGTGCTGCCTTGTGTTTAATTTGAGCAGTTTTATGAAGAAGTAATACAGGTTCTGCCATTTCAGAAACTGTAAATTGAGAGAGCCAAACCTTCACAGGATTAAATGTTGTGTGAGGTGTTAATTAGTGAGGACTTACTGTCTTTAACACCAGATATGAAGTTTACTAAAGTCACTAACTAACAGGTAAATTATTAATGTTGGCCAGAGTCAACTGAACTTTGATAAGCCTTGAAAGATTCAGCTGGTTCTACAATTGGTGGAAAATAATTCTAATCCAAGCAAACATTCTTTGGTGTTCCTAGAAATCTTTGCAGGGTGTGTGAGTGGAAGAGGCCATACCCGCACAGTAGACCCCAGGAACCAAGATGCCATTCTGCAAATATATTTCTCTCATGCTTTTTACTTCTTCACTTTTGCTCTGTTTTGTTGTATGTTCTGAGAAGCTTTTTGTCTCTGTTCAGACATGATTCCTACATCCAGTGTTCTGCTCATGCTGTTGCTAAATGGTAGATGTGGAAAATAAGAGAAGGGATAGATCAAAGAATTAGTCCAAAACTTAAAAAACAGTGGAAGCAGCCTCTCCTCAGCTGTGAATCTTTTACATCTCTTCCACAGTCAAGAATTTTCTACTCAGAAGTTAAAATGAGGATAAAAACAATTCCTATTACCAGTGTGAAGAGAATCTATTCTTATGACACCAAACTCTGCAGTCTTAAACACTACTAGTGAGATTTACCAAGAAAATGGATTGCAACATTTTGCCTGTGAAGGAAATTGCCACAGGAGAGCAGGAGATTCTTTGTTATGCAATAACTCTTTGTCAGTAGCTAACATAATTTTTTAAAATATTTTCTTGCACAACCATAAAGAGTCTTTATTTGGTACAGGAAATGCAGTCTGGGAAAATCAGACTGGATGGTCGCACTGAGTCCTTTTGGCTCTAAACCCAGTGACTCTGGCTCTAAACTCAGTGACACTGACAGTTTTAATAGACTTTGCTCCTAGTCATAATTTGAAATTATTCTATGGAAGTGCAGGATTAGCCCACACACACTCATTTTTCTTCTCATTGTTTTCAGAAGCTGATATTTATTCACATTTTATAGTTTGGATTTTTACCTTTATTTTTTCATTCAGACCATTGTTGCTCTGTTATATATGGTGTTGATAACGTACCATGGTTTATAATATGTAACTTGTGCCTGTTTTAAGGGCTGAAGTATATTACTTTCTTAGTATTAGATCATTAACGTAAATTAGACCAAAATCAGTAGAGTAAGAAAAGTATCCTAGATATCTGATATATCCCCAAATTTTGCTTGTACATGGGTGATTGACTTTTCAATTAATAATCCATCACTTGCTTCTGCTCACTTGATTAATTATAAAATTAAAAAAAAAAAAAAGTCAAGAGGCAGCTTTAGACTACTTGTGAAGGTTGTCCAGTATATTGGAATACTGTAATTCTCACTACACTTGAGAAAATTAATTCATAACATTAGAAGCAAACAAATATTATCAAATGGATTGTTTAATCAACACATGAGGCTTCTATTTTTGTAAAGTAGTTTTAAGTTTTGCATACGTTTCTGAGGTTTTGTTACTATCAAAATAGACTGCATACTTTTAAAAAAGAAAACTCCTTTTTTTGGAATTGCAGACAAGCACTTCAAATATTCAATGTCTTAAAATTTTCTAGGCAAGAAGTCCACTGCTTGTGATCCAAAAAATTTCTTCATGTAAACATTTATTAAGTTCCTATAACACTTTTAAAAATTATCACCTGCTTTGGAAATTTCCTCTAATACTGCTGCCTAAAACTATTGGCAAGTCACTGTCAGAAAGACTTTTTTTTTTTTTTTCTGGAGGTATACTGTGAAGTCTGTTAGAGTAAGCAATTATAGGAAACTATGCAGAAGAGACTTTGAGCTCAGAAGTTAGAGGGAAGCCATTTCCATTTCCAACAGTGGTATTCTCTTGGAAATCTTAGTCATCAAATTGTTGGGTACTTGTAGCCTCTTGAATGATCTCATGTAGACAGATGGAACTTGATTATTATTTAGTTCCCCAACACCAGGCATTTCAGTGCTGCAGTTTGCTCATTTGTGAAGTGGAATGTAAAAGCAGATTTTGTAAGGACATAGTATCATATGATGTCTGTGGTGCATGTTTGCTGTTTCTAAAGCAACTGGAATATAATTAATCACTGGGAAAGAGAGAAGTGGTTAAATATATATATTTTTAAATAAGTAGGACACTAACATTTGTCTCAGTTCATTTATATCAAACACTTGCCAGAGCAGGAAATAACACAGGTAATTCTGCTGGCTGTTAGCCTCTGTTATGGAAATAGATTCTGCCCATTTCTTCATCAAACAAAAATTAAGCTCAACTCTGAATTTCACCCAGAACATAATCTTTGCTTTGTTTTCTCCATATGTCCTGTTTTGTAAGTGGACAAAGTTTTAGACTTTTCCCTGAGTAAGATGATTGTGGTAGAGAACTGACAGAGGTGCTTTTGTAGCCCAGCCTTGAGGGATTTTAAAGATTGTTCTGTTTTTTAGCATTCAAAGGGCAGCACTATGAGGAAAGATTTCATCATCAGCAAAGTAGTGGGCTAAGCTCTACATGAATATTTTGGGAAATGCACCTAAAAGGTTTAACAGAGCCTTAAACAGGTGTGAAACACTCAGAGCTTGTCGGTGTAGGAACATTTATCGTCTCTGTAGTGGGAACAGCTCCTTCTAAGCCAAGAACTGTTGGCACTTGTCATTTCTGCTCAGGGCTAGTGACAGAAGGGATCCATGTGACAAATGCTGCTGCTGAGCAGATGAGAGACCACTCTGGATCAGTCCTTAGAGGCAACATTTTGGAGACCTTCATTTATGTTTGGAACTGCTTTAGGTCTGGTTGATAACTAGAAAAGGCAATGGAGAAAGGGTGGGTTTCTGTCCAGTTACTGAAGGCAGGGAAGGGTTCTATTATCATTATTTAGTATTTCTTTTCATTTGAAAGAACAAATTATTTGAATGTTTTGATTTTCTAGAGGTAAACTGCTACTTTTACTCTACCCTAAAAGTAATAAACATTAGGTGAATGAAGGGCATGGTTCCCTCAAGGGATTTTAATATCTCTGCATCCAGACAGGGCTGTGGCAGCTGCAGGTACATGACTTGTCTGACCTGCTGTGCCCTGAGACCTCTCTGAGTTTCTCACTGCAAAGTCTCTTTGCAGACATTGCACTGCAGCTTCAGAAAAGCATCTTTCTGTGGAAGGCCATACACATTTTGGTTCATTCTCCTGTCACAGTTAGTTCACAGTTCACAGTCAGTTCACAGAAACACCTCTCTTCTCAGCTGTTCTGAGGCAGGAATGGGCTTCCTTGCTGCCTGGTGACAACCCCCCGGGTGCACAGGACAGATGGTTCTGTACAGAGGAAGCAGCTCTATGAGCACTCAGGAGGTTTCCAAGGCACTACTGAGGGCATTCTACAGTATCAGAGAGTCCTTCCTCTGCCATCAGGGCTGCAATCAGCAGCAGAGCTTACCCAGAGCAATCAGGTCGACAGGCTCAGACAGGCATTAGCCCTCCACAAGCAAAAGACACAGCCATTATAGAGCAACAGGCCCCACTGTTTCCATACTGTCTTCCACAGAGGCAAGAACAAACACAAACTTAATTGATTCATTTCCCAGGGCAACAGCTCAGTCAGGAACTGGTGCTGAGAGGAATGAAAGAGCTGGGTTTCATATGCAAAGAATAACAGAAGACAAAAATAAATATTAGCACTGGGGACAAGGTTTCCAAAGGAAAGTCCCCTCAAGAGGGGGTAGAATTAGCTCTCCAGTCTGAGCTTCACAGAACTTTTAATAACTTCTATAATAGCAAGGGTACCATCATATTCTAAATGCATAAATGAGACAACAGACTGGTAGATTTCTGTTCTATCTTTCTAGACTATTCTTTTCTATCACTCTTTTAACTCTTGATATACATCAAAACCAGAAATACCTTAATATATTCTTAGCTAATTTTCTCAGGAGACAGGTTTTCTTTCTCCTTCCATCCAACTCCCAACATTCACTGTTATATTTTATCCCTGATTCTTGAAGTTTAATGTCGGTAGCTTTTATTGGAAAGCCAAAATAAATATAATAGCTTTCTAAACAGAGAAAGAGAAATCTGTGCTGTGGGGGAATTTTCTTCCTGCAATATTCAAGAAATCCAAAGGTCTAGCTCTGCCAACACATTTTTCTTTAAATTTGCATACTATATAGAAAAAGAGTTTTCAGTGTTATTCAAGGAAACAGCTAAAAGTCTAGAAAAGCAAATGCCTGAGTACCTTCTTAGGTAGCTAGAAAATTTCTATTAATATTTATTACTGTCACTTGCTCAAAATATAGCAGGAAAAAAGGAGAATAAAATTTGCAAATAATTTGTTTAGAAAGCAAGTAAAAATGGAATTCATGCTGTGGTTAGTTTTTTTTGTTATGCTACTCTTACATGCAGTCTTTAAAACATCATTCCAATTCCAATTAATAGCAAAGTAGTTCCAGATATTAAAATTGAGATTAAGAACAAAAATTGTTACTTTAGATTATGACAACCAGAATGATAAAGTACCAACAAGAAATTTTTTGAGGGAATCTAATTTCTACTGCACTATTAATTATGCAGACACTTGTTATTTTAATCATGGAAATTAATGACAGACTAGTAACAATAAAAGCATGCAAATTTTCCAGTTCCAGTACACATAGTTCATTGTAAGAATACATAGAAAGTTGCTGTTTTGAGATTTTTGCTTGAATTTCAAAACTTGAAAAACTAGTGGAAAAGAAGAAGAAACAAACATCAGTGAAAAAATGGTCTGAAGTTCATTTGTAACTCAGAAATGGCACCTTTTCTTCATATAAGCTTTTTACTCCCGCTCTCATAAGAAATCAGTTAAGATGTTGGCATAGAGGAGGGAGAATATGAAAGGTACTAGACTATCAGTATAGGCAATAAACAGTTTTTCCTGTTCAATTTCAGAATTATGGGGGTTGATATGTGTGTAGAAACTACCCTGAACATGGAAGGATCTATGGCCACCTTCCCCACTGAACTTGTGAAGGTTCCTAGTTAAAAGTTGTCTCTTTTATTGAATTAAGTGGAAACAACGGAGAAAACTGATTGGAGTAAGTGGCAGCACAGCTTTTTCCAGCAACAGAAGTCCAAAAACCTCAATCAGTTTGATTGATGCTCCCCTGCAAGTTCTCCAAACTTCTCCTCACATCCCTTTCCTTTTATCCATATTGTGAGTGAGGAGCACAGCTTCTGTAGAATGTTGCATTTTTTACAGGCATATGTGTGAAAATGAGAGCACTAGTGTCCACTGGACACTAATAGAATAAGGAACTTTTTATTTCTGACTCTGCCAATTCCTGGACTAGTTTCCCAAGAGCCCACAAAGCAGAGAATGTGGACAGATCCTAATGGATCCATCCTAATGGAAGTAATGGGAAAGAAAATATTATTAGCACATTCATTCACATGGCTACCAATGCGGTATGAGAATTATGCTATTTTAAAAAAATCTGCATTCGGTAGCTCAAAACCCACAAAAATTATCAGAATAACTGATATGTGCATATGAGATAATTGTTTGGGGTTTGGGTTTTTTTTTATTCAAGACATAGCATACCAGAAAATTGATGGGATAGAGGTAAAATGGTAGCTATGAAAGTAACTGAAGCTGGTAGAGTGCTGGCCACTGTTTCAGGTCCTTAGGACTGTGTGATGGCTGGTGGATACAGATGGGAAATGAGAAGAGATATGAAGTGTCAACAAATGCTTTCATTTGCATAAGTGCAGCTGTGCTCAATGCTGGTTTTTCTAGAATTTTCTGTTATTGGAAGCCAGTTGGAGGCAATCATTACAAGCATCCATAAAGCTAGCTGATAATTGAAACCCAAATTTAGTCCAAGAAGAAAAAGAAAAACTCAAAATAGGTCTATAAAAGAGATGAAGTGTCATGGGAGTTATCTAAGTCGTGTGTAATTTTTGGAAAATATGTGATACAAGTAAGGCAACCTGAGGATTATTTTAAAATATGCACAAATTACAGCCACTGAATTGTGTCTTATGAGTTGGGTTTTGTAATGCAGATGGGATTGTTGGGGGCAGTCTGGGCCTTAGTTTCTTCAGGTTTGCTTGTATTGAAGGGTTCCTGTCAGATTACTTGTGTCAGCTTAATTATCTAGTGTATTATAAAGTGAGAAAACTGTGAATTTTCCATAGCACTGAGTTTCTAAATTAAATTGAATCACATATTTAAATCTCTGCTAAGATTGATAATGTTTAAGGATCCAGAGACTTTAAAATATGTTACTCATGATAATCAATATGATTAAAAAAGACTGTCGTGAGAAGTTTAAATAAAACAAACAATATATAAGTATAATTTTAATCTTAATTCTTCAAAAAAATTTTAGAACTTCACACATTCACACTCCTGTATGAAGAAGGATCGTCAGTCTTGGCAGATACTCAGAGCAGAAACTGCTTTTCTCTGTCCCTCAATAATGTGCTGAAGAGTAACAACTGAGTGAGTTTGGGAAGCATTTTGAGCAATGCTTCTTCTAAAGTATTTAAGTCATAGTACATAGTCCTGTCTGTATTGTGCTTTATCAGCTGAGTTCACACAAATCTTTGACTGTCTATCCAATTTCTCTTCAAAAAGAAATAATAAAACTCTCAAGTTCATACTCCCATCTTCCAAAATTATTTTTTCTTTATTCAGTTACACAATCCATTTCTCTGAAGAAGAAAAAATTAGATCATCTTATGGGCTACCCATGGTGTTTCGTGATCCAACCCATCTTTGTCACCTCTCTCAACATAGACCTTAGATAACTTTGAAGCACTGAAATTCAGGGAATTCTATTTTCTTTTCAAACAAAAGAGTGGGATCTGTTTGATATGAGAACATCATATGGATATGAGAAACGATCAGACTGAACTCAGAGAGTAATGCCAGTAAGAGAAGCTCTGTGTTCAGATATGTCAAACCGTAAAATACGAGACATCATTTTCCACTGTAACTAATGAGTGGAAAGAATCACCATTCATTTGTTCAAGTTTTTTTTATTTTCTGAAATAGAAAATTGAGTTTGGTAACTTAATATGTGGCACAAAATTCTGTACTCTTTGTGGAAAAGAAAGGGACAGGTCAAATAGCTGTATTTGTCCTGTGTGAACTGAATGAAATTCTGAGAAATCTGAAATTCTGACAAGCATGAAATTTGCCCACAGTGCATGTTTACATGCTCATCAAACTAGTAATTGTCAAAACAAAATCCCAGCAAAATGACTGAATATGTGAATTGACCAACCTACACAAAACTCAATATTTTATTACTGCTGCAACAGAGACTTTAAAGCTATTCCAAAACTGTATTCTTCAATCTAGTCTGCAATTCAGGTGGAAAAAAACAATAACAAAACAAAATACAAAAAACCCACACCCCGAAGCTGCAATTAAGTCCATCTTTACTCAAAAAAAGATGTGAAATACTTGTTTCAATTTAGACAGAGTATTAGCCTGAAGGAAATCAATAAAACTGTTCATATAAGCAGCTGAAGAATGTGAACAAGAAGCCCAGTCTTGTCTTATGACTGTAAACAATGTATTTGTCATCTACACAGTAATCATTATTTTAATATGTTTCACTTAAAAATATGTTATGCTTGCCTTCTGCTGCTAGAAAAGCTGTACCATAAATCCAGCAGCTCTCAAGTGAATTTGTACTCTCAGGGTAACTGTAGGTTTAACAGAAAAAATATTGAAGATGAGATGTTAAAAATAAGCTTTCTAATATTAGTAAAAAAAAAAAAAAAAAAAAGTCCTTTAAGATCACATGAGCATGCTTGAGAGTGACTGCCTTACAGAGTGGCTTCTTTACATGCCCCTTACAAATTCACATTCTAAGTTCTTAATATGCAATTTTTGGAGGGGTGGGGAGGTAGCAAAAGTGTATATAAAATTTAGAAGACTTTAGAACACAACAAACATCTCAAAGCCTAAGCTTTTGCAGTGTTAGGATAATTGTATAACTGTGAAAAGGAAAAAATAGGAACTGGTAGAACCTCTTCCTTAGGTCACGCATCTCAAGTATTTTTACATCTAAACTGCAACATCCTAATGCATGAGTACTTAGCACATGGTGTCGATATAGAACCTGTCTCTTTGTGAGGATTATTAACATTCATATAGACCCTTTCTATCCTTCTGAGTATATTACCCTCCAAAATGTTGTTTTTGAGAAAGGAAAGCTGTAGGTGCTACTTCTTTACTTTGCTTTTCTTCTGAAACAGAACGCCTCTCAAAGCAGTAAAGAGAGCAACTTTTACAAGCATGTTCTTCTTTTTGAAGCACTTAGACAGGATTAGCTTTTTATACACATACCTGTGAAGAAATTATTCTCCTACATAAATCCCTGTGTCTAAAGGGCATGTAAATGTGCATGTTCTAAACATTCCATCAGATTTCTGTCTATTGGGGATGATGGAGTATGAGTGTTTTCAAGAACAGAACTTGACATTTTATTTTCAGCACCTTTTTGTTCATGTGAATTCAACACAAAAAGACCAGGAATCCAGAAAGTTTTGTCTCTGATTTTGTTTTAATTTCTCAGCTTAGTAATTGAAGATCTTTTCATTAAAATATGATTTTGTTGTTACTCCTCCTGTACTTTATGTAAATAATTTTTGAAAATTGCTTGTGACCCCTTCAGAAGCATCTGAGGCTGCAAAAGAAGCCTCTCCATGTTAAAAAAATTACAGTTTTGTAGGATCTGAACTGAATTTTGGTAGTTTCATCAGGTTTCTAATTGCTTTTCTTTTTCAGGAAAGCATAGATTTGGGTGAGATCATGTTTTCCCTTTGTTATTTGCCTACTGCTGGGAGAATGACTTTGACAGTCATCAAATGTCGGAATCTCAAAGCAATGGATATAACTGGTGCATCAGGTGAATCTACTTTTCTTAAACATCAAGGCAGAGTCTGTTCAGGAAGGGGATGAATAAGATCTTGGGTTTTGTGTACCTAGCATGGCTGCGGGATGGAAGTAGCAGGAAAATGGATATCTATTTAGATGGACTGCCCATCTTTGATCCGGCAGCCAGTGTGTCTGTTTGGAGTGCCTGTACCTTTCCTTTGCATTTACAACACGATGAAAGCAGTGTTTGCCAGGGTCACTTAAATCTTTCTAACTTTTTACCTTAGCAATACAGCATTCCTACCACAAATATTGTTCTTATGCTACACGTTTGAATAGCTTTGAGTCCTAATGCATGAACTGACTGTTACTCAGATCCGTATGTCAAAGTGTCGCTGATGTGCGAGGGACGGAGACTGAAAAAGAGGAAAACAACCACAAAGAAGAACACACTGAATCCCGTTTATAATGAGGCCATCATCTTTGATATCCCTCCAGAGAACGTGGACCAGGTCAGCCTCTCCATTGCAGTGATGGATTATGACAGGTAAGCACGGTTCACTTTCTGACCATTGAGACAACTCCTGATCACTGCATGGGACTGTTTTCTGCCTCCACTGCCTGGGACTACTTTTTGCTTCCTTGAGCTCACAAGCAGCTTCAGTGTCACAAAAGATAAGGCCTTGGGGTCTTTTCCTGAAGAGGTGTAAAGCTTCCACATCTTTTAGAGCACATGGCATTTTATCTGTGTCATAAATAACCAAGATGAGGAAGAAATATGGCTCAGTTTTCTTTCAGGCCACTAGCCCTGACATACATTTCTGTCCATTTCTAGGGGCTGGATTACATACAAACTTTATAAATCAGGTGTGTCTACTAGCTTAAAAAGGTCCCTCACCCATCTAATTTCTATTTAAATAGCAGGTATTTCAAACTAAAGAAAATTTCAGATACTAAAAAGGAATTAGATGCTAATTACCTCATTGAATTAAGTCATAATTAATTCTTTGGTCCATTCAGGAAAATAACCTTTCAATAAGAAACCTTCAATATATAACTTTTGGGTTCAGCCCTCACTGATAACATGCCTAAGGCTAATTATCAATGGCTTCACTGAGAATTGACAGGAAGAGACTCCTGCTTAGAGTGGCTCAAGTACTGCAGGTTGATCAAGACTGTGACTGACAGAGTCCTGCCCAAGCCAAGTCTGCTTCATTCAACTGCTATTAGTAATGAGCTCTTGAGATTGCAGAGCAAATAAACAGTGAAAGTCCAATTTAGTAACATCACCCTTCAGATTGTTTTCTCTTGCCATGGGATTTCTGGTTGTTCTACAAGTTCTGCCAGGAAGACTTGCTCAGTCAGGCATGAGAGTGGCACCACGGTGCCATTAGCAGGGAAGAAGCACAGCAGCTTGCACCCTTTCAGTCCTCCTCAGCTCCTCCTTTCCCAGGACTTGCTAAGGGGAAATTGGAAAGCATTATTTTAAGGTACATAGAGTCAAGGTACAGAAAATTACTTTCTGGTGTTCCTCAACCAGTTTATGGTACCATGAGGAGCACAAGGTGTTAAAGTATAGCTTATTACAGCTGTGACTCTTACCTTTCACATTTTTGACTGAATTTCCAAAGATGACAACAGCTAGAGCTGGGAAATAGTTTATGAAATTATGTCTGAAGCATTTGAAGCAGGAAATATATTCCCCACCATTCTCCTTCACCTTCCTCTCCCACAAAATTAAAGCATGTTTATCTTCAGATAAATTTGTGTATTATGATCCTTCTCTATCCTTGTGTCTTTTGGGTTGTAACCTTTTAATGGCAAGGATTATGTTTTCATTGCTATTTTTATAGCTGCTAGAAGCTCTCTGGAAATGGCTAGAGATTTTTGATGTTACCATTACAGAATTTAATATTACTATACTACCATTAAAACTTATATCTATAATAAATGGTGTGAAAACTTTGGTCATGTATTCTGTGCCACACTAAACCAGTAAACACAATTGTATATCAGACGTTATTTAAACTATTTTTTATTAAAAATAAATCTTTTCTCTCTCTCTACAATTCTCAGAGTAGGGCACAATGAGGTCATTGGAGTATGCCGGACAGGAATTGATGCCGAAGGCCTTGGAAGAGATCATTGGAATGAAAT
Source organism: Zosterops lateralis (assembly GCF_965231275.1). Lineage (NCBI taxonomy): Eukaryota > Metazoa > Chordata > Aves > Passeriformes > Zosteropidae > Zosterops > Zosterops lateralis. The sequence continues at coordinate 16,168,704 of NC_139765.1, forward strand.
GCTGGCTTACCCACGTAAACCAATTACTCACTGGCACCCTCTGGTAGAGGTAAGAAGCAGCAAAATTTCCTCCTTGATATTGAATGTTTTTGTCCCTCACATTTACGGGCTTCTGAGAATCATGAAAATCAGTGCAGCACCTATAGATCACGTAGAAGATCATTAGTACAGTCTAAATCTAGTTGCCTGGGTTTATCTATCACTTAAAAGAGCCTTTTCAACAGTTCCCATAAAGCTCTGATGGCATTGTAAGATTACATTTAGACATTTAAAATTTCCAGAGATTATGATAAAGAGCTTACAGCTACTTAGAAGAGATCATTTGCAAAAATTTCTAAAGCAATCATTTCCTATTCAATAATCTTTAACATAAGCTGCTGTTGCTAAAACACTAATCTGGAACTGGCCTGCAAATTGGACTAAATTGTGGCAACATACCAGCAGCTCCCTCCTGAGTTATTCAACAGACGCTTACTGGCAGATTTTTCAAATGTAGGGGTGATTATCTCTACAAGTCCCTGGGCTTGGACTCCCTCTGGGATCTGCTGTGGCCACACATTGTTGGTGTTCTGCACACAAAATTCTCACTGCTCTGCACTCAGAAAGATACATATTGAAGCCTTAAGAATCAGCAGGGGCACTGTTTAGCCCATCACAAAAGCAATCTCTGTAGAAAAATAAGTTGGTGCCTGAAGTCATTTGATTTCCCCACTCTGTAGCACATGGCTTCTCAACATGTCCTGTGACAGGTAGCAAAAATATAATACCAAGGCTTCAGTAAAACACCAAGAGTGTTGGGGCAAGGAAACTTAGTCAAGGCAGCAGAGAACTGTCTCTTAGAGATTCATGGCTCTGTCTGGTTTATGTAAGTTAGGAGACACAGGTAGCATCCCTGTTGGTGATATAAACCCACTCCTGTGAAAAGAGTCAGAGGCATTTTTAGAAGCAATTTCCCTTCAGGAATTTCCTTTCTGTTATTAGTTCTGCTGGAGACTTTGACACCAGAGACTTTCATCCAGAGACTAGAAAGAATCTAGATGTGACCTGGATTCTTTTTTGAGTCTCTCATCCTCTGAAATGAGCATGATGCACAGCCAGATATGATGACATTTGTTAAAATGACACTTTTCTTGCAGCTACCTGGCCGAGCAACCAGTTTTGATAGCCAGGGATCCTGTTCCTCACCCAAGCCACCACTTACGCCCTAGGGAGTGAGAATGGATTCCTCATGATCAGTGTCCACAGCTCCGTCATAGCTCACATCCACATAAACAGAAGGTTTGGCTTCTGCAGATGAACTGTATCCATATTTTTTTATCAAAATACATCTTTCCTATTCTAAGTCTTATATGACAGATTATAATAATTTGTTAATGTGTGAATGAAGTTGGCTCGGGTCAAATATAACCCTTCCTTGAGCAAATTCATTCACCTGTTTTATCTCTGGCATACATCCAGTGTCATATTCAAGCAGTGTTTTGATGGGGTCTGTATCGTTTCATAGGCAAAGAAATCAGAAAAAAAGATCCCTTAAGCAATTCAAAACCACTGCAGCTTTTAACACCTAATTCTTTTGAGAGAGAGCAAATAGTCATATACAGCTCATGTAGTAAATTCCCTCTAAACTGCACTAAATCCTCTATGACTTTGCAAAATCACACTTCAAACTGAATGTTGCATAAAAAAAAAACTGTTGTCATGTTTTGAGTATCTGGAAAATCAGTTCATTCCTTGGGCACGGAGGAAAGGCTGATTTAAATCCCACTGGAGCCAATGAGGATGATCTACTGACTTCAATGGATTTCAGTCCAGATCTCATGAAACAGGTGTGAGAACTGGATCTATGCAGTTATAATCTTCCAGCACTCATAATGGCAATTGCATCTCTACACAAGCCAAACTGCAGAGGAGAAAATTCTCAGAAGTAAAGGAATTGATTTAATGTGATTTATCTCTTCACAAAATTGACCAAATATTGCAGTTACCCACAACATTTTTATGATTCTTAATTTAATGTGACAGACTTATATTTATTTGAAGTTATTTTGACTGAGTGCACAGCAGACACGGAATTTAGTTTCTGGTTGCTGGCTGGATGCCTCTAGGCATATATGCTAAATATGAATTTGAGATGTGTTTTCTGTCAGTCTATGGAGAGAGAAATTGAAATGTGACTATTTTATAAGCAAGTAAACTCATTTATTAGAAAACACAGTGACAGCAAACACAAAAATCTATTGGCTGTAGTCAGGTATTTTAAAAACTAGAAGAGAATTGCTTATTATTTTGTGGATTTATCCCTAAATACTGCAGTTTATCTCAATCAGATAAATCAGGTTGTTACTTTCTTTCTTCCTTTTTTCTTTCTTCTGTGAAGAGAGTAGCACAGACAGCATGATTGGGCCTGAGGTTTTGAAAGCTGGACTGTAATTAGAAAAAAGTTGGGTGGTGGTACTTTTGGTATCTTTGCAACATATATAAAGAAAACTGAGGAGGCAGTGTTTTCCAAATCAACAGTTTTACAGAAGTGTCATGCAGGAGAAAAATGCCAAAGGAAGATTGATTTATGATAATGAAAGAAATTTTGAGAATTAATCTAGATATGAAGGGAAAAGGTCATTTTGGCAAACTTCTTAAGAACCATTTTGAGTTGGTTTAGCCTCACTGACACAGAATATGTTCCTGAAGATCCAGTCCCTCCATGCCACTGACTAATCTCTAAGACATGACAAAAACACCTTGAAGTGTCCTAACTACTCCAGAAAAGCTAGCAGGGCTGGTCTTAACACCACAGGTGTATCTAAGTCAAAAAAGGAGACAACCTTGCCTCCTTTATACCTTGCCTCCTGTGTGTATGAACACAGCAAGCAAGCACATAAATATAAAAATCAGTCTCTCAGACAATCTTTACAAATAAGAGGAAAAAAAAAAAGAAAGAAAGAAGGGAAAAAAGAAAAGGCTCCAGCCCAATTTTTAATGCCTTTTTCAGGTTGTTATTCATGGCCTCTAGGCAGAAATGGTTTCTCTCAAAGAGGATTGGTAATGCTGAACACTGATCCTCCCTGCTTAAGACTGTATTTTCATTACCATAAATACAGAGCAGCCTTGAAGAATTTCATTCCACCATTTGCCCTGGATGAGTAATTGTTTTTTTACTAGGACAAGAAACTCTCCTCTGTGAGGTTTTTGTCCCTCCCATCATTTATATCCTGACAAAATTCTGTGGCCTAGATAATTTTCAACATGATTCTGCAAGGCTGATATAGAAACAGATACATATATATATATATTGAATATATATATATATATATATAAACTATTTTATGTATACATTTATCTTAATATATATTATATCAACAGTGGCCTTTGTTGCCTAGAAAATACTTTTTGTAATGTGGTACTGTAACAGTTAATTTAATATTCTTTGCACTTTTTTGCACCTAATATCCAAAAACCGAACAAATTCACGATCAAATGTAGCATAAGTGTTCTGCAATGAGCAATGTATTTTTACCTGTTGTACTATTCTCTATGAGTATCCTGTATGTTTCATCATAGGCAGTAAGGTATTTCAAGATTCATTTTCTTAAATTTTAATTGTTGTCAAATACCAAAGGTTTAGTTTGTGCCTCCTTGTCGTGTTATTTTTGGTATTGTTAATAACAATAGTAAATTACTTCTGTGTCTAAATTTGACTGATGGGTGCTCTGCACCTAAGAGAAATCAGGCTGAAAAATCATCTGGACATCTAACTTTAAAAATGATCCCCAAAGTAATTTTATTTATTCCCTTTAGCAGTGATTGATAGAATTAGTGAAAAATATTTTTTGTCCCCATTGTTTCCTTAGCTATCTCAAAAGACAGGATATGTACTTAGTATAACCCACCCATTGGCTTTGGAGCCTGGTTCACAAGTTACTCTCAGTGACATCACAGAAGCACCAAGGAAGAATCTAGCACAATTTAAGTCAAGGAATATGTTGCTCGATGTACATCTTTATTGAGGAATTTTAAATATTTTAATTTGGAAATCTGGAGAAGTTGCAAGTTCCCTGCTCCCACACTGATTTTTTTTTCTACTTATCCACATTTCTCCCATATCTCATGCATTACCCTAACTTGGGAAAAATCAAATGTAGCCAATGGCTGGTTTAAAATATATTGTAGTACTTTTAAAACAGTTTTAAAAGCTGCCTTTCCTAAAGGCCTGAGTTATTTTTCTTGAAGCAGTTTACTGGAAGCAGCACCAGTACTTAATAGTAATTACATTTGCATATCCTGGCTTTTTTATACTTTCACACTGTGCAGGTGAGCACAAGCTCCTGAAGATTTAAGTCATGTACTTAAATCTTGTACTGATCATGCACTCCATGATCTCAACTTTGGATCACAGCATTTTACAGTCCTGCTAACATGGCCCTTCTCATTGACCTCCCAGCGAACAACCATCTCTTTCCTCACCATCTTTTGTCTATGCTGGGCATAGGAATATGAATATTGGCCAGAGATAACCTGGCCAGCAACCTCCTCTGCAGAATTTCTTCTTTAATAAATGCAATTCTTTGGACTTCTTATGTTTAAGTAACAAAATTACACATTTTTCTTAAAGAATTACTACCACTTCCAATATTTTTGATGAAAATATTGAGCTAACAATAAATGTTTTCATTGGGTTGATTTTTTTCAAGGGAAAAAGCAATTGCTTTTCTAATTTCTGTCTGTGGATGCATTTTTGGGGCAATATTAAGAAAAAGTTTAGCTAAAAGACTCATTTGACCCATCCTTTTCTCCTCTTTCTCAGCTTTTTAATGGGATTGAATACAATCCTTTTAAAATTTTTTGACATGATGATGTACAACATATACATGATAATCTAGTTCCAATATTGTTTTGCTATCTCTTTTTTATAAACTTTTATATCTACTTTTTATTATACTGCATTAATTTAACAGGCTTTATACATCTGAAATTATTTGACTGTATTTTTTGAGTGAGCAAACATCTAAAAGAAGGGTATTTTCAGAACCCAGTAATAGAGTTCTTCTTCTGCTGAAAATTTTTCAGAAATCCATACATGTGCCTGTCATATTGAAAATCACCTTATTTGAGCATGCAAAAGCCTAGGTTTGCACATGCAAGTATTTGCACTTGCTGGATGTACAATCACTATTATTTAGCACTTCTGTTACAACAGAACACCCACACCTAATCAGAAATACATTTCAGTTCATGATAAACACTTGACAAATCTGTACTGAGTGACCCTGAAAAGTTCACATGACATTATTTCTGCAAATGAACATGCTTGAAAATTCAGTAGGTGTTAAAGTGAAGTATATGTTAGTCAGACACTGAGGTGACTTTTGGGCAAAGCTCATGTAATACGTGTTGGACCATCCAAAGATATAGATAAAATATACCATACATATCAGAAATACTAATGCATGTTTTGATGGGACATTTTCTCTCTCATTCACACCACAGCAGAGACTCAGTTTAACTCGAGGTTCACTTTCGTTTAGCTTCTGAGCCTTGCCTGTCTAAACTGAGCTCTCTGAAAACAGCTAAATTATGGCATAGAGCAGACCACAGAGCTAGGAATGATGAAAAATGTGTCAGTAGACACAAAGCTGTTCCATGCAACTGCAAATGCCCTGAAATTGAAACTTTCCTCCTGAAACTGATAATAATTCCAATAGTTTTACCACTTATGCTTTCTTTCTCTGCTGTAAAACAGGACAAAAGAAGCATGTTCCTGAAGAAGCATTGGCATTAAGCATAGGAGTTAATTGAGGTGCTGATCATAGCCATTTGTCTTTTCCAAGGCAAATAATACCTTATACTTCTAAAAGTGTCTTTTCTTTACTCATCTAGATGAACAAATACCTCCTGCACATTTTCACTTTTTCTTAACCCTGGAAAATGGAAGTTTTTTAGCAGCACGCAGGAAACCAGGAGTTAGAAATGTAAGAGAAAGTGAAGATGCAGGTGGGATTTGAATTTCACAGGGGAATCTGGTCAGGAAAATGGAACTAACACCTTCAATCTTGTGCTGAGTGCTAAGGGATGCTTGATGATAGCAGGTTCTCAGGGCTATGATTTTATGTTCTATCTGATAGCACCTCTACAGTATTGCTGTTGCTGAGAAACCTCTTTACGGGCTCAGAGAGGAGAATGCCTCTGCTATTGCTGTGTGAATTTTTTTCTGCCCGAGAGTAGAATGTGATTCTTGTGTTACTTGGGGCTCAGTCCCCTGGAAGGGCAGAAAGCACATTAAATTTGCAGAACGGGACAAACCAATTGGGCACTCTGCCATCATGAGCACTATTCCCTTTGTTGGTACTAAGGACAAGGTTTGTGCCTTGCTGATCCAAGAGAGGGTATTTCCTACAGCACTCTGTGGCTAAACTTGTGGTGCTGAGCCATGTCAATGGTACTGAAGATCCTCAGCACCAGCACTGTCAAAATATAACTAATACATATAAATAAATACAGGTTATATAGGTTGCCAGAATACCAAATCTCCCTCCTGTAGAAAAGAAATGATGACTCCCTGAAAAATAAATCTAGGCAGTACGTTCTGGAAGTTGGATCTGCAGGAAGTCACAGAGCTGCTGTGATGAAAGTGGAGCTGCTCTGTAATAATTTATGAATACAATATGTTGAGTTGACTATTGGTCCTGAAGTAGGTGAGTTCAATAAATCTACTTTAGGGAAAAATGTGCAGAAAATGTTGACAGAGGAGTAAGTGAGTTGTATACATTGTTAATGTCCATCTTGGTGGCCTGGGAGAGTCTGCTGGTGCTATAGCCAGTCTGAAAAATACATCTCATCTAAAATGGCAAAATCCCAAGCAGGCATAGGATAAAAAGCACCAGGAAGATCAAGAGATCTGATTTGGAGCAGACAAGATTTGTGTCTGAGCACTGGGGATGCAAGCTTGGACTGTAGTTGCAGAAAAAATAGGCTTGGTTGCTCTCCCATGAATGGATGGGAAAACTTGAGGCAGGACAAATATGCATGTAGACTTGTTTTCAATTCCATTTATTTGAAATATTTAAGTTTGCATATTTAAGATTAAATATTTAAATACCATTCTATTTTTAATGAAGTGGAGTATTCACAGACTCCCTAAAAGAAAAGTTGCAAATCCATTCAGACTACCCATATTGGCACAGTTACAACATACACTGTCCCAAGGCCCAGCAAAAATTAACGAATTGTGAAATCCTACTTCTCCCCTGGAGAGGTGAAGTCAGGAAGCCTGACACAAAAATAGAACAGAAAACAGACCAAGGAAAGGATGAGGGCACAGCTATTTTGTCACAACTTCAGGTCTCACAAAGTGATTGATTAGAAAAGGGTGCCAGAAACATGTTTTCATGGCAGCAACCTACTTTTTATACAGTTTTCCTCTCCTTCAAAATACAAGCATATAAGTGTTTTTGAGAGATTGCTTTAAATATTTTGGGATATTTTCATACCTTAAAAATTCAAGACCCTGAAGTAAAATGAATCTATCCATGCATCCATCCATGGGGAAAATAAAATAAAATAAAATTTAAACAAGACCGAGCAGTAAAAACTTTCTGTACAATAAATAAAACTCTAGAACATACTTAAAATTCCTTTCCTGTGTAGAATAATCATATAGATTTAAGACCTAATATCCTGGGACTTCTGAGTTTAAAAAGGAAAGACTGTGTTTCTGATTATAAAGCAGTATTTTCCTTCAGGTATTGAATTCCTAGTTGCCTGGCCATGTGTGATTTCAAATATCAGAAGTATTCCAACAAATGTTTGTCACCATCACAGACATGAATTTTAGGCACTAAAGATTAGCACTCAGCAAAAAGGAATCTATTTTTCTAGGTTAATTTCAGGAGCAATTGTAGGCTGTTGGATGCTTTTGTGAAGCAAATGCATTTCCATAAAAGTAGTCTGCAAAAGCAGAGACAAAAAGGTTCAAATTGCTTTTTCAATATGCTATGAGTTGAGGCTGATAATAGGCGCAGAAGTGAAGAGGACTGAACAAGAAGATATTTAAAATAAATCTCTCGTGACATCTAAGCCATAATAGAAGACAAGAGAGGAGGGGAAGAGCCTATAGAGTATGAAAAGAGCCCTCTAGAAAATAAAATAAAAAAAAAATTACAAAAAAAAATTTAAATAACACTAAGAAACAAAAAACCTGTTAAAAGGAAAAGTGGAGAATATAAAAAGGGGTTGAATAGTCTTTTCAATAGAAAAAAAAAAAGTATGTGTAACAAATACTTCCAAGTAGGAAAGCCATTTTTGATGTGATTCCCCTACCTCATATCTTGTATGGCCATTGCAAGCTCACGAGCATAGTGAGAGCCAATTTCACAACCAGAGTCTGTTCTTAAACTGAAAACAACCCTCTGCCCCACAGATCTTGCTCTCAGAGGATTCACAGTGCAAAGAGCACCAGTAGTTGCTCATGGCACATCCTATCCCTCTGGTCTTTTTTCTTGCAGCACAATTGAGGCAAAAAAAAAGGAACATTTCCCACATGTACTCAGACACATTCCTCTCTAGATGCTGTAATTTATTTATTACAGCATCTAGAGAGGCCTCCTATTTATTTTCCCTGACATAGGTTGGAAGATCTCCAATAGGTGAAAAAACATTTTTATATAATGTCACCTCTTCACATTATCAAAGCTTCTGATAAAGAGTGCTTGAAATACCAATAGGAATCACCTCTGGAGATGCTGCTGTGGTACACAAGGTACTGGTTCTGTTCTCAAGTCAATTCTCAACTGACACCACAAAATGGTGGACAAGTCATTGTGCTGCTGCAGGTGCTAACTCTCTGATGACTCAAAAATCTGGAGTCATAATTACAGTGTATTTCTCTCTTAACATCCCACAGGTCTTTATGTATGAATAGGGTCCTGGAACTAAGATTTCAGCCAAATCCTGTCTCCTCCTGTTCTTCCTATTCATGGAGGTTCAGCTGAATAATGAATTCTTATTCCTTTGTCCGAGATTGTCATGTAGTAGTGGGTGTGCTGTGAATGTTTCACCCTGGGATTGGCTGCCTCTTATTAAAAATCAGAGTGATCAACAGAGGACCATTACTTCCCCCACCACAGTTTTCTGAGGCTTAATTTTGTAATAATAGCTATGAGGGAAATGACTGCATAGCTGAACAAGACAGAGAATTGCCAGCTGTAATTATTTTTGTCAAATGTGTGAATGGATGTATCTTTCTTCCTGTAAGTGGAGATTTGGCGACCACAGATAATAAAAAAGGAGAGTTTGTGGACTCTTCAAAGAGCATGTCACACTCTTACATTTACTCCTTTCAAGCTTCATGTATTATAAGTGTTCAGTGATCTTAATTATCCTTATAGCACAAGAACCTGATTCCTTTATTTAAACTTACAACCTTTTCAGTTCTTAGTCCACATAGGTAACTTTGGGCTAGGGACTCAAAATCACTAATGAGAAAGTACAGCTTTACCTTAGCCAGTAGCCAAAATGTGCACATCTGGACCTTTTCTGTATTCCTCTGAAATGGAGCCTGCCATTATTGCACTTTAGCTACTTGCCAGTAGCAGACAAACAATTGTAGGTCACAGCCAGGTTTCAGAGGACCTCTGAGGATTAACCCCTAAAATCCTGGCTCTGATTCTGCCTGCCCTTCAGGCACAGGGCAGTCTATGAAGTCAAAGAGCAGTCATGCCCAAAGAGGGCTTGATGATGAGCAATCTGTGCTGTGAAAAGAGATTTCATTCAAATTATACCAACATGGATTTTAGATTTTTCTTTCTTTTTTTTCATGTACTGTTGTTAAAAATGGACTATTTCTCAAGACAGAATTTTATTTAATCTCAAGCAGGGCAAAATGTGGTACTAAAATATCAATCTACTCATGCACTGAAAATAATATTGATTTTAAAAAAATAAAACAGGCTTTCAGCAAAAAATATCTGTGGCAGCAAAATATAAAGATGCTGACAAAAAGTCATTTTGCTTTTGATGGGACCTTTTCTAACTAAAATTAGAATATTCCACCTCCCTTTTTGGGCTATCTCAAGAAAAACACAGAATGGTAAATGTATCTAATGTAGTTTTAATAGTTACTGGAATAATATAGCACAATAAAAGTGATTCAATTCAGCCTCTTAAGGTGCAATTTTTAACAATACACATTTATTTATATATTTTGCATTGCTAAAAACTCTATTCATCACCCTATTTCAAACATACAAGAATTCTAGCACACTTTCAAAAGGAGCTTTCTTTTAGGCTAATCACTTTATACGAAAATTGTTCTTATATTAATTAAAATGAAAATATTTTCTTGATATCATTACAATAGACCATTAAATGTATCCAGTAAAATCACTCTTTAGATCTTTTGAACATGTAATTTCCTCTGAAAGCACAGCACTCTGTACTTGGCCAGCCCAAAGCTGAAAACCAGCAGGATCACTGCTATTGATTTCAGTGCACTCTGCATCCGGTTGCACTTGAGGATGTGTCACAGCATCTTATGAAATGAGCCCAGTCTCAAGGCAAGCAGAATTCCTCTTATATCCACCGTGGATTTTTGTCACTTTCTGACAGCTCAGACTATATGAGAAGTCTTCAGCACATCTCTAGGCTATGAACTATTATTGCAAATGCTGGTTTTACTAATACTGGTAGGAAAAATGAGCCTCAGCTGCCTGACTTGGTAAATAAAATGTAGTCAGACATGGAGGTGATCTATTTTTACATATTTTTCCTTTTTAATGGTGGCCTGCAGGTTTCCACAAAATGCCATTTTGTTTTGAAGCTCAGAGGGTGTGTGTATCAACTAAACATTTCATATGGAATTTTTAGATAGTCCTGTTGCACATCAGATATAAAGCACTTCTTTTCAGTCTATATTTCTATGGAAAAAAATATTGAACAAAGTTTAATTTTGTTAAATGAATAGAAAACTATTTATCAATAGATGGAAAAAGCATAGATATATATTTAGTATTGTTCCTTGTTTCTCTTTCTTCCAAGTGTAAGTCTAAATTCTCTCTATGCTTCTCTATTTCAGTTTCTATAGGATATGTTGGACTTAAATGCACATGTCTAAGGATGGGATACGGGTAGTTTTTTATCCTAGAAGTTAGTAAGCTGGCATCCTGATTTGGAGAGGCACTTCTGACTTGTGCTTTTTCCACTTTTTGGGGGAGATCAAGAGGCATGGTTTGTTCAGCAAACCATGTGAAATATTGTGTTAACTATGACCTGTTAATCTCAGCTCCCTCCATGCCAGTATAGTCTTGCTGGCGGAATGGGAGCAGGCAAAGCATCTCCTCCTTGTCCTGCTCTGCCCAGCACCCCAGGCAGCAGGGCTGCAGCACTGGCTCCTCTGAACCATCCAGATGCTCCTCCAGACACCACAAGGAGCACCCCAAAAAAGCTTCTCCTTCCTCTCCATGAGCTTGTAGTCCATGATGCATTTGAGCTGACTTCAGTGCACTCCTCATGAAAACTAGAGCAGGGGGAAGAGGACAGAAATTAGCCACATCTCTGCTTCAGCACAGAGCATCATGTTTTCCTAATGTATGCTTGTTTGTGGGGAAGGCATTCTCCAGAGTGTGTTCTTCAAAAGGTAGGAAGTTAAAATGGAGTTCCTAGCTGCAGGAAATATTGACAGCTAAAAAAAAAAAAAAAAAAAAAAAAAAAAAAAAAAACACTTAATATTTAAACACTGAATATCTTGATAGCTGAAAAGAAAGTACCCAGCACAATGCCTGTCAGGATAAGCATCTTTGCTGTGACAGCGAGGGTTCTGGGTTAGGCCCTAACTGGCCCAAACTCTAACAGAACTCCCTACCTTTAAAATTATCTTTATGATTAGATCAGAAATGTTGCCAAGTCTATGTAGCTTACCAAGAACAGCAGAATTCTTCTATGATTTTGTCTCTTTTTGCTATGTGGTGTTGGCTGACCAAGATCTACTATTAAATACCTGACTGTTTTAGTACCCTTTATTCAGTGTTCATTATGTGACTTTTTAAATGGAAGTCTGTGATTTGATACCTAGACATTGTTCAAGTCAATATCCTTGGCTTCTGCGTTATAGAGACAAGAAAGCAAAACCTTTTGAACTTGTGTTACTGGCTTTTTGTATGCGCTAAATGGCCATTTGTGAAACTCAACAACATAAATTGTACTACTGATAGTAAATGGTTTTTTTGCACTAGCCTTTGAGAGCTGTAACACATTTCAGTATTTTTACAATGTATTATCTAGAAAGTGTGAATCTATTTGTCAGTTCTGGAAAAAAATATGTAACAATGAAACCTCAAAAGAAGTTATGAAGTGTACAGTTTGTGATAATTTTATATTTTAAAAAAGACAAGAAAAACAAAAGAATTAATTTGAAATAATTTTATTTTAATTGTTTCATATGTATTTTGAACAAGAAATAAAGTTATTAAAATTATTCACTTTTTTCCGTCATTCTTACAAAAGAAAACTTTTCAAAGGTAAATAAAGATCAATGGATTACAACGGCCTTGTGTTGAGCAGCCCTGACTATATCCAAGGGGTTTTCTTCTCATGAAACTGTTACTTTAAAATTCTACACCCTGAAGAAGCAAAGGATATTTTTGCCACCAGATTTGCAAGGTTCAAGATACAATGCCTTTGAGTGAAAACAATTAAATCAAGCAGCTCCATTATTACTGTGTGTAATTCTTTTCACATTATCTTCCATTTCCTGCTATGATATTGTTTACTGTAATCTTCAAAGTCATTAGACCATGTTTTAAATAATGGATTAACTATTCAATTTAATATTATTAAAGTATTTAAGAAAGTGAAGTATTTCTCTAAAGAGACACACACCTAGTTTCCATCTTCCTTGTTTGTAGTTGCACAATCATATAGATCAAACAGACAAGAACTTTACCACCATTAAATGGAAAAGAATAGCCAGATTTGAATAAGATTTATGTTTAAACTGAATTGGTGTTAATGACAACGCCTTATGAAGCAATGATGATCCAGGGTAGACAGGTTCAAGCATGTCAGATGCTTCCTCATAAAGAGGAAAACTAAGCTTCAAGTGTTCACTATCAGCTAGATGTGATCTATTTCCATTCTACCAGATGCCTAAATTCCACATTACAAACATTGGGGGGAAAAAACAGCATACAAGCAGTTGACCTTTGGCTGAGTTATGTAATCTCCTGAAGAGAAATTAGATAGAGATAGATAGATTAGACAGAGAGAGAGAGAGATTAGATAGATAGCTAGACCGATTCAGAGGTTCCCATCCTGTTTCTGATCTCTGCTGACTGAACATTAATTTATCCTAAGTCTAGTTCTTGCTAAGATATTAAATGCACTTCTGTTCTATGCTTCAATTCAGGGACTTGGTTCATGTCTGTGATTTAAAGATCCCATTTCCTTTGGAAGACTGCTTGTCTTTCTCTAGCAAGGGTAATGTCATTCCAGTTTTACACTGCCTTTAATCTTAATATTCTCCCTCTCACATATATAAAATGCTAATTTTCATTAGTGATGGGTTCCAGGGGTTATGAATATTATAGGTTATTTTGAAAACTTGTCTGTAATTCGCATAGAAGTGACAGGATCATCTTGAAGATTTCACAGCAATCTGTGAAATATAATTTCTCCATGAAGTCCTAATCTTTTTGCTTCAGTCACTCCTGAATATGTCTTCATTCCTTACAATAATCAAATTTACCAGCCCACAGAGAAGCTAGAGTATGTGCAGCTTAAAATGGTGCAAGAACCAGAAGGAAACAGATTTGTCAGGAAAAGAGGAGAAGAAAGATAGGCAAACAAAGCCCAGTAAAAATACACATTAAAAAATCTTGCAAATTACTGAGTATTCTTGCACACATAGAAGAGCATTCTCTTTCCGTCTCTGCACAAAATGCACCATACCTTTAAAAGAGATGCAGAGAAAATCAGGGATTAGAAGTGAATCCAGATCTTCCATCTTCTAGACCATAAAACTCCCATTCATCCACTTGGATTTTTACTTAGCATGGAATATATGAGTGTCTCCCAAAGAAAAAGCTGTGATGCATAAGGAAGCAGCAAATGATTTAAAAAATATATATGGTAACCTCTTATCCTGCTAAAACACATCAGTTCAGATAAGGAGACAGAAATATTATTTTCTCACAATATTGTTCACTATGTCATTCTGAAAGTTGAATATAAACCCTCCTGCTGCTACTGCTGTAGATAACAGAACCTGTTTTTCAACTCAGAAGAGAGACACATGTATTTTCAGAACAAAAGATCCTGAACAAACTCCCCCTTCTGTGTTGCTTGGATGCAGCTCAGTTGATCACAATGCTGGTTACAGTAATACAAAACATTATTCTAAAAGCTTTAACTCTATGGCATAATAAAGAGAGAACTCTTTATCACTTGTCACATTCTGAAAAGTGGCATTTTGGGAGCAGTGCAAGTGCTCTGATTTGCTCATGCATTGATTTTGCTTAACATGCCCACTGTGCTTAAATTGATCTTTTATTCTTCCCTTTGGAATTTTAAAATGCAGCAATCACAGCCTAAGTCTTCTACTGAAGTGATGAGCATACTCACTCACTCTCAGGTGCTTTTTTTTTTTTTTTTTTTTTTTTTGCCTTCTCCAGAATATATTTTATGTCCTCAGCCTTCAAAAAAATAGCAATTCTCTTTGTGTCTGTTTATACATCCCATGGAGTGCATTTCCAGTTAAGATGAACAGCCCACAGCTTCCCATTTTAATTTCTTTCATAGCTCTTTAGTACAAATTGTCTTTGCTCTAATGCTGTTCCTCAAGAAAAATGGTGAACACAATTGCCTTGTTCCAAAGAGTGAGACTGACCAGAGTTTGTTGTGTGCCCCAACTCTAACATATCCAAGAGCATTTGAGGACCAAAATTGGAGTAATTTAAGAAGAATTTCTGTCAGGTTTTCTGTTATGATATGCTCACTGAGATTCAGGAGCCAAGTCAATATCTGAGACTATACATACTAAATGCTGTATTCAGCGATATTATATAAAAATGAACTGTTTGTAAAGTCTTAACAACAGTGGGATTATGCAGACATGTTTTATACAGAATTGACAGTGTTTCACTCATTGAATATTAATTTTGTTGGTGTTACCAAAAAAAATTCAGAAGTGTTGAAATATAATAATGGTTTTGTGCTTGATTATAGATGAAACTAATAGAACAGAATTTGCATTTGAGAATTCTTGACTTTTCAGCTCTTTATTTTTGAGCTCTGAGCCCATAAACTCCACAAAGGACCTGCCTGCCTAATAAGTTTCTCTGGCCTTTAGCCTTGTTCTTTAGAATGTGTTTGCTAAATCCATCTGGTTAGAATCAAGTGATAACTATCAGTTTTGGACATCTCTAAATCATATATAATCATTAAATAGTTTTTTTTAAGGAAACGTCCTACTCAAAATCCCTGTGACACTAAGTCTGAAGCAAGCTGGATAACCATCCTCATCACCCAACACCTTCCTCATCATTAACAAATTACAGCCAAACAAAGAGGTACCTGTGCCCAGGTTCTTAAGATCATGGCCTTGACCAGCACAGGAGCCAACCTCACAATCCTGGAAGGCATCCAAAGGGACAGCATCAAGCAATTCTTTGCTCTTCTGTTGTGGCTCATGCCTCTGACTGAAATGTACTGAGGTTTAGACAACACCAGGTCTTCTACCTGCTAAGGTGGGAATGGGAAACACCTGGCTGGAGAGCACCACCTCCAAGCAGCACACTAGGATTGGGAATCAAGTGGCCTCTTCACAGGAAGAAGTTGGAGCAAAACTTTGGTTAGGAGTTTTGGCTACTGGCTAAAAATTGAAAGTAGGTGTTCCTGGAAATGTGCATCTATTTTTTATTTATAAAATTTTACTCCTAAACTACTAATCAGTTTTTTATTCTTAAAACCTGATAAAATCAATCCACTAACGTTAAAGGCTGGGAACTTAACCTGTCACACAAGCGAGAAAGAGAGGCAAGCCTCAGAAGAAGTATTTGCCTGTCTTCTTCCCAAGCTCCATGAAATTGCTTTTGTATTCAAAACAACTGTCCACTGCAGTAAAACAAGGGATCATTCTCGTTGTCTCACAAATGTTTTTGTTGGCAGCAGAAACTGAGTCCTGTGCTCTAGCTGTGGCACAAAGGCTCTTAATGAGATCAGCATAACCATAAATTTAACCACTATTCAGGAGGTTTCAGAGAAATAGCCACTGAGGTGAGACAGAAGGAAGAAATCCAGGGTAGATAAGAAAAAGAAAACTAAATATATTGTCAAACTCTACAGTGTTTGGCTGCTTTCAGCTGGCTCCCATTATTCTCTTGGCCTGATTTTAAAGTGATTTTACATAAGTATCTTCAGCAGAAAAACAAATGTCATTCAGGCATATAAAACCATTTATCTGAGCAGCAGTAGAGCTTGGTTTCTAATTTTTTCAAAGGAGAGAAGGAAAGCTGGCACTGCCCAACCACAGTGCCACATGAGGTCTTAGCTAGAGGATTGCAATAATCTAACTACAGGATGATAATGCAAACTAATTTTGGTATCCATTTAATTGCATAAAGCACTCACAAGCTCATATAAACTCTGATTGTTTTGCAAGTGTACTGAATTGTGTGTAATTTTGACTGACATTGTAGTCTAATAATATTTATCTGTGTGCTTGTTGTCTAGTAAAAATTAGATTTAAATATTTACATTGAAGTCTTATTGAATTTGGATATTTAAGTTCTATTATGCAGACAAATGCAGGCTGCATACTCAAGTAAAATGATACCAAGCATAGCTTTCAGAAAACTAATTGAACATCTACAAGTAATGTTTTGTAAGTGCATGCTATGTGAATAACTTAGTCAGCATATTAAAAATTAAAATCTTTTAGATCCTACTTTTTTTCTTCTACCTCAAGAACTAAATATGTGATTAGGAAACACATCTATATTCTTTCCCATTTGCCAATGAATATAAATTTCTATCTAGAGACTGTAACTCAGCAAAATGTGGGATCAAAAGGAAAAATTGTATTGTTTCCTTGCAGGCATGCCACCTCTGCACCAACCAGCTCCTGTCCTTCACCCTTCATGAGTAATATTTAGGTTACTGGATTGAGCCTCACTTCTCTCTCCAGAGACAGAACTTGCAAAATCCAGGATCAGCCTGGAGCAGTGTAATCTGTGCAATTTCATTGTCTTCATGGAGTCACTTTTTTGCTTCAGAAAAGAAAGCACATGTGACTCTCCTCATAACAAGCTATGATCTCCTCTTACCCAGGTCATTTCCATTTGAAATGATGCTTTGAAAAAGCCAGGCTGAGCCCTTTTCCTACCTTCTCTACTTCCCCACCTGCAGGAAGAGGAAGAACTTGACCAGAAAACCACCCCACTGTGCCCTGAATGACTACAGACATAACACAGAGCAGTTGTAGAAGATGCTGTGGGGTGCTACTCTGTCTTTGTCTTTCTTCACTGTGCGAGCAAAAGCACATCTTGTCCTCATCAAAGCAACTGGCTGCACCCAGTTCCTCTGTTCCCTGCAAAAACAAAGTCCCACCAGCACAAGCTTTTTCCTACTGATACAATTTTCTGTTGCAAGGGTGACTTTCTGCCTTGCCCATCAGTATCTGTTCTTGTTAAACACTACTTCCATCCTAACTAGATTGATGAGAAGTAGACAGAAAAGAGGAAAAGAAAGGGAAAGGGAGAGAAAAGGAACATACTAAATTCCAGTGAAAGTCATGTGGTTTTAATTCTCTAAGTGTACCACAACTGGTGTTGTTTGGTTTTGTTTATACAACTCTGTGCTCAACACTGCAGATTGCCAGATATGTCTGAATAACTGGTTTGTTCAAAAAAGTTGAATTTTAAAATGGAGCTATCTTTAAACTGATTGTGCAAGGTGAAATGCTAAAGGGTAAGAATACATTGTTTCATATCTTCAAAAGCTTTCAAAGTTCCATCTGATTGTCTGGTGAGTGATGAGACTTGCCAAGGGCCGGTTTCAGTCCTAGACTCATGAGAGATCCACTAAAAATATTTTTCTATGTTGAATTCAGGCTGCTTGCTCCTTTAGGTATTGAATTACTCACCAGAATGTACTATTCTTCTTTCGGTCCACTGGCACAGGGCTTGATGATGTCAATATTAATCCAAATGCCCTAGGGCCAGATTAGAGGAACACAGGCACATTTCCTTCATCTATTTACCTAGGAAGCAGAAAAACCCAAGGATTTTTATCATCTATCTTCAGAACCAATGCTTGGTGACAGCAGTCAGGCAAATTACTCTGTGTGTTCAGTGTCAATTTGTATTATTTATATTTAATACATCAATAAGGCATCTTACTTTGGAACATACATTCAAATTGCGAGCATTTTTATTCAAATATAACTATGCATTCCTGAGAACAAATGAGGTATATAGATAGATGCAGCATGTCTGTGCATACAAAGGCGGATTTTTCCCAGGAAGAAGGAGTGTTCTTATTCCCTGCATCCAAAGGAGAGTTCGTGAATATGCAGGTGGATTCATTGCAGTTCACAGTCCTGTTCCTGGAACAATCCCATTGTCCTCTGAGATGATTGAGGCCAAGGTTACACTGTTCATTTCTTTTTTCTGAGGAGCACTGGCACACTGGTTGCTGTATACAATCTGTAAACGGTTTTCAAATTCACAGATTTATTTATCGCCTATCAAGATTGCTACAGCCTTGATTTTAATCTCAGATAGGGATTTTGTCTGTATAAGGGACAAATGAAAATGCAGACCTGGTCCTTTTGACCAGGGAGTTGTCAGATATCTCAGGTTTCTTAGGAATCCTACAGTATTTGTCCTGAGGCATTTGGGGTTTTTTGTTCCCCAAAATTTCAGCCTTTGGCCCCTCAAGAAAGTACTAAGTGTTAAGTAAAAAAAAATCTAAAAATATGCAACTGAATCTGAAAATTGAAAATTTGAAAAGTGCAACTGTGTCAGAGTGCAGGGCATTCCTCTGGGAGCCCTGGAAGGTCAAAGACCTCAGCAGAGAGGCCTGGGACCCGAGAAAGGGGGGTCTGAGGTCTGTCCAGGGGGTTTGCCTGGCACAGAGCCCAGGAAGACACAGGCTTTGATTTCAGTCCATGAGAAAAACTTCCAACACAGAGGGGAATTACAAGTCACAAATGTGTGACAGATAGTAGTGTAGTTTATCACCAGTTGAAAAATTTTGTAGTTTTGGGTTCTTAGAATTGGGGAACAAGATGGAGGATTTAGGGTGGAACCCTGAGTCCTTCTCCTTCCCCCTTGGCATCTATTTTCTGCAGTGACAGTGGCACAAGGTAGTTTAAGGGGATTGGGTCAGAGTAGAGGTGACCCTTCTAGTATAGGTACTAGGCATTGGTATGAAATTGTAAATAACAGACACGTAGTTATCTGTATAAAAGCAAAGCAATGCCCCATCACAGGGGGAGTCATCCTGTGTCTGAGCAGCCGTGAATATCTCAGCCGGCACAGAGAAAACTGTAAGATAGGAAACAATAAATAAACACATGAGAAAATGAAGTAAAAACAAGACCTTGAGGATTCTAGTTCATTCTCATGTCTGGCTTAAAGCCTTCAGAGGGCAAAAAAAACTCGCTCCAAA
This sequence comes from Zosterops lateralis, assembly GCF_965231275.1. Lineage (NCBI taxonomy): Eukaryota > Metazoa > Chordata > Aves > Passeriformes > Zosteropidae > Zosterops > Zosterops lateralis. The sequence continues at coordinate 16,188,360 of NC_139765.1, forward strand.
CACCACCTGACTCTCAGGCAAAGAAAACCAAACCCAAGACAGCTGGAAGGCTGTAAGTTCAGATACATGTAAATGTTGACATTAACCCACAAATAAGTACCACTTAATTTTTAGACAGTCCTGTGAATTTGGGACTATTGGAATTGGGAGCATGGCATTTACACTTGTGAAAAGTCAGTAGTTTCCTTTACTTTTGAAGCCATTTGGAAACCAAAGCTAAGGATTTCCTGTGTGCATTACTGAAGAGATGATGGGCAAGAACTTGCAAGGTGGCCTCTTCTTTCTATGAAAGGCAAAATTTAAGGTCCCTGAACTGTAAAGAGTGTGAACAGATCTCATCCCTTGTCCTACCCATCTGCATGGACAAATATTTCCTGTTCTGCTCATCCCTGAGAATACCTGGTACCTTTCAAACTCCCCTCAGGCCTCCTCTGCTTCCCTCGTCTGCATCAGCTTCATATACCTCAATCCGCTGCACATCTATTTATGTTAAAAATAAAAGTAGTATCTTCTCATTTTGTCACAGCAAACAGAAGAAGTTCTCTTTCCCCTTGCTGTATCTTCCCTTGTATCCAAACCTTGGAACACTACAAGGTCTCTCTGGTACATACCCTCCCACACTGCAGTCCTCTGAACAGGCATATGTAGATGAGGTTAATTTGTGTCACTGATGAATTTCACCTGCTAAGTTGCATCAAAACTACATGTGGAAGTAGATTACAAATTATAAGATCATCTTCTTAGGTAGTCCAACCAGAAAAAAGGCAACCTTCAAAAGAAGCCCAGAACAAACCCAAAAACATTAAAGCAGCACAAATTAATACTAGCCATATGTAACATGCATTTTGGTAATGTAGTATCTAAAGCACAAAAAAAAATTTGAGATTTACCCATTTATTAAAAAGTTTTAAAGTAATTCTAAAGGCTCAAAAAATATGTAAGTAGGGAAAGCAAAATATTCCTTGAGCCTGCCTTACTCTTGTATTGCAGTTTGTACATTTCTAGATGTAGCAAATGTCCACTCATCTCTGCAGTAAAAAAAAGGTTTTTTGTTAACCCAGAGAGGCCCTGGAACAAGGCAGTGGGGAAGGCAGGTTGAATATGAACAGACCCCAGTGGCAGCACTCAAATCACTTATTTCAGGAGGCCAGCCCTCATCTCCCAGTCAAATCATGCTCTTCCAGGAGAGACCTTGGACACAAGCACAATACATAGCTGTGCATGTGCTAATATTCAGATCAGGTCATAATCTTACTTTTGTACGTTTCAATAATATATATATTAAAAATCTGGATAGTTCAGTTGACAATAGTTACCTGGGCTAGTCTAACTGTATTCCTGTAGATGCAGGATTAATTCTTGAATGAACAATGAGAACATTTGCAGTAGTGAGAATTTGGAAGCATGCAGTATTCCCACTGTCAATTTATAAAAGCATAAACTGCAGCCAAGAGCCAAAAAAGAATCAAAATAAAAGCAGGAGGAGGAAAGAAAATCTTGAGAAATACAAGAGAATGCAATCCTTTCTGAAGAGAATTTTTCCCCTGAAGAGAATTAGATTTCCCCTGTGGGTTCCTCCTCCTTCCCCTGTAAGGTTCCTCCTTACATATAAACTTCAATTCCACCTGCAAGTCTGCAGTACTGTGTCTGTGTTTCTCCACCAAAGATGCTAACATTTGTGCCAGCAAGGGCTATACAGAGAGATTCCTAATAGATGACTCCTCCAAGAACACTGTATCTTAAACTACTGAAGTTCAATTTGATTTGGTCAATAAAATGAAAATGAGTCCTCTGACAAACTAAACTGATTTGGTACCTTTTGAGGCATTTAGGAAAAGTAAACATATCCCTCTTGGATGTCTTCTTCAGAGCCCCTTATGTACTCAGAATTCCTTATGGCATCAATAATAGATGCAGGTAATATGCTGCTTTATCTGTTTTCCACAGTTCACCTATGGATACCTGCCTATGGTAATAATCTTGATAATCACAGCTGACATTTTACTGTGTACCTAAAATCAGATGATTTTCTAGGTGAAAATAAAATCTCTGCCTTGCCCTATGTGGGATTGTTTGATAGGCCCTTTCTGCCACTCTATCCATGGTGAGTTTCACCTAAGATTAGCATCTTATAAAAGGTGATGAGCAGGTTTTACAGCCACAGACCAACGTCAAGGCCTCTACCAACAGCCCTGTTTAGCAAAGAGCTTTTGTTAGCATCTCTCAATGCACAGAGATCTGCTATGCAGTTGTGACCTTACTTTTATAAAGGCTCATCGAGTGAGTGGTTATGGATAATTTAATTCTGAACTTGCTGTCACATGTGAGCTGACACATGCTTCTTGTATCACATCTGCCATTCATATTGTGTCAGCAGAGCATGTGATATCCTTGAGTATGCAGAGACACACAAACTTTTTGAAGACTCAAATAACTACCCCAGTGGAAATTTTATGGAAAAAAAAAACTTGGAAAGAAGACTAAATTTCCTTTCCATGGTTTGGCTTTTGTTGTGTTTTGTTTTGCTTCTATCAGAAAAGAAATAATGTTGCTGTCCTTGATCTCAGGCTACCCAGTGTGAGAACAGAGGCATCTGACACTGACATTTTGCGCCTGAGTGTAACTCCTTGCAACAGTTTCCTTCCTTACCTTGGCATTACTCCGCACTGTGACTTGTATTACACCTGCATTTTCATGATTACCTGATTCAGATGGGCTGTTTTTTGACTCACCCGAGGAACATTGAGTCCTACACAAAGAAAATTATATGGGATGTTACTGAATTTGTCCATATCATTACAAGTCAAGGACTCAGAGTAATCCCTAGCTCTGCTGCTCTTAGAGCCAATGTGCTAATGCACATGCCAGAAGATCTCTGATGCCTACTGTCTCCAGCCCATTTAGTCTTAAAAAATATACAAGGCAATGTGAGGCAAGCATGTAGAATTTATTTCAATAAATTTAATCCTGTTCTCAAAAGGAGGGCACAAACGTAATTTTGCATTCTAATTTATTTGGATGCATTTGTGTGCTGTTTCTCATCAAATAAATGGTGTCAAACAAGCATCCGTGTAATTTACTTTAGTCACAAACTGCAGCTATTTGCAGTGACTAATATCTTGTTGCCTGTCAGCTGGGCTATTACAATGCTAGATATGCTAATTACTTCCTTGAATGCGCAGTACAAAATGTGCTTGGCTTGAAACCATTCTTTAGACACGTAAAGTACCTTGGTTTTCTTTCCTGGCAGTTTAATTGCAAGACTGTCAGCTGCATCAGAGCAAACATCTTTTCTTCCCTCATCTTTCATTCCTTGGTCTGTCTTCTTGCAGTGTGCTTGCAATTGCTAAGTAGGTAAAAAAAATCCAAACAAACAAAAACACCCAATAAAAATGGAAAAAAAAAACATTTACAGTTTATAAAGCCACATATCACAGAATCACAGAATGTGTAGATTGGAGAAGACCTTCAAGATCATCGAGTCCAACCCAGCCTTAACACCTCAACTAGGTCATGGTATCAAGTGCCACATCCAGTTTCCTTTTAAACACATCCAGGGATGGTGACTCCATCACCTCCCCGGCCAGACTATTCCAATATTTAATCACTCTTTCTGTGAAAAACTTCTTCCTAATATCCAACCTATATTTCCTTTGACGCAGCTTAAGACTGTGTCCTCTCGTTCTGTTAGTTGCTGCCTGGAAAAAGAGACCAACCCCCAGTTGTCTACAACTACCCTTCAGGAAGTTGTAGAGAGTGATAAGGTCACCTCTGAGTCTTCTTTTCTCCAGGCTAAACAACCCCAGCTGCCTCAGTCATTCTTCATATGGCTTGTTTTCCAATCCCTTCACCAGCTTTGTTGCCCTTCTCTGGACACGTTCAAGCATCTCAACGTCCTTCCTAAACTGAGGGGCCCAGAACTGGACACAATACTCAAGGTGTGGTCTCACCAGTGCTGAGTACAGGGGAAGAACGACCTCCCTGCTCCTGCTGCCCACACCATTCCTGATACAGGCCAGGATGACATTGGCCCTCTTGGCCGCCTGGGCACACCGTTGGCACATGTTCAGCCGGCTGCTGACCAGAACCCCCAGTTCCCTTTCCTCCTGGGCACTGTCCAGCCACACCATCCCCAGCCTATAACGCTGCAGGGGGTTATTGTGGCCAAAGTGCAGGACTCAACACTTGGACTCATTAAACTTCATTTTGTTGGACTCTGCCCATCGACCCAACAATTCCAGGTCTTTCTGCAGAGCTCTCCTATCTTCCAAGCGGTCGACACACGCTCCCAGCTTAGTGTCATCCACAAATTTACTAATGAAAGATTCAATACCCTTATCCATGTCATCAATGAAAATATTGAACAGAGCTGGTCCCAGCACAGACCCCTGAGGAACACCACTGGTGACTGGCCACCAGCTGGATACAGCACCATTCACCACCACTCTCTGGGCCTGGCCATCCAGCCAGTTCCTAACCCAGCAAAGAGTGCTCCTATGTAAGCCCCAGACTGCCAGCTTTTCCAGAAGTATGCTGTGGGAGACAGTGTCAAAAGCCTTGCTAAAGTCCAAATAGACAACATCCACAGCCCTTCCTGCATCCACCAGGCGGGTCACCTGGTCATAAAAGGAGATCAGGTTGGTCAAACATGACCTACCTCTCCTAAACCCATGCTGGCTGAGCCTAAGACCCTGGACATCCTGTAGGTGCTGTGTGATGACACTCAGTATAAACTGTTCCATTATCTTGCCAGGTACTGAGGTCAGACTGACTGGTCTATAATTGCTGGGATCCTCCTTCTCACCCTTTTTGTGAATGGGTGTCACATTGGTGAGTTTCCAATTTTCCAGAACCTCACCAGTGAGCCAGGACTGATTGTAAATAATGGAGTGGCTTTGCAAGCTCATCTGCCAGCTCCTTCATCACCCTGGGATGGATCCCATCTGAGCCCATAGACTTATGAGTGTCCAAGCATCTCAGCTGTCCTCTGACTGCCTCCTCTTGGATAATAGGGGGACTATTCTGTTCCCTGACACCATCTACTAGCCCAGGAGGACATTTGTCCTGTAGGCAAGTCGTCTTCCCACTGAAAACTGAGGCAAAGAAGGCATTAAGCACTTCTGCCTTCTCCTCATCAGCAGTTACTAAGTTCTCTTCCTTATCAAATAGAGAGCAAAGGTTAGCCTTACCTTTCCTTTTACCATTAATGTATTTATAGAAACACTTTTTATTGTCCTTTACAGAAGTCGCCATTTGGAGTTCAAATTGAGCTTTGGCCTCCCTAATTTTTTTCCTACATTCTCTAGCAGCCCCCTTAAATACTCCCCGAGGGACCTGGCCCTCCTTCCAAAAACGATACATCCTCTTTTTATTCCTGAGTTCATCCAAAACCTCCTTGCTTATCCAGGCTGGGCATTTGCCTCGTCGACTGGTCTTCCAGCACACAGGGACAGTCTGTTCCTGTGCCCTCAAAAACTCTGTTTTGAAGAGCACCCAGCTTTCCTGAACTCCTTTGTTTTTAAGAGCTTGTTCCCAAGGAACTCTCTGAATAAGTCTTTTAAAAAGGCCAAAGTCTGCCCTCCGGAAGTCCAATGTAAAAGTCTTATTGATGTACCTCCTGATTTCACCAATTATCGAGAACTCTATAATTTCATGATTGCTCTGCCCCAGTCATCCTCCAAACACCACATCTTCCACCAGCCCATCTCTATTTGTGAACAACAGATCCAACATAGTCTCTCCCCTGGTGGGCTCACCTACCAGCTGTGACAAAACGTTATCATCCATGCACTCTAAAAATTTCCTGGACTGTCTCTTTTCTGCTGTATTAAGTTCCCAGCAGATGTCTGGCAGGTTGAAGTCACCCACAAGAACAAGGGCTGATGGTCCTGAAACAGTCTCCAGCTGCTTGTAGAATAAGTTGTCCACCTCTTCCTCCTGATTGGGTGGATGATAACAGACTCCCAGTACGATGTCAGCTTTGTTGGCTTTCCCCTTAATTCTCACCCATAGGCATTCAACTCCATCTTCATTAGTTTCAATACCTATGGAGTCAAAAACTTTCTTAATATAAAAGGCCACCCCTCCACCTCTTCTCCCTTTCCTGTCTCTTCTGAAGAGCTTGTAGCCATCAAGTGCAGTGCTCCAGCTATGTGAGTCATCCCACCATTTCTGTGATGGTGACTACATCATAGCTTTGCTGTTGCACCATGGCCTCCAGCTCTTCCTGTTTGTTACCCATGCTGCGTGCATTGGTGTACATGCACTTCAGCTGGGCTACTGATTTCACCCCTAACTCAGGCTTAGCATCCTTGGGCCTGCTTCCAGGAAGCCTAGCTGCATCCCCTTCCCCCTTCAAATCTAGTTTAAAGCCCTCTCAACGAGGTCTGCCAGCTCCTGAGCCAAGAACCTTCTACCCTTAACAGAGAGATGTATCCCATCTGGTTCCAACAGAGCAGGTGCTGTGAAAGTTGCGTCATGATCAAAGAATCTGAAATTTTGTCAACGACACCAACATTTAAGCCACTTGTTAATGATGTGAGTTCTCCTATTTCTTCCATCATTTTTCTCTACCACCAGAGGGACTGAGCAGAACACTACCTGGGTCCCTGTCTTATCAACCACATGACCCAATGCCCTAAATTCCCTTTTAATTGCCTTGACACTCCTCTTTTCGATCTCATCACTGCCAGCCTGGAGTATCAGCAGTGGGTAATAATCAGTGGGCTGAATCAACCCAGGAAGTCTCTTAGTAATATCCTTTATCCAGGCCCTAGGGAGGCAGCAGACTTCCCTGTGAGATGGGTCTGGGCGACATATGGGGCCCTCTGTTCCCTTCAGAAGGGAGTCACCTACTACAATTACCCTTCTTTTCCTCTTGATGTTAGAGGTGGAGATTCGTCTTAGAGATTAATCCAAATAGGGAGGCTCACTGGGCAGATAATGTTCCTCTAAATTATCCAGCTGGTTCTCTAGAGCTAGGGCCTCATATTCATTCTGAAGTGGCACCTGGCTGGGAGATGTAGGTTGGGAGAAGTTTTTATTATTACCTCCCCGAGTAGGAACTCTTTGCCATTCCCCTTCATCTACTGGGTGCTCTTCTATTGCCTGGGAGTGGGAGTCATACAAGTCCTTTGAGTCCAGATGGGCATCCCTTAAAGATGGAAGGGCTGAACTCCACCAGTCTATTTCCCTTTCACTTTCCCTGATACTCCTTAATCATTCAACTTCCTTCCTAAGCTCAGCCACCAGTGAAAAAAGGTCATTCACTTTCTCACACCTCAGGCACGCCTCCTTCGTATTATCCCCTGAAACAAATGATAAGCTCAAACACTCTGGGCAGGAATAGGTCTGTACAGACGCGTCCTTTTGGGAAGGCTCCACTTGGTTACATACACTAATACCAACAGCAGTTTTTGACCGTGTTGAAACCATTACCACAAGACCAAACAGCCAGTAGAAACACCTCAGAACAACACAACACACAGTACTCCTTGCCAGCAAGAGAACTATCAACCCTGCCTGCTTGCCCTGCCTGCACGAACTGCCGCGCAAACTGCCTTGGCCACATCCCTGTTTGCTGTGCTCCGGGTCACCGCGCTCCCTACAGACCTCTTACAATGGGCCACTCAGAAATGCAGGGAGCTTCACCCCTTGCTTCTTGAATGACTCACAACTGCACATGTAGTCTAAATAAGTATAAATACAGTTGAGTAACACAGTCTTCAGGAAAAATAAAGAAATGAGAAATCATTCTGAATAAGCCAAATTTCTGTAAGGATTTTTGGTATGTCCATGCAATGGAGTTTACAAAGGCCATTGACATAAAAACAGACACACAACAGAGGCAGCATTTGATCTGCCTACATCAAGTTGCAGCCACCTGTGTGAAGGCCTTCCAGAGAATTTAAAAACTACTTAGCAAGCAAGTAGGGATGGAGGTGAACTGAAATGGCTGACTGCTCAGGTGTCACCCAGAAACATCCAAAGGCTGGAGTAGCCTGAAAGGACATGGACAAATGTCAAATAGTGGCTGGAGACAGTCATCTCAGAAGTTCCTACTTTTTATAAATACTGCAAAATATAGATTCATGCATCTAAACTAGCCAGAAATAACTAGCTTTTATAATTTTAGATGCTCAGAAGAGTTTTTCAGTCCAATCCATGCCGTTCCAATATTTTAAGGACAGTTGTGCTTTGAAAAAGTTTTCCCCCTCCTCTCTATCTCCCTTGCTTCTCCAGATAAAAATAGGGAATTCTTAGAGTTCAACCTTAAGGTATCTGCTATAGAAAACTACCAAGATCAAAGCCAAATCTTTCATCCATTTTATCTACCCCTAGATGTACCCCTTGTCCACATGAAAACACTCTCCATGTATAAAATACCCAAAAAGGTTTTAACCCTTTGTCTGGCCCCACAGCCTCCGTCTAAACTCTGTGTGCTGATGTCCTGTGACCATGACACGTGGACAAGACAGTCATGGCTCCCTGCTGGAAAAAAATGGTGGTGAGGGATGAAAAGACAGCTGGGTCTGTATTCTTTTGAAATCCCAACTGAGCATCAGTTGCCAATAAGGTCAATGGGGACGTGAGATGCCAGATATCCAGAGTATGCTGGGTGTTGGAATAGCTTTGAAGCATAGCTATCTCAGATGTAATCCTAAAATAGACCTGACACCTTCTCTGTCTTGTTCATGCATACAGAGCCCGAGAAAGGCCTGAATATTTATCCTTAAGAAAATTACTACTTTAAATTACATTATTTTCTTTGTTTCATTCTGCTTCTGTGTTGAGATAGGAAGGATCTCTGAACTTTGTTTCTTAAGAGTATTAGCATCTCTGCAGCCAGACTGAACCCTCTCCAGTGTTGCTCAGATCCTCTGTACAAGCTTGAAAATGTCTTCTGAAGTGTTTCTTTCTTTGAAGTTTGTGTGTCCTTCAAATACCCCTCCATGCTAAAAGGTTGGTAGCCCACATCTTGCCTCGGGCACATCAAGTTGCCTTCAGGTAGTCAACAGATCAACAGTGCTCCAGCAGTCAAGCATAGCCAGAAAAAAATCCACAAAAATTAAGGCGCTACATAATGCTATGGTTCAAGGGGGAGAAGGAAAGAATGGTGGGAAATGGCTTTTGTCACTGCTTTTTTGTCGCATGTTCAGCTGCCATGCCCTGGAAACCACATGAGCAGTGGCCAGTGAGGCCACTGTGGTAGTTCAGAGTAGCTATGACCACACAGGTGCAGCAAAAACTTGGTAAATAAAAACTGTGCCCAGCCCAGCACTCTACACTTTAAAAACGTCCTCTTCCTCTTTTTCTGGAATCTTTATTTTAATGAAAAATGGTAGAAGACCTTAAAAGGAGAAAGGGAAAAAAAAAAAAAAAAGCCTCAAAAAGCTTCTAAAACAAGGTTACAGGATGTGTTCCTTGCTCACTTGAAATTAATTAGACTTTGGATTTCTGTGTGTCTCCTGAATTCCAGAAATAAAATGCTGGGTTCATAGGCACAAAAACAAGAAATAAAGAGAGAAAAGATTGTGGTTGCCCTGATGCATTTTGTCCTGTAAATGAAGAGTTGTCAATCAGGATAAAAGAAGGTTGTTATTTCTGCTTCTGCCATTGTTAAATCGTGCTAAGAAAACTGGAAGTGTGATCCCTGCGCATTCAGCACTGGAGGTGTAACTCATTAGAGGCACATTTGGCACTTTTGTTTATTACAGTGTCATCATGGGACGTTTCCCATTGTGTGCTTTCAAAAAGGTGATTGTCAGATACAGAAAGAGAAAGAATAAGCATCAGCTAATTGACTGTTCACACAGCCAAATAATTGGCTTCAGTGAAATAACTAAGATGAAAAAAACCTGAATGAATGTAACTTCTAAAGTTCTGCAAAGGGCTGATCTATGCAGAAATGAAGTTTTGTGTTTACATGAAAGCCCGTGTCACTGCACCAGTGAGTCAGTGGTGAGCTAAGCCAGCACCACATGGATTTGAGAGCAATTGCCATATGTGTCAGAAAATCCTTCACTGCATCCAAGTGCTGCTCAAGTGAAAAAATTCTGGGAGTCAATTCTGTTCATCTTAGTTTGCTCCACAGTGATGTTTAAGCAGCCAGAAGCACTGGAACAGATAAGGCACATTTTCCTCACAAATTCTGGCCTCTTCTTGAGTGCCTTCCTCTATGGTATGTATTTGGAAGATGGAGACTGACTGGCAAGCATCTACAAGGTTTTATCTGTGATAAATGCCTCTTTAATTAAGATAGTTCTTCTTAGCAGGCAAATCTGGGCCCTTTGCTGTTTCTGAATGGTACAAAGGGGGTCCTGCCTGTCTTTCCCATTTTCACTGTAAATACTTATCATAGCATAGGATCAGATGTTATCTGATCCTCCTTCAAATGATAGAGGTGTTTGACTTTTGACTATCCTTATAAATAAAAGGTCAGCCCATCCCTGATTTCCTTTTGTGTACCATGATAACATGGTACAGGTTCCACTGAGAGTAACAGTTATGATAATAAATGACAAATGAAGAGATCAAGAAACTAGTAAGAAAAAATACTATTAATCGACAGTGGGAAGAGGTGGAAAATAAAGACCATAGAGGAATGGACAAGTGAAATGGAACTATGTGGTACAGGAAGGCTTTCATGATGAGAAAAAAGTGCCCGAATCAGATGAACCAGACTTTCATCAAAAGAAGTCCTTTCTACCTCTCCTCAGCAGCTATGTCCCTGCCATACCTCAGGTATCCATTGTTAAAAATGGGCGGGAGATAATGTTTATTGATCAGCTCTCAAAGGGATGGCTCGAGGTGTTAGGTATAAAATGGGCAGAGATATTATTAATCTCCTTAAAATGCTTTTATTGATCAGCTCTTACAATATTTGCTCGAGGGGTTTTTGGCTGCCCGTGCACGCCATGGAGGAGGAGGGTCTTTATCAGCTCTGTTGCAGAGAATTGAGCAGAGCTGGAAAACTCGCCCTCGCTGGGAGTAACCCCAGGGTTCTGAGTTTCTTTTGTTTCCTCCGGGGGTCTCATCTCTGGTTTGGTCTTTTTAATTTACAGCTAGTAAGCAAAACCGGAGAAATCAGCTCCTTTGATACTCCAGGGTCCACACGGCCTAGCATTGGTTTCTGTGTGTTTCAATTTTGCTTAGTTTTATTTTATGAGGGGTTTTTGGTGTTAAACGGTATCCCGAGATGCATTTCGAGGTCCTTTATTTGCATGCGGGGTCGGCCTGGGCAGCAGGGGCTGTGTGTTTTTATAGTATCTAATATGGCGTTTCGGAGTGGCTGGGCAGCACCAGGGCTGCTAGATGTGGCTGGCGTGGGTTCTCTCTTTTTGGAGCGGGGCGGCGGCCCGGGCACGTTTGGGGACGCGCCATCCAGCAGCGGCGGCTGGCCCCTGGCGGGCTGAACCACGTGCAGGCTTTGGGGCTTCTCTGCGACTGAGCTTAAGCCGGGCGGATGGCATGGCGGCTGGAGCCACGCCGGGGAGGCGGCTGCGGGGGTTTGGGATTCCCCGAGCCGGCTTGGGGGAGCGGCCGGCCCCTCTTTCTCCCGCTCCGGCGGCGGCGGGGGTCCAGGATTTCCCGTGCCGGGCTTGGGGGGGGCGGCCGGCCCCTCTTTCTCCCACTCCGGCGGCGGCGGCTGCGGGCGGCCGGGGTCTCTTGTGCCGGGCAGCGCTGGGCCCGGCAATCTCGGGGACACTGGGAACTAGCTCTGTGGTGGCACGAGGGGAACAGCCAGCCCCTCTTTCGCTCCGGTGGCGGCAGCGCCGGCGGCTCCGCTGGTCTCTCTCGCTCCATTGTTGGGGGTGGGGGGGGGCTGCGGTGCCGAGCGTCTTTGAAGGGAACGGGCTCTCGCTTTAGAGGTCTGTTTTTAAGGTGGTCTGGGGGGAGGTGCCACGGAGGTGGCCCCTCACTGTTACATTACAGGATAAACATTCTAAATTTCATTTTTATCAGAGGGCTGGTCACCTCTTCCAGGTTCACCGCTGAGGAGGGTCTGTTCGGCTTTGCAGCTTCGGTCATTGCAGAGCCGGGAGCCCCACCCTTGCAGGAGTGCTTGGAGCTCCTTTTTGCCGGGCCGGTTTGGGGGTATCTCCCCCTCGGGCACTTTACAGAGAGATACAAAAAAAACCCCTGTTTATCAACACTTTAGGGCATAGCCAGTTCAGTACTGTTTTTTGTGGTTCAGATTTTACGTCGGTTTGTTTTGGCGGGGGACTTTTGGTGCTGAATATGTCTTGGTTTACAGCGGGGCTTTGCTAATTTCCATACTAATGGGATGCACGCGGCGCTTGAGCACACGTGGCACTGGCAGTCGGTTCGCGGCAGCGGCTGGGGCAGACCTGCACTGCCGGGGGCGCGGGGCCGATTTGGCGGCTGCTTTGCGGCAGCTGTGGGGGCAGGGGGTCTGGGCCGCTCTGCAGCGGCGGGGCCGGCTGCGCGGCTGTGGAGAGGGCGTGGGGTTGCCAGCAGCAGCGGCAGCGGCTGCCTCGTGGCGGCTGTGGGGGCGCACGGCCCCGGCGGTGGGCGGCCCTGGCAGCAGCAGGCCGGGGGCTGTGGTGGAGGAATGGGGCCGCCGGCAGTGGCGGCTGCGGGGGCGCACGGCCTCAGTGGTGGGTTGGGGTCTTCTGCGGCATTGAGCGGCCATGCCTGTCGGTCCCGCGGTCCTGATGGCGGGCAGCTCTGGCGGCTCCACGGCAGCAGCAGTCGGGGGGGTGCCCAGGCGGTCTGAGTTTCACTTTTTCGTCCGCGGGGAGTGGGGCTGTCGGCTTCCAATGAGCAAACAGGCCCCCCTGCCCTTGCAGGGGGCCCACGGAGGTGGCCCCCACTGCTACACCACAGGGACTCACAATTACAAATTATTTAGAACATTAATGCACTTACTATACAACAATTAAGAGGATTTTAACACTTTAAACTTTTAACATATACTCTGGAGTTTTTTAAACTTTATTTCTTTCATCCATGACACAGGAGAGTCCTCTCCACTGCTGGGACTCTGCAACACTGTGCCAAGTTCAGCAGCAACATGAGGAGTTTAAGGAATAACACTGATAACTTTCCAAAACAGAATTTGAAAGGGAAGAGGAGACTTGCTTGTGAGCAACATAGATTTATCATGGACAGTGGATGACCCTCAAGGGGACCCTTCCTTAGACTATAATTTGAAGTCAGTGCTGTTCTACATCTATCATAAGTAAGTTGCTTCTATTTCTCCTCTTCTCTGGAGAAAAATACTAACAATATTTTTTTAAATAAAATTTTGAGTCATAGCAGTTCCAGTCCAGTCTTGCTCTTCTAGCAGATTGATGAGGAACATTTTAACATCCTTCCCTGCTGGTTTGCTGTTGATTCCTTTATCTTCTGTTTATTACTATTTTGCTTTCAAATTAAATGGTAATGGTAAAAGCTCAGCACCAGTTCTACGACTTCAGTTTCTTCTGGTTTCTGTGTTGTCAGGTTTACTGTTAGATTGTTGTGAGGCTACAAATAATTCTGGAGTTTGAGGTTGGGCTTTTCATTTTCATTTAAACACAATGTCGTGAAACTGAGCTGTATTCCACAGCCAACTCAAATCCACTGACTACAGTGAACATTTGGCCAGAAGTCATGGCAGAATCTAATGCACAAAGTTGAAGACCACACACTGTGTGTCTTAGCTAAAATGTTTTCATTTGACAGCTCTGCAGAAACTGTCTTTGCTAGAAGTCAAACAATTCATTTAGTAAACAACTGATCTGAAAATTAACTGTATAATTAGCAGTTTGGGTGCATTATAAATAACTTCACACAAAAATAGCTTTAATTGACATGAATTTCCATAATCCTCCGACAAGACTGGAAACTGACAAGTGACAGGAATAGACAGAAAAGTCTAAAACAAAAGTATTTAACAATGTTCTTTTATTTATTGACAGTTTGGGAGTGCTAATCATTACGGTCATATCAGCTTTCCATTTGCAAGTCTGAGAACGACCAGACATGGACTTCATTAATTTTCTCTCTTTTTACAGTCACCTCTAATTCCTCTCAGTTTCTGGAATCTCTAAGTATCCTCTCAGTTTCTTAGTTCCAGGATGCAGAACATAAAAGTCTTCCATTAGAGGTGGACGTCTTTGCATAGAAAGTTTAAGCTGGCAGACTCAGCTTTCTTACCTTAGTCCCTTATTTATGTCTTTAAAGTCAATTTCTTGTCTCACATAAATGTAAAAAATAAAAATTTATCTGATCTTTGCAGAAAGATGAAAGAGGGCCCCAGATTCATCCCAGAATGCCTTCAGCTTTCTCTGGAAATCCTAAGGAGAATTTGGACTTCATAGGAACATATATATATACATAAATTATAGTTCCAGGATATTTTTATTGTATGTCCATTATTTTATTAGGATATGAATCAAACAGCTTACCTAAACACTGAACACTGAAAAAACAACCCTAAACACTGAAAAAAAGAGTGACAAAAGCTAGAGTTTAAGACAAGAGAACCCAAAGTTGCAGCTTTCATAACATAGAGACACGGGTGTTGAAATATGAGTTGTCAGATAGAAACTTTCTTTCATTGCTTTGATACCAGTTGTACTTTTGGGTTTTTTTTCCCAAGTTCTGACTTCTATGTGGCAGAGATTTCATGAGAAACAGTCATTTTCTTAAAAGGCTGATAAAGTTTATAGCAAACATGTCCTGAGTTGGTCTTTTTTTGTTGCTGTCTCCTAACAGCAGGGACAGAAATTTTAAAAAATAGGGACCTCAACATCAAAGTCTAAATTTTATTAGGCAGTGATTTCTAGATCTGGATTGTGCAAATGTGAATTCTAACATTTCTTTCTTAAACCTGCATTTGGCATTTATTTGGCCAGATTCTCTGGGAGAAGAAATATGCAAACACAGCTGAAGTCAATGATATTATGCATGGTGAAAAACTTCCTGGCAGCAATAAAGCTGCTCTTGATTGCCTATGTTTTCCAAAAAACCTGAAAATCAAGGTGATGGCATGAGGTATCTATATTTTCCCTTGGACAAATCAGCAGCTTTTCTAAAATAGAAACAAAAAATGACAAAATACAAAAATAAAATCACACAAGAGAAAAAAAAAAATAAATACTTGTGTCCAGGTGTTTAGGCATTTGTAAAATGTGTATAAATTCTATACATTTTTATCATATATGATAAACATATATGATGTTCTTTGAAGACTTGACAGTTGTTTTCCATTTAAAGTGGTAAACTTTCTTCAAGAGATCGCTAATTTTTAAGTCAGACAGCAATATTGCAGTAGGTTCCTTAACTATTTGTGTAATAAATTAAATAAATATATGCACATTATATAAAATAAATCTTTCAAACTCAGGACCCAGAGGTATGTGTATAATAGCAGGAGCAGTTTTTTTAAAAGCTCTGTTTGAGTCAACTACTTTCGAGTGGTTTAATTTACACACAGAAGGATCCTTTAGGGAAGGAAAATCTTGTAGAAGCTGTCTGGATAGATACTTGCTTCTTTCATTTACTTCCCCATGGAATGACACACTTCTTTTCTGAAGAGTCAATAGGCTTTTATGAAGTTTCCTTGAGTTAAATTGATTTCTTTAGCTCTAATCAGCAGGTTTTTTAGAGACCAGGCTTTGAAATACATCTTTTCTGCTCTCAGCAGGACATTTTATATTCATGTTACTTCACTTCAGTAAACCAGGTAGGAGAAATCCCAAGTCTATAAATGAGGTCTGTAAGATGCAGTCAATGAGAAACAGAATGTGAGAGCCTTACCCTGCACTGGCACCACAGGAAAATATATTTGGTCTACTCTGATAACCTATTCAGTGGGATCAGTGCCAGCTGCTTGCCTCTGACACTGCAACCTGTGCTTTGTTAAGTTCTGCATATGATGGATGAAGCCTCTCAACAGCTACATGAATTATACATATAGATCTGTCTATATATATGTAAATACTTCTCTAGTTATTTACACGTATGTATGTGTATGTGCAACTGAAAAAAGTAGACAACTTTCTGATGGTTATAGCTTTGTCATGCCAGGAGTGTCTTGATGATTTTAAGAGAGCTAATTAGTAGCAGAGAAGAGCTTTGGGATAAGTTTTTTTATCCCACCTGCCTGGTCCCATCTGACAACCCTAGCTGAGAAAATTGTGCTCAGTGCATCAGGACAAACTCCTGAGTAACCCTAAATACATCTTTGCAGGTCACCAGCTAACATTACACAGGCAGAACTAGAACATTTTGCTACTTTATTTTGAAGATTATTCTAATATCTGCAGGAAATAAAGGTTTTCTTTTGCCTGCCTCCTTGCTTAACAATAAAGCAATTTAAAGGCTTTTGTGTTTGCAATCCATATCCATAAGCATTTTTGTGTTTGCAATCTATATACACATACAGGTGAGCAATTGTACTACAGATACTAATTTTTCCTATAACGTGACTGTATATTCTTCCATTGTCTCTTGATAAGTACTAACAATTTTAACAGCTTTAATACAACTTTGTAATAGCTAAAATCCCTAGAATACTTGCAATTTTCCATTTCCTGAATGGCATTTGGTTTTGGTGTCTATTACTCAATTAATTCTGGAATAAATATGTATAATTTTTACTTTGCTTGATCTTCAAGTGAGCATTTTCTCATACACAAGCAATTGAATTGCTTCTGTCTTCACCAGTAGCCAGCACCCTAAAGTTCACTGAGATGTACAGGAAACCAGGGAAAACTATTAAGAAATGCTATTCTGCATTGATACTTACAGATCCTTTGAGGTACAATCAATATCACATATTCACTTGATATCCAAGGACCAAAGCCTGAAGGTATGTCATAAATATGTGTTCAACTCTGTGCTTCTCTGATGACTGGCCACCTGGAATATTTTCAAAGCTCCTGCAGACTGTTTCGTTTTCCTGTATCTGCTGGTTAGTTCTTTCTGTATGCACACCGTGAGAAAAGTCCACAGTGCTATCTTGTTTTCTCTTGCTGTGATTGTCATTGTGTGAACAGTATTTAGGTATGCTAGAGCTGTGTGTGCTATCTTCTACAAAGAATGATATAATAAGACCTTCTGGAAGGACTAGAGACAGTCTGACTTTGGCCATACTACTCTGCTTCTCTGAGATATAAAATAAATAAGCAGCAAAAATAATGGAATCTATAACATTAAATACTCAGTAGATTAAGAATTAAATAAGCAGATGACTAGGCATTTTAGGCGATGATAAATGATGTGCAATTATATGTTAGATATGATGGTTTGGAACACTGTATAGTATGATAAGATAAACCAGTATGTGTAAGCCACAAAATTACAGCAATTCCTTTAAAAATATTTAATTTAAGGGGAAAAAATTAATTATTGGTCGGGCACATTGCCTGTTTCTAATTTAAAAATAGACCAGAAATTATTTGCTCCTGAATAGTATCAGTGAAATTCTGTGAGGATAATGTAATATTTTGGTTTTATTTTTGTCACTCTGACATTAAGGCACTTAAACTTATTTCTCCACTTTAAAACAGTGTACTACAATTAAACAGTGATGTATTAAATGAAGAGAGAAATAATTGAACATTCGAAATGCATCAAAAACATTCTGTTTCATTTTTTTTAAAAAAAGGAATCTATCCAAATGCAAATGAAATTTTAGGGAAGGTTTCACTCTTCTAATAGTCAGTATAGCATTCTTCTGGGTTTTTTGTTAAGTCACTGCTCAGTTCCAATTACACATCAATTATGCAGTTATGCATTCTGCCCCTGAAGCATGGAAATCGCTTGTCCTTAGATTCTGGTTTCAGACTTTGCTCTCTTCTTGAGTTGCAGAAGTTCACATTCTGAGCTGCGAAGATTTCTGCCAAGATAGCAACAATTACAGATAGTCACGAATAGCATGATAGAGGAATTCAGGTAATATATTGCAATAAATAATTTAGACTGCTTAATTCATTCATAAATGCAGCCTCTTTTCCTGCTTCTGCCACCTCCTACTTGGAATATTCTCTTCTGTATGCAGTAGTTTGTGCCTCTACAGGAGACCAGCAATTGCATAAATAAATAACTACCCAGCAATGTTCATGTGGAGATTGTTTAAGAGTTAATAACTTCAGGTCTTGGATTCACAAAGTGCAGTTATATAACAGGAAAGCATCCAAAAAAATCTGAACCGTAAAGTGGAAATGCAGCAGAATCTGGCAGAATGAACACACCCAAACCAAGCCCAGGTTCTCCCCTTGACATGTATTCTATTGGGTTGTCAGGAATGCTGCCTTTACCTTCACAGTTCCCTAGAATAACATGTGAAGAGTATCACTTGTACCGCTTCTTTTCCAATCACTGCTTTTGAGACTTGCTAGTTTCATCAAGTTATGAATGTGTACATAAATAAACTCTGACCGAACCAAAGAGCCCTTCTTTCTCTCAGTAACAGATAAGCCTCCCACTGATTTCATCATAAGTAAAGAGCTCCTAAAGATTTATCACACTAATAGTGACACCTTATCCATCCAATATCCATTTTCTAATTCTTTATGACCTCAGAAATTTCAGTGAGTACCAATTTACTCACTCTTATAAAATGAAGTCTTTCTGGTATATCAGACAGGATGAAGGCAGCTTCAAAGTTGTCTTGCCTACCACCTTTCTCCAAAATGTTACTAACCATACCTGTCAGATAACTGTCTAGACTATTTTTGAAAGATACCAGGGTAGGATTTCATTATTTCTTCAAGCAATTTTCTCCAAAGCTTCCCTATCTTTGCAATTACAAAGTTTTTCTAATGTTTATCCTAAATCTCCCTTTCCAGAAATTGGCAGATTCTTCTTGTCTAATTCAAAATGGATGCAGAGAAAAATAACTACATTAGAAACTCTCAGCAGTTTTCGTTTCAGGTATTGAAGAGTATCACAGTTTCCCTGGTTTGCTTTGCTTTGCTCTAGGCTCAGCAGTGCACTTTTTCCAGTCTTTCTTCACAGTTCATATATCCTGAACTTTCCTCACTGTCGCTGTTCTTGGTGGACTGTAGTTCAGTTTTTGCCAAGAAAAACAGGTGGTGCCACCAGCATTTTCCTCCTGGAGCTCTTACCAGCACTGCTGAGCTGACACAGAGCTGTTGGGTGCATGGGGAGAAATGATGGTGACATTCCAGATTTCTGTGGGAGCAAGGTGGCAATTGAGCAAGAGCCCTAAAATGACCAAGTGTGTGTTAACAACCAGCAGGGGGCCTTAGGAGAGAATCCAAATGAGAATCCAGTGTCCCATGCTGTATGGGCTCAAGGGTATTACTACAAATTAGCTGCAGTCTGTTCCCAGGCACTGAGTCAGTAATTGCAGAAAATTGAAAACTTGAAGCAGATTTCCTGGTTTAGTGTCATCCAAAGATCACCCAGTTCTTCTGCTCTAAAACTGCTCCATGCTGCTACCAGAAGCAGAGTAACTAAAGATGCCTGGAATGTGTGACTGAAACATCTAAACAAAAAATGTAATGTTAAATGCCTCCAGTCGTATTTTTTGCATATGCATTATGGTTTTCATAATAAGCGTGCACTACGGTTTTAAAAACCAAAATGGGTCATGTCAGACCTCAACAAGTGGGCTGATCACCCCAGGCTGAAAACCCTGGAGCAGGTGAATCAATCCAGCAACACAGCATGCTCAGGGAAGTACATACAAAAAGTTAGATTTCCACTTGTTTTCCTGAGTGAAGGATAAGGGCTGGAAGGAGAAATTAGGCTCATTGACAGTTTTTTTTATATTTATAGTGGTTTCTGTGTTTTCTGCTAGATTTCTTCTGAGCATCAGAAGGCTAAAAGTTAACTACAATCAAAAATAAAACATGTTATATATATTTTTCATAAGTGTTGTTCTAACATTCTAGTGTATCTTTAGGAGACTTAAAGTCATAGTCTTCTAGGAGTAGAATATTCAATCTCTTGTGTTGGACATTCAAAGACGGCAATTTAATTTGAAGAAAGAAGAAATCAGTAAGTTCTGGAAACGTGAAGGAAGCCTTTCTTCAAGAGAGAGGATGCTATCTTTTGAGATACCAGTTGCAACTCCAAAAATAAGAGCACAACGCACATTTGATTTTATTGCTTGGCAATAGGGAGTAATTCTTTCTGAGCTTTCTCTTGAGATTCTTCTCACCACTTTATTGACTAAAGAATAGCTGTCTTCCATATCCAGGCATCTTCTTAAGCTGAATGAAAATTAGCCACCTAGGAAACAAATTTGGTGTTCTACTGGTTTTATGCTCTGATTCTCTGAAACCTTAGAGACAACTGAGGTTGAGAGGTAGTTGTTTAGTTTGTTTAAACAAAAAACAAATGGCCTTATTCTCCTCGCTTTCGGTTATATTCTTCAATGCATGAAGATGCTATGAAGATGAATTAGTAAATTTGGTTACTGGGATTTGTATGAATTGGCTTTTACAGAAATGTCAGTTTCAAGTATTAAAAAGGATCAAGACATTTTTCCTTAGCTTACAGGACAAGGTAAATAGAATTAATTCCCCTCATGTCCCATATCCTCAATCTCCCAGAATCACCAAGAATAGAGGGTAGAAGACAAGACTTTAAAAACAAATCCTGGATCCAGAACTATTCATCCTGATGTTAGAATTAAGAGATCTTATAAAAGATACTAAAGTACTACAGAATCTGTGTATTTCATTTATATGGTCTATTTAATAAACATTAAATAGCCTGAATTTGGTTCAGAAGGACAAGTAACATGTATTAAATAAACACAAAACTGAAAACTGTGATGATAATAATAAATGCAAGAAAAAGAAGAGGCTACAAAAACAATTGTTTTTCTTTTCCCTCCTCATTACTCCTGCTCTGTAGCCGCAATGTGTACATCCCTCTCTTTATTTGAAGTTATTGCATATCATACTGTGATGTGCTACACCTATTCATTTGCTGGTTTGTTTTTAAAGTATATGGGACTTCTCCATCACAAAGTAAGTTCTGCAGAAATATCCATATGTTAGAAACCTGAGCTTATGGATATCTCAGTGCTAAAAAAATATATTGCTTATTTTTAAGCAAACTTGATGCAAAAACCTTAATGCTTCAGTACTTTGAAGTAGTTTTACTTTTGAAGACATCCAGGAGAGAAGAGAAAGGAAGGGAAGTAAACATCACTTTTGACACAGTATTAGTGGAATAGTTTGGCATTCTGAAGATGTATTGTCTAGATCTCCACCACAATGAGCAAATGCTCTGCATGAGCATGCACAGACAGAAAAGTAAGTTGCAAGATATGCTACAATAATTTCTTTTTTGTTTCTTCTCAATCTGTTCTAAAATGTTAGGAATGGTGATATAACCGTGTTACTGTTCATGTTTTCCTTCCTATGTTCCTTCATAAGTTCATTCCAATACTTCCTCTATTCATGGAAAGGCTTGGCATGACACTGTTTTTCCTCTTTCTTGGGGTTTCCAGGACACTCTTTTAGAAATACAGTGATTCTATCTTGAGTGAAGTTGTCACAAAAGATCAAAACTGAATACTTATTAAATAAAATACCTAATTCCTTATGTGATGGAACGAGTCAAGCTAAAGAACAGCTGATATATCAAAACTTAATGGTGGAAATATGCCTAAGCATGGCTAAGTTTTAGTGATATCGCACAGTATCCATCCATGCAGATGTGGTACCATTTTTCTATAGTCACACTTCATGGGGGATGTGAAATAGCTCAAAATATGAATGCTCTGCAACATTGATTATATTGTACAGACATTTCTATTTTGCCAACTTGTTAAATTCCTTAACCTTCTTAATCTTCATCTTCATTTTTCCAAATTTGGATGGAAATTTGTGCTTTTAGTTTAGCTAAACTGAGTGCAGTTTATGATAGTTTGTAATACAAAATAAGCCAAGGTTCTATTCAACGTTATACAAAAATCCACACACTACTCAGTGATAATTTCTGGGACCATTTGCTGTGGTTCCTACTGCATTTGTAACATAAAAAATGACTGTGGGTGATAATTGCAGTTGTCTTTATGTTGGCACAAGTATAAACAGAACTTTAGGGTATTGGAAAAGGATGCTTGTATTTATCTTATTTTTTTTTATTTTAAAAATAAGTTTTCCCTGAGCATGTCACTGCTGTCCGAAAAGTTACATGCTCAGTGAAAATCCTACCTTTAATAACAAAAAGTTAGAGCAAATCTCAGAATTGTGGTCTTGTAGCTTGTGGGAGAATTCCAGGTTTTTTTATCACCCTACCTCTTCCTTGCCATATTTGGATAATTATTGCTTTAATAAGAGAAGTCATTTTGTATACCACTGGAGTGCAGCCTTATACAGACCAGTTGTATTTCCAAAACTGACCTAAATATGGATCAGATCTGATATTTACCACACACAATTATCAACCACACAGTCTCTCTGAAAACAGTGTTTCTCAAAATGGCATTAACACAAACTGGGAGATATGATTAGAAGCAGGAAATAAAAATGTGCTTCTCACAGAGTACTTCCTAATAACATACCAAGTATCTTTTATCACTAGTTTCTAACATGTACAGTTAATCTCAGGCAGTGAAAAGTTATTTATTGAGCCAAGTCGCCTTTGGTTTATGAGCCTTTAGGCGATTTTTCCTTCACAGTTATGAGCTTTAATCCACAAACATGCTGTCTGGAAACTTTCTGCTAAAACTCTAGATTCTCACTCGGTCTCCTAATTTTAGCAATTGATAAGATGTGGCTTACTCCAAGACTGAAGTAAGTCAGTCTACTGGAGTTGGCAGGAGTTGGAAGAGCATCTCTTGATTACATTTCTCCTCTTCCTTTTCTCAAATCAGATGAGCAGGACATAGCTGGTAGCTCATCTCCCACTAAACTCTTCTGCAGGTGAGAAGCTGATGCTTCTGTGTTGAAGAGCTCCAAAAGCATTTAATGACTTGCAAATTTGAACAGCACTTAGATGATACTTTATTTATAAGATGCATTTGGAACATTGTGTCTCACAGACAACTGATGGAAGAGGTGAGTGCCTTTTGAAGAGCTCGGTACAAGTGTCAAAATAGTACATCAGAATATGCAGAAGTTGTTAATGGATCGGTCTTGAAAATACACATTGCAAGTCAAATATTCATACTTGCATCCAAAACCTTCCTCAAACACTGACAGGTGCGTATTTCTTGAAATTACTATCCCATTACTCATTCTCCTTTATCTTCTTCCAGGAATGTTATTTCTAGCGGAGTGCAGCTAATGTGGAGGGATGACATCATATTAAAGCTAACACATGTCAAGCACAAAATGCTCCCTACATAACACCAGTCCTATTCCTGGTGTGAACCCTCATCTACTCTTTGAAGATGATTATTAGAAAGGTTTTCATCATTGAGTTAACTGCCTAGTGTGAACATATCCTTGGAATGAAGACCAGTTTCGACACTGGTATTTCACATTGTTTCTCCACAAAAGCATGTCCATATAGATGAGTATGGTGCATCCACACTTCTATTACACTGAACATCTCCCAAAGACAAAGCAAAATCTTTGCCAAAATCCAAGTCCTGAAGATGCAATTTATGCAAGACAAAAGTCCCACCAGTTCTCAGCCTACTGGAAATTCCAGATGGTCATTGACTAGTGAACAGCACTTTGATACAGTTTCCATCTAATGTCTAACACTGCAGCACAGAATTTTCTAAAACAAACTAAAATAAATGATGCACATTGACCATACAGATGGAAATTCAGGAATACGCAACAATCTTAGTTGTGACTACTTGACACTTTTGTTTAATGAGGAAGCAAAAATGCAGTAGTAATCTTTCTGAGGCAAGGACTTGGTATTAAATCACAATTTTATACCAAAAGGTCTGTGTTCCTCCAACTAATAATCTGTTGAATCTATACAAACCAATTCATAGAGAGCAGAAGTCTAGAACTAATGTGACACTGGCCTAAAGAAAGTCATGTCAGAAATTTTAATGTCTGCTTTTCCACTTAGACATGCAGTGTTGACAAGCTCTCTGTCTCAGTTTGTATGGAAAAAATATGCCTTTGGGGATAAACACAAAACCAGTATGAAATATGAATAGAAGACCTTGTGAAATCAACAAATCAGAAAAAGCATTTGGGCCAACCATTTTTTCCCTCTGACTGGAAAATTCCATTCCTGTTGAGTAGATCTACAAGGCACCTAGTGGCTTTTCCTGATTTAAGACCCTTCCCATTATACTCTGTTTAAGACCATGTCAAAAGCTGGTTCATCATAAACTTTCAGTCTCATGCAAACAACTGCCAAAAAGGTCCTTTTACATTTGGGTGAGGACTTCTAACCCGACTACAGCCATCTCAATTCCTTTTTTTTTTTTTTTTTTTTTTTTTTTTTTTTTTTTCATGGTATGAAATCAGTATTGCCTTAGTATTGTGACAAATTCATGTCTTACACCACCTTCTCTTTTTGGCAGACAAAGAATTCAGTGCAATTATTTACTTTCAGTACATTAGTAGATTCTCAGCCTTTTCAAGCTCTACATCCACATTGTCTATTGAGAGTAATAGTTCTTGCCTTGAATTACACTGAAGGTCTTTTTTTTAAGAACAGCACATCCCAAACAAATATTTTGTTTTTAAAATTTTGGGTCATAATTAAATATTGTAAATCAGTCAAATGTGGAAAAATTACAAAGACTAGATTTATACACAGCTGAGCTGTGTAGAATGCCAAAATAAGGGATAATGCTGTTTTTTCATAGAAAATAAGAGATCCTGAATTTTTTATTTAGTCAATCAAAGCTACTTATTCTATACTTATTCCAAATGATGTTTTAGGAACCTCTCTCATGGTATCAGGGGAAGAAGTGGAGGCAACAGAAGGCAGTTGAGAAATCAGTATTTTAAGCATTCTTCATCATGTCCTGTATTTCCTTTAATAAGTAAAGGAAGGTTCACATAAAATGTTTAAAATTAAGTTTCTTATTCCCACTATCCAAGATTTGCCATTGGTTTCAGGTACTGTAGATTTCATGTTTTGCAGGATAAATCTTAAGCTTAACTACAGTGATAACACTTTCAATTATGCTATAGATTTGAGTACCCCTGAAATAATTGAATTAAGGAGACTGTGGCATTTAATTTTACTTAGGAAAATGTTCACTACAACTTGGAAGATGAATGTTATCATAAAACTTTTCCTTCATCCATAATCTTTAGTGGTTCAAATGTGCCAGAAATCTTCATTTGTCAGCCCACTTGACACTGTGGTTGATACAGCTTGAGATGATCTATGTTGTCCATAAGGGAGCATCTCCCCATGCTGAGCACATCTCAGAAAGTTGGTTTTGGTAGCATAAAATTATGATAACTTATCTTTCACTCTGTGCAATTACATTATGTAATTTTCCTTTTTTTCCACGGGAGAATAACTGCTCTACAATTGTGATAGTCTGACAGGTTTAGAGTTATACATGTTCTCTGTAGTGCACTTTTCCTGATGAATTTATCAGAAAATTACTTTGTTACTGCAGCAACCATGAAGACATGCTGAAGCAATGAAAGAGAAAAATAGTTTTGCCAAGATACAAGAGAGTAGGAATATTACTGTAATCAGTTAAATGCCTATTAGTGTTTAGTGTTTTGTGTATATATATATAAAAATGGGATACCCTCTGTTTTAATAAATATGGTAACAAGGACATAAAATGAGATTGTAGAGCACCAATTATCTTGGAATTAAGCTTTTCTTTGTTCAACAAAAAATTACATGTTTTTAACATTGTAGAATTTAATTTCTGAAGAAATTCAAAAGAATATGTCCTGGTTTGGTTTGGGTTTTTTTGTTGGCTGGTTGGCTTTGGGCTTGGGTTTTTTCAATTGATTTAAACACAACCCCATGATCTATCATTTTCTCTACTGAGGCTCCAGCTGTCATGACGTCACATCTAAATACCTTTTGGGCTTGTTGGAATTAGTTTAGTAAAGCTGGAAGGACATTTTCTACAACCAATCTGGGGATGAAGTTTGAAACTGCCCCTAGGGTACAATATATGCACAATTTTTATTATCCCTTCAGAGGGAAATTTCAGAGCATTTCCTTGACTTAAACAAGATTTGTTTTCAATAAACTTTCATGCTGGACAATGTACATAGCATGAACCTTGGGCATATTAAAAACAAAGTATTTTTTATGCTTTTTTATCTTATTTGGAGAGCATTTCTCTGGCAGTACGTATAAAATCTCTTTTTTTCACTTTGTGTTTTGTATCCTCTTCTGATTTTTTTTTGCTTTTGCATAGCAGTTCTTTGAGTTTACCATGATGGAAAAAGTTTCTTGATCATTGTGGTGTTCACTTCGTCCTTTGGAAAACACGGAACAAAAAAATAGATGAAGAAACGAAATAAATTCACTTCAGACTCCATTAATTTATCACTTCATCAATGAGAGATCCAAACTTATAGTCTACTTTTCCCAACACATATTTTTATGTGTCCATCCAGAAAGAGCTGCAGTCAGTCCCTAAAGCAGAGAATATCCCAGACAAGCCTGCAAATGAAGGTACTTTCTTCAAGTTCTTCATTTTCTTGAGCCTTCCTATTTTGTTTCTTTTACACCTAGAACATGCATGGTCCAGATATATCAAAATTAAAGCTGAGTACATGAATCTGGAAAGCTGGAGGATATTGTGCTGGGAGATACAGCTGGGAAACGGCTCCTAAAAGTTCTGTGGAAAATGGGACATTTTCCCAGGATAAGTTGAAGCTTTGTTCATTATTTAAAGAAGAAAATAATGACTTACAAAATATCTATTCTCATATAGTTGATTCATTTCATATTTTAAATTCACTGCAACAGCTGAGATGTCTTGGAAAACGGCCAAGGACAAATGTACTTGCTAAATTTTCACTTCTTTCATTTAAAATACTAGGGCTTCTGTACATATGCTGCAACCCTTAAAACTCAATGCTTTTTTGATTAAAAAAAAATATATTGTTTCATTCTCTTTATTTAAGCTGATCATCTAACCTTTTATTCTCTTATTGAGCTAGCCCTTTCCTTGGTAAACTACAGTTAACCTTTTCTGACAGTTCCAGCTGTGCAGACATGGAGGTAGGAGCTGGTGTTCTAATTTCTGTTTTCTTTCCTCTATTCCTGTACCTTGGACTTGTCCAAATTTGTGGCAGCAGAAGCTGACAGATGGCACTTAAATTCCTATTGAAAGGAGGCATCTGGTCATGCCAAGGAAACATTTTTTGATCTTTGTTTCATAAATGGCCAACATTTTATCACTTGCAGGGAGTAATTGCCCAAACAAGAAATGGATCATCTACCTGCATCTGCCTTTTACTCTCGGTAAGATGGGAAGTATCTGTGTGTCTTTTTACCTCAACTTCACACCTCTGCACTAAGACTTCTGAATTATGCTCCTTGCCCTGCATTCTGCTAAACTGAATAGATGTGCTGCCTGAGGAAGTGTAGCCACTTGGTCATGGAGTCCGGCAGGACTGTGAGGACCTCCACTGGCCAGAACCGATATCTTGGCTGAGTATCCCAGCGATGGAGGATGCCCTTTTCTCTCCTCTTACCACAGATAGCTGCCAGACTAGTCTATCTGAGCTTTTTAACATGATTCTTCAACAGAAATTCATTTTTTCTTTATCCTGTAATTCATTTCAGGATTTTTGCACGTAATACTGCATATACTTTTGAAAGAAGAAGTACACATAGGGAGTGTTTCTAACCATAATAAATCTTTTAAATTTAAGTTGAAGACAATATAAAGTTTAGTAGATATAATTTTTGAGTAAGTGATTGCAAACATTTTTCAGCTTGAGACGGTTCTCACTGGCTGAATAATGTCAGAACTGGTGCACCACAATACTAGGGTTCTGCTGAAAATGTAGTAGCACAATTCTAATTATACTGAGAGGATTTTAAAATCTATTCTCTTTATCAGTCTCTCCTAAAACCCGATCTAGGGTTTACCCCAGCCTATAAAACCTTAATTTAGTGAATTCTTCCTAATCCAGGTATGTATGAGAGTAAAGGAGGGAAGAGGAAAAGTAGCACAAAGTAGAACACAACATATTTAAAGGTGAACAGAGTGGTCTGTCATTCTGAATGTTTCGAATCAGAGCAAAAAATATAGATAATGCTTCTATTTGTGTACATTGTACTTCTAGGACAAAAGTGAATCCAAATATTACAGTTTGCTAACAAAGCTGCAGGAATACAGTTAAAGTCAAGCCCTCTGTTTTGAGAGTTATAACTCTGTTACAACTCTGTGGAGAGTGAAAGGTTCTTTAAAGTACTAATTGACAGTGGAGGCTTTGGTATCATGAGAAACCATTTGGCACTAGACAACTGAGTCTCCTCCAAGGCTTTCTTCCTCCTGACCTCCGGATGTGATTACAGCTTCAGGTGTCAGGGGAAAGAGTAGAGGTACCATAAAAGTGCCTGAGAGGAGAAACATGACTGCTCTTTGCCTTGCTTCCTGCAACAGTATGTTCAAGGTCAAAGGAATCTCTACTCTGCAGGGGGAAAAAGAGGCATATAAGGATTTTCATAATTAGCAAGGTTAAGTAAAAGGATGAGGTACCTCACAGCTAATTGGGAGTTAAATCAACAGGGAAGCCACCTTCAGATCACAGAACCAAAAAACTTCCCGATGGTGATTAAACACAAAAAAGCAATTTGGTTTACTCCGTATTCATTAAGTAAGCCTGTGTGTGCTGAGGTCTGGGATTTGCTGTAGCTGTTAGGTCATATATTATGTCAAAGGAGATTCAATTATCAAGTAATGAGACAAACCCTGCACTGGAGATGCAAAGCTGCTCTAAGCTGAATGCATTAAAGGTCTAGCCCAAATTGGGTGGCTGCTGCTGTGTTGAACTAGTGAGATCAGACAGGTGTAAGTTTCAGGCAGTGAGTATCCAAGCAAGAGCAATGCCAATGGCTGACAGACAGTGCTGCTGAGAGCAGCTTTCCAATGCTAATAGAAATTCTCATTAACACAGCAGATAACAGTCACAGCAATGAGGCACCTGAACCTTGAGGGAATGAACTGAAAAGTAAGAATAATTTTTTAAAAATCTTTACTGTTCGGACAAAAGTCTATATGAAAATCTTTGACTCCCTCAGGTGTTCAAGGAAAATGGAAAATGTTTTTAGGCATTGCGTATAAACAATAGATCACTTTCCCCATTTTCACGGCTGTTGTTGCTGTCCTTGGGCCAATGTAGTTTGTGCCCTTTTCCTGTTTAACTTGTGGTCTGTATTTACCTGCTCTGACTATGGTGGGAGCAGCAGCAATTCAATGTTCAGCAAGGGGCACTAATGCAGATTTGAAACAGGTGAGTGAATAAAATGTGCTAGAATATTACTCGGGTAGACCAAATGTCTGCTGGTAAATGGAGTAGCATTGACCACATCAGGTAGCTATTTTAGAAACCAATAGTTATCTCTAGGCCACTAGAATAACAATCAGCATCCCCCTTTTTCATCTAATTATCTTGTTGCATGAATTCAACATGACAGGTTTTTGTCCTTACTTTGCTGAGTTGTATCCTGAGTCAGTCCATAAAAATCAGAACAAACTGTTCCATGAGCTTCAGAAGAAAAATATTCTGAAATTCAACTGGTCTGTGTTCAGAGTAACACATTGCAGAAATGGAGATAAGAATATGAAGTGAGGATGGTCACTTTACTAAGCACAGCAAACTTATTTTTTGGTTTGCTAGTCACCTTACTTACTTTTGCCAGGATTTCTTATACTTAGGAAAAATATATCTTTTCTTAAGCAAAAACTGGGGGTAAGGTAAGGATAGATCTGTACAAGACAGGGAAAAGTGTTATTTGACTGGTGGGGAGGAGCAAAGTGTTTCAATGAACAGAATCAGAAGATATGGAAAAGTTGATAATTAACACAGCAAAAAAATGTCTAACTTTAGAAGAGCAATAAATGAAGTCAGGACTGAAATTTCAGCAGAATATTACATGATTTTGGCATTGTTTTTCAGCAGTGCCCGTGTCTGTCTTCCTTCAGTCACCCAGTAAGATTTTTTCCCCTCTAGCGATTTCTCTCTAAAGTAAAGGAAAAAAAAAAAAAAAAAAAAGAAAAAAAAAAAAAAAAACCAAAGTTTTAAAATTATTTGGTACTTTGATGTGCTAATTATTTTCAAAGCCAGAATTTCTAGGACTGGGCATATTTGGTATCATTGCAAGGGCAAGCCAGAAGATCAGTCTTTCCTGGGTCAGCATTGCTATCACATACATGCCATGGCACACATATGTGACTCATTCTTATGAGTGACATTTTTTATTATATTTCTTATAATATTCACCATGTAGAGGAGGAAAAATGCAAGCAAAGTAGCAGCTGCTCATTACAGTGATGCCTGTTCTTGAGTTTCTTCCTTCTCCTTTTACAATATGGTAATTGAGGATCTAAAGGTTTTTCCAATCAGCAGGCTGCAATAACCTGTGGTAAATGGGTATTTTGGACAAGCCTGTTGCTGACGAGGTTTGAGGGCATTTTTAAAATATTAAGACAATTTATATCAAATTCTCAAGAGTCTGGAACTTTCTCTTAGTGCACCACAGTAACTGCTGGCTGACCATCCTGCAGTGTTTCAGCCACATATCTCAGGCTCTTACTTGGTGCCATGGGTGACAAATACTGAACAGAATATTCTGTAATAATAGTAGAAATTATCAAGATTAGTAGCTACATTTATGTGTCCTGAGGGAATCCTGGGTCACAGCAGTTGTCAACCACGCAGTCAGCTCTGTAATTTCACGAGGGATGTTGTGTGACTCCCAGGAAGGTTTACACAAACCGGGTCCTTCTGTGCTGAGCCTTCAGTTCTTGTGGCTCATCTGGTAACTTGAAGGACTTTAAGTAATGGATCTCCTCAGGGGTCAGATTATCTGAGCCCTGCTGTGAGCGGGATCATCTGGCAGGGAGTTGTACTCTGCAAGATATGAGCTGTCTGTTTCTGCTGCAGCACATGGACATTGCAGTTTGTTGATTCTCTACGAGTAACACCTCACTCTCCCCATATCCCTCCATGTATACAGCATGTTTGAGGTGGCAACTGCTGAGAAAAAGGTCAGGAGCTGTGTTGAGAGCAGTCTGGTGTTGTGATGGATCAATCAGATTCTGCCTACCCAAGAATAATGCTTCAGTCATGATGCAATAATAGCCTTTGAGTTAGGTGGTGTCTTGGAGGCCACAGGGATTTATCCAAAGAATGTGGTGAGGTTTTGTGACCCAAAGAAGACACACCAAGTGAGATTTTGTGAACTCTTGCAGCAGATTCAGTCCTCATTCCCGTATGGTGTAACTATTTTATAAGCTGAGGTACATCACATAAAGTGTATTTCTTCCACAGCTCAAAGTTATTTATAGGGAAATCAATAAAACACTTCAAGTCAGCTGTCGTTGTGACAATTATGGAAAAAATATTAGCCTTCATTTGCTGGTAGAATTTTTAAGCATTTTCCAAATTAATTATTCCTCTGAGGATGCAACTGATCCAACTTTAAATTAAACAACTGAAATATCCAACTTTTTTATAATGTATGCAATCCTTAGAAAACCCATTAGTGTGTTTAAGCATACATTTTTGTATTGTGCTGCCCAGATTGTTTATCTGGTATGGACTTTGTGCAGTGGCAGAGGATATCTGTCATGTTTCCAAAGCTGTTTCTTTCAGCAGGTAATTAATTTTTCACAGCATCCTGCCTGCAGATATGCTTCCAGTGTGGAAGATCCATGGAAATAAGCAGGGTCAGATCACATTGGCAGGCAGGACCAAAGACATCCTGGGGGACCCCCAAATGCCACAGGAACAGAGTCCTTCTCCAAGCTACTCCTAATATAGTGGCAAATCATGATTTTGCATTATACCAAGTAAACAGGGTTTGCCTCTTTATTCAGTGTATATTTCAAATGTGATTTATTCTTTGCCACCACAACAAATGTAAATTTAAGTGGTTGCCTCTCTGGATTCCCTTTGCTTTCTTATGGATAGATACATTATTGCTATTTCTGCTCTCTTGCATGCACTAAGTCTGATTTGGATGCTTCCAAAGAGAGAGAAACACGTGAAAATATTGTGTGTTGGGAAAAAATCAGATTTTATTGCAGTGGGTATATTGTTTTAAATGCAGATAATTCTTTGATCACAGTGAAAAGAGTGAGGGATCAACAACACTTGGAGGAATTTAATGAAGGAGAACAAATATGATGCAGGACTTTCAGATGCACTAGAAAAAAAATTATTACATATGGAGAAAATTCAGATGATAAATAGTTGAAATAGTTTGGGAAGAAAAAAGAGTAGAATTATGTTCTCAGGAAAACTATAAAAACCTCTCTACTTATATATTTTAAATTTAATTTTTAAAAAAAGACACATTAAAAACCATAATTGCTGTAGAAAATGGTCCCAAGGTGCCAGAGAGCTGAAATAAATGAGATATTGTAAATCAACAATATTTTCTGATTTTTGTGACTCTAACTTTTGTAATGGCTAATAGTGTTCTGTTTTTAAATTTTTGTTTCTGTATGATGCTTCTACATAATTAGTTCAGTATACATTTACAGTTTGCCTAATTTCCTCACCTCATATTCAACTGTTAAAAAAAATGCAAACTGAAACATTTATCACAATTCCTCAAAACTACTTTTCTGGAAAGGTGATAATGTATGACAGAAGAGATAACTCTAAGTGCCTTATCTGTACTTGAAGAAAAAGGTCAAAATAAGTGCATTAGAAATTTAGACAAAATTATTTTCTTTGCCAGGCAAATTCATCACATCTCAAAGATAATGTCTGAAGATGGGCAAGGAATTGAAAATACAAAGTGAGCTAAAAGCCTGGTGGGAGTTAATACTTTAAATAATAAGTAGATTTATAAATAAGTTCTACTTGATCACTGCAGTTTATCACACTTCAAGGGTAAAGTGTGAAAACAGGGAGTATGACCCTCACACAAAACCAGACTGGGTATTATTCATGTATTAAGAATTTTAGGATGTGATTAGTCAAATCCCAAAAGAAACACAGAGGTATGAAAAGTGCAGCTTGTTCCAGAGTGGTTTCAAAGTGATAAAGGTGCCCATATTTTACCAGTTTCCTGTGGCCGCTCCCTCATGACTCCTTTGCCTCACGTGACTGGTCCCCTAGGATGGTGACCCATAGCCTAGTCTTTCTGGTGGTCTAAGCCTACCTTCCTTGGTGCCCAGCAGTCATTCATCAGGTAACACACTGATCTCATTTGACACCTTTGAAGAAAAATCATCCTTGTGGTCCCAGTGCCATTTTTCCCATTTATTGCTGGCTGAATGCTTTTCTACCCTTGATCTGGTAATACTTTTTATTCAGACTGGTACAGAAGGGCGATGTTTCATATCTAAAATTTGGGACAAGATTCTTGGTTGGTTTCCAGTACTGTTGACATTGCTATCCACTATCTAGGATCAGTAGTTGGCACGTCCAGTGGAGCTCCAGTACTTCCTCACAGGGAACCTTCCATGTCTCTGCCCTTCGCTCCTCCTCCTCTCCCCAGAAAATCTGACATCCATGCAACAAAAGCTGTTGTGGACACACAACTTCTGAAAGTTTCTACCCTGGGAAAGACAAGAATGATCTGAGTTTATGATAAAAGTTATGGGTTTTTTTCATTGATCCTGTAGAGCGTAGGGAGTTTTCAGGTATGCTGAATTCCTCACACTGGTGCTGTGGATGTGTCTGTCAGATCATCTTGACCTGAAAGTGCAGCAGGTTGGAAAGATGTACAAGCCATTGCCACAATCATCCTGGGTTAGAGATATGGAGTTTAACTACAGGTTGTTATGATGCTGGTTGTTTCAGTATTAATATTAATAAAAATCAAAATAGTATTGGACCAAATAGTATTGTTGACCTTTTTTTCTAAAACTTTACCTCAGAAACCTCTCAGTAACAGTGAATTAAATGTGTGAAGCATAGTTCTTCCCCTAGAAAAGCTTCAGTATATACTTCTGTGAAAATAGGTTGAATCCTTTTGAAATTAGAGTTGAGGCAACAAGAGAAGCCACTGTCCTGTGCTGAGTCCCAGTCAAGACTTTTTATTTTAGCTACTTTCTGTATTAATTGTGATTAAATGCTTAGAGCCACACATATGAGAACAGAAAGATAATCTGCCTGATATTTCAGTAGTTAAAGCCTCTCTTGAGGATTTCACTGGATCAGTGTCCTGAAGGAAGATTCTCTCTTCACATATACTTTCAGCTGAAGAACAGAGCATAAATACATATTTATCTTTCTCAGTAAAAAAAAGTCTCTTCATGCCTGTAAGACTTCACTATAAATTAACTAAATAAATTGCTAGCTTTAAATCTCAGTAAAACTCTAAATTAAAGGAATGCTTGACATGTTTATTTCCTTAATATATATTGAGAGCATTTAGTCTTAAAATTGTTATATTAATTGTTTTTAGACTACACCTAGAGTGGCAAATGCACTGAAAACCAAACTCCAGTTCTGTTTGAGGTGGAAGAGGAAATTTTCTTACCCATGCTCAAAATACTTTCAGTTAATATATTGGGTCTGTACTTTTCTTTGGCAACTGCCATAAAAGGCTTATTACATTTTGATCTTGGAGGAGATTTCACTGCCCGGAAATTTCCAGACACAGAAAGTGGATAAAAAAGGCTTCATATTATTGATTATTTATTGGCTTAGCGTTATTTTTTTGTATTTCATTGCCAAAGTCTTAGAGTCGCTTGAAGAGAATTCCTATTGCATAATTTATAGGCTTCTACATGTGTGTATGAAAAAGCTGTTATATTATGTGGGTTTTTTACTGGTTTTAGAGTATAAAATCTTATAAATCTCACCCAGTGGATGTTGATATTACAAAGATGATTTAATTTCATACTAAACTTATGTCTTTGTACTTTTTTCCAGAAGACTTTTATTACTTTGGCATTTTCCAATTGTTTTGCTAAAAAATACTGGGGCTTTTAGGCCGCTTGGAGCTTCTACTGAGACATGATATACCTTGGCACAATGGAGTGTTTTGTTTGCTTCTAAAGTAAATGGAAAGGCTGAAAGGTTGGGAAGTAATGCAATGCTCAAGGTAGCACAGTTTGGTAAGACCAGCTTCCAAAATAACAAGCCACTCCTGAAATTGTTTCTTTTAGGAAAAAAAAAGAGTTCTGCTTTTTCACTTCCTCAGAGCCCTTCTTAGGGCCCAGGTTAGCTGTGCTTGTCAGTATGGCTCTCCCTCCTCTTGTTTCCAACTCAGGTTGGAATATTGGTGAGATAGGAATGGATCCTACCTACTGCTCCCCACCAGCCCAAACCTTCTTTGGGGACTGGCCCTGAGAGCAGATACTACTTTGGCATCACATTCATGATTATTAGAAAGGCCATACAGTTGTTGGGCTGTTTGATGGCTATAAAGCTGGAGAGATGGATATGAAGGGTGGGGAGAGGAAGAGGAGGATGTGGAGAAATAAGAGTCCCCAGAATAGCACAGCAGTTGTGGGATGCACAGCATCTGTGGGAGAGAGAAGAGAGGGGAGCAGCTCCAGAGCAGAGCACAGAGCAGAATGAAAGTGCAGATCCGGGACAGTTGTGTTGGACAATGAATAATCAGTAACACACATCAAGCCCCAGTGCTTCTAGCTGGGCTTTTCAGAAAGTCCTCAGTGATTTAAGAGCACTGCTGCCATTGACTTCCAACGGGGCTTAAGCACTTTCCAAAATTTACCTCCTTACACATCAAGCTGTTAGTTGTTCTTTTTACTTCACTCTTTTAAAGCCTTCTTTTCTTGATTTGGCTGCCGTGGAAACCTACTGACAGTTTCCATGGAGCAGTGCACTACAGTTTATATAATATTTATGGCCTTATCTTTATATTTGCTGCTTCTACAGCATGGCAATGGTCATCCCCAAACCTCTGAGCATCTGAAAGATAGCCTTATCCTGAGAAAAGGATGTGAACAATGGAAATGTTTGTATGTCAATAAAAACACTCTCACTATTGTCTTGCTTTATCCAGCTCCACATCAGTGTCATATTTGAGCCCATGCTAATTGTACCAGCTCTGAAACAGACTTCCTTTAACTAAGTGCAGAAATAAAATTTAGGGTTTAGCAATTGCCTTCAACACACTCTTGCCATGTTGAGATATAGGGAGAATGTTTATAAAGAGAATGACTCTATATAAGGAGAATGGGGCATTTTACCTACCAAATTATTTTATGATCCTTGAGCAGATTTGTAATCAGATAAAATAAGGCTGTGAACTCCAAGGCAGAATTAAACTCAGTGAGTTCATATCTTGTCTGACAACAAGAGAAAATACATGTATAATATTCTTGCTTCATAGGAGGTAGTTCTGTGCTATGGCTTCTACTTAGTGTTCTAAAATTCTCATTTATTCTCACATGAATTTGACAGTGTATTTAGCATGAGGTCCATGAAGACAGGAGTTTATAGACACATTTAAAGAGCATTTGAAATGCTCTTTATTTAGACTATAAAGTTCTTGAGTTATTTCTTTGAGTTATTTCTTTGAGAAATTCGAAAATGCTTTTGCACCAAAAACAATACACAGGTCATAATTTTTAAGTACTGAAAATGCAAAATTGCACAGTTTGAAGTGGGTAGTAACTTTACAAGTTCTAATTACATTGATAATAGTTGGGTGTTTTTCTCTTTAGAGAAAAATGACTACAGGTTGGAGAACTCTGACAATCTTACACAGATTATGATGCTGTGAATTATCCTAATTTTTCAATAAAATGTTGTTTAAAATGTGGGAGAGGTAGACTTATGTATTGCAGATATATCTTGCAGTGAAAGAATATAATGTCACCATTATTGTTCAGTAAGAAATAATCATGTAAATAAAACAAGTATCATATTTTTCAGTGTGTTCTCATCCTGAAGAATTTCTTGCAGGGAGAGGTGCAGTGTCCACCAGGGCTTGCATAGTTCCTGTATTTGTTAGCTCTCATGAGCAACTCAGTGGTGGGGATGTCTGATATGCTGGAACCAATTCAAGGGAAGCAGTATAGGGTAGAAAGTAATTTGCTGAAAGGCCAGGCACTGAATAAAGTAAATTGTAAAAAAAATTCTTTTAATAGGAAGGTTTTATTTTCAAATGAAAATTTTTATTTGGAAAATTTTGATTGCACAGTGACTTCCTAGCAACAAAACTTTGGTCCTCTGGAGCAAAGCAGCAACTAACGGCAGAAGGGTGAAGACTAGGTTCAAATGCATCACATTATATCTTTATTATTAAAAATGTTTGCAAAACATATTGCGTGTAAAATTACAAAAGCACAGCTGACATAGCGAGGTATCCATATGTTCTTTCCCAAAAAAGTGAAGAACAGAACTTGAAAAGCTTGCTGGTTTACAGTCATCTGCTGGATCTCCCCCAAACCCACACCTGTCTTTCCCTGCAAGGAAATGTTTTAGATTCATGCACTCAGACAGATCAGTTATAGCCTGACAAAAAAAAAAAAAAAAAAACTCCTCTGTGATCCACAGGCTTTTAATGGCCTGTGTTTTGAACACAGGTTTCAATAGGCCTAATGGAAGTCTGCCGTACAATTGCTGTATGTGTTACCTGGCTTTGATGGGGTCAGGCTGTCACAGGCTATAGAGTTTGTATTTATGCTTTCTCTTCTGCCCAAAGGTAAAAGCAAGACATAACATTTCTATCAATATTTGGAGTGGATAGCCTGGTTTAGCATCTAGGTTTTCCAAGTGGCATTTGGACTGATGTTCTTTGGCTTGCCTGCTGATTCTGATTGAAGGTAAATAAATATTTCCTCTTTATTTTTTTCCATTTAATATTTTAATTACCTATCTGTGTCTATATCTGCTTGTGTTTATAAGTACTTGAGCCCAACTTTCAGCTGCCTCTGCCTTTTCAGAAATATTGGTCAGCTCCAGCAAAAAAAACCAGTTTTTCAATATTCCTTAATGTCCCTCAACTCTGATATCACCCCCATCCTCCCCAATTGCCTATCCAGCCACTGGAAAACATGGAGCCCTGGTTCAGGTGAAGGCTGGAACATGGAATCCACTCAGCAGAGGCAAGGGAGGTGGGCAGCAAAACAGTGCTGGCAGTGGTGTTTTGTGTCTATTCCCAATCAATGAGCCAGTGGCATGAAAAGCTCACTCTCAGTGTGTTAATGGATCCTGCTCAAGTGTTATTTTGATGTCTAACTCCTGCTGATTCTCTGAGTGCTGAGCACAGTTCAATACCTCTCCCAAAATGCTGTAGTACCTGCTCTTAGGAGTACTTTTAGAGTTTTTAGTAGCTTTTCTCAAAATCAGATTGTACCTAACTTATTATTCCATATGATGTCCAGCATATCTGCTTGTTACTGGGATTCATATTTCTCCTTAGCTGAAAGAAATGTATCTGTGATCACTCCCCAGAGGAAATCCTTAGCTGTGTTAGCCAAAGTTGTGCACACACTTGGTACAAGAGTGGACCGAATAGGTTTATTCTGAATTGATTGCCCTTCCATGGGATCCTGTTGTACCATGGAGATCAGACTCTGAGGTCAGTTTAAATTATTTGTTTTGCCTGTTTATTTTTTAGCCAAAATGACATTTCTATGAATGCAAAAACATTCAGCTCTGGTAGCCTTTGGTAATGTCAAAATATGCATATTTGTTGTGAAGTTGTTTATTTTTATTTTCTTTACCTCTATAGGCAAAAAATTTGTACTCGCTGGACAGAAGTTTCACTCTAGTTCTTCCTGCCAAGAATAATGCAGGTAGAATTCCAGGTACTCTAAGGTTCTGCTCAGTATCTGGGAGAAAGCAAGGGCAAAGTGTGTGCCCACAGGAGGATCCCTACGCTGCACATGGAAGAAGAGATGGCTGCACTTTGAGCAATCAAAATGTGTTTTTGTGTGTTGTGCTCGTAACATGGGGGAGGTTTCTTGAGAAAACAGCCCTCCTTTTTCCAAAGTGAGTTATTATGGTCATATATTTGCTTCGTGCTTCTCTGTGTTGAAAGAATTGATGGGATAGGATTCAAGATGCATCCCTGGCTGGCATGCCTTGTCAGAGGCACAGAGTCAATAAGCCTCCATCAGTTTTTGCCCTACCATACATCCCAGTATAAAGCCTTCTCAATCCCATTGGGTTTTTTTGGAACTAAAACTTTTCATGAGTCCTCAGGATTGCCTCACATTATCAGGTTAGACTGAAATAAAGTTTTTTCCTTGATACTTATCCTGAATTTCCCAAGCAACAAAGACATGAATTTAAACTACTCAAGCATTTACCCAGAACATGAACTGTGATTTCAAATGATTTTTTACTAGGTTTATCATCAGTTAAAATGAATATACAAGTGAATTTTTTAAGTCCTGTTTAGCTTGTACACTCCACAGGTTTAGTGGATGAATTTCTTAATTCTTGAAGGGTGGTCCTTGTCCCTAAAATCCAGCAGCAAGGTTCTATTAGTTCTATGCATTTGTTTACTCTGTTTTCAGAGAATTATCTACAATGACTCCTAACTGGTAATATTTCATTTCAAGCTTATCATCATCTGTCTGTGTATAAAGTTAGGACTGTGCTTTCCCTGTGTGCATGACTTTGCATTTATTGAATAGAAATTTCATCAGATGCTTCATGTCTCAATCAAAAGCCTTCTGCGACTCTTTGCAGTCAATTTAATTTTGACAAGTGTGAATAATATTATATCACTAGCATACCTTGATATCTTATGCATGTCTCCACTTTCTGGATTTTTCAGGAGGATGCTGAATAACAGCAGTGTAAGAGAAATTCTCCCCATGGTAATTTCTCTATATTGAGACAGCTGAACAATTCTACTCTTTCCTTCCCACCCAACTGCTGATAATTCATACTGTCTGTGAGGAAAAGCTTCTTCTTATTTCTGTTCTTTCTTGTTATAAATGAAATAGCCAGATTGATAATCAAAAGCAAATTTTATTTCGCTACAAACAGCCATCACGGAAAGCCACAATAAAGAGGGCAACACCTATCCTGGGATCGGTATTGGGTGAACTTGCGGTCGGCCTCTATCACACCGAACCTGAACCTTCCCCGTTCACAAATCTGGCCGCTGAGGGGTTGGTTTATATACAGTTTATTTCCCCTAAGGCAGGGTTCTTTGTCCGCTTTTGCTCAGTTTGTATATTCATGTGTCTTCTTTTCTGAGTTTGGTTTTCTGAAACTGCTTTCCAGGCAGGGACAAGAGCTTGATTCTATGAATTCCGGAATTCGGAATTCAGCATTGGGATGCATACCCTTGATGACTTAGATTGTCTTATCACAGATGCATATCAGGCATCAATCACCAGGTGCAGTCCGACCCAGCCCTGGTAACGATCCATCTCCGACTGCAGCCACTCTTTTCTGTTGTAAATTCATATTTTTCTTGGTGCCGCCTGCACTTCACAATTGCAAATCAGTCTTCCCCAGTAGCCGCTTGTGAGTTTCCAATTTTAGATTCTTTAATTTCTAAGCAGGAATTACTTTATATATATATCATATATAACATTTCTCTATAGTTTAGATTATTTAAAATACTTTCATGTTTGTCCTCCAGTCCATGGACTGAGTCCCACAGGATGTCCCCACACTCCTGCACTTCTGGCCAGCCCTCTGAGCTCCCCTGCTCCCCACAGGACACCAAAGAGGGAACTTTCTCTGGAGGCTTCCTTTTCTTTCTCTCTGTCCTAGGGTGACTTATGATGCTTGTGTTATGAATAAAAATGGGCGGAGATAATATTAATCTCCTTAAAATGCCTTTATTAATCAGCTCTTACAATAGTTGCTCGAGGGGTTTTTGGCTGCCCATGCACCGTGGAGGAGGAGGGTCTTTTCAGCTGTGCTGCAGGGAGTTGAGCAGAGCTGGAGAACCCGCCCCTCTCTGGGAGTGTTTCTAGAGTTCTCAGTTGCTTTTGTTTTCTTCGGGGGTCCCACTTCTGGTTTGGCACCCTTAAGTCACAGCCAGTAACAAAAACTGGAAAAATCAGTTCTCTCAATACTTTGGGGTCTACACGGCCTAGCATTGGTTCCTGTGTGTTTTAATTTTACTTAGTTTTATTTTTATAAGGGGTTTCTGGTGTTAAAAGAGTCCCAAGATGCACTTTGGGGTTTTTGATTTGCATGTGGGGTCGGCCTGGGCAGCAGGGGCTGCGGGCTCTCATGGCATTCAATATGGCGTCTTGGATGTTTCGGGGTGGGCAGCACCAGGGCTGTTAGATGGGGACGGAACGTGGCGGGCGTGGGTTCCCCTTTCTTGGAGCAGGGTGGCGGTCTGGGCGCCCCGGGGATGCGGCTTCGCAGGCTCCGGGATTTTCTCGTGCCGGGCTTGGGCCGGGACAGGCGACTACTTGGCGGCTGGAGCCACGCCGGGGGGGAGGGCGGCTCCGTGGGTTCCGAGATTCCCCGTGCCGGGCTTGGGGGAGCAGCCGGTTCCTTTTTTTCTCTCTCGGTCTCGGCGGCGGCTGCTGCGGGCGGGGGGGTCGCCCGTGCCGGGCTTGGGGAGAGCGGCCAGTCCTCTCTTTCCCTGCTTCGGCGGTGGCAGTGCTGGCTGCTCCAGCGTCAGCGGGGGTTGGGGGGGGAGCCGCGGCTGCCGAGCTTCTTTGAAGGGAACCGGCTTTTCGCTTTTGAGGTTTGTTTTTAAGGTGGTCCAAGGGTCTGGGGGGTGCAGACTCCCCCTCTTTCAGGGCGGCAGGCAGCCCACTTCTGGGGTCTGGGGGAGGGGCCTGCGGGTGGTTTCCAAGCGACCAGGCAACTCCCCCTTCACTGCCCCCCCCTCCCCTCTCTAGGGGGGGGCACAGAGGTGGCTTTTTACAAAATAAACATTTAAGATATTAATACACTTATTATATGACAATTAAAGGTTTCAGTTTTCTAAATTTCATTTTTTTCACTTGTATCCTCAGTTGTCTGTTCTGTGCGTGCTGTATGTTGTGTTCTGTACCTTTAAGACTGGCTCTGAGAGTGAAGAAGGGAAAGAAGAAACACATTTTTTAAAAAAACAGTGTTCACTCCTCTGCATTTTTTTCTTCTTCCTCGGGACGGTGTTGTTCGTTGGATGCATGGAGAGCTGCCAGAGAGAGGCTTTTTTCCTTTTAGTCAGTTTAGCTAGCTGAGGCAAAGAAGCTTCCCAGACTGTTTTTGTTGTTGTGAATTATTAAAAAACTATGGATATTGATCTAATACCAATATCCAACTATGATGGACAAAGACTCTCTAACAGTTTAAAGTTAGAAAGTATGTTTATTACGATGCCGGGCAGTGTGTGGGATCGCTCCCAAAGACACACACGCAATTTACAGATGATCACAAGGTCTTTTTATGTACAGGAGTATCGAATACCCAAAACACAAATGCATATTCATAGCTCTGGTACATCCCATTCGCGCAAAAAGCCATTAAGCATGCATAGTTTGTTCTTTGAAATGGGTCGGTGGTCTTTTTTATGGGGTGGGGTCCCAAAATGATGAAGAAAGATTGTCTTCCTCAGCCCTGACTTTTTAACCTTTAGTGCTATGTGACAACTGAATCCTGTTTTCCAGGACTGTTTGATTTATGATTGTATTGTATTCATGGAGTCTATTGATAGTTTGACGGGTCCCATGATTTATCAGTTCCTTCAATCCAGCTTCTGTTAACAAAAGGGAAGCTTAGCTATCTTATCTCAGCAATATCTATTTTAACTAAAGTCCCTAATTCTTCTAAATCAATGCTTCTATTGTTGTTGTTGTTGTTGTTGTTATAAACGCAACGGCAAAAATCGGATTAACAAAGAAACAATTTATTAATAAAACGATCCCAATCACTGATAAAAAGAGAAAACCACAAAAGGATTCACAGCGCAGCGCCGGGTGGATGAGGAGACCGCACTCAAAAGCACGGTTTTCCCAAATCCACACGGAGCAGGTCGCAGCTCGGGGTTTTATAGGGGTTTTCATGTCCCGAGGCAGAACAGGTGCCCAGGATAGTCCAAATAGTCCAAATAATTTTCGGATGGGCTTCCCGGATTTGTTGGACTCTACAGACCGTATTCTGGGAAGATCCTTTCAGATGCAGATGGAGCTCACCACCTATGTTTATTTCAATGTGTATTCCTCGGCAGAGAATTCTCTTTTTCGTTTGGAGAGGAATTTCTCTGTCTGGGTGCGATGCCGATTCTTATCTGGATTGGCTAGTGTCTTTGTTTCTCGTAATGGCCCTTGTCCTGTTCTTTTTGTCTCAGGACTGAGGACAGTGGAAACCTGGTGGGGGAATAGTTTCTACAGACCATGCCTTTTTCATATTTTATATTAACACCAATCTAACATATCTTGCTATATTCTTTTATCACAAATTTTTACCCAATGTCACATTTATCACATTGTTGTTGATGTTGTTGTTGTTGTTTTGTTTTGTTTTGTTTTGTTTTTTTCTTGGGATTGTTTAAATCTGCACTGGACTGAAAACCCAGAGGAGGACCAGGATCTTGTGCCCGCGGCCCACCAGGCCTAGACCTCGGCATTTCCAGTGCCGAAGTGACTGGGACTGGTAAGAGACTGAGAGTTGAGCTAACTCCTGGCAAGGACTTCTCTCAGTTTTGCCATCTCTCTTCAGAGCAGCAAGAGGTTTTATTGTTTCATATTATTCATTCCTTATGTTTGTGGGCATTTTGTTAGTTAAATAAATAGTTTTTTCCACTTTTCTCCAAGGAAGCTCTTTTCTCGGACTGGCTGAGGGAGGGGCCATTTGGGTTTGCTCTCCAGAGGAACCCCATTGGGAGGTTTCCTCCCAAACTTGCCCTAAACCAGGACACTGTCCCAGCAATATGAGACACGATTTTCCTCCACAACTATCCTCCTAACACGGTTAACACAACACATTTATTTTTGTTCATTATTTTGTCAACTACTATGTTTACTTTTTGTTTTTTGTAGCATGTCAGTTTTTGATCCCACACACCACAGTTGTGATGATACAAACAATAAAAGACAGTAAAGTCTTTAGACATTTGTAGCTTTCTAAGCACAAAGCAGACAGGTGTATTCTGCTGGTATAATTTAACAGAGCTTTGGCCTGGAACCATTTTAGCTTAGCTCATGATGATTATTATTAGGATGCAGGATTAATTTGGACTTAAATTTTATCTAGTTTGAAAGAACAAGTTTCTGCTGTGCTTTTAATTATAGTGCTCCTAGAAGTTTGTGCTCACAGAGTTGATGAGAAGTAACACTTAGCTCTCTGGAGAAAGATTTTAAGAGTTCTCA
The DNA here is from genome assembly GCF_965231275.1 of Zosterops lateralis. Lineage (NCBI taxonomy): Eukaryota > Metazoa > Chordata > Aves > Passeriformes > Zosteropidae > Zosterops > Zosterops lateralis. Next base: position 16,232,617 of record NC_139765.1, read on the forward strand.
GTAGCCCTTGGGGCTCTTATGTGTTATGTGTGCCATGTGCCAGCTCAAAGGCTTCATGGTGAGGGTCACAAACAGGTTGTGCATCAAGCCATGCACTGCTGAGCCATAACACTGATCTAACCATGGAATATCTGTCCCAAAAGCAGAGCTGCTGATGAACAGATAGGGAAATGAGCATGTGCTGGAATAGCTGCATTGGATGTAGCAGAAGGACTGAAGTAAGAATAGAAAATGCCATATTAACGCTTGTCACAATATTATTGGTGTTAATTTTAATGAGCTTAGTTATTTGTGTTTGATTTTACTTCTTCGCATGGCTATATTTCCACAACCTTCTCTGTGAGATCTGTGAAGATCACTTTTATTACTTTTACCAGTTTTAAATATTTTACTGTTTTTAGAGTGTCTTTTCTGAAGTTTTATTTTGTTTCTAAATTTTACCTACCATGTATTCACTAAAAAAAAGTAAACTGCTTTTGAAAAGGATCTCCATTTGTGTCTTAGCCTGAGAACCTGTTCTCAGATTTAGATTCACCTGTCCTTGAAACAGCCTATAAATCAGTCTATAAAATGGATCACATACAATCAAGTTAAGTGGTGTAATGACATTATCTGTAGTCTTAAAAACTAAAGTAAAATGATTCAAAGAATAAAGTTTCCTGATCTGATGCAGAGGCTGACAGATCTGACTCAATGCTGAATAACCATGGTTGGCAGGTACATCTTCTGCTAATGCTCTTCTTTAGCTGGAAGATTGCAGAAGCATTTTTGATCTGAATGGCCAAACATGTAAAATCAATGCCTGTTATTGCTTTGCCAGTTCTATCTTGAAATAAGGAATCTTCAAATATTTACTGTGTGGAATTCAACTGCTCAAATGCTTGCAGAATAAAATTCTCTGGCCAAGGTGTTATAAAGAAAGGAGTCTTACAAATCTAAGCATCATTATTACCTTTTAAGCATTGTATGAATTTCAATGTAGAAAATTGCCCGCCTCCAAGCTGCTGTCTTCGGGGTTAGTTTCCCAAACTGCCAAAGAGATCTATATTTTGGATTTGTCTTCCTGAGAAGAAATATCTTTAGTGACCTATACAACCAAATTTTCTATCTCTTCCTACTGTAACATAGATGTGTCTGTTATACACTGATCATACACATTTATTGTGTATATACTCCAAAGACCCAAGGATAAATTTACCAACAGAGCCAAGATAACTCCCAGTTGTACCCTGCTCTCTCAATTATATATTAGGGAACTTTTTCTGTTCATTTTCACCACTAGCCCTTAAACCAGCCTATGTAAGAATTTTGTGTTATGCTCTGAAAACATTTCCTGGTAGAAAAATCTGTAGTTACCCTCCTGTATTATTATTACTATTTTGTCTCTTACTTTTCTCCTTTTTTCATCAGCTGTCTGTTAACTGACCTGGATTTTTCTTGTTCACTTTTATTTTAATGTTTGGAGAAGAAAAACAAAATGAGAGGAAGACAACAGGGATAAAACCATCAGTGGGAACAGCAGCCATTAGCTAATATCTGGAGAGCAGGGCAAGCATCTTTGATACTTGCACTAAATACTGTCCCAGGTGTTAACAGCTCCAGGGACTTCTTGACCCTAATGCAGTTTATTTATTTTGTCAAGGTTGCAATGGATCTTTCAAGTGCTTAACCAGTCTCTGTCATTTAATGTATTTCTGCTTGCAACGTTATTCATAAAACAAGTTCTTTTAAGCTTAGCTATATATAATGACCTTAAATCATTAAAAATGGAGAGATGTCTATCTTCAGTCATGGAATTAGATGGGCCACAGTTCTATTAGTCAGGGAAAAAAGACTACAAATATCCAATTTGGATTCATGGTGAATTTAAGTAATCGTGAAGGGTGTTCACAGTTAGTTTTTCATTAGTTTTTAGCTGAGAGATGACATCAACTGTGTCTGCTTATGAATATGCATATCAACCATAATACAAACTCTTCTGCATAGGAAATTTGACTTAACAATGTTAGGAGACAGTTTGCCTCTGTAATTATATTACCTCTTAATACTGTGTAAAACTCCACTCTGCACTAATTGCACTTAACAAACAGAGTGCTCAATGTTATTATTACTGGGAAATGTACAAAGCAAAAGGCATTTTCTAATTTCTTGGTAGGATGTATTCTGTACAATCTATAGTAAGGAAACATCATGTGGTTATCTCAGTCATACTGGAAATCAAATGGTATCATGTGTATGATATCTAGTTTTCAGATTCAGACAAACATAAAGTGTATTTCTTGACACGTGTTTTCAGCCCTGTTTTTATGGTAATGTGTTTTTCCTTGACATTGTGATTCAGTTTTTAAAAGGAAAACCTGGCCTAAATACTGCAGAAGAGCATATGGGGTTCTTTTGATTTATGACATGTATAAATCAAGGACTGAATAAACATCTTCTATTTTCTATTATCTTAATAATATTGAACATGGATATTTTATAGTTTATTAAGATGTTTATTCAGGGGTGTGTTGCTTCACCTTTCTCTTCTTAGGACAACTACCTGAATTTATTAAGATTATTATATACAGTTTTGCTCAACAGGTCAAGAAGTCCAGATTTTTGGGCTGGAGAAGAGAGAGAAGCCACACTCACCAATTTCTTTCCATTCACCAAACTGTTCATTGAAAACCATAGAGGGCCCACAGCTACTCTGTGCCATTGTGTGTGTCTGGAGGAGCACCAGGGCCAGTCCTGTGGGATGGCTCCTGAGAAGTGCTGGTTGCAGAGGCTGGTTGGGCTGAGATCGTGGAGGGCTCTGGAGCTGTCCCCTGCCCCTGGGAGCTCTCAGTGGCAACAGGCTCGCTCTGGCCAGCCATGGGCTCGCTCTGGCCAGCCACGGGCGGGTCAGTGGCCAGCCGCCTGCGCAGGTGGTAGTGGCACTGCTGGCAGTGGCCACGGGCCCTGTCCATAGCCATCCTCCTGCGCAGGCCGGGGGGCAGGCCCACCACAAACAGCTTGTAGTCGTCGTCGCCTCGCACGGAGTGCAGCACCTGCTCCAGGGACTGCCGGCACACGGGGCAGTCCTCCCTGGCCTGGGCCCAGTGCCGAATGCAGCTAAAGCAGAACTGGTGCATGCAGTAGGTCACAAAGGCTGGCTTCCTCACGGTGCCCAGGCAGATGGGGCACTCCGAGCCCACCCCTGCCTTCAGCCGCCCTGCCCTTGCAGCAGAACCGCTCTCCCCTGTGCCCTCTTTGGCACCGCTCTCCATGTGCTGCGAAGAGAAACGTGGAAGGTGCTGGAAGTTGTATGGAAGAAGGGCTTGCTTGGGATGTTGAGCTGCTCCCTCTCATTAGCACTGCAGCTGTGACTGTTGAGCAAGCAGAGGGAGAAAGGCCATAGTTGCTGGCTGGCCTGGGGACAGGTGGAAGAAATGCTTAGGTCCCCCTGGAAGGAAACCTTCCCAGCTTGTCTGAGTAAGGTTTCCCCTCCCAGACCACCTGTACGGCTATGAGACATCATAATCCTTCACTAGGTGGTTGGGTCTGTTATCACTGGCATCAAAATGAGGCACTGTGAGATCACAATGGGCCATTCTCACCCACCACAGCACATGTGCCTGGGGCTTCTGCAGAATAACTGCCCACTGGATCCCCCTTTGTCTTGTGCAAAGAAAGAAAGAAAGGATATTTGCAATCACTTTTGTGGAATGAAACAGTTTCTTTTTACAAGTTTTCTTTACTGATAGAAATGGCCTTATTCCCCTTCTATTTTAAAATTTAATCATGCTGGTATTTTGGGGGTGAAAATATAAATGAAGCCTCATTACAACTAAGTACATGCAGGGTCAGTAAATTCTTTATGTTGGAAAACTAGTGAGATGAAAATGAGACTGTTAATAGAATAGCCATCACATTGATGAAACTGTTGATTGAAATTCACCATCACATATAACCTATTTGTAATTTCTCTGTAACAATGTATATTAATGGGGTCTTGTTACTTTCTTATTAGTGTTAAAATGATAGTAGGAAATATTTCCAATTCGAAACCTTTTTGCCAAGGGATTTCAGAAGAGCAAACCTTAGTTCCTTTATAAAAATCAATTGCTTTATTGTCTGAATATAAATCAAGAACGTATTATATAGGAAAAACAAAGGAGGCTTATTTACCTTACTTCATGTTGTGCTTGGGTGTGGATTTTTCCAGACCTAAAAAAGTCTGAACTAATTTTTTTTTTACCAAGCAGGAATCTATAGTATTTAAAGGTAGGTCTAAAGGAGAATTTCAATAATGTTATTTGAATTCTAATCTAAGACTGATTTCAGTATGATTTTCCAATTTGTCCCGCTTTCTAGATGACAACTATATATCTTGTTCCAGTATAATTTTCACAAAGACCATATTAAAAAAGAATTAATCTCTGCTGCATTCCTTCTTCAAAACACCATACAAAATTAATTATACTTGTCTTTTTTTCCAACTTTAAAAAAAATAAGCATGGAAAAGCTAAATTTTATAAGGTATGGATGTATATGTGGCTGTTATGAAACTTGATTGAGCCGAAGTTACAGTCAGATATCTTTTGACTTAAGCTGTGTAGCACCTTATTAGTTAGGTGTTAATTTTATAAAATTTTAAATTTAAACTATTTTAAATCCGTATCTCATTTTTTCTTCCACTGTATCTCAAGAGTTTGGAAATACCCTGCTCATTTTTGCCATCTCAAAATCCAGTTCTTCATTTTAATTTGCTGCCACGTGAAGAAAACATCCCTAATTATCAGCAGTGAAAGCTAAGTTGTTCCAAAATGTCTTGTTTGTTCATTATCCATTCACATTTCAGTCTGGCCTTCAGTGTTTTCTTCTTTAAGCAGTGTTTCAGAAAGTATCAGTGAAGAGCGAATCTCAACAGATGACAGTATCTAAATTAATAAGGAAGCCATATTAGTTCCTTCAGTGGCATCACTGAAAAAACAATAAAATGAACATGGATGATTTTGGATCTTTTCTCCCATGCAGAGCTCTGTCCTCCCCCTTCAGTGCTCTGAACAGAAACATGGGGATGAAGAAAACTTCTTGTTCTCTCATTTTCTTACCCTGCTAATCAATCCTACAGCCAAGTGGCCCGGAATGCCTGCTTATTGTAAAGTAGGCATCCAACCTTTCTTTGAGTCCTGCTGTTTTCATTCCACAGGAAACAATGGGAAAGAAATATCTAAGTCGGCACTGAATTTCTTAGTCTAGTAGAGCAGACATAAAATTAAAACAAGGGCAGACAGCAAATCTTCTGAAAGATCAATGCTCATATCTCTAACCCAAACTGCGTTATGGCTGTATCTGGCATTATGAACAGCACTGGATTTTTCTAACAGTTTGTGCAAAGGAATTAAATCTGGCATTCTGTACTGCCCTAATAGGGCAGTTAAGGAGGGTGATCTTCTATTGACTTCACACTCAAATGAGCTGTATTTTTTATAAATCAACACCGTCTTGGCATGCAGAGCATGCAGAAGGAAGATCTGAGATTCAAGGCATTAAAGAAATGTTATGAAGATCAATTGGAAACAGTGATTAACTACTCAGTGCATCACAAAGCATCATTTCCTCATTCTACAAAAGGGCAATACATGGTTATAGCTCACAAAGTGGAAATGTTTCTTCATTTGTAAAGTTTCACAAGTCATATTTTCAATCATTTAAAATATGTTACTTTTTACTCTCATGGTAAGATTGACTCCATGAACTTTCCATATCCTGAAGAAGCAAGACATAACTTTTATCTGTTGGCAGATTGTGTTATGGCAGATGTTTAGCAGAGTGTATGGACTCCAACAGGAACTATTGGATAAATACATGTGCTATGAGTCTGAGTTTATAGATCTCAGCAGTCAATGACATTTAGTACTGCTGCATCCTTGCTTAAATTGTACTGTGTAACAAAATATCAGCAAATGGCCCGCCTAACAAAATGTCAAGTCACAAACCTCAGCATTTTGCACCTGACTGTGGAACAATCTGCAGCAATGGCACAGTCAACAAAATTGTTCACTGAACTCGAACCCTGCTGCTAATGACAGACATAAATAACTGGTCAAAATACCTTTCATGAGGAGCTTATCTGAGTGGACAGCTTGTGTTTCAGTTTCTGAGTTGAAAATTAAATTATTGTATCAAAAATCATTGATTTGATAAAAATATGGAGTGCTTCCTTCATCCCCAAAATCAGCATTGTAGAGGAGCTAATTTAGTTTGATTTTCAGCTGCTCTCAGAATCCTGTCAACAAAACAGAAACAGGACCAGTATAGAGAGAGTAAAGTATAGATCTGGTGTTCAGAGAAATACACTTCAGGAACTCATGAATTCTAAAAGTGGGGCTGACCCAAAAAGGTCGCAATCAAACATATTTGCATTCAGACAATTGGCAACTCCTGTTCGAGAACTGTAGCTCTACAGAAGATTTAAGTTTTTCTTGAGTGAACTCTAACTGCATCAGCAGATACCTTAAAAACTGGTGAGAGTTTTCTGGGATTGCACAATCAGGGATCAGAAAAATAATCACAAATATAACAGGAAGCCGATCACCAAGTGAAAATGCAAAAAACCACAGTACAGCTGACTGACTGAAATTGCAGAAAGGTGTCTTGTGACAAAACAGCTGTCACCAAACTTCAACTTGCAGATGCGGGACTGTTTCAAACAAATTGGAAACACTTGAATTGAATTTTGATAAAAATGAAAATTAGAAATGTTAAAGATTTGAAGAGTTGAAACCCTTGATTGTCATAAAATAAGTGTATTAATATTTTAAATGTAATAATCTTAAATTGTAATGTAATAGTAAAAAGCCACCTCCGTAGTCCCACCCGAGGGGGCAGTGAGGGGGGGGCTGCCTAGTCGCTGGAAGCCGCCCGCAGGCCGCCCCCCCCCCCCCCCCCCACCGACGCCGGAGTGGACTGCCTGCTGCCTTGAGAGAGAGCCTGCACCTCCCCCGCCTCCGACGCCGGAGCAGGCTCGCCCGTCGCTTCGGAGAGGCCCCCGACCCCCGCGGAATGCCAGCTGCCCGCGGCTCCCGTCCCAGGCAGCCGCGGCTGCCGCAGCTCTACCAACGGGGCAGCCCGTCCCCAGCCCAACCCACTCCGAAAGAACCTGCTCCCGAGCTGCCGCCAGACCGCCGCCGCCGCGTGGCGCGGGCTGCCGAGCTGGCCCGAGCCCAGCGCGGAGAACCCGCGGCTCCTAGCACACCGCTGCCGCTGCTGGCATGACTTTGCCGACAGGGCGCCCCCCACCCCGGCCCAGCTCCCCAGAGCCCGTAAAACCGCCACCGCATGGCACGAGTGGCCAAACCAGCCCGAGTCCGGCGCAGAAAGCCCCCATGGCTCCAAGCACACCGCCGCCACTGCCAGCATGGCTTTGCCGACAGGGCGGCCCCCACCCCGCCCTGCTCCAAAAAGAACCCGCTTCCCCGAGCCACGGCAGTTCGCCACAAAAGCACTGCCACCGCCACCATCAAGCCCGCAAAACCTCCGAGACGCCTGCTCCCCAAGCGCAGCCATCTCGCTGATACCAGTTGCGAAATGACCATGAGGCTGCTGCAGCCCCTGCCTCTCCGGGGCGACCCCGTAGAACATGTAGATTGGAAATCCCAAATGCATTCTGGGACCCTTTTTAACACCAAAAACCCCCTATAAAGATAAATCTAAGTAAGATTTAAACCCACAAAAACCAGTACTAAGCTGTATATACCCTAGAGCATCAATAGAGCTAATTAATCTAATTTTTGTAACTCGCTGTAACCTAAAAATACCAAAAAAATGGTGAGACCTCGAAGCAAACAAACAGAACTCAGAACTTCTTGGAGACTCCTGATGAGGGAAGAGTTCTCCAGCTCTGCTGAACTTCCTGCTGCAGAGCTGACCAGGACCCTCCTCCTCAAGGGCGAACCGGGCTGCAAAATCCCTCGAGCCACCCTTGTAAGAGCTGATTAATAAAGGCATTTTAAGGAGAAAAATATTATCTCCGCCCATTTTTAACAAATTTGAATGTGTTGTATGACAATGGATAATATTCAGAAGCAGGAGGTTATGCATTAAATAAAAATAAAAAGAGTTCCTCTCCACAAACCCAGAATTTGTTCCATTAAGTCTATCTACAATTTTTTTTTTTATTATTTTCCTCTGCTGTGAAAAAACATTGCTTGGCCTAACATTTGCCAGTTGGAAACTCAGTCTAAATGCAATCTATAGTTTTCCCTTTATTTTACATTACTGGTACCATTCTGGGCAATTTGTCCTCTTTGTTTAGGGTTTCAGCATTCACAATATCTTTGAAACATTATAATGAAATAAACATCCCGATAGTTACTTAACCAAACAATGTTTCAATTACTTGATTATCCATGTCGACATCAAGCTAATATCTTTTGTTCTCTTTTCTCAGCATGCATACATCTTTAGTGTTTGAAGTACTAAGAACAATACTAGTTCAGCTCAAATTCCCAACAAACCTGCAGAGACAGGCAATATGTTTTCTCTTACATGATGTGCTCCCGCATAAACAGACCTTGTCTTCATGTCATACTACATTTATAAAAGGTCTCAAAGTGGCCACCACAATCACTTTCATGACCTTTTCTGCCAACAGTTTTCTATTTCTTCCTATTGTTCTTTCATCCCCTTGCCATCTCATTTAGGATAGGTCTTGCACAATTTTATTTCCTCATTTTCTAAAATCCCAATCTCTTTCATGGTTTATCTTCCCTTCCAAGTACAGTTCATAACTAGCTGATATCTGCTCCAGGTTTCATTCTTTTGGGTTTTTTTTCCTTCTTCTTTCCCTGTTGCCATTGGAAGGTCAAAGCCCATTGGAATTAAGACTTCCTAATTTAAGTGTTTTCATCCCAATAAATATATTTGCATTACTTTTACTCTTCTCTGGGCTGAAAAGCACAAGTGTTCAATATTTCTTCCCAGACAAATGGCTTGGGACCACCCTGAACCAAATCTCAATGTTCCTCTGTGAATACAGTGTGTTTAATCTCTGCATTTGATCAAGGGTTGATTGTTGGGGTTGCTCCATATCATGGTTTAGGAATAGTATTCCCCAGTTTAGCAAACTCTGAAAGGGAAATGTAAGCATATTTCCTACCCAATATTTTTAGGTATTATGCCTGTGAATTTTCTTTTCTCACACCAAGTTACTCTTCCACACAGAGTAGCCATGTTTGCCTGAAGTTTCTCTTCAGACTCACTGTCTTGATACTCAGGAAAAACAATCTGTGGTAAAACTCTGGCACAGACTGCCTATTATTTGTGGAATAGCCAGTTTATCAGTTTGTACCACCTGATAAAGAGCGATAATAGTCTTGTCATTCCCTCAATCTCACATCTATTTAGATTCTAAACTCAATAAGTAGGACTTTCTCTTACCATCTTGTTAACAAAAAAGAAGACACCCAGGCTTATTACAAGAAAAAAATACAGTGTTGGCATAGTTTCCCCACAAAAAGAAAAAAACAACTTTATTTTTATAGAGGATAGTGTTGCTATAGCATAGTAATGTAAGCATAATTATGAGAATTCTCTAATTCCTGATCTACCTCTTCAGAAAGGATGAAGACTCTTGCATTCACCCTCTGAGTTTACCAGTTTTCTCTTGTTCTGGTGTAGGGCTGCTGGTAACTGAGATCATAATACACCTTCTACATCTGAGTCCAGAGCATGCAAAGGAGCTTTCAAAACTGTTTTTGAAGAGATGCTTTAATTCTTGATTACACTGACTCCTTTAACTCCTGTGATCAAAGACTCAACACCTCACCTGCTAACACAATGCCCTTATTCATCTAGCAGTGCTCAGTCCTTACTGGTTGTGTTAATTATCTTCTGTACCCTTTTCATAGTATTGAATTTCTGCTTCTTAGTAGACACTGATTTTTGGTCTGTTAAAGCACAGGATGGATTCCTTTTCTTGCTTGCTCCTCTTATCTCCAGCTCTTTAAGCTATTCCAGATATGCATCTGGAAACATGAAAAAAATATGTGATCTTTCCTTTGCCCCATGATTGAATTTGGCTGTAATAAATTTCCCTTGGAGTACTGCCTTTTTCTCTGGCTGTTGCAACCAAATGCTGGTCCAGGTACCAGCTGCTAGCATTTCTGCATCTTTCCAGCAGGGATCTTTCACTTACCAGGCACTGAGACAACAGGACCTGTTATTTCCTTCGGCAGCCCCAGTTAGAGGGAATTTTGGTAGTGTTTTTTAATCTCAAATCTGTCTTAGTGTTTGCAAGTTTCTCTTGTGAATTGTCCCTGCAGTTGGTATAGAAAAAATAAAGAAAGTGTTTTCAAGACATGCTCTAAGAGTGGAAACATGCCTTTCTTCCAATAGCAGTGCTTGAAACAATGGCCTTGGACTAAAAGCAAAGTCACTTTAATAAGCTTATAATTAAGATAGGCCCCCAGAATTGCCTTTGCTATGCTATTTGTACCTTCCTAGTACTCAACTGTATATATATATATATGTATGTATATGTATATGTGTGTGTATATATATGTAAATATATGTATATATATGTATGCATATTTGTGTACCTGTTTTGCACCATTTCTTCCAACTTCAGTTCCCCAAAAGCAAAACGTTAGCAAAGCTATTGGCCATATAATGTTCCATCATTCCTTCAATCATGTTATTTTACTTTGACTAGAAAAAGAAACTATCCATATATATTGAACTGAAGCAGAAGAAGGAAATCACTGGAAAAGAAAGGTAGAAGTAGTCTATTAAATAACAGAAGGAAAATGGAGCTAAATCACATGAAAGAATTATAAAGAATGAGAGATACTTGAAAAGCATATGCTTATTTTAGAAAGATGAGGGAAAAGCAGAAGCAGAGAATTTAGTGTGATGGTAAGTAAAGAAATTATGTACATAGCAAAAATTTCATTTAATGTTAAGCAGATGGTTACATTTACTACAAAATCTAATGCGTGCATCAAGGTCATTCTCAGAGAAAGGATTTAAACATCACATTGGCCATCCTTTCCTTCTTCATCTTCAATCTAACAACAAAGAATGCACATATTTTTGAATATTCCATTTCTCTAGAAAACAATGGGACAGAAACTGCTGGATGTTAATAGCTCCAACTATAACAGAAACTAAAGTGAAAGCTTTAACAGTTTTTAGTATAAATATATTGTAACTGTTTAACTCATATCAGCTTCTTTTATGCTTTAAAACCCTAGCCTAATGCAAGCTTTTTGTCATGATTCTTTTCTATGGTTACACTGAAGCAGAGCAGGACCTCTACTTTTTCTTGCAAAAATTATTCTTTCTTACTGTTTTCTTTGCATAGGTCACAATACGTTGAAACAAACTGAAAGGATGAACTTCTGGAAAGTGAGACATTCTCTGGTAAGGCATCTAAAATTTCTTCATGAGTTTTCTATTTGTATTTGTTGAAGAGGGATGTGCTTCCATTTAAAATTCAATTTGTCTGCTTTTTAACTTGCACTAATATTTTATCTGATTTTCCTTTCAACATTTCCTTCTGTTATATGATATATAATTTTGTACCCCAGAAACATCTACCTTACCAAACTGCCTATAAAATTATTTCAGCATTGTTGTCTTGATGCTCTATGAAAGTCAATCTGAAAACACATATTGAAGTCTTTGTTAAAGTTTGTTTTGTGTATCTTTAAAATAAGGAAGAAAACAAATCTGGACAGGAGTTATACCTGGCAAAGATATCTCAAATGGCCAGCTTGCAGTTTCTGATAGGAAGAGATAAAATAGCACTTAATATAAGTTTAAAAAACTCTTCTAGATGGACTCTGAGATGTCAAAATGCTTGTAACCAATACAATACAAATTATTTTTAGGAGAAAAAATGCCTTCTGTATAAAAAATGCTTCTCCCAATTAAAATGATTTGTCTCACTCTGAAAACCTTATGAGAAAAGCTTTTTATCCTTTTACTCTGTCCAACCTGAAAAAGCTGGATGCACAGATGCACTTTCAGAGTGGGTTTACATCCACTTCAGAGGATTTAGAATTATAGAGACATTAGCACATCTGCTTTCAGCCTCATTCACTATACCACAGAAAAAAACCAGTCTTTTTTTTACAAGATGGGAAGCTAAGGTAGTTTCTGAACACTAAAAACAAAAACCAAAAAAAAACCTGCCACACAACAGGAAAAAGTAAGAACTTCAAAACACAATCTAGTTTCTGGGTTTATTCTTGGAACAGACAAGCCTCATGCTGCTGCCTGTTCACAGCTTGAAGAAAACACCCAATTTAGTCCTTATTGTGTAACAAAGAAACTGTATTCTCTACTAGGAATCTGAGGACTGCACACTGACCACATTTTCTCATTATAAATAACAGATGACAAACTAGAAGCACTGTCTCTCTCAGATTATATTGTTATATGGAGACATTGTGCATTCTTGATCAAGTGAATGATTTTTATATCACCTTGCAATACGTTGCCTTTAAAATTTAATTCTTCCAAGTTGTTATTTTCCCCTTCAACTGACTAACTTCTGGTAATCAGTTTGTAATTCCAGAAACTTAGTTTTTTTAACTAAGAAAAGTAGTAGAAGTCTCCAAAGTGAGTGCTGTTATCATAGAATTCTTTGTGTGGGAAGGGACCTTTAAAGGTCAGCTGTCTCACTCCCCAGGCAGGAAAAACTTTCACTAGACAAAATTGCTCAAAGCAAATAGGGTCTTAAATTATCAATGGCATAGATACGTACACAAACCAAATCTAGAAGCTGGAATAAATAAAATCAGTACTAGCAAACAAAGTTATTTTTGTTCTCTCCTTTTCCAAGTACTGTATAAACAATTATCAACTGAGAGAATGTTGCTGAGCCACTGGATCAACCTGAATGATGAATAAAACAAAATAAATGGGCTTCAAAATCCAAACGCAAATGGACACTCCACTAGTAAAAATTGTGAAAGCAGGCTTTGTAATGATTAATAGTTGTTAGCAAAAGAATATAATTTTTGCAACTCCTCCCTACCACTTGCCTTGTACATAGCCAGAAGAGATTCCTGGTAGAAATTGCTCCTTATATAATGCTCAGCTCATCAAAATACTGAGACACAAGCTATATTTTAGTGGTTAGACTTAGTGATAAATGGACTAGAAATGGAGCAGGTGAATCAATTTCTCACCCCTTGGTACTGTCAACCTGATCTTCCAAAATGAGGAAAAGCAATAGAAAAAGCCTTGCATCTGGCTATTAACTTCCAAGCTATAAGGGACATGTAACAAGGCTGCATGCCAACAGATGTTCAGCTACTAGAAAGACACTTATTTTGAAGTTAAATCAAATACATGGATTATGTTCTCTGGACATAGTGCTGTATTGATTCAAGTAAAATTTTGCTATTGTTTAAGTAGTTGAGGTTGTAAAATTGATGGAGAAAAATCCTACATATCAGACAGGTTTCAGATAGTGGGTGATCCTCAGCTGTCTCGGGCAACAATTCTCTTCTGACAGACTGTGCCTCAAAGCAGCCTCAGTGCAGCTGCACCACCCACCTGAAGCAGAACTTGTGCACCCCACATGATGACTTTACAAAATATTTGATGCCTCATCAGTCTTTGGTGACTCAAGATGATGTTATGGATTTTTTTGTCCTCAACAGCTCACATATGATTGAATCTACCAATCCCTTGAAAAAATAACCAACCAGATGTCTATGTTTTCAGTATATTAAGTTCTGCTTAAAATTGAGTACTGAAATATTACTATTTTGGAAACAGCTGGAAATGAGACCACTGCTAATCCAGCTTTCTCTTTTCTGTCACAAAACTTCAAGAATCATTTGCTAGGTTGCCACATGTCAGCTGACTGTCAACTGAAAAGTTTTATTAGAATTCGTAAAACTTCTTGAAAAATTGTAGAAGAATAATGATGCTGAAGAGCTCATCTTTCATATTAAGTATCCTACTCCAATGTAATTCCAATAAGTAAAAGTGTTTGGGTTATTAAGGATAACTTAAAGGCAACATATATTGCCTAACATTGAACAAAATTCCCTAGAAAGGGTTAATCATGACATAGTGACTAGCTGTAACTAAACCACAAGAATTTATTTATGGATTGTTTTGGGATTTTTTTTTTTTTTTTGCTAGAACAAATGGTAAATTTTGGAAACACCCTGATAAAGACTAAAAATCCAGTTATGAAGCAAATACTCCAGCCAAACACATCACTAAAAATTAATATAACCCCATGAAGATTGTTTACATGTTAATGCTGCTTAGTATTATTCAGCTGTTGGCACTTGTTAATTTTACTGCACCAAATATTTAATAAAATGCACAAACTTAGCCGAGTTGTGAAAAACCTGAATAAGCTTAAAAATCTGTTGACAGAAGTGTGACAAGGCATGGGGAAGTAGATGTTATAGTTCTAGAGAAAGTGTATACAGGAAGTTCTTTTTGTACATGGTTTTATTATGGAAGATCCAGGCAAAGCTGAGAAAAATGCAATAAACAACCTGCATTCAAGACAAAAATTTTGAAAAAAAGATGTTGAGCCTGTAATCCTTAATAGGCTAATCTGGCATGTGGCTTGCTGTCTTTGAAATATGAAGACATTTCTTCATCTGTTCTAAACAAAATCTTCATTGAATGAAGCAGTTTTTATCTTTCTTATCAGTATTGCATTTTTTTTTCATAGTTACTACAATGAAATTGTTTGCTATAACATCTCTTTGACCATGTATTTTTATGATCAGTAATGGATCATTAACAGAGAAACAGAAAAAAACCTGATGCTTAGAGGGTTGTGTTATATGTCTTAGGGGAAACAAGAAGTTTGAAGTTTTAAAATGTTTTTTCCTTGCAATTAATGGATTTCCAACCCCAGTCCTCTTTATGAATACCGTACACATACAAAGCTAACTGTGAAGCACTCATTAGTGACAGGTATTTAATTAAATAAGTAAATGTCATATTAATAACCTACAGAAACTGCCCCAACCAAGACTTAGAAGTGATAAATCTGCTCAATCTTTAAGCCTTATTTAACTTGCACTAATCATCTAGCCTCTAATTTATTTTCTAAATAGGTAAAGCAAATTTGAAATATTCATTTGAATTACAGTTTTAGCAAACATAAATCAGACTGGATGGGACTTTTATCATCACATGACTTGTTATCATTCATCATATCTCTTTAAATTAACTTATATTAATTTAGCAGTACCCTAAATGTTATGGGAAAGGTGACTCTAGATTTTCCACCAATACATATGTCAGCCACATACATAGCAGTCTCTGCAGACACAATGTTTTCAATATTCCCCTAGAGTCAGGCTAGCCAAAGACAAATGACCTTAATGGAAGATTTCTAGAGGACAAAGCAATGTCCATCCTTTTGGCTGACTGAGGTAATGTTTCACATTCAACTGTCTGGCATTTCTTCATACCATGATAAATGCTGGATGCTGCAGCTAATTCATTCTGAAATTTCATAGTATTTTTATGGCATTACAGGGTAGATATTTTTGTGGCAGATGCAAACATTAAAGAAATAAATAGGGGAACAAAAGCAATGAAATAGTAGCCAGGTTCATCGCCCTCTCTGACTTCTGACCAAAGTAGTAGACTGTGGTTCATGAACACCAGGGATAAAACAAAACTGCTATGCCTGCTCAATCTTCATTTCCTATTAAAATTTAAAGCTAGAGAAACCTCAAATAATTTCCTTTAACTATAGAGAATGGAAAAGGAATACTTTATGATAGGATTGGGAGAGTGAAGACACACAGACGGGTCTAGATACGGAGAGGGAGAGCATTGCAGAGGAAAAATCCTGATTGAACCACTTTTGTAAGAGCAATACTGAATTAAGAGACCAATCTGCCACAGGAAAAATGAGTGCCCCAGAAGAGAATGAAAGGAACAACTCCATGAGAGACTGGAAATATTAAACAAACAAAAGTTCTGGCATCAGAAGAGGAGATGAAGGCAAGTAGGAGACTGATGCACAGAATACAGAAGTTTATGGAGTGATGTAGAGGAATTTATTTCAAGAGTATGAAATAATTTGATTACCTGTCACTTTCAAAATGGACAAGAAAGATAAAGAGGAAGAAGGAAAACTGCTAGGATTAGTAGAGGAGAAAAAGATCCATACTGCCTGACAGTAGTCTTTTTCGTATTGAAATTTTGTATTTTGGGGGCATGATAATATAACAAGTCAATCTCCTCTTCAGAGTTTATCTGATTAAATAATAAATAAATGAAAATTTGAAGTTCCAGGAAAAGCAAGTGCTTCTGTACTGAATCCAGTGTCAAGCTGTCTGTTCAAGTGCATTATTATTATTTTAAACTATGTCTCATAACTTCTTGCTTTATCACTCCTAGAAAGAATGCATCTGCAAAATTAATATTTGGGGTTAGCAAATGTCCAGTTTTCATTCTAAGATGAGGGAAATCTGCACCTGAAAAATCACAGAACTGCTGTCCTTCAAGCTTGATGTGTTCTAAGTCTTGGTATCATCTTCAAAATCAACCAGAGCCTCACACTCTTTCGGTCTGTCAATTTTTAGTTAGCTGAATAACAATCATTTTAGAGGAAAATAATTATGCTTTTATTCAAACAACTATGTTCATTAAAGTGGTCTTGCTTGAATTTTCTGTTGCTGGGGAATGTGTAAGAAGCATGAGGATGGAGACATCTCACAATCTCATATTTTTGTGGTGATGGCACAACAGACAACATGGAGGTTAATCTACCAATTCAACAGCTACAAACATGGGGCTTATCAAGCTTATTTAGTAAATCCATAAAAGATCCAGGCCTGCAGGGATGGAGATAATAATTGAAGTCTTGTTTGCTCTGTTATGGTTGGTTGAGATAATTTGCCAAAACATTTAAAAATTTTTAATACAAGTTTTCACAAATGTGATGGTGCTTTTGATACTTTAGGACACTAAATATCACAACTCAGCTACATTGTTCACAAATGTGGTATAAAGTAAGAAATATTATAGGACCTTTCTAAAGGGAGATTAATCTTTTAAAAATTGACAAGGAAACTCCATATAATTAACAAACATAAACATTTCTGCCTCTCTGCTTGGTAATAAGAGCATATTATGGCTTCTTAAACGTCAACAGCTATTTTTTATATCATTAACTCACACAAGAGCCAGATGCTAAATAGCCATTTCAGTAACATGGAGCAAACTTTTGAGTAGAAAATAAAAATTTTAATACACAAGCAGAATTTTACATCCCTAGTAGCCAGCAGTCATTTGGAGTTGACAGATCAGCTATGTGCTTCAAAATCTTTGTGACAAAACAACTTATAAAACAAAATGCACAGATAAAACTCATAACATGCCACGTACTAAAGAGTTTTCCAAATGTGTGCTAATAGATACATGATTATGGTAAAAGTTAGAAGACCCTCAATACACTCAACTTTTATTTTGTCAGGTAGGAAAAGAGAAGTTAAGGGGTCTTGCTTACAGAGATTTACTTTTTACTGTGTTTGGATTCAACTAACTGTTCAACTAACTGCAACTGTTCATTGCAGATTTAACAATTTATGATTCTTTGTCTCTATAGGCTGTATCCTACTGCAATCTGTTATTATTTTATCAAAACAGAAGCTTTCACCCCATATTAAACATTTTGGAAGGCAATACTGCTCAGCTTGATACTGCAATGGATCCTGCTGGACTGTGCACTTTCCTGTGGGGTGTGATATGTTGGGCATCATCAACCCATCAGACCCACCTCAGGATCCAGGAAACAAGCTGAATTCCCATATTCCCTTTGACTGCATCTTTGACTGCATCCCTTTGACTGCATCTCATGAACCCCTTCTTCTCCTTTTGATGTGTACATATCACTCCCAGCCAGAACACCAGTCCTGACCTGCTCTGTACCTGCCGTTAGCACAGGCTCGTAGAGAAGCTCCTCAGTCCAGAGGGCTTCTGCTCTGTCAGTCAGGTGTGAAGATACAGAGCAGCAATTTTGGCAGTGTTAACATCAGTTCTGGTGCCAGACAGAGCAGGAAGAAGAGCTGGGCAAAGCAGCAGAGTGTGGAGATCCCAATCAGTTGCTCTGTGATCTGATCCAAGAGTGCTGCATCTCTCATGGCAAAAATTCCTGTCTCACTTAATTGGTTCAAGCAGAATCAACACACCTCAGACATGGGATGACCAACTATGGCAGCACAGTTTTGAACAGAGAAAATTATTCTGTATGGATACCTGCACACAGCTTATCTTAGCTGAGGTGGCAGTGTATTATTCAAGGGCTATTTTAATTAATAGCTTATTTAATTTCCTTTAAAGTCCATTTTTGTTAATCAAGAATGAGTTACAAGCAAGAGTTTATCACATGGAGCTGCTATTGGTAAATAGCAACCAACTGTGCTGTGAGCAATCCAGGGATGCTGTGAACGTTGACTAGTAAGTTATGGTTCGTGGTGTTGAGTCCAAGGCTTGTTGATATGATTTCACATCCATTAGTGTTTCACCATGAACTGTGGAGGGCAAAGCCTTATCCATTGTTGTTTCTACCAAGGCTCTTAGTTCTCAGTGACTTGTAGTTCAAAATGGGGCTGTTTATAAGAGAGCAGATCTGCTGAGTTTCATGACCATCTTATTTAATAAGAAAAGAAAGCTTGTTTCCATGGCCATTACTGCAGACTTCAGAGATCCTTTCTATTTCCTGAGTCTGCAATTCCAGATTTGTCTTCTATTTCCTTTGGTAATTAAGTCTCTTGGTGGATATTTACAAGTTCATGCTGTTCTATATTAAGTCCAAAAAATAAAAGCTTACTTTTCAGTGAAATGCTGAACTTTTTATCAGGTAGACATACTTCAGCAAATATTTTTGAATGTTTTATTTAATGTTGTGACAGAATGTTGCAGAAAATATTTTAAAATGTCATGAACTTTACAATTTGAAATCATATTATATTGATCAAACTGTGAAGCTCAATGATTTTGACTTAGTGAATGTCTCTTATCATATAAGGAACACAGCTACACCAGAATTGCTCATGCTGAAGTACAAGAGGGAGGGCAGTAAGAGACGTGAGATTTCCCTCTGGAAATAATATGGGTACTGTAGGAACTTTTCAAGAAAGTTTTCTATGAAGAATATCTTTCTTGTTTCCCCAAATCACAGAAGAAAGAGCCAATAATTGCAGGAAGCCCTTCATTTGACCTTGTTAAATCAGCCAGCTGGTTTGGTGTAATCAAACTATAATGAAACTCATTAGTTTCATTTCCGAATTGTAAATATATTCTCGTTATCCCTTAGTTTCTTATATGAGCAAATAATTGATCATCAAACTACGTTTCCTGGTCAAGTACGTATTTCTAGCCTTTGCTCTGCAAAATCACACAGACTCTTCATTGTGTCCACACTTTTCTTTTTGACTGAGGTTCTCTTGATCATTTTCTTATTCTGCTTGCACTGGGCTAAGGAAGAGGACACTTGCATTTACAAAGAGCAACTGTCCACATTATTTTCAATCTTGAAATCATGCTTGTATTTTAGTGAAAAGTTTTCATATCAGTTTCACCTTGCTGATTATATTGCCCACTACCTTCTTTAATAACTGACTTAATATTGCTGCTGCCAAATCTGCCCCTTGAGTCACATACATGTGTTAAATTACCTCATAATCCAGAGGGCTAATTGGTGAGGTTCACTTTAAAAAAATCCCTAAGCAATTTAAATGATGGTCGTTTCTAAATCTCCTTGGTAAAAAACAGCTTTCCCATCCTGATATGAGTTTGGGTTGTTTACAGTTGGGACTTCAGACATAAATATTTTCATTAATCGAGTCAGAATAACACTGGAAGAAAATTGATGAAGAGATGAATCAGTTAAATGGAGGGAAAATCCTTTAATCAAGGTTGCAAAATATTAATTTTTACCAATTTATTTCTACAACCTATCCATTATTTTGACAATATATCATGACTTGCTTATTCCGCACTATTGCTGTTAAATTGCAGTCACAGCTTCAACCATTTATGTTGGCCATTTGATTCAAACCATTTGATTTAACATGCTAAATTCAAAATTGTTGGCCTAGCTGATGTCAAAAAATGCTGTACCACAAATGCTCTCAGTTTACCTAACTATTTTTGTGTGACCAGACTGCTCAAGAACAAAAAAGAAATCACATTAATTTAGAGGGAATCACTTTTTTACTGATGTCATTCTGTTTAGTAAGGAAAATTTTAAAAAAGCAACAACTCCCATAAACTCATGTTGTTTAGAAACCATATTTTTCGAAGAAGCTGACCAAAAGAAACAAACCCACAAACTGATTTTTAATTAGAAACTGTCAAAAAAAGTATCTTTAAAAATATTTTGAAACAGAATTCAGATGCAATGTAGATGGTTTGATTTTTGGGGAACTACACTCATGAAAAAAAAAATACACTTTGCCTTTACGATGGATTTTCTTATTTTCTGGGTTTTCAAATGTTTTTCATGTCATAAAGTGAAGCAATGAAAGACAGGAGGACTATTTCAATGGTATTGTCAAACCCATGAGAAGGGATATGAACATACTTATGTAATTATCAGAACACAAATGTGCATATAGGACAGAGTCTTTTTTGTACTGTTAAAAAAAAAATTTGAGCAAACTAACTTTTAAGTTTTTCTATAGGAAGCAACCTTTGATTCTCAGCTTGGAGATGTTGAAGGAGAAAAGAAAAAAAAAAAAATGTTCCCTAAACTTTGTGTCTATTTTCTGTCTATTTGTTTCAATACAGAGTACTCAAATTTCACACTTTTTTACTGGAAGAAAATTGATCGATTCTAAAATTACCAAACCTAATATGATAAAGAATTTTTTTAGTGAGAAAAGGTAAGAAAGACATAAGTACAGCAAATGGTATTCTTCATTGTACCAGTTAACAGCAAAAAAACCCCACAACATTTAGCCGTGGATAATCCAATTTGGATGAGTCCTAGGCTATAGGACTATATTTTAGTCTAGATTGTAATTATCCAGACTATGATTTATAGGAGTCATCTATAGAAATGAGAGGAAGAGCCATCTAACTACCAATTGTTATTCCAACTTGTCCTTTCCTGATTATACAAAGGCTAGGAATTCCTAGGTCTAGGAGTTTTTAGGGGAAAAAATAATAGTATTCATGAACCCATGAACAAGGTCTAGCTTAATATAAAATGCCTACCAGCTAGCCCAAGAGGCACCAATCATTCATCAAAAAGAACTCATTAAAAAGTGTAGCATAATTAGCTTTATTTTGGAATACTTTTGATTCCGAAGATTCCCTTTTTTGTGTAGAGCAACAAATTCCTGAGTGATTCCAAACAACACTTCAAAATTGGTTTGGGAGAAAGGAAAGTCCAGTTAAAAGCAAATTGTGTCCTCTGCTCCATCATTACATCTCACAAATCCTGAAAAGAAAAATTATCACTGTTTTCCCTAGCAGACTTAGAGCAGCACCCTTCTAACATGACAATCTATACATTTTGCTGGCCCAGGCTTTATTAATAAATGTAACCCATTTAACATCTTCATTAATGATCTGGATGATGGGACAGAGCACACCCACAGCAAATTTGCCAATAGCACAAAGGAGGGGAGGGTGCAAAGAAGGCAGAGCCAGGCTCTATTCAGTGGTGCCCAGTGACAGGACCAGAGGCAATGGGCACAAACTGAAATACACAGGCTCCCATTGAGCATCAGAAAACACTTTTTTACTCCAAGTAAAGAGTAAAAGTGGCTAAGCACTGGCAGAGGTTGCCCAGAGAGGTTATAGACTTTCCAGACTTGGAGATATTCAAAAGATATGGTCCTGTGCAACCTGCTTTAGGTGTCTCTGCTCAAGCAGAGATCTGAAGAAGATGGACCTCTAGAAGCCTCTTCAACCTCAACTCTTCTGTGAATCTGTGAAAGCTGGGGAACTGCCTCTAAGAGACAGTACAAGTAAGAAGTCATCCAAAGAAGGACAGTCCTGACACACACTTTATAAAGCACATCTAGAGAAAAACTTGCACAAAGACAAGAGAATGCTGGTACCTTGCAGTAAAATATAAAAAATGTCCCGAAATTCTATGGAGCACAATTCTCTTTCTGTTTCCAAAGGAAGAATGTGGTTTTTTTCTAATGTTAATAATATCTACAATATGGGTGTACTAGTAAGGACTGTATGATGACAAAGGAAATACAAGTATTAATCTAATATATCTCATTAAGAAGTTCAGAGAGAATATGCTGCATGGAATCCTCTGATGCCATTGTCTAGAAAATTTGACTCTTCAGTCAGTAAAAATAACCCTCTTCTTCAGGGTTATTTTATTTGAAGAAGCAGTCTAATTAAAAAGTTAAAACAAAGAACCTGGCTTTTCAGATCACACAGCAGCACCTAGCATTTTTCAATTTTTATTACATTGTTGTTATGCGTGTTATCCAAATTAGTCTTAAAAGGGCTTTCATGTTTTGACAACACATTAGAGTGCCTGAATATATCTAAACCTCTATACTAAAACATGAATCTCAAGTAAAGGAATACAGTGCAGAACTGATCCTTTTCCCTGATGTTCTCAGCACCTTTCTCAGCTGTACCACAGGTGCTAATAAACATTTTCTCCAGCTTGTGCTGTGGATTCCCAGAGACAACCAGCCAGACTATGAGAGTCAGTAGTGCCATCTGGAAGTTACCAATGTTTTTGTTTATAACAGAAATGGACTTCAGTCTCTGCATTGTCCTTTATGATCAAAAGTACTGTGTTTTGGGAAAAGGTTTCACTGTGTTTCTATGTTCCCTGTTCAAACTGTAAAGCAAAGGAAGACTATGTCTATTGCAGTGGTCGGCTACCAAGGGTGCAGCTCCGGCCAGCCCTGCCGCCACCACAACCCGGGGGCCACTTTGCCAGAGGAGTGAGCAAACCTGACCACGGTGCAGATAGTGCGCAGAATAGAAAGGCGGGACTCTCAGGATTTGCAACCAAGGGGGTGCGTGGTCCCCAAGGCAGTGCTCCGGAGAGACGCTGACCTTGGGATGACACGGCTCTTTATTGAGTGGGTTACAGGGGTGGGATTGAGTGGGACCAATCATAACCTTTTGCCAACTTGTAACAAGGGAATGAACAAATTTTGAACCAATAATAAGTAACTTGGGGAGGAGGAATGCATGATGAGGGGGCGGGGAAGTTATATAACTTAAAGATTGACATATAACAGAAAACTGGTAAATAACTATTATGGGATGGGGTAACCGGGACAACCAAGGTTTGGTGGGAAAGTCTGAGGGAAGGAGAGGCCATCTTAAACAATAGTAATAATTACAATTTTCCAAAACAATTATAAAACACAACTTATAAAACCAAACTGGAGCAGTGAAAACCCAACTGGAATTGAATTCAAGCACCACCACAGTCTATTTTAAAGGAAATGGAATGTGTTTGTGTCTAAGGATATTTGAGTTAAATGCTTGATTTCAAACTTTTTCAGCTCCTTGCTCTTTGTCAAGAAGGAAAATCACTGAAAGGGAAACTAACAGCACCTTGGCAAGACTGTCCTCTCTAGGTCACTGGTTTAAAAATAGTTCACGTCAGTGTAAAGGAGAATTAGTGTCTGATAGCTGTTTTGCAACCTTGGTGAACTGAGTTGATCTGAACTCAGAGACACAGAATTTGTGATATTCCCTATGGTAAAAAAACTTCCTTTAAAAATGACACTAAACAAGTCTATCAGTGAAGAAAAAAAGCTAGAGAAGCTTTGAAGTGATTAATTTGATGAATAATTTTCCAGAGATTTTCATTTCCCCAAACCTACTGTTTAAGGCCAAAATTTCCTAGTCATGCTGATCACCAGAGTTCTTCTTTATCTCTCGTATTGCCATCTCCTGAGCTATGCTGAGGATCCAAGAAGATGCAGCTCACTCTTTGGATGCCCTAGAGAAACACACTGTCTTCTGGCCACAGAAAGTCTGGGCCAGGACCCTAGTTTTAAAATAAGACACCATACAGAGGAAATATGGGATGCCAACCACGTAATTGAAAATTTATATAGACAAAGCACTAATAAAGTTACAACAAATAAAAACCATTGGTTTTTAAAAGAAACTGTAACTGACAAGATAGGTGCAAAGATTTATGGAGTTCAGTGTCAGGTATAGAAGCAAAGCTCTAATCAGTTTAGCTTCAGACCAAATTTTAACAGAGTCTCCCTTTCTGTACCCATCCTACAAGCTTTTCAGAATGTGTGGAGTGGGAAATCTGATCTGTAGGCAATATGCTGTGTCTTCAGATTCAGCTGAAAGCAGTAAACTGTGTGGATAAGCAGACTTGCCTCCATTCCTCATTTCCTCTTCAAAACTCCCCTGATGTATAATTAAATTGTCAAACAATCATTAGCCCATTGTAAGCAAAAAGCTTTTTTCCTCCTGAATGGACAATTTGACAATCCACATTTAGGCTTTCATACAGAACATAACTTGACAGCCAGAGATTATTCAATCATATAAATTGAATTAATACATTCAGCTCATTACTGGTTTTTGTCTGTGGCCAGACAAAACAGTAGACTGTGAGATGGCATTCAAATATAGGGTAAATTGTCTTATCCTTTTCTTCTCCATCACCCCATCACTCTGAACCTGATCTCACTCCTACAAATTAATTCAGTTATTCTAAATGTCAGAAAACTACCACATGAGAATTTAATGTGAAAAATTGTAAAGAAAGTATCAAATTGATTGTCTTTAGAGCTTTTTAATGGAATACTCAAAATATTCTTGTTTTTAAAAAATCAAGATAAAAGCATAACATCCTCTAGTTGTGTAATACTTTTTAGAGATTGTAAAATAATTACACGGCAGGAAGTGCCAAGAACCAATAGGTTCTGAAAGTTGACAAGTTTATTATGAAAAAGAGATTCCTGTGCTCTTTCATAAAACAATGTGAATCCACACCTCAAAAGCTCATATTCTTGTCCTGAGCTTGACATTTTTCTCTCCTTCAGCACTGGTTCTTCCCAATGAGTAGCAATGAATCCTCTCTAACTTCTTTTCAGGCATTGTTTTGTGGTTGCTAGACTCAAAGAGTACCCCAGGGATCATTTAAAGCAATGTCCCCACCAAAACCAGGATCATACAGGCCTTGACCACCCTTCATAATTTGCACTGCACCCTGACCTTAAAAATTTCTTGTAAAAGCAAATTCTCTGCATCTTCAGGTTATCCAGCCTTATGCTTCACCATCCTCCCAAGTTTCCTAAGATTTTGCATCCAAAATCATCACCATCTATTAAGAAAGACAAATTGATTTCTCCATTCCTTGGAAAACATTTAGTGATCGTTGATATTGCAACTACATATAGTCAAGTCCCCCTTGGCCACCGCTCAGGGAGCCAGGTCCCTCCTTGGTCATGCTTTCTAAACCCATCACACTGCTAGATTCTCTTCATGTTGTCTTTGCCTTAAAAATGCATTTCCCAGACAGAGATAATATACATTCCAAGGCTCCTCTGGAGTTATGTGAGGAGTGTAACTAAATGTTTTCTGTACAAACTTCTGCTTCATTAATCTAAAATTAAAAGTACTTTCCTACGATGTCTTTTTCCACTGTACTCTTTACTTTCTTTAAGGAAAAAATATCCTGTTTCAAATTTCAATTTGCTTTCTTCTTTCTCAGGCACAGAACTTTGGTTCATAAACACTTGGCTTTAACCTTTCAGGTTTCTGAGCAACTCTCCAAACTGCCACAAGCATTTTTAGCCTTTTCCCCAAAATACTTAAAAAACTTTTTTCATCTTTGCACAAGCCATAAATTAAAAGACATAGTCTCCATTCCAGTACTCACATTTTTCATGAATATACCTAGTAGAATTTGGCCTAATGCTTAAGGGGATTTACTCAGCATGTCTTCAATGTTTGATGTGGTTTCACTTATGAAGTTTTCAACTACTTCTATAGCTACCCAAAGCCAAATCCTGCATGCCATACTTCTTAAACTTACAAGATTCTGATGTTGAAAAACTTTTAAGAACACTATCAGAGTTAATTTTATCTATATCTACTGCTTTCTCCTTTCTACACTAGACTGCTACCATTCTCAAAGAAACTAATCAGAAAAAATTGATACGATTCTTTCTTGGCAGTTCCTTGTTGCCTGATGTTACAACCCTTATATTTTGTGGGTACTTACAATTACCTCAATAATTGTTTCATATTGTTTCCAGGAACTGAAACCAGACTGCTTAACTTATAACTCCTTGGCTTCTTTTAGAAAAACTTATGAAAGTTTTGTTTTTCTTAGTTTTCTAGGATCTTTGCTGTCTGCATCTTCCAGAAGATAATCACTAATCATTCAGAGATTACTTTGGCTCATTTCTTGGAATGAATTTCATCAAATCCTGAGAATTTTAATGTAACAATTTTATATAAATATTCCCTGAACTGTTCTCTTCTCTATTCCAGCCTGAATTTGGAGCAACTCATTAAAATTGTTATGTTAAGGTATCCAGCACAATCTACCTTTCTACAAAGATTAAAGAAAATAATTAATTTGTTTCCCCTGATGAAAGAAAATTATTCTTTTTCTCTGTAGAACACTTTGTTCAATATCTTTATCCTTTTCCATCATATTTCTAATGTATATAAAAGAAAAGTTTCAGATGCATTTATATACATGGAGCAGTTAAAAAAAAAAAAAAAAAAAAAAAAAAAAAAAAAAAAAAAAAAAAAAAAAAAAAAACCACCACAAGAGGAACTAAAGAACTGGATATAAACAGCTATAAAAACACAGTCTCATCATAGAAGTGCTTCTTCCCAGTGAGGCAGTCTCCCCTCCAGGGCAACAATTCAGAAAGTATTTGACTACTTGGAGAACAAGAGAATGTGGTCTTGACAGTTTTCTTCCCTCCTATGGCTTTTACCCTGGAGTCTGGCAGTGTGGTGAACATAAAAGTTATCCTGTTAAATGGAAGTAGTGAATGTATATGGTAGGTAAAATTCATTTTAAATATTCTGATCTTGGTTATGAGGTATAAATTGGAGGGAATTTAATAAAATAAAAAAATCACCAAGGTTGTCTGCCAGGTTTCAAAGGAGTAGCAGCTAGATCAGAGTATGTGACCTGTGCTCCTTTATGTGTCCCTGGCACAGGGGTTTTTATTCATATAGATTACCCTTGTTCTCTTTTATGACTTATTTGGGCTTGATAATTTTTTTTTTTTTTTGGTAGGCAGCACTTGAAACATGTAAATTACTTTTCTTCTTCAGGAATATTGCTTTAATGGGGACCTACAAAAGCTCTGTCTCCTAGCAACAGCTCTCTGCAAGATCTCCTTATAAATCAATGCCAGATAGGTGGAACACATAGAAGGAACAAAGATATTAAATGGATTTTTTTGGTCAAGGTCACTTTTTTGTTCATGTTGAATTCAACTTGATTCATTAATTAATTAAAAAAAATCAAGACAAAACAGAGGAAAACAATGTTTTTCATCTTCTTTAGAAGGTTTGAACAGTTTTGTAGTAATGAAATGTTATATAATATTATATTAAATGACTATTTTTGAACACTTGATGAAATCTTGTTGTTTCATTAGCAGCAATAATAATGATAGATTATTTCAATAACTGTAAAATTTGCTTATCATGGAGAACTGATGTCTGTATTTTCAAGGTCTTGTTCAGTGCAGTCCAGCTCATCTGTATATTTAGTTTCCAAAATTATTTGAGCAATGGATATATTTCAACCTCAACTTTAATTATAAGTGTAAGGATTATACACTTATTACTTATTCTGAAAATTTTTGACTTAATTTAAGTATCACATTTAGAAATGTTACACTCACAATTGAGAACGTTATATTTTTTTCTGTGGTTTCCATGAAATGCTCTTTCCTTACGGTAAAAATTATTATGAAAAGGAAAAACAAGAAAATTTTCCTGTAAAAGGAAGATTAATTTTACCATTACTCAGATGCAAGAATTTAAAGATGAATCAATAAACTAAGCAAGGTGAAGAAATACTTATAATACAGTTGTGTTGTCTCTGCATTTGTAAAGATTATCAACAAGTGATTATCAACAGGTGATTATCAACAACTTCAAATGTATTTGCATAGTGAGAATTAAAGAAACTGCTCTATTTTGACCTTGTTGAACTTCACATTTCTTATCTTAATTCCTGAAGAACCACTGCCATTCAAAATAATTGGAAAAATTATTTCCAACCCATTTTTATATTTCATTCTTAAAAGTCAGCAAATTGGGTTTTGATCAAACTCGCCAGAAAGCCTGTAAGAAACATGCCAAGAACTGAAAGCTTCAGCCCTCAAATGGATGGATAAAACTGCAATAAATTCAAAAGTAACAGATAGGAAGCATTCAGTAATATGCCTTAATGCAGCACTGGATATAATTTAACTTACAATTTTTTAGGCCATCTGTAAGTCATTTACACTTTAAAAATGTGAAAGAACAAAAAGATGGAAGAAGTCTGCCATGAAGGAAAGCAAAGTCCAGGCTGAGAGAGTGGCAGGAAATTTTCTAGCACCATAAAGGGTCCCATTAACATCTCTATAATTTGGCCTTATATCCAATTCTGGTAGAAAGCTAATTACCCATTCTGCACTCCCTTCAGCTGTAACTATTTCAAATCTGACTGTTTTATGTCCCTTCCCCATAACAAAGTTACAATCTCTAAAATGTTTGTAACTTATAGAGCTTGTTGTAAAGGCCAACTGTCCTTGGCTTGAGAAAGAAATTATACTGAAGAAAACAGCTTTGTTCCATTTCGGCAGATTAAATTCAAAAGAAATACAGTATTAGTATCCGAGCAATGCAGTCTGTCAAGATAAAAGGCAGGCAAGAACTGTTAGAGCTGAAGTAATGGATAATAAAAGCCAAGGGACCAACAGGAAAGTAACTGTGCTTAATATGAGCAACTTAGAACCACAAGTGTCTTTCTGTGCTGGGAAAAGCAAGTCTGAGAGAGCCTTCACACTCAGTTGGTGCCAAATGACCCCTTTGTGCCCCATCTTATTCATCACATCAGCAACAGCATTCCTAAAAATAGCACTTTTAAATGTGGTTTCTCCCTCTCTAACAATAAAAAAAATCAGGATGGCTGGTCAATAATTTTCCTCATATTTTCAGTAGTTACAGTAGAGGTAAAGAAAGGATAGGTTCTTATATTTCTCATATCTATGTGTCACTTCTTTTAGGGATTGTTTTAGCCACAAGGAAACTAATCAGTGTCAAAAGCCAGTCAGCCCTTGCCTTCTCTGCACAACTAACCATTTCCGTAAGACACACAGTTTTGGTTTATTGTAGTTTAAGTGACATCTCCACATCTATTAATAGCCCACAAAGACATTCAAAGCATCTTATATAGATGAAGAGATGAAAATTCAAATAAACACTTGCCTATAGGACATTTGCATTTGTCTGGAACTGTCTCTGAAACGCTGGTACTAAGCATGTGGGCAGCACTTGAATGAAGGAGCAGCTAAGCTGTTGGAGATCTTCTCTTGCCCAGTCAGCCTGACCTCAGGCAGGGTACAGTCCTTTTCTTGACAGCACAAATTATCCCTATGACTTGAGTAAAGTCATCTTAGGTGGTTGTGTTTTCTACTACCTCCCACTAATGTCAGCAAGAGTTACTTCACACTTGAAGAATATTACAGGCTTTGAGTAATTTCCCCCTCCAAGGTAGGAATGCAACAGTAACTCTGTGGCAAGGATTTGAAGTGAAACTGCAGTTATGAGACTTGATTGTGGCTGGGTATCAGGAGTGTTCCTGTGGGAACAGTTTAATTTGTTTATTCTCTGGGGGTCTGAGAAACAAGTCACATGCACAGATGGGACAGTGAACTGGTTTGCAGCAGTTGACCAGCTTGAAATTTGGTGATTTGCAGAACTTTGAACCACCTTCATAACTAGAGAGACCTCAGAAGTCTTATCTTTATAACACAGAAAACTCTATGGAGAATTTTGGGCAGTTCTTTTATTCCCTCAGGCATATCCAGTTCCATCAGTTCAGGTTTTTATGCTAGTATGGATGATGATATGCAAGTAACTGCCATGGCAATATTTACTCAGAAACTCAAGACAGTTTCCCCAAAAATCAAAGCATCATTACTTTCTGGAGCAAGTGAGGGAGTGGCTTTGGTCAGAGCATCAAAGCTACCAATAGTTTTATCATAAGACTATGTTGTGTAAAGAGGAAGTTTTACGATTCTGGCAGATTGAGAAACATTAGCTTTCAAAGAGAACATCTCATAAAATAATGTTAACAGGACTTCTACAACAACAATATTAAGACTTTTTCTTTTGCTTACAACTGTCAAAATATGGAAAATATAGTTGCTTCTACAAATAAAAAAAAAAAAGCAACATAAGGTATATATGGTATATATATACCTGACAAAAGGTATATAATCTTTCATGTAGGACACTTCGACCGCAAATTAAATTGAGCTGACACATTCCAGTGAGGAAAAAAAAAAAAGCTCAGATAGAAACAGCCTTTCTTGTGCCTTCTGATGCTTCAAAGTATAAAGATTTCAAAATGTTCCCAAGAAGATTTTAAGCTCCTCTGTAGAAATGAATTTTTCCTTTCTGTGTTCTGGACACTGTCTGAGCCTATTTTGAATCTTTCATGTGGTGTGAAGTGAAAATCATAGTGTCTGGGTGGTCAATTAACCTCAATTGCACTTGCTGGTCTTCATGCATCAGCAAATGGCAGTGACAGTGACTCCATCCTGGAGACTTTCTCTCAGAAAGCAGATTCCAAAAATTAACTAAGCTGCACAGGATATCCACAAGCTTAGAAATACTGTGTGTGGAACTGTGAAATGGACTTCTCAGCAGAATAACAGACAAAAAGGCTTCACTACTAGTGCCATGAGGGGTTGTTGCTGCTGGAGATCCTCAGGGAATATCTGTGAAGGCTCTGGCAAAGCAAGCCAGCTATATTCAAGGGAGTGCCTTCACCCTGGCTTCACCAGGGATGGAGACAACCAAATCCAGCTGCTATGCTCTGGCCACCTCCCCCTGTTCCTCTAAAAACCATTTTCCAAAGATTTCTGGTGTCCTGAGCCTTATGTTGGTCTTACAGTACAGAGTTCCAGTGGAACCTCAGAGGAAAAGGTCAGAAGGGGAGCTATGAAATAGGCCCACATATTTTTGTCCACAGAGGAGATATACCCTGACTTAACCTGAGGGAGAACAGGCTTTCAAAGGCAAGAGAAGGAAGAAAACTTCAGGATGCAAAAGAGATATGAGGCTTTGGAAAGGTCATTTCCAGCAGCGACTCAGAAAGCCACAGTTTGGTATTGCAAAGTCCTTTGCCTTTTCCAGATGTAGGGCAAATGTCACTTTTAATATGAACGTGTTTGATGAATGGCTGCCTTAAGTTTCTTGGTTGCTTGGGGTTTTTTGGGTTTTTTAGACATGATAAACAAACTAAATTAAATAGAGTCCTTAATTAAACTTGGATCCCATTAGCCTGCCTACAGTAATATTAGTAAACTATTGAAAAGACCTTTGAATGTAACAAAAGCAGAAATAAATGCTCAGACTACAGCTTCTGGAGGATGGAGAAAGAAAAACAGAGGATTTTGTTGTTTATTGCTTTAACTTTACCTCAAATGAACACATCCCTTCACCTTCCTGAGCAGTTTGGACTCAGAAGAGGATTTGCACACTGTCCCTTCCTTGATCCATTTATAGTGAAAATATGTTTGTGAGAACACTGAGCAGAGCCATACTGTAAAATTCATTGCTTTTGTAGTATCTTCACTGCTGTTATTTAAATGATTAGAATAATGTTGACTGAGATTACACTGAGCACTGATAGCACAAGATATTGATGTATGATTCAATTACAACATCATTAGGTATGCATCACTTGTCGAGCTGTCTGTATTGCTAATCTGAGTCTGGAATGACACAAACGTCCTGTTTGATCCAATATGCTTAGAGTAACTGAACTGGGGCTGGAGGAGAAAAGGCTGGTTCCTACAGCTGAAAAGACCACAATGCAAGTGTTAGTGGGTTTATGCTTTTGGTTTTTCTTCTGGGGTTCCTCTCCCACACTAAAACTCTGTGTCAACTCAGAATCACAAATGATACATATTGTGAAAAAGGGCACTGTGGAGAGGATAGCTGAGAAATGGGAAGAGGATAAGGGACACAATAGCTCTCAGACTAATATTGTAACTAGAAGCTAGGACAAGGCCAGCATGAGGATGAAGGAGAGAAACTGAGATCATGAGAAAAGAGGAACTAAATGCTACAAGGCGATACAACTGTTGCAATATGCTGATATAACATGAAGTAAACTATTGTGTAGTCACTACCAATCAGGAGCTTGGCTTTTGCAATATGTATGAACTAATTATTTAAAATATAAATGTAAGCGAGAAAACAAATAAAATCGAGCCTGATTGATCAACATCGGTTGAGTCAGTCTCCCTCCATCCAACAGGGCACTCTGAAATATTCACAAAAATCCAATATGTATTTCAATAAATTAAGTATGTTCAGGTCAAAAAGCCACAGTGTAAATTTTTTTCTCACTGACCTGTTTCATGTTTCATTTGATCTCGTGGAAGCTTCAGTGTATGCTCAGAATGGTTCATCAGCAGCTTGCACCCCTGTTCTGGCAGGGAACAGCACTCCTCAAATACAGGCACACAAAGATCACCTCCTCATACCTCCTCATACATATAGGACTGACTTCTCAGAAAAACTTACTTCAGGTTTTGCTAGCTTATGCAAAAAATATCTCCAAATGGATGTCAAAAATCAAATGGCTCTTCTATCCTTTAAGGTCATTTTACATGACCTTAAGTGGCTAACAAATTGAAGAATAAGCTATAAGTCATTTGGGCAGAGGTAAAATGCTTCAAAAAGTGACATACTAATGATTTACACATGATATTTGAAACATGAAATCAAAACAAGCAAATATATTGCCAAGAAACATTTTTCATGGTTGGTTGGTTTTGACTTTGCTTTAGAATAATTTTCTTTGACATAAAACTTACACAGAAATTACATACAAATTTTATCTAGAAAATGTCAGAGGAAGGCTTTTTAAATTTGCCACAATTTCTCTGTCCCAAAATGAAATTGGCAAAGTCATACAATTTGCAAAATATTTACACCTTGATGGAGTTAATTAGTCTATAGTTTCTAGGGCCTTTTTTCATATTACTTTGGTGTCCTTCCTGTATTAGGGAATAACAAGACACTTTTATTAGTCCATCATACGTTTTCCCTAAATAAGGTAATAGATTCAGCCCTCCATAAAATTCTTTTGTACATCTTTATGCAGTGACACTATTCCCACTGAGACTGCACTGAAGTAGTGTATTTGAAGTGAGCAGAAATGACTGAATATGTTTAAAGTGATTTTTTTTTTTTTTTTTGAAAAATGCACCAAAGGAATCTTTTTAGAAAGTGATTAAAACATCAAAAACGTATTTTGGTATATATATATATATATATATATATATATTCTATTACCTTTATATGGGGTATCACATCTAACATTTTCATCTGATGTCACCTCTATGTAATTGACATTTTATGAGCAGTCACTAAGGCAAGTTTGTCACAGCTCTTCTAAAGGGTTGCAGCCAAGCATCTTTGATAGCAGAAATTAAAAGCCAGTTTGGGTAATATCATTATAATCTCAAAATTGTGGATAATTTGGACAAAAAATATCAAAAACTTTTGCAGTGCATGTAGCATTCCTAAGCAATATTAAGTAGATTGGTAACATTTCATACGTGGAAAATCTGAAAAAGAGGCAGAGAAAAACCCATGCACCACATCACCTAGACCATCTGTGGCAGAGCCAGGGGTAATTTCTGCAGAGCTAAATCCTGATGTGCTTAATCCTATTGATGTACTCCATCTGTTTGGCCACAACAGAACTTTTTTATCTGAGGAAACAAATCAGAAAGTTTAAAACACAATCTGGTGATGAAATCTCTGCAGAGGGAGACCAATGCCCCAGCAGAGTTCCACTGGCATAAGTGAATTTGCATACAAGTAAAGGGGATCTCATTGCAATACCAGCTCTCAGTGCTTAAATCGTAAATCACAGTCTTAAACTGAGACATTTTAACATCTTCCCCCATAATCGTACTAAATGATAGCTAAATGGAGAGGACATATAATTTCTTCCTTCTTTATCAGGTAAGGATGTAGAGCTTTGCAATCCTAACAGGTGTGCCTCTTTTGCAACTTTGGGGTAAGCTGCAGCCACAGACAATGAGTCACCTGTCCTGGTTCAGAAGTGCCAAATTTGGTCCAGCCCTCACGTACATGATTCTCCAAGCTTGAACAATTCATAGTAATGAGGAGCAGATGTATTCAACTCAATCTGCACTGTTACAATTTCTCCTTTCAAGATTCACAGCTCATTACAGAATGTCAGAAGTATCTTAACTGCTTATGTCATCGGTCCAGACCTCTATGCTTGAGGAAGTGCTCATAAATTATTTGTTCCAGGTGTGTTACTCTAGTGAGTGGAATCTGTTCTGAGTCAACCAAGAGCCACAGTTCATTAGGAGGAGCAGCTCACAGAATGTATAGAGAAGTTTAAGAAATACAAGACTAACATTTCTTAATGTTTATTTATGAGATAATCATTCGGAGCACCATCTTTTGAAAGAATGTGACAGATGTATTTCTAGAGCTGAAGGCTCTCTTATGCCCATGTTTTCCACATGAGAATTTAAGCAAGGTCAACTCTGCTACCCCTGACCAGTTTTCCTACAATTTCATCTGTGCTTATTTCGTTGTTGTTTTTCCTAAGCCACACACATGATCAGACACACCTGTTACAGATTTTCTCAGGAAAGGAGGTCATGATTTATATTTAGACCTCCTTGAACTACCCTAACTGAGGCCTACCTACCCTGACTGGGGCCTGATGTGAGGCCTGTTAAGGCCTCCAAGCCTGTTATGCAGTTAAAATTCCTAGTGAGCTGTGGCATAGTTAGAAATAGATATTAAGGTGTTTGGGAGATAGAATGGAGTATTGAATGTCACAAAATAGAGTTGTTGTAGGTGTGTATTAGCCACCTTAAAAGTAAACTAAATAATGTGTGTTTGCATTCTTTCCTCTGCTGTGTGCCAATGAAAAAGTTATTACATATATAAACTATGTAAAGTTCTATATAAGTCGCTGTGCAGCAAGTAATAAACAAATCACGTGTGATTAACCATACTGGTCAGACCGGCGTGAGTTCTGTCTAACCCTCTAACCTTATTAGTGGTAACCCTGGCTTCACATACCTTCACTATAAATTCCCACCATAGTCAGGCTTGTCTTCTATTTAGATTTAGAGTATGTGTGGGTAGGAAAGTGAAAATAGTGCTTGTGTATTGGCTGCCTTCGATTTACTGCAGCAGAAGCAGAGGATGCTGTGTTGTTGGGAAGCCAAGGAAAGGTAAAAGGTCTTAATTTCCCTGCATGCATATGGCTCAGGCCCTAAACTTCCACCCACATCTCTCTCTGCTTCTTGGCAACACACAAGTAGAAGCAGCAGATGTATGAACTCGCAGACAAAGCTGGTAGCAATGATATGTTTTTACATGGTGTCTATGAAGGAACAGTTTTTAACTTCCAAAGCAGCAGTCATTGCAAAGTATTCTGTGAACATAGTGTGTCTGCAGCAGCCCTAGAGTCACATCTGCAGAAGCAGTGCTGAAGCACTAACTTCTGGAATCTCTCCTACTTCTCCTTTCTCTTGAGGAATTTGTTTAAGAGGGAGTGAGATCTGCCTCTGACAGTTACCTCTTCACCCTGAGATCAGAAGGTGAAAATGATGTTTAATTGTTGTCTGACAACAGCTCCTTACTGTTATTTTCACTCCCTACATTTTCACTCCAAACAACAAGCACTTTTTCTTCCAATCACTTGCTTAAACATTTATCCTTGGAAGCTCTTTTCTTATCCTTATTTCTCTTTGCTGTGTAGAAGGAAAAAAATGTGCACTTTTGTGAGTGTAAACACATCAGTTGCCATGGGAGCAAGTGCTGGAGCTATGATTATTTGCCTGCAGCTGCCACATTTGCTAGGTGCCCAATTACCTTACCTGGTTACTCTAATTGAAGGGAGAATGAACACAATGCATGTAATTTAAACAAAATGCTTCTTGACTGGAAAGTGCAAGATGAGAGGTTCATGATCTGTGGCTTGGAGCAGTTTGTGTCATGTATTTTCATTACAGTCTATGTTACATAAGGAGCAGTTGATTAACAGAGATGAGTGCAAAAGAAAAAACAATGATGAAGAAATGTGTTTATAGAATATGAGGAAGTTTAACAGCTTGAGTAAACAACACTGAAAGTTGTAAGTATGACAGGCAATCTTAGTTTTGACCACTGAAAAGAAAAAAAGGAGAAAAATATTTTTTCTTCTAGAACCAAGTAGCTTCAGAGGCAGTTTAAAGCAGGACAAATAAGCATTGGTGTAGGATATTTGTGGATGTCAGATCAAACCCTGCCTTCCCCTAACCCTCCTCCTCACTTTCCTCATTTTGAAATCCATTTTGTTTCTATCATAAAAATTTTCACACAAGGCTGAACCTGCTCTAACTAGCTAACACAATAACACCCAAAATCCAAAATAGAGATCCACGAAGGTTTTATCCAAGTAGAGAGATTTCCCTGTATGCATCAGTCAGAGTGAGAAGTAACAGAGAAAACAGTGGGTCAGCAAGAAAGAATGAGCTGCACTCACAGCAAGAAAAGAGAAAAAGCTTTTGAACCAAGGCTTTTGGCAAGGCCTTGAAAGTTTAGGCAGGTAAACAGTCTTGGTTTTCTCTGAACAGAATAGGAAGAAAAACTCCAGGTTTGCTCTTTGTAAAAGTGCAGAGCTGCAATACGTGACTTCACCAAATGTTTGTTTTCTATACAAAATTAATCCCTCTAGACACCAAGCTCTGACTAGCAAAAGGTCTACAATGCCAGTGTAAATTAATGCTAAGTAGATCAGTGTGTAAGGACTGACAGTCTGGAATTATTTCCAATTCATCTGTGAAAAGCAAAGGAGCACTTCTGAGCTGCAGCATGCATGCTCTTGCTGATGACAGGGCATCAGTCCTGGCAAGGCACATCTTAGAGGTTTAATCCTCTCCAGCAGGTCTCGTCCATTCAGTCAGGCTTTGCAGACTTGTTGCCATAAACAAACATGGACAAATTAGATTAAAAAAAAATTCAGGTTGTAAGTGGTTGTAAGTGGTTTAGGCTCTTATAGAGTGTGCTCAACTATTAATACATCCACATTAAAGAGCATCCCTGAAGGTTAAACGTGCTTAAGGGCTTTGCCAAATTGAGAGAGAGCAGCATGTACATATTTCAGAGGTGTGAGCAAAAGTGTACAAATTTAAAAACCAAAAATGTGAACATAAGTTTATAGATTTGTCTATTTTAAGCTTATTTAGGTAATAAATTATATCTTCCTATTTTAGGACACTTGCTATCCAAAATATTCGTTTTTTAAATTTATTTTTATAAAAGCCTATAGTATACCAAATTGAAAAGCTAAAGTGAAACTGTGAATATACACAGTAAAAAGCTTACTTAAACTTCCTGATATACTCGCTAATATCTATACCTTTGAGGGCACAAAGAAGTATCCATCAATATTTCTAACCAATACAGAGAAAAGGTAGGAAAGTAAATCTGGGACATGAATGCAAAACTTATACCTAAGTATCTCTCAAAATCATGCCTGGATATTAGGCAATTAATTTATATTTTAAAGAGCAGCAGTGCTATTTAAGGCCAATATTGAAGGCATATTGGGGATATAAAGTAAGTCTCTGTGCTTGGAAACATGATCTCCTGTGACTAGAGGTAGAACATTTACTATAATAAATCCTTTGCATTTTTTTCTAAGTAACTGAGCTCACAAAACATTTAAAAAAACCCCCAAACTGTGTTAATTGTTCTTAACACAGTAAAATAGTTACAATATATTCAAACCCACACTTCAGAAAAAAAATAATAAATTCTCTCCTATGTGCTAATTTAATTAATTTACAACATATAGTACCTAAGTAATTAGCTTGGCAAGGGGCTGTGATAGTTTAATCTTAGATCTAATAAAATTTAAATTTTCTCTAATTACTTTATCAGAGAAGAACTGAAATTAGTTTTAAAACAAATATGAAAAAGGTCTTTGAATTCTAAGAAAATATTTTGAATATGTATAATTTCTAAAGCTGTGCAAATCACAACAGCTATAGTGTGAAATCTGTAGTCTTAG
The DNA here is from genome assembly GCF_965231275.1 of Zosterops lateralis. NCBI lineage: Eukaryota > Metazoa > Chordata > Aves > Passeriformes > Zosteropidae > Zosterops > Zosterops lateralis. The sequence goes on from NC_139765.1 coordinate 16,270,895, forward strand.
TCAAACAGAAATTGCTCATTTAGAGCTAGGACTTGGTTCTGTTTTACCTTTTATCACTAATTAATCATTCAAGTATTTTTTTATATTTGTTCAGGTATCAAGGGAGATAGATCTGTGTTCCCACTTTAGGACAGGACTCCAGTGTATTAGACATTTATGTTTGTTGCAAATATTAATTAAGTTTGTGATTTTCCATCTCTGCTGTACAGAATGCCATAGTTTCATCCTTATTTTTTTTCCCTGACTTTTATGGATTTTTTTTTTTTTTTTAACTGAATGATGCTAATGGTGTTTTCCCCAGCATGCAGCTTCCATGTACCTTAGCCCCAGAACAGATAGTGTGGAGTGCTGCACTCCCAGGCATGGTTTGTGCACCTGCTCCTCTCCTGCCCTTGTCTGGTTACCCACCACACCCTACCATGAAGAGCTGCACACATTTCCTCACAGTGGATGAGTTTGGGTGCAAAAGGGCAGGCTGGGACTGACTTACAGCACTGTGCTGGCAAAAACGTGGTAGTAGGGAAATAACTGAAATAAATCAGCTACACAAGATCAATTAACAACAGTTGCTTTCTAACCTCAAGCTCCCCAGCTCTGTACATGGAGCATACATGTACATATATATGTTCATTAACTTCCTGAGCTGAGCACAGAGCTGCTCGTTTTGGCTGTTTCTTCTTTCTCACAGCTATGCACATTTAGAAGGCAGAGCATTTTGTTTAACTGTTAAAATTCAAAAATAAAACCTGATCAGGTTCCTTCCCAATATGTTCCCAAACTAACTTGCATCCAGGCATAGCACACCAAGAATTTCTATAGGACATTCAGCAGCATCTCTTTCCTTCTCACCACTCAGATTTCATTCTGTTCTGATTACAACCAAAGGAGAAATTATCTCAAATTCTTTAATCAGACATATCCATAGACTGTTTTTTGCAGACTTCTTTCAAGTGATATCAACTGCCTTCACATTCAGCTGTGTAGTCACAAAGCTGATTTCAAACCATACTACCAACCCAACAATGGAAACCAACTGAAAATTAAGAAGTCATTTAATTGGCTGAAAACAACTGACAGCTATCTGTTACCAAGGCAATGCAAAGCTTCTGTGCCTGAAAAATTGCATGACTTTGTGATTCTTCAATCACAAAAAAACTTTATTGTATCTCATGCCCAACTACTGCTTAAATCAAGATTTATTTTTTTTAATATCTTAAATGCCTGGCTGTATCAGTACACATGTATTGAAATCTGCAGGTGTTAAAGGAGATGTTTTTAAAGCACTGGATTAAAATACAAGGGAACTGAGATTTGGTACCCTGTGGTTTTCCCATGTTATCTTGGGCAGTTCACTGACAACCACATTTATAACAGTGTCTGACATTTAGAGAGGCAAGCAGATGCCTAGTGAAGTTTGCAAAAGCCCCCATATTGGGTGCATAACTTCTATAGTGTTTGTTTGGTTTTTTTTTTTTACTTCAGCAGGCACTGGAATCAATGGACAGCACCCCTCCAACCTCAGTGGATTTTAAGCCTTTGCTTTCCTTGCTTGTCCAGGAAAAAAAAAAAAAAAAACAAAAAAGAAAAAGTCCTCATTTGGGCTGGTTTATTCCACTGCAGTATAGCAATTAAACAACTGTAATTTACATTAAATGTATTATTTCCCAAATAAGTAAAGGTAATTGCAAGCAGGCAGCAGGAGGAAATAACATGTTATCTTTTTCACTGTCCAATTCACAGCAAAGAGAGTGGAGTCCTGATAAACTGTAGTTGAAAATACTCATACCGGGGGAGAAGGAAGTAGACATCTCAGCATTAATTGTACACTAAAATGTACCTGTTTAAGCTGATACAGCCCTCTTAGTTCCTTTTGTTATCTTCTCATTAAATAAATCCTTTTTTACATGTTGAGTTCTGTATTATTTGTCTGACCAATATCAAACAGGAATTCAAAGTGGAAGGAGTTCACTGCCAGTGGAAAGAGTGACTATGAAAAATATCTTTTACCTAGCAAGTCCTATTCACAGTTCTTTGGCAAAGGAGATAGTTTCCAGGCTCTAAACCCATCATTATTTCTACTAAGTAGACAGTTTCTAATCTCTGCAAAAGTGGTTTTTAACTCCAGAAGCCTTCAGTTCTGGACCAATTAACTTTGGTTTAAACTATGCTGTGCACCAAGGTACATATTGAATCAAATGGTTGCCCTTTCACAGATTTTCAAATAAGAATCTACTTTTATTTAAAACTTGTCTAATGATCCTCCGCATTTCTTACATTTATGACCTTTTCCTTTTGTTTATTCCTTCACTAGATATAAGGAAGAAATGTGCAGTCTTCTCAAATCCTCAGGTTTGCTACAGTGCCTGGTACTTAGGGTGATTGTAGCTAACTGAAAATGAAGTTCTGTAATCTGGCCACTAAAAAGAAGCTGAAGCAAGAAACATTCACCAGAAAATCCTTATTTCTATTCAAGCCCTGCTGAAGTGTGTTTTCTCTGTGGTCTGGTATGTTCTTGAGACAAAATCCTGTCTTTTCTATCAACCCCCAAGGTCCACTGTGGTGGTGCTTAAATTCAATTCCAATTGGGTTTTCACTGCTCCAGTTTGGTTTTATAATTTGTGTTTTATAATTTTGTAATTATTACTATTGTTTAAGATGGCCTCTCCTTCCCTCTCCTTCTCTCCTTCCCTCTCCTTCTCCCCTTCTCTCCTTCCCCCAGACTTTCCCGCCAAAACCTTGGTTGTCTTGGTAACCCTATCCCATAATAGTTGTTTACCACTTTTCTGTTAAGTGTCAATCTTTAAGTTATATAACTTCCCCACCCCCTCATCATGTATTCCTCCTCCCCAAGTTACTTATTATTGGTTCAAAAGTTGTGCATTCCCTCATTATACGTTGGCAAAAGGTTGTGATTGGTCCCACGCAATCCCACCCCTGTAACCCACTCAATAAAGAGCCGTGGCATTCCGAGGTCAGCGTCTCTCTCCGGAGCGCTGCCTTGGGGACCACGCACCCCTTGGTTGCACACCCTGAGAGTCCCGCCTTTCTATTCTACGCACTATCCGCACCGTGGTCGGGTTTGCCCACGCCTCTGGCAAAGTGGCCCCCTGGTTGTAGTGGCGGCAGGGCTGGCCGGAGCTGCACCCATTGGAAAACACAAAAGATTAGCCAGAAGTGACCTTTCTAGCACAAGCTCTCCTGCACTCGGTGCCAGGAAGAGGAAAATCATTTGCTGCCACTCTTCCTACAGCCTAGCCCACATGTTTGGGAAAGAAGAAGGCTTGAAGAAGTTATGTAGTTCCAATTCCACCTGGGTTCCCCTGGCAATTAAACCATCATGGGAGAAAGCTAGAAGGATGGCCAAACATTCAGAGAAGGTCCAAGTCTATGTCCCACTATGTCCTGTAATCAATCTTGTGATGTTTTTCTCTTCAGTGAAGTTTCTCCAGTGTATATTTAATTTTAAAACTGGATCATATGCCATTGTTAATGAAAATATTCTTTTTGCATTTTTCAGACCTTTTCATGGCAGTAGCAAAGTATTTTGTTTGGGATTTAAAATATCTTCCTCAAACTGAGCAATGACATTTTCACAGCCCTTTTCTTAGAAAACTGGAAGCATTTTTGAGGCTACATGAGGACAAACTCTGGAAGATGACTCAGACACCTACTGCTTCTCCTCATCTGACATCTAGCAGCCTATCTTCTTGTGGTTTTTTCAGACTTATCTATGCAATATAAAATTTTCTTTAAAGGCTTCCAACAAACAAAATATCTCCATCACTAAAAAATCTCATCTGAACCATCTTAGAAAATTAGGAGTAAGGGGTTTCATGTGTGATTTTTCAGTAGTGCAAAGAAATTTGGTTGCAACTGCACGTATATAGTGATATGCAAATGATTTAGGAAATTTAAATCCTGTGAATACATGATTTCTAACATCAACAAAGTCTTTCATTTTCAGGTGTCTTAGTACCACTGTAAAATTCTGCTTCTGTTTCCAGGAATGGACACCACCTCTGAGAGTCACATCAGAGTAAAAGCCACTCAGTGAAGCTGATGCTGCCTCTGTCTCCTTCACACATACAAATTCCCCTGAGCAGTGACTCTCAAACCAACCCTGCGTTACCAATCAGCTCTGATAGACCACAATTTCCCATAAATCTTTCTTTAGAGGAGCTCTATTAGCAGAAACTCATTTTGCCCCCTACTCCAAGAAACTGTTATCATCTTTTTTGATAATCTCTAGAGTCTGAAACCAAAAGCCTTTTTTTTTTTTTTTTTTTTTTTTTTTTTTTTTTTTTTTTTTTCTGTCATGTGTCATAGCCCTCCCACTCTGCTTTAAAAAGCTTCTTTTGAAGATCCACTACTGTGGGGGTGCTGGAATAGTATCATAAGTTTCTTAGTTGTAGGTTTGATGTAAATTGGACTTTAACCCTAGCCAGGTAAAGCTACTGTCTTGGAATGTGCTTATCAGAGGTTGATAAGAGTTGCCAAGACAACTCTAATCCTCTGCCCTGGGTTTCGATCGTCCTATTGTGTTTTCCCCCATCCCATTGTACTTCTCCCCCACATGTCCACCACCCCCCAGACCCCAGACCTTCAGGAGAGGTGAGCCTCCCAGGGCCACATCCCAAATCCACCTGATTTGTTAATGTTGTGTATTGCATTTTGACCTTACCCACCTGGCTTTGTGTGATTGGTCTTGTAACCTGTATCCACCCCTGAGATTTTGGGGGAACAAAAACCCCCTGTAACCGAGGCCCGGGGTCACTCCCCAGAGGCACAGGCCTGGAACCAGGGGCTGCTCCCTGAGTTACCCGAATAAAACCTTTTCTCCCTGAGCCTGGAGTGTCCCCTCTTTCTAACCACGGCCGAGACAGTTAAGGCAAAGGACTGCGGAGCCAAAAACCCACGCGAAGGTACTGTTGGGTGTATCACAGCTAGCAGGGCGGCCCAGCTGACGCTGAGCTGACCTGAGAGACAGATACGCGAAGCAACACACTACATGGACACAATTATTCATGGTGGATGCACAGATTACAAGGAACATATTTTTATCACACTTCTCTCTCTCTTTCTGGTTTTAAAAAAGAAATTAGAATATTTTGAAAGCCTAAATTTCACCTACTTCTATGGACAAAGTCATTCACAGGGTGAGAGGGATTGAATTAGAGGCTTTCAAGATTCAGCCTGTCAGAAACACTAGATTTAGAGGGTAAGGTGGAATTTAGGGTGACTGAATGTGGCAAATAATCTTCAGCAACATAAAGCAATTCTTACAAGGTAACTAAGCCCTAAATCACCAGCAATGTGTTCTCAGTGATAAAAGAGTAAGATTAAATTTTTCCCACATACCAATAAAATTCAGCTGACATTTTAAATATAAACTAGAATTGAAGATTAGATCTACAAGGCTGGCAAGCCAGATCACCTGTGCAGATATATTGCTCTATGCACAATCAATGCTCAGATGATGATTTTTGTTACATTCTGACTGAATGTATCTCCTGTGCTCATCCCATTAATCCCACTCGATCCAGATTATTCTGAGCACTGTAGGCCCCAAGCAGCTCTTAAAAACTACTTCAAAACAACATCTAACCTCCACATAAACTTTCCAAAACAAATATTGATTTGAGGCACAGGACTGAGTATCATCTGTACCCAAACAAGGTTCTTTCAGGCTGGAAAAATCTTTAAGCTGCTGTAGAAGGAGGGAGCCAGTTTGACATCAAGACACAGAGCACTGGAGGTTTTAGTTTGAACATTTTCAGATGTGAGATTAAGTGACTACACAAAGAACAACTCCCCTAGGGAGTTCCCAAACCCCTCAAAAGCCTTTTTCACTCTCAGTGGTATCTGTGCAGCTCTAATGGGGAGACCAACAACCAAGATTTCTTTACCATGAAAATTATTGGTAGTACTGTCAAAAAAACTCCTGAAAACATGTTAGGCAATAAACACATGATGCAATAACACTACCGCCTTCTGAGAACCCTGATTTTAATTTTCTCACTGATAACAAAACTACCTATACAGAGGCTGGTCAAACTTTAACAAGACTGACACACAAAATTAGCAGCAGTGACGGATGTGAGGCACAGTCATAAAAGGTCCAACCGCTCATTATTACTTGACTTTTTAAGATGGGTTTTTAAAGGCAAGAGCAACTTGGATCAAAGAGAAATGAAGAACAAACACATTCTGTCCCATCTGGGTTATGTATAGCAGGGAATAAAATAATTGACTGGTTATTCCACAGATTAATTTTCTGGGTAGTTAACACAAAAATAAACCCTAATGAAAAGCCTTGAAAAATAATCGCCTGAATCTGGATTTTTCTTTGGCTGTTATTGAAGCTCCCAGCAGTTTGCCATGTGTGTTTTTCCTTCCCCTAGCAGTGGCATGACGCCAATGTTTTGCTTAGTATCTGCAGCAGGCCCAGGCACAGAGGACTGCAGGGAAGGGGAAGATAAGGTAAGCTCCAGTGACCAGCAGCTCACCCGGCTGCCTGGCAGGATGAGCTCCTGGAGGTACTGAGACTGCTGCCCAGCTTTGCTGGGAAAAACTGATCCAGTACTACAGTGGTTTCTCCCAGATGTCTCTGGCTCCAGCCAGCCCTGGCACCACCGCAACACAAGGGTCTTTGAGCCAGTGAATCAGAGTCACTACTAAGGCGCAGATGAATTGAGAGACGGGACCCTCTGAATAAAACAGCAACTGAGGTTTATTCTACCTCAGGGCTCCAAAAAACAAGGAGACAGAGAGACGGAGAGACCTCGAGCACCTGACGGTTACAGTTTTTAAAGCGGGGAAGGAACACACGGGATGGCAGAGCATGGGGACCAATGACAGGGACTCAGGGTGTGACTCGGGGAGGATCAATCAATACAATAACCAATAATATAACTTGTAGGAGGGGGAAACCCTGACTCTAACCAATCACCCGGGACACTTCCTAGAAGCTTCTAGACACTGGGAGAGGTCTCTGGTTGACTGGCAGGGCCAGGTGCCATGTAAACAACAAGATTGACAGATAACTGCTTTATGGTACTAAGAATAGGGAGAAAAAGGGGTAACAGGTCATGAACTATGCAACATTAACATATAACATATCAACAAAGGATAACCATTAGCACTCATCAACCCACCACCACACAGTACTGAAAATAATTTAAAAGTGGGCATTTAAGGCAAACACCAGGAAGAACACACACAGATTTATACTTCAGTGAATGTTGTCAGGCTTGCTTTAAATAATTTTACACACCCTTGTTGGAGTGTGTCCTGAATAGAGCAGGGACTTCACTCAATTTACTTTGTCTTCACCTGGTTTTAATGGTGTTCACCATCTTTTCTTACTGAGAGGAACTCAGTTTAGCTCAGGCATACCTTTTATGACCTTACTTACAAACTTCTGTCTATAGAATTTTCAGTGTTAATACCAACGGCAATATTAAGAGGGCCAAAAATAACAACTTCATAATAAAATCAACATAGTAATATACTTTTGTAGCTAGTTAAAATTTAGCAAAATTTACATAGTAATGTACCTTTTCCATTTGTTAAAATCTATTCTCCTTCTTTCCTAACAAACACCTACATTGCGGAGACCAGAATTTGAGAGGAGTAAGCAAAATAAAGTTCTGGTTAGCCTATGACAGTCTCTCAATAATCCTCCTGTCATTTTTTGCTCAGAAATATTTATGAGATACAACTTTATGCTGCGCTAGCATTGTAATCAATGGCAATCTGCTCATGGGCAAGGTCAATGTATCTTCACCTTATGATGAATAGTTAACCTGGGGTAGAGGAACAAAGGACAAAGTCTCATCTATTTAACGAGCTCCTCAAGCTTTTCTTGCCTTTTAATAATATCTCTTCTATAACCATAGTATCATTTACAAAGTGAGTGTGGCAGTGCCTTACTTGATCTTGTTGTCAGCTCTTTGTGTACTCCTACACGGTGGCCAGATAAAATTGTACCTGAGCATTTCATGAGACTGGGTTTGCTTTTGTCAGGAAAAAAAATCTTTTTTTCTGGAAGCAAATAAACTGATTAGCTGTTCTTTTACAGGAATTCCATCATGCAAAGATATGATATTGCAGCACTAAGTACTTAGTTATTATTTTTTTCTCTAATTTAATTGTGTTTTGTGCCCTCAGAACTCCATTACAGAGATCGGAAAAGCTATTAGCAGCACCGTATGTAAAGTGGGAATTGTCTCTTGCCCTGTGGCCATGATTTAGTGAAGTACTTAAGCCACTAACCCAGCATCATGCAAATTGCTTGAAAGCGCATTGGCCAATGCTGATGTTGCTGCTGAATGTGTGCTTCAGTACCTTGCTGCAGGAAAGTAATTCTCATCTCTTCAGAATTAAGCACATCAGGTGCTCTCGTGGTGTAGCAGGTCCTCCTCTCACCTACCAGAGATGCCTCAGTTATTATTTTCTTTCTGTTACTGTTTTCTAAGCAGCTACAATCCTACTCTTTAGGAAGCTGAATATTTTGACACACTAGGCAGCCTGGGCCTCCTGTGATTTCGAGTTTGGCTCTTTCGAGTGTCTGGATGCTGGCTGTGCCTTGCTAGGAAATCACCAGCCAGTGTAACATTCATCTTGTCCAACTCAGCCATCTACAAGACTTATGTCTTCATTTTTACTGAGGTCCCTTACCGCTAGCAGAGAGAAACAAGGATATGCAAGCAGTCACTGGGATCCATGAATACAGGCACACACACCTAGACTGCTGCTCCTACGAAATAAAAGTGTTTAACGAGTACCTCTAGTTAATTTCTCCACCAGACATACAAATATCTAAAATGGTAAATAAATCACAGCTACTAAAGTATTTTCTTCCTCATAAATTGATATAGTCCTCCTAGTAAGCAGCTTGGGTTCTTCAAACCCACCCGTGAGCATTTTATTTCCATTGAAGCTGAGATGAGGATCTGAGGTGCCAAAATGCTTTCTCCTGCTGCCTATGACAGATAAAAATTAGGACAAAGCCAAGAAGTCTTTTTTCAGAAATTGTTCTTAGAGTACAAATCTCCATTATTTGCACAGTACTTGTACTACTACACCAGAAATGTCCAGGTCCACAGGCAGCACCACAAAGTGTCTCATCACTGTCAGTTCTCATCATAGCCAACCTGGCAAGAAAACCAAAATGTTTTGCATTGAGTAGATCATTCATGTTCCTCCTTTAAAGGTGTGCTGCCCAAGGGAACTTGGCATCTAAACAGCATTTTGGCCTTTAAAGCTTCTTCTGTAGATGCAACCTATATTCTTAATATCACAAAAAGTGGATTTACGGATAACCATTTTTTAAATGGACTCAGGTTATGAAGTGGCTGAGATTGCTTGCAGACTTGCCTGGTTTATTTTTTAAGAATACCTGGAATTTTCAGTTGCCAAAGAGTAAGCTATAGTGTTTAAAGTCTTCTTTCAAAGCCTTAACATTCCAAGACTCAGTGGAGCTGCCTAGGAGAGAAATTCTCCATAAACAATTAAAGTTTGGTGTATCTGACTTGAGCAAATCACCTTGATATGTGCTACGCTGATCTTGTATTACTCCTGCTCCATGATAACCAGGTCAACCCTGCAGAAGCCCAGGAATAGGGCACAGACATAATTATTTCTATGAAATAGGTCATAATAAAAGATGCCAAGTTAACAGAGTCACACAAGATCAGTTGTTCATAAGTTCATATCAATTGACATTAATTATACTATTTTTACTTAAATTTGTTAAGAAACCATTCTGTTATTTTAACTGACACTATATCACATTGACTATAATGAGCCACTTATGCCTTTAATGCTCTTACATTTTGGCATCAGCTCAAACCTTCTAGAACATCCCCTGTATTTCAGTGGAGTTGAATCAGTGCTCACTGTCATGCTTTAGCCTTAGCAGGCAGCCAAGCACCACTCAGGTTTTGTCCCTACTCACTTTTAGGGCACTGGGAGGAGTAGAAAAGTTCTTGGGACTGTGTAAGCACTGCTTTGGTCAAGGTCAGCATTAACTAAAACATTGTTTATCAGAGATAGATTTGTACTTCAGAGAAGCAAGTTTGATGATTTTGTATTAGTAATAGATTTGGGGTTTACTTTGATTTTTCCATGTGTATTTAACTTCTGAGAGACAGATTTGGTGACAATATAGAGACTGAATTTTACTTAAGGTTAGCAATATAGTACATGCATAAAAGCTGAAATTTCAGTTATGGTTATTGTTATAAAGTAATCCTATTATGTGTGTGTGTAGACATATATATATATAATCAGAATAATCAGAATCCATCTGTTCTCAAACCTGTGCTTCACAAACAACCTCTAAAAAGTAAGCAGATTTAGTTCAAAAGCAAGACTAATCATTTTAACAAGCTAATCAGCATGCAAAATATAATTCCATTTTTTGTTATCAAAATTTCTGGTTTGTTATCATTTTGGAATAAATTTTGTTGCAATGAAACTAATTTAGATGATCTATACAGCTATTAACATATTTCTATGTTACAACAATGAAATCAACATGGAAACAGAGTTTACTGTATTAGCTAACTTCACAGCATTATTGTTTCCACAGTACTAATAACATTTGTTTTGGATAACAAACCAAATTATTATTTCTAAATAAAAATTTGGTTTTTCTCATTCTAGCCATCCATACTTTCAAAAACACCTAAATACTATAGAAGCAGCTCACGCTGTCTATTTACCTCACTGCTAAATGCAGACAAGCCCATTGATCTGTTAATACTATAATTTATTTCTGTTAAAACCAGGACATCACTTTTATTTCAATACAAGTCATTCTCTTCCATTTTTAAAAGCATAACATCTAAGTTTTCCTAATGATCTGTTAAAATACAATGAAGATTGATTGGTTTTGAGATAAAAATTGGGCCCTAAAGTATTTTTATTTCAAGCAGACCCTGTTGCTATTCCCAATAAATCTGTCCTTTCCAGGAGCCTTTCTGATCAGCCCTCTGACTTAGGAACTCATCTTAGGATCTCTCCTAATGTTATGGAAAATGTTAGAAGAAAAATTATGGGGTAATACATGGCACAGGCCTATTAATAGCAAATGTGCAGCACTATAAAACATTCTCATCCAAATTTTTAGTTTTATATATATATAATAAATTTGAGCTTAGGAAGGAATAGAAGGATATCAAAAAGGAAGTGTGGAAGATCATTTTGCAGAATGAAACAGAAGAGGTGATGAGACCTGAGCAAGAATTGTTGATGAAGTTAGAGAAAGAGAGGAGTTAATTGGAGGTGATTTTATTCAACAAAATTCTGTCCATTACCTTTTCACCTGCAGAAAAAAAAGAGCTGCTATTTTGGTATATTCATCATTATTAGTTTCAACCAAAGAAGGTAAGAGCTTAAAAATATATATTTCAGTTTGTCCAATCTTTGAAGAATAAAAACAAAACAATGACATGGTAAAAATAACATTTCTCAGTGTGTCCTCAGACAATATTCTTTAATATATATGTTTGAAACACCTACTTTTTCATTTCTCACTAACATGCAAAAATAAAAAGGGTTAAAACCAATCTTCTGTGCATGGCCCTCCTGGGAAATTTTCAATGAGAAACAAACAGTATTCATTGCTGTCTCTCTTGTATTTTGTATACACTTCCCCACATTATTAAATGGACCCTGGGTCTAAGAACGCTGTAAAACAATTATTTTGTCAGTGATTCTAAGGGAAAAGAAAAGATGAAATAGCATTAAAAATTTTATCACTGCAGTTGAAAAATACCTCATAAAATATGCAGCAGCATCTCTTTCACTTTCAATATTCAGATGGCTTCTGACAAACCTTATTAAATCTTTAAAATATTTGTGAGATGGTGACTTCGCCTGCAAGAGCTTACAGGAATGTACGTGGTTATTCCCATTCCAGCAGTGATCTACCTTGAAACCTCTGCCAGGACACTTGGCCTCTTTGAACACCCTGTTTTTGATGCAGAAAGAACATATGCTAAAAACCCAGAGCAGAAAGGTTCTCAGGCAGAATTTTTACCAGAATTTTCCTTCTTAATGAGGAAATCTGCTTAATTCTTGGGGAAATCTGAGTTCTCTGGGGACAAAAGTGATTCTTTCCTTATTCTGTGGGGAATGAGGGAACTAGATGTGAGCTCCTCAACAACTCACTGTCTCTTAAGCAACATTTCAGCTGTGCTGCTCCTGTTCCACTCATGCACAAATTCTGGATGACCAACCTGGCTCTGGAAGCAATCACATTGCATTCATGAGTACAGCAGAGAACACAATGTGTCATTTTATTTATCATCTTTTGTTATAAATGCAATGGCAAATATCGGATTAACAAAGAAACAATTTATTAATAACACGATATCGATCACCAATAAAAGAGAAAACCACAAAATAGGAAATTAGCAGCGCAGCGCCGGGTGGATAGGGGTCTGCACACCAGGGTACAGGTCGCCCAAATCCACCCTGAACAATTCTCAGTCCACCATTTTATAGGATTTTTCTGCCCTGAGGCAGTCCAGGTGTCCAGGGTGGGTCAATAGTCCAAATTTCTTTTCGATGGCCTTCCCGGATCTGCCAAGTCCCGTTGATCCATTCTGGGAAGGTCTTTTCTTATGTCAATTGTACCAGCCAGTCTTATGTTGATTCCAGTATGCATATCGTGCCAGGGCATTGATGAAATCTGCATCGTCGTTCAAGAAGGAATTCTCCTTGCATTGGAAAGGATGCGATTCTTATCAGGGCTGGCTAGCGTCTTTGTTTGGTCTGATGGTCCTTGTCCTGTTTCGCAACTGGAGCCGTGGAGACTGGGGATACAGATTTCTACCTACTAGACTTTACATTTTATTAACATCGTTCTTATTATACATTGGATTATTATTTTATACACAAATTTTTACACCAGATTTATCACATCTTTCATGTAACAATTTCCTCTCTTAGGACTTCCTACTCCAGTGAGACATTTTAAGTAATCTCTATAGTGATTATTTTTTGTTAATTCCTATTTAAAGAGGAAAGGAATTGTGAGTTCATTAAGTCATTGTAAGGGTATAAACTTTCCAAAGTATCATACCTCTATGCTTGGCATTTTTGTGCAAAATATAAAATAATAAGTATTCTGCGTCTGCAAGAGTTAAAGATGGGATTTTCACTACAAGAAGCCTTTTTCAACCTGTTCATAGATTTTGAGAGACATTTCCTTTTTCATTCAGTTTTTCTTGGGAAAGATCCTTTCAAAAGACACATGAAAAAAACTTCTCTGAAGTTTTACTATTTGTTTTTTTCTAGTTATTATTACAATAATAATTGTTGTTGTAATTATAGTATTATTAATATTGATAGTAGCAGCCAGAACAATAGTAAAAAGGACTTACTCTCCCAAATTTTTTGCTGTCCTATAGTGTGATAAAAGCAAATCTTTGCATTTTGGCCAATCTGCTATTGTACCGATTCATTTAGAGCTAAGAATGCCCAGATTATGCAAAAATCTTTATGATTTCATCACCCCTCTCTAAGATTTCACATGCAATGTACTCGGGTAGGTGTAAGGTGAGAACATGAATCCTGTTTAACATTCTGCAGGGATGGATCTCTTGAGATCACCTGCAAGCAGATAGCAGTGCCCAGGAATAAGTGAAAAAACAGAGTATGAAATGACTGGAGACAATAGCAGTGCAATCTGTTCTTAAAAATCTGGACTGTCAGAGTCCTGAAGCATCCCCAAGGTGTAATCCAAAATATGTTACCTGCATTAAAATTTCCTTAGAAATGTGCTGGTGAAAGAAATACAAAGCATTATGGAAAATGAAGACTCTGAGTTGGGGTTGCCAGAACCAGCCTTTCAAAGTCTGGTGTCCTGTCCTGTAGGCAGAACTGAGCACAGCTTGCAGTTTGATGTGGAGGTTGCTGCCGCTTGTCTTCATTAAGATTTAGTTTAATCTGTTTCCTGAGTGGACTAACTACTTAACCTCCATCCTTTGGAAGTTTAATTTCCTGAACAGCCTGCAGAACAAGAAGTCCATTTAGTTTCATCCTTCCAAATGCACATGAGCTGTCCAGGGCAGCCACAATCTCTGCCAGTGTAATAAACTCATCCTGTGTGTTTTCATCATACTTAGCTCAGGAGTTACGTCAATGTGTACAATTAAAAGTCTATCCTTTCCAGCAAGGCTGGTTATTGAATTGCAAAATTATTCTATAAAAGCCAGAATTTGGAAGATCTTTCTATTTTGTAGTATCCCAAAACAGCTTCTTGTCTCTGAAGATATATTTGAAACCTGTTTCAAGTTATTCCTTTTTTTGTTGTTTTTTTGTTTGTTTGTTTGTTTTTAGAAGTTAGTCCAACATGCTCAAAAATTCTGCACGGGTCACTATCTTTTTACACAGATTTTAAAAGAGAAAAATATCCTAAGTCCTACTCCAAGGTCAGTGGGAGAGAGGCTCCCTCCTGTGGAATATGTCTCCATAACTTTTCATTTATAAATGCAAATCCCCTAAGGAAGTCAGCCGTGCTTAATTTAGTTACAAATTAGTTAAATTTTAAAGGCAATCAAGAAAATAGGGCATTTAGACAGAAAGCTATTATCAGATTTTTTGAGATTAAAAGATTTAGACAATAAACTCTCTGTGAAATCTCAGCAGAATCTCTTGCTGAATTTATCTCCACAGAGCTGAAATTTCTTTTTTTATTTGAAAAGTTTGGTCTGCAACTCTTAGTAAAGCTTGGTGCTTTCAAATTTTCCAAGAAAAGGTTAAGCAGATTTGAAAAAACTCATGAAAAACCAGAGTGATGCAGGAATTTACATTTAAGAAGAGCACCATTCAACACTTAAGAGGTGAAATAACTCAAGAAGAATGTCAGAAAGGTCCCCTGATGGCATCCTCTCTTTGTTCTGTTTAAAGAAAAGAAATCTGTAGACTTTGTGTATCTGAAGATCTGCAAAACTGATTTGCAGATGGATTATGTTGATTTAGGTTAAAATTTTCTCTTTTTTTCAGGGAAAAATACTTTTGCTTAAATAAGGAATATCTCCTAAATATATGTCTGAAGCACTATATTAAGGGTTTTTTTTTTTTTTAACTTATTATAAAAATTCTATAGATTAAAAATTCTATAGATTCTATCGATTATATTATATAGATTATAATCTATATATTCTATAGATTATTCAACATCATCTCTCTTGATTTTCTCCTTTTATCCTTACATATTTGAAAAATGTTTGGAACATTTTTAAGGCAGTAGGACATTCATTGAAGAAAAGAATATGATGTTGGAATAATATCATTAAATAAAGCATTTTTAAATACATTTTGCTTCTGAGTTCTTTTTTGGTGCTTTTTAATGAATGGTATATATGCAATATCGTTGCTACATTTCCAATGCTCCATTTATTAAAGTGCATCACATTTTTAAAGAGCCTAGTGTGTTCTGGTTACATAAAATAATCAGAAAATTCAATCAAGGAGAAATACTTGTTTGAGGTTTTGTTTGTGTCATTAGAATTTTTTGTGTGTTTCATTGCAACATTACCTAGATATTAAAATACCAATAAAAAACCCAAACCAAACACAACAAATAAACAAGGTGGTACATCCCCTATATTGTTTCAATTCTTAACATATTTCAGCTTACATGAGCAAATTTTTGTGTATTTTATCTTAGATAAATAGGAGTTACCATCAGATAAACAACGCACTCTCCTTCAGCAGGAACAGAATTTATTAATAATTGAAGACAATGGGTATTTTGGTTACAGAAGGCTTGTAAAGAACTGGTTTAGGAATTTGAAATAAATAAACTACAGTGGATCTTGCTTTTCAAAGTTGATTAATTGCTTTCATTCTAAGGCCAATTGCTGTTTCTGAATAGGTTGATTGTGTTCAGGTGTTATTGGTTTATAGAGCAAACCAATAATAATAACAATAACAATACCCCCCTGGACAGTAAGTTCAGTTTCTATTCTCAGTGGCTGTGTTCCATTAATTTCATCACTGGTGCACAGTAGGCACTGGCCAATTTATTCTTAAACTAGAGAATTACTTCTTAATAAAGTAGTCACACTGTTCATTTTGTGTCTCAACCAGAATAAGTGGGAAATGTGGGAAATGTGTATGGGGAGAGAATGGAGCCTCCACTCTGTCCTTGCCCTGAGCTTTGCTGGGCTGCACTTGGGCAGCTCATCCAACACTTCCTTCCTTCTTTTCCTTTCCACCACAACAATTTTATCAAAGCACATCTTCATGCACTGGGATGTCAGTCTCATCCTGGAAGTTGAGGCTGATGTGTAAATTAGAAGATCTTTTTTGCAATTTTTCAGAGCTTTTAATTTCTATTTATCGCCTTTGGTTGTAAGAAAATTTATATTTTATTGAGATAGAAAAATCTATTTTTGTCTTCCACATAAAGTGCTGAATCAGTTTCATTTAGGCAAACCACATCTTATTTTTAAACCATTAAGACTTCTGATGAAATATATGCAATGTATTTATAAATAGATATAAACAAATTGTTTTATTAGTGCAAGCACACCATTTTCTTACATGAAAATTAATGAACCCATCCCTACTGATTTCAATCTTCTTGCAATTGCCAAATGTCCTTCATTTAAACTGAACAGGTATTTCTCTATTTGAACAGGTATTTCTCTATTTGCCCAGCATAAGCCAGTGGCACAGTATGGAATATGTTCATAAAATGAATATTCTAATACTCTTCAGAGAAAGGACAGTAACTTAACTAAGTATATATTTCCAACAGCGCGATCTCCTCAGCTTAAATTCCATCTTTCCATGGTAAAGTGGCAAATTATTTCACTCTTGACCAAAATGACTCTTGAAAGTCTCAGTAATCACACACAACATAAGTAATTTCACTTCAGAAACTGGAGAAGATGAGCATTCACATATTAAAATCCAGTACTGCAAAATCAGATGCAGCTGTAAAATTAGAACTCAAGTAAATAATCTGCTCAGTGGAGCAGATCTGACTGCAAGCATAATTGCTCCTCTTGTGATTAATTTTAATTAGATGAGAAGAAAATAGGTAGATCAGCTTAGTAAACAAATATTAATAAACATAATCAAGAATGGCATTGCATTGAAATCTGATAGTGCTTTCTTTTCTGCTACTAGGTACTTACATCCATTTATTTTTCTTAAAGTATGTATATTTAATTGAGTTTCTGCAAGAATAAGACTATTTGCAAAATGTGGTTTCTGTTACAGATCTAACTTTTTTCAATTACAACTGCAATATGAATTTGCCCATGCCTTAAACAGGTGGATCAGAAATGAAATTACACACTGGTTACATCTAGAAATTAGACAATATTATTTCAATTACATGATGGAGTTTGACCTGGACAGTCTCACAGCATAGCTAAGATGGGAAGGGATCTTGGGAGAACATCTAGTCCAAGCCCTTGCTCACATCAAGGACAGCCAGAGTAGGCTTCTCAGGACTGTGTCAGGCAAGGTTTTGTGTATCTCCAAGGATGGACACCCCACAAAACCTCTGGGCAACCTGTTCCAGTGGATGATCACCCTTTTCGTGTAAATTAACCCATGTCTTATTAATGGAGCAGATGATTACCTGTGCTCAAACGGTAGATCACTCTTGGAAATTATAATCCATAGTGAAATGACAGACAGGAGTACTCCACAGACATGATAAAAGACCATATTCTGACTGGCTTGGCTCAAATCAAAGGCAGTCTTGATAAAATGGAAGGAAAATGTCTGTCCAGACTGTATTCATTGACTTACAAATGAATGCTAAACCAATTTAGAAGTTGCACTTTTGAGCCCTAGGGAGCTCTGCCTTTCTTACTCAGGTGAGGATAAATGCATTTGAGAAAATATATCAATCCTTGTATCAGCTAATACTATGAGGCAATGTAAAGCTGGATTTATCTGATCATTGAAATTTTGTGGTTTCCATTTTTCCGGTTACTCATGGCAGTGATGAGAAGTTTGTTTCCAAATAAAAAAGTGCAAACAGAATTGCAATGGTTCATCGTATTTTTCGTGTCTGTTGAGGCTGAAATCAAAGGTCACTTAAAACGATTTGTGAAAATCGTTGTTCAATTAAAAATTGGCATCTTGGCCTCGTCTTATCTCACACAAACAGCCCAATAAAAATGTTGTGGTTTGAAAGCAAAATGAATGAGAGGCTCCAAGTCAGAGATATAATTTAATAAGAAGAAAGGTAAAAAGGTAAAAGTAAAATAAAATAAATGCAATAACATAAAGGATCACTGACAGAGTCAGAATACAACCTGAGCAGGATGGTAGAAGCAGTCCAGGTGAGGTGGTCTTCCTGAAGCAGTGATCCTGTAGAAAGGTCTGGCAGCCCTGCTCCTCTGGGAATCCAGTGGATAAGTGCCCTTGCACTGTCCCACATACCAGCTTATATCCAGGTGAGAATGCTTGGCTCCTCCCCCTGGGCAGAGCATCTCACAATAGCATAAGAAGTGTGAAGTGGGTCCTTGATGGCCCATTAAACAGAGATAACCCCTGGAGGGAGTTACCTGTGACTGATGGGCCAGGCGTTAATGGGCCATTAGCAGAAGACACCCCAAAGGCCATTAGCAGAAGAGGCGGGGGGCTTGGGAAAACACTAGCCCACCTGGTTTCAACAGTTCATGAAGATGGTGATAGAATAAATACTTTGTGTACATCCTACACTGCAACCCAGGACAACAACAGAGCAATAAATTCAAGTCCCCAAGAGTCGTCCAGCATTGGGATTTTAACAGGGGCTATGAATTCCTTAAATTGTTGGCCCTAGACAGCTTTGATTTCCCTCTTCTTTTGCCTCATCAAAGTCACCATAGCTTAGAGGACATATGAAATATCTCCAACTTTTGACTGAACATCTATAACAGCAAAAGATGGAAGTCCTTTCCTCTGCCTTGTCCATCTCTTTGCTTTACCTCAGACAAAAGATGGAACATCTGGGGTGTCCTTTTTGGAAAGTCTGTGGTAGTAGAGCTATGACTCACTTTTGATCCTTCACAGTATCTATATCACCTTTTTACTAACTCCTGGACAGAAAACTACAGTATTTAACTGATCTTAAAACTTCCATGGAAAAAAAGATTTAAAAGGCTTGCACAGAGGAATCTTGAGAACCGTCTACCCCTTCTTCCAGAGTACGTTTTGTGTCATGTTCGCTCTATAGACAAGTATTTAGTAAAAAAGCTGTTTTCCTTTGCTCAGGAGTACAAAGTTTCTTTCTGTTTACTATAATTTTGTTGACAACCACAGCACTACATGTGTTGACAAAACTCTGTGACAGCTAATTGAGATTTTTCTATTAGCATGTTTTTGGATTGTATGCTTCAGTTCTTTTTTATTTGAAATTTATTAAGTTAATTAAATAACTCTGAACACAATTAAAAATTCTAAGTTGGCCATCTATTAATTTATATGAGCTTGTACATCCCACATAATATTTGTGAAATCCCTATTATTTGTAAACTGCAGGGAAGTTGGCATACTTTGTCAGATGATAGTTTAATAAACTTTGAGCATGAGAGAAATTGCTATTTAAATTAGTCATGTTTTGGCTTGATTTTTTAATAGAGCACAATTTATCTTTCTCAACAAAATTTTTCCTGTGTTGGTTTGAACCATAAATAAATTTTAAAAATAATACAAAGATGGTTTCAGAAAGATCTAATTTAACCTAGGATATGAGATTTAATTACACACATACATACAAAAACTATATGGTAGGAAAAGCCTACTTTTATAAGAAAGATACCTGGTTTCCTGCTTTCTCAAGTTTCTTTATGCTCATCACTTAGATATGTGATTCAGCTCTGGGACAAAAAATATCCTCTGCTTTATAAGTATAAAAGCTTTGGCAGACTACACACCACTGCTCATATTCAGGGCAGCTGAAGGAAAAGGAAAAGGAAAAGGAAAAGGAAAAGGAAAAGGAAAAGGAAAAGGAAAAGGAGAGAGAAGGAAAGAGAGGGAGAGAGGGAAAGAGCAAAGAGAAAGAGAAAGAGAAAGAAGATATGGCTGCAGCAGTCCCTTAATTTTATAATTCATGTCCACAAAGATCTTTTCTATGCATTTACCAGCAAAATTAATCTGAAAGAGAGACAATGTGTTTCTCTTGCTGTCTTTAAAAGACCACAGGATTCAACTACCATTCAAAACTATAGAGCATCCTATTGAAAGAACAAGAAAACAATGATTTGTTTGATATCAAAAGAAGGCCCTTAGTTATCAATGTTTTAAACACTATGAATCTTCTGAAATTAAAAAAAACTACAAGTTTTTCTGCTGCAAATCAGAGCATGAAGGCATAGCTGACAAAGGAAGAGTGGCTGGAGATGAGAAGTCTTATTTCAGCTAATATCACTGTTATAAACGCAATGGCAAAAATCGGATTAACAAAGAAACAATTTATTAATAAAACTATCCCAATCACCGATAAAAAGAGAAAACCACAAAAGGATTCACAGCGCAGAGCTGGGTGGATGAGGAGACCGCACTCAAAAGCACAGTTTTCCCAAATCCACGCGGAGCAGGTTGCAGCTCGGGGTTTTATAGGGGTTTTCATATCCCAAGGCAGAACAGGTGCCCAGGATAGTCCAAATAGTCCAAATAATTTTTGGATGGGCTTCCCAGATTTGTCGGACTCTACAGACCGTATTCCGGGAAGGTCCTTTCACATGTGGATGGAGCTCGCCGGCCCATGTTTATTTCAATGTGTATTCCTCGGAGGAGAATTCTCTTTTTCGTTCAGAGAGGAATTTCACTGTCTGGGTGCAATGCCGATTCTTATCTGGGTTAGCTAGTTCCTTCATTTCTCGTAATGGTCCTTGTCCTATTCTCTTTGTCTCAGGACTGAGAACGGTGGAAACCTGACGGGGGAATAGTTTCTACGGACATTACCTTTTTCATATTTTATATTAACACCAATCTAACATATCTTGCTATATTCTTTTATCACAAATTTTTACCCAATGTCACATTTATCACATCACTATCCAGTCGAAGCAGAAATATGTAGAACAGACAAATGAAAGAGTTGTACTAAGAATACTGCTAGCAGGTATTGAGAAGGAAAGAAAGTAGTAAAATGACCTCCTTTTAGCACTGCCCGTAGTAAATATTACATACAATATAGAAATTTTTATGCACACTGTACAGAAATGGCTTCTTAAAGATTTCACACATGTGAGAATACAGAATTGTGTCTCTATTTTATATTTCATTCCCAAAACAATGCTGTGAGATTACAAAGAACTACTACAGGTCAGTTCTTACCTATCGGAATAATTTTGTGGTTTATACTTTCTAGTTGATGGCCAAGGCAGATACTGAGAAAAGCCCCTTGGGCAGTCTGTTACCTCCAGATGACATGGAAAATGCACACAGAATTTTCATACCCAGCATTTTTTGGCAAAGTCATTTAATTCTTCAGCTCCAATTTCTTAATACTGTAGTTCTTTTCCTTATTTCTAGTTTTATTTGGGGAATAAAAATATGCTTGCAAGATTAATATCACAGCATTAAATCTTATTTCCAAAAGAAGCTGGAGTTTATTGCTAAAATTGGCCAATCCTTTATTTGAGTAATTTTGAAAATTCAGTTTAATGCAGCCAAGTTCATATAAGGTTCCTACAGTGTATTTACTGATCAGAATCTAAAGTTCTTATCATATCAAAAGGCATTTAAACAACAGATGACTCATTTTCCATTTGTTTACTCTGAGCCTTTCCACTGCAAATTTTCCTATAAGTTATTATTGCCAGGTTTGTGCTGGCCAGGCTGGAATTATGTGTGTCTTAATTCTCACATTCCCTTAACTCAAAATCCTTGAATCCATAATCTTGGTGTTCTCGTCTTGACATTTTCTTAATGTAAGCTGTAGTGGTGTGGAATTGGGTTTTTTAATTCTTGGTATAATTTTGTTATTAAGGTTTTGTAAGGTTTCTTTCCTACCCCCACATCCTCGCTTCCCTTGATGGCCCAGGCTCAGTCTATTGTATGTTATCAAGAGGCCCGGGCTAGCCC
Source organism: Zosterops lateralis (assembly GCF_965231275.1). NCBI lineage: Eukaryota > Metazoa > Chordata > Aves > Passeriformes > Zosteropidae > Zosterops > Zosterops lateralis. The sequence continues at coordinate 16,292,954 of NC_139765.1, forward strand.
ACTGTATGTCTCTGATAGCCCTGGCTTCAGTCGTTAAGAACCTATTATATCTTATCTGGGTGTACATCCAAGTGTCTTGATGGCTATAGCAGGTCACATGGCCAGACAGGCCTCAGGTATCATCCACACCCCTTTTTCCCCTGTTTGGCAAAGTCCAGCCCCTCTGTACCTAAATCACTCCCCCTTCATTTCCATCTGTAACACCCCTGTTGATAAGGGCAGGAGAGACCGAAAATCACGCTCTCTGGTCCCTCACTTTCAGACACACACTCAAGCTTTGACCACCTGGGCTTTTGCCCTGAATAAACACCTTTTTATCACCAATTGTAAGTTGCTCCTTCTCTGATATAAGCACGCTTCTGCCGGGGTCCGGACCTGCCTGAAACTTCACGATATCACGACACAGCCCAGAGCAAGCCGGAGGGCTCCCTGGGAACAGTGATAATAAGCTGCAAGCTTTAATTTATATTGTGTGTAAGTAGTTTGAGAACTTTTATGCCAGGTACTCATTTCCAGGGAAAGAACCTCTCAGTGATGGTAACTGTCTTATGTGATTGGATATAGAGATTACAGGTCCTGAAAGATCCACAGAAAAGTCTATAGAGGTGTCTTAGTTTGAAAAGACAGGAGTCTGTAAAGGAAGGCAAAAGCCTCCTGTGAAGTGGGAAAGGTAAACCCCCTCCCTCCCTCCGAATTACCACAATTTCAAAATAAAAAAAACAGCTCTCAGGCAAAGGTATGGGAATGGGAATAATAGTTATTTACTAGAAAAAAACTAAAATAGAAAAAAAAGAACAACAAATGTAATTAGTACAAACAAAACTACTGATACAGTCAGAAAACCTGACACCCTGAGGAGTCAGGGTGTTGGTAAAAGTCCAGTTGGATGGTGGCTGTGCCTCCTGCAGTGGCAGATGAAATGCTGCTGAAGCAGAGATCCTGTAGAAGGGTATAGTTCTCTGTGAAGGTCTGGTGATAGAGTAGATGGGCCTGGTCCTCCTCTGGGAATCCAGCAGGGAAAGCAGCTGCTTCTCTGGGAATCCAGCGAAGATGGCTGCTCCTCTGGGAATCCAGTGAAGAAAACTGGGGCCGATGGCTTAGACCAAGCTTATTTTATGCAGGTAGGAATGCTTGGTTCCTCCTTCTGGGTGGAGCATCTCACAATGGGATGATGTACCTTATCAGTCATGCAGTGAGTCACTTAATGGCCCATTAGCAGGAGACATCTCCCCAGAGGGAGACATTGTTCTTGGAAGAGATAAGATAACTGCCCCCTACCTCCAACAGATGGCAAATAGAATACATTCTTATCTCACAAATCCAGGACAAGAGGGAGAAGCAAAATCCACTCAGTGAGATTATTCTTTTGTTCCTTCTTTTTCTTCAGCAGATGGCAGGTGCATAGCTAATAAACATCAACAACGTGCCTAACCAGCCATTCTTCACAGGTCTGCTGCTCCCTTTGGTGCTTCTCATGCTTACTGGTGTTCCTCCAATAAATAAAGCCACTGGAATCACTGCATGGCCTCGTTGTTTGATACAGACCTTCAACGATGAAAGAGTCACATGCAAGCTGTGCAATATTCTTTTGACCTCTACTGTACACACAAATAAGAAAACATTCAACAGCCCATAAAGAACTTGCCTTCCTGCATTGCTTTTCTGGAAAGTTCAGGGGAATGTCATCCTGTAGTTGGCTTTGTACAGACTGGAGAGGGGTAAAATCTGACAAAAGATAGCTGGACAACGACTCCCAGGGAAGAAATCTCAGTTTCCATAAAGATTCAAGAGAGTGAGGAGAATCACTCAGGCACTGTGCAGCAGCACAGGGAGAACAAAGAGGAGCAGAGCAGAAAGTCCTGGGGGACATCTGTGTATAAAACACTACCATCCCAGATTTGAAATATTTGTGTGATGGTTTAGCCTGTTTCTCTTATATGTGCTTGACAATAACGCTGTAGTTCCTCCAGTTTCCAAGACAGGACTCTGAGCCACCAAATCAAGGTGCAGATGTCTCCATTTATTGCAGAAGGGTTGGACAAGGTGGTCTTTAAAGGTCATTTCCAACACAAATTATTCTATGATTATTTTTCAGGATTCATTCAATTATATGAAATTAGTTCTTCCATATTTCCCATCAATATCCCACAAAAAGCAGTACCTTCCAATCTTTAAAGATATCTCTGACTTGGCTTAATTTAGGTTTCCTCTGGCACAAAATAGCTTATTTCTGTGAACTGAAGCGTCTCTGACAGATGAATGCCCAAACTGATTCTTTTGTTTTTCTCCGTAGGAGATTTTTGAACTGTTAATGATTTTCACATCTTGGATGCATCTGATGGAGGCTAAATTTAAAGCTAAAAGCTCTCCTTCTGATGGTCATAGTTAAAGTTCACACCTTTCAATACATCGGGTTTTTTTGACATGCAAGAAATGTCTTTATTTCAGCCATGACTTATCTCTGCTACTTCAATGTAAAATTAAAAAAAAAAAAAAAAAAACAAAAAAAAAAAACCAAAGATTACATTGTTGCTCAAGTCTTTCCCCTTCAGTGGCCTCCAGATTGCACTACCCAGTCATTATTTTATAGCCATTATATTTTGTTTCTCCTGAAGTGTTGTGCTTGTGCAAATATCCCTTTCTAGAGCTCTAAGGTCCTGGATGGGCTATAATATCCTTGAGTGTAATTATCTTTTTTTCCTTCCATGTCATTTCAAAAGGGTACTACATACTATCTATTCTTCAGGCCTCAACCCATAGTGTATCAACAGGTAAACCTGCAATTCCTTATAGACATCATGTCAGTTTGGTCCCAGCAGGAGAGAGTATCCCACAACGTAACCTTCACTTTCTGCAGAATATAATACAATGAGTATGAAACATGCAGACTCATTAGTACTTTATGAATCCCCATTTCAGTTTATAATGTGATAAATTCAACCCACTCTTCCTTCTCTCTTACATAAAATAACTTTCTTAAAACTTTTACTGGCCTGTGTGACCAAACAGAAATTATTTTTCTTTATTACTTGTCTCAGTAAAAAGTTTAGAAGTATAAGTCGGAAAATAAATTATCCAAAATTTTAATGCGATGTGTTATGATATCCTAACGTATTTTGCTTTCAGAAACTTATTTTACATTTTCAGATTTATGTTTATTACAACAATTTAGTATATTTATAGTCTCATTACTATGCTTATTGTAACATATAACTTGCCTATATTTGCAGTCTTTTATTATTTTCCATTAAAAAGACACTAACAATAGAGAGACACAATTCAAAGTTGATTAAAGTTTCGAGCACATTGATTCAACCCCAAGTTCAAATACTTTCTTGCTATTAATATTCAATTCATGCAGGCTCTATTTTCAATGTGAATAAATCTAACACCATCTCTCATATCTTTTTATTATTCTTTCTTCATCATTTCCTACTTATTTTCTCTTGATGAAAATAGAAAATGTTGCTCTTTCCCCATCTCTGTGGTGGAAGAAGATTTCACCTTGCTCAAGGTAAGCCATTTGCTCCTGCCTGGCAAATACTTCCTGCAAAGTCTTTAATCTGCACAAAAAGAAATCAAAGAATTTGGTGAGTCTCACAAAACTTAATTGCAATGTTTTCATTGTGACTTTGAAGTCAAGTATTACATAAGTACATTTTCTTATAACTCCATCAAAATTGTCATTAGCTATATTCCAAGTAACCTTTTACTAAGTTTGAAAAAGGAAAATAAACAACACTTTCAGCAATTTCAACTTTAATTGGAGATCAAATTCAGGAACTAAATCTCTGTGCTTTTTAATTTATTTCTCAGTAGGCTACAAGATTACATAATTTCTGAAAAGGAATAACACTATGTAAGAAAAGTGGCTGACAAGTGCAGTCACACTTTTCTTCTCTGTACAGTAACCAAGAAACAACGTCAGTTATTAAAAAACAGCTTTTGGAAAAGAACACAGACAAGACCTTCTGTTTGACAAACGTAGTTAAGTTTAAGCAAAATAGCCTGTGTTTCATATTGTGTTCGCTTTTATTTCACACTGAAGTCCATGATAATATATAGTTATCTTTTATAAAATGGAATATAAATATAAAATTTGTCTTTTTGAGTACTTCTGCTTCTGGAAGAGGCAAAAACAGAAAGAGAAGACTCAGTCAGGGCATCAGAGTTCTTTAAAACAGAGTTCTTTAAGACTCTGAACAGCATTATTACCATTTGATGATTAATACGAGAGAAATGGCTCAAAGAACCATTAAATTCATAATTAGAACTAACAAGTTGCCAGCAGAAGGGTCAAAGTCTGGGACTGGATCTCAGGATTCAAGACCTCTATGACTTCAGGTAAAGTGAAGTAGGAGATCTCCTGAGGTTTTCTATTGTCTTCATTTTCCAACTGGCAAGCTTGGATTTGTCATGCAGCTTTTTGCTGCCCTGTCTGTTAGCCTGACATCCTCTAGTTATTTTTTAAAAGATAGATTCAGAGTCTTCCTGAAGTGGACATGGGCTGTGCCATGGACAAATTCCAGCTCATACAAGGATACAAGGCACAGTAGCCCCACTTTATCACTCCCCCTTGTCACACCTTGGCTTTCAGAAGAAAGAAGTGTGGCTACACGAAGCCAAACATTACATAGTGCAGCCATGATATTTTATAGCCAAGTTCCCATGATTATGATCAGGACACAAGGGAAAAGCCAAAGGCATTTTTGTCCCCCACTTCTATTGCACACAGCAATCCATGAAAAGACACAATGAGTTCTGATTGAGCTTGGGGAATATGCTGATGAAAAAGGGTTAGACTTCTACTCTGGTTTGGATGAAACATGCATCCCTTGGTCCCACATACAACCACTGAATGCACAGATCTATGCTCTTCATGTTATAAGTTATTTTAAGTTATTTGTTCTTTGTTTTTTGTCCATGTGGAATTGCAGCTGATTAAAACCACATCCCTAGAAAACAATTTGCAGTCCTATTTCATAGCTATAAGTTGGCAAGAAATCCAGAGTTTCTTCCTCTCCAGTGAACTCCCCTGGATACAAGAATGAGAGCATTAGTCTCTGCTTGTCTGTGCATTCCTCTGTGTGCTCACACACAAAAAACGAACAGTCACATCACCCATTACTAATAGACTGCCAAATCTCAGAGAAGAACACAGCACAGCAATGAATAGTTCAAAAAGCTCAGAGCAGCTTTCACAATGGGGTAGGAGAGGAAGCTGAGGTAAAAAAAAAATCCTAGAAAGCCAATACAACACAAAGAGATATATATTAACAGTATTCAATTTTCTTGATTTGAACTAATGCCAAGATGTTATTTCAGAGCTGTGGAATACAGCATAGAAGACAGAGCCTTTTTTCAACCATGTCCCTATGATGGAGAAAAGAGGAGCTAAATTACTCAGTCCAGGAGGGAATAAACAAACTGATGGATCCCATTAGTGACAAGAAAGCTAATGGAAAGTAGCTCATGCATGTTTTCCAACTGTCTGCAACTCCTACAGACAAAAATTTACTTTTTTTTTTCCATCTAAAAATGCATAAAATTGGATGTATGCATTTTACATGTATGTTTGCCTATATATTTTTGATGAAACAACCTAATTTCCTTTCCATATTTGGCATCTTGCAAGAGAAAAAGGTCTGCCTCTGCAGAGTGCCACTGCACTCTGAATTATACTGAACTCTTTAGACAGAGGGAGAAAGGAGAAAAAGGCATAAAGCAGTGACAGGAGAGACCCCCAAGAGAAGTGAGGGGCAGCCTGCAAGAGAGAACAGACCTGTTCAGCTTGAGTCACCTGCCAGCTACTGCCAGAAAATTTGGTGCTGCCCCTTCACCCGCCAATCTCACAGAAAGCCAACCCAATAAAACAAAAATTTCTACTTCTGCAGCAGCTGCAGCAAGGAAGCCTGGAATCTTACTCTGTGGCCAAGCTGCTGCTACATCCGCCACAAAGGAAAGAACAAAAGCACCTAACTGAAAGTGCAAAGAAAGAAGTGGAGTCTATAATTTTGGCAGCAAACTATGTGAAAATTGGCACTCCACAGTACCCTGAGAGAGGCACTTCCTTAGCAAACCAGAAGGGGCTGTAGGGGTTTCTGCAGTGTCCTCTTGATTGGCAAGGGGAAACAAACAGACTTGCAAGGATCAGAGTGGTCAGGAAGGAAATTTATTATGGTTCATCCATTTTAACTGTAAAAATGTTTTAAAGAACTCTGATGCCCTGACTGACTAATTTATATTCTAAATGAAAGAGTGATTTAACAACTGAAAGCCTTTGGTGTTCTTTCCATGTTAAAAAAAAAACAGAGTTTGGGGAAGAACTTCCAGTCTTTTTCTGCACATGATTACAGCTCTAGTGAGGAAAACTTTCAGCAGGGCTTTCAGAGAGGCTGTAAAGGAGCCTGTCAGTAACAGAAGATGTCCACAGTGATTTTCCAGTTAAATTACTGGCCAGTGCACATTGTGCAGTCCCTTCTTCTAAATAAGATCTAGAAAAAAAAAAAAGTCCTTGTCTGCTTAGACTGCTTTGGGGTTGAATATTCCAGTTTAAATGGTCTGTTGAGATATGGGCTTTTTGCAGCTGCAGGAAATAAATTAGCATCAGGAGCATGTCTAGGGATCAATTAATTTCCATCAATGTCAAAAAAAAGTACAACTTGAACAAGATCAGCCAGACTGGATTCAGATTGTGGAGATTGTGGAGAGACTGACAGATTCATTTTAAAAAAATCTCAAGTGTGTTGCCAAAACCAAATGAAACAGATTCAGCAGAGGCCAAGGCAATATTCATCCATGCAGTATCTGCATTACTGACAGTGGCTCCACATCAGGGATGTATTTGGAAACATTACTTCAGATTTTCAGGAAGCACTTTATCCTGTTCTCCCATTTGGAATTACGGCCTGGAGTGGTGTCCTGGTTTAGGATAAATTAGGGGAGACCCTCCAAAGGAATCCCCTAATAACAAAACCTCTACCACCCCTCCACCAGCCCTGGGTTTGGGAAGGAATTTCTCAAACAAAGTGGAAAAAAATGGTTTATTGACAAATGAAAAAAAAACACCCCCCGACACAAGGGAAAAGGGAAAAAAAAAAAAAGCTCAGGTTACTGTGAGAGAGAGGGCGCAGAGCTTCTTTCGCAGGCTCTAGAGATCCTCAGACTTCTCAGGTCAGGTCAGGTCCGGTGCCGGTCCAAATCTTCAAGGGGTGGGGGGGAAGGGGAAAAGAAAGGGAAAAGAGGGAAAGAAAAAAAACAAACAGATGTGGCAGAAAGAGAAAAAGAGTGAGCAAAGCAGCAAGCCAAGCAGCAAAAAGCCAAGCGGCAAAAGCCAAGCCAGAGCAGCCAAAAAGCCAGCAGCCGAGAGAGAGAGAGAGAGAGAGAGAGTGCCAGCCAAGCCAACAGCAAAAGTCCCAGCCCTCCCTGAAAGGGCGGGGGGAAGGGGGGAATGGGGACGGGACAGCTGTTAGACATAACAAGGTAGTCCAAGATACGGGATAGGAGGCACCGTCAACCTAGAACAAGTGGCCAACAAGGAGTCAAATACAGTGTCTGCTGGCACAGAGAAGGAAATTCCTAGTTACAGTCTTCATGAATCTAAAAACAAAACAGAATACTACAGAGAGCACAATGGGTCTGCACATATTCCTATAATTTATCTAAAATACTCCACAAACTGGCAAAAAACCCAGCAGCATCCAAATCTCTTGCTAACATTAAAATGATAGTTGACTTCAGGAGACACAGCATATAGCAAGGAACAATTGACTGGCACAAAGAGCTGCCACTGTCCAGATTTAACATCTGGATTAACAGATGGCAGGTGCTGTGATATGGATAAGTATATATGAATTTATTATACAACAAGAGAGCAAAGGATAGGCATGAGAGTGTTTGTGTATATTGATCAAGCCACAGCTAGAGAATGTTTGTAAGATCCCTCCCAAGGTTTCATCTGATGTTGCAGACAGCTGGAGGGCCCGAGATGCCAAACTGTCTGTTTGGGTGATGCTGTCAAGTTGGGTTCAGGAATACACAGGAAACATTTTGCAGTCTTTGGAACAAAGCAAGCGATTTAAATTTGGATTTCGTCCATTGCTTACTCTCTACAGGTTAGAAATGTTTCTAACAAATATTTTGGTTTACTCCTTTAGACCTTCACAATTTTAAACTGTGTGTTTACACACTTGACCTTCATCATTAAGGCTGATGTGTATTCTGAAGCCCCATGGACATCTTGCAAGACCACCAAAACTACAGCAATGGTTTGATGTCCAATTGCAAATCTCAAAGCTCATACAGATGTGTCAGGCAAAATATTTAAAAGCAACTCTCAAACCAAAGTCTACACATTAGCACTAATCCAGGTCAAGATCAGGACAGTTAACCACAGCAACAAACTAGGGGAAAATCCCCTTCAGAGAGTCTGCCAGCACTGGAAACACCATATAATAGTAGAATTTAACTACTCCTATGTAGATTTAAATGTCACTGTGTATTTTTAGACACTCTACAGGAATGTTTAATGGATAAGCTAGTCAGGCAACTCAAGGGGGAGCATCCGGATTTGACTCTCTTCCCAGTGGCATTTTTGGCTCACGTCACAATGTTACTATCAAGGACTACATTTGTAATAACCACTAAAATGTGTTTATATTCAACATTCTTCAAGGAACATGAAGGTCAAAAAAAAAAAAAAAATAAAAATCCTCTGCACTAGTGTTTGACTTCAAAATGTCAGTTTAGAAGCAGCCAAAAATGCGAACTGAACATAAAGGAATTATTAGGTGCAGAATAGGGAAGAAAAGAAAGGAAATAATGACTATATCACTGTGTAAATCCAAGGTGTCTTGGCACCTTAAATACTGTGTGCAGTTCTGGCATCCCATCTCAAAAACTGTAGAGCTGTGCAAGAAAAATGAAGACTGATAAAGGTGACCCACAGTCTGAAACAATTTGCATAGAAAGGGACATGAAAAGGTTAGGACTTTTCAGCCTGGAAACTAATTTCAGAGGAACATAATAGTGAGCTATAATCAGTAGCTCAGACAGGATGATTAAGAAACTCTTATTCTTTTCTCTTTTTTTCATAATACCAAAAAATAGATTACATCAAATGAAATTATACAGCAATTTGGAACAACAAAAGAGGGGAATGTATATTCTCATGCCCTGTAATTAAGCTGTATAACCTATTACAGAGGGCCAATAGTCATGCAAAAAGGCATCATTCAAATGAATGGGAGAAAACCATTAAAGACAATTAAACACAAAGGTACTGCCTCTGGTAAGATACTCAGGGAGTACTGTTCCACCTTTGTGTTGTTTTTATACCAGACATCCACTGCTGGCCATCATGGCAGCATGGTAGGCTACCTTAGATCTTTGATCTGATCTGGGGCAGATATGGTTCTTGTGCACTCCCTAAACTGTGCTGGAAATGCCTAGGACATTAACTTTTTCATTGTATTATACCCACCTTCTTTGTGCTAACAGCAAAACCTAAAAAGAGTTATAAACCTTGAAAAATTTAGGAAACCATGCAGCTTTTTACACTGCAAACCTGTTCACATTTACTTTGAGCCAGGATCGGATTGGACTGTACTTTTCCTGACCTCAATTACAAAAAATGTGCCCATAAAATGTGAATCAACCTGATTGATCCAAAAGAAACCCGCCCCCAAAAAGCCTCCCTAAACTGGAAATTATGGGAAATTATTGTTTCATGGAGCAGCTCTCAACAACAGTCCTTGCTGGCCAGCTGGACCTGCTGGGCTTACACAGAGATTGCTTATAAATTCCTCTGGCAACTGGAGTTTGAGATTTTCCTTCCCGAAGGAAAGAGGCCAGCCAGCTTTGTGACTGCTTTGTGCAGTTAAGAATTCCAAAATGAACATGAATGTACAATTCAGTTTCCTTCCAGTTTCATCTCCTGTAAGTTTTAGTGCATTCTGTCATTTCTTATGATAACGGGGTAGGATGCATTGCCTGGTATTATGCAGATGAGTGTCTATTATAACAGATCTTTCATGTGTGCATCCTCAGGCTTGGATAAACAGAATGATACAGAAATAGACTTTCATCATGCATTAAATATATTAAAAGCAGATTAGGAAGATATCTCTGTTATTTTAGATACAATTAATTCTGTTTTACAGCAGAAAATGAGTAGATATACCCCTCAAGCCCCCTTAGCACTGATTTTGGCAACTTCACTAAATATAGGAAAAAAATTAGGATATTTTAATGAAAATAGAATTTTCATTTTGTCTAAAGAACAAGTGCTGATAGTTCTTATTAAAAAAAATACATAGTTTTATCTCAAAGTTAATGATGGGAGAAATATGACCAGCAAAAACTCTTCTACTAATGTTTTGGGAAAAAAGTGGTTTAAAATGTTATCTAATATTTTCCTCAATAACCATATCTCATGCATTTCAAAATTAGGAGCCAAAAAATAAGAGATGGTTTTCAGTTTCTGGGATACCACATTTCTTCAGGAAAAACATTTCATATCTCCATCCCAGTACTTGTATATAAAGATGAGACATCAGTCATTTGGATGGTATTGTTTACTTGTAGCACAAGGTGAAGTCAAAAAGCTTTCACACATGCAGTCCCCAATGAAAGAGGGCCTTGATAAAATTCAGAGCCTCTAGGTGCAACTGCATGCAATAACAACTCAAACACAAATAAACTCCAGTGTCCTCACTTTCAGAATATTTATGCGTCCACCTACATAGACAGGATTCTTTTGCTACAGTGACCAAATTGTTAATGCCTGGGAAAGCATCCACACCTGAGACAACAAAATAAGTGTGTTATCCAAAGTAGTGATTGCAGCCTCCTGAAATTAGCCCCACTACATTCCTTTCATTCCAAACCTTGCAGACAGTCACATTGCCTTGCTGCTCTTTATAGCACAGTATCTGATAAGACCATTTGAATACGTCTTCCTAGATTTTTCCTGGCTGTCTTCCCAGCACCCAGATGACTCAAGAACTGACAAAGGCAGGGCATAACCTTTGTTCCAAAAACTGCTTATGTGCATCTCTGAGACTGGGAAAAGAGAAAAGAGAGAAGAGAGAAGAGAAGAGAAGAGAAGAGAAGAGAAGAGAAGAGAAGAGAAGAGAAGAGAAGAGAAGAGAAGAGAAGAGAAGAGAAGAGAAGAGAAGAGAAGAGAAGAGAAGAGAAGAGAAGAGAAGAAAAGAAAAGAAAAGAAAAGAAAAGAAAAGAAAAGAAAAGAAAAGAAAAGAAAAGAAAAGAAAAGAAAAGAAAAGAAAAGAGAAAAACCCACTGGAAGAAAATACAAACAAAATTGCAGTAAAATACGGACCTCAGGTTTTAAAGCGCACAGACAAGGAGCGGGCTCGGCCGTGCGGTTCAGCGCGGGGACACGCGGTGGCACTGTGGCCTCCAACTCCTCTGAGGGCTTTTCCAGGCGGGGAGGAGCTGGTTCCCTTTTCCTCGGCTGGATCGGGCAAATCCAACCAGAGGGAAGAGGACACGTGGAGAAAAAAAAAAAATCCTGCTCTTCCTGACTAGCCGGCACTTACATATAACACTTCAGCCACGGGATCCAAAATAAAAAAGGGGGGGGAATCCAAACCCTGAGTGAACGGGACTTCGTTTTCTGTGTGGTCCTAGAGAGTCACACAGGTTTCTGGGTGTATTTAAGATGTTGATTGACATTTAAACTGAACATATCACTGTTCATACTTACACTCATTTTTCCTGCAGCTGAAAATCGTCTGTTTCCAGGGTACAAACCCAGCTGGTTCCATAAGTCCTAACAGAGAGAGAGGGGAACTGGGAAGGAAAAAAAGCAAAAGAACCACAACTTTCATATAAATATCATTTGTGGGAAACTTCTGATGGAGAAAGGTTTTGTGGTTTATGCCAAGCACATCTGGTAAAAATAATAAATATGTCTTACAAAAAAATATGTTGATTTCCTGATCTGCTTGACTGCATCAGACATTGGGCTGAAAGAAAATGTTTTTATATGATGTTTCACATCCCTTAATCAGCACTTGCCTTGTAATTAATTCTCTTTTTTCAAAAATCTAATGAGCAAACATGCATTACAAGTTGCAATCTTTTAGGGATAATCCCACCTATGTTGCTTTTCATCTGCAAATGATATTGCTAAAGTATTTCACTCTTGAAAGACTTGGGGCTTTTTTTTTCATTCAGTTGAGATGGTATATTAATCCAAAATAAATCAACTTCATGGAATTGCTGATGATGGGGCAATCAGTTACATGATATTTGTTTGTTTTCTTCAACAAAGAAAAAACCTTAATTCATTTCTATTTCAGATCTTAGCTAAGCATTTTCTGAATTGCTGTGCAGGCAAAATTCTTTCTTTCTCCTCTCTTCTCCCACCCCCAACTTTCCAGTCAGCACTCCTAGAGAGAAGAGAGAAATCCATCTCAGAAATCTAATTTTAATTTTAAAGCCAAAAGGAAACTAATATTTCTTTTGCCATGGATCTCACAAACAAAAATAAATGTACACACTTGCTAAATAAAGTTAATAACGATTCAACAGAGGGAATGCCACTGTGCCAAGAGCTTGTAAACCTCTATGTGGTGTCAGCAGCATCTGAGAACACCTTCTGCAAGACTATTTTTCTAGATATTAAATCCATTTTAGTTGCATTTTTTGTGTTAAACAAAATTGGTTTTGACTATAAAAACTATCCAGAATTTGTGTTTGTGCTGGAGTTCAGGAATGGAGGGCAGGGAAAAGGAGGAGGGGAGGGAATGTTTCACATTTTTTAGACTATTTCTAATCTCCTCACTCATACTGCCTGAGAATGAAGTATCTATTGTTTATTGGAAATGCTTTTGTGACTGTCTGCATGTCAGCAAAAGGGTCAAACACAGCTTCTGACATAGCTGACATTCCTTTCTAGCTGTGATGTGTCTTCCCCATTGTTTTTCCTACCCTATCCTGTCCATTCTTTCTCTCTTTTTCATTGCACTTTTCTGTTACAATTATTTCCTGCCCATTCTAATTCTTCCAATATTCATCAGGAGTGTATGATTGACTGATGACATGAACACAGCTTTATTAACAGGTTAGGGTGCAAGTTAGTCCTGTCTTACTGCACAACAAAAAAAGTTGTATGCCTGAGGAACCACTGTTATCTGCCTGTTCTGCCACATACCTCCGATTTCCTCCTCCCCACAAATTCCTGCTCCTCTTTCCCAGCTGCTTCCCCCCTCTGCCCCACCATCTCAAATCTTTCTACTCTGATATATCTTTTCCCCATTTATAAGGAAAGGAGTGTGTCACTCATTTTCCCTCAACCAGTGAAACTATTCCCACGTGTCACTAACATGACTTCTCCTGTGGGTGTCACATTAGAACAACGGGGAGTGACTTTAAGTCAGCCGAAGTGATAAGAAGGGCCAGAGCTCCCTCTCTGCCTCTTTTAGTGAAAAAACAGGAGAGAGACAAAGAGTAAAAAAATCAGGGATAAAAAGATTCTAGACTCGTGTGGAGGCAGTTCTTCCTCCCTTTCCCTCTTTGTGAGAAGGTGCCCAGTTTCTTATGTTACAGTGCCCAGTTTCTTATGTTAGTGTTAAGAGTCCTTAACCCTAAGTTAAGGATCACCCCAGTTTCTCCCCAGCCATCTGTACCCTCACTGTCTGACATTTGGTAAAAAACAAGCTTCAACAGCTCATTTTGAGTCCTAGCATGACTCTGAAATAGCAACACGTGAAGTTAAAAGCCACATTACTTTTCATTTGCTTTTAAGAGTCAGCGGGTTTTCTGTGAAGATACTCACGTGTATTTTGGTGGAGGGTTTTTTTATTTACTTTTTTTTTAAATCATGCAACCCTGGATCTCTTACTTCTTTTTCTAAAGCCTGCATTTTCCTTTCCCCAAAAGACTGTACGTTCTCTTGTTCCTCCTCCTTCCAACCCCCCTTGAGTAGAGTGTTTGAACACTTAATTCCAACCTGTGTCCTGAGATGGTGTGAGAACTTCAGCCTTTCCCTAGCTGTAGTTTAGGAGGCAAACCCGCTCACGACAGCAGGGGCAGAGCCAGGCAGGGTTTTTCCAAGCTTTAATTGAGCAATTCCCTCATCACCTCTTTACAATGAAACGGAGAGAAAGCGGCTGCAATTCGTCTCTCTGCAATCCCTTAGGGCAGCCTGGATGTTATATATGTGTGTATTATAAAATTGGCTTTTCGCAAGATGTGTGCTATATGATTAATAACATAGTAAGGATATAGGATATAAGTTTATTTCTGCTATTGGTAAAAGAAGACTAGATATAAAGGGAGTAGTTGATGTAAGTATGCTTGAACTGTCTGTTTGGTTGGGATAACATCCAGTGAACATGTAAAGAAGATTCTGCTACTGATACACCAACTATCAGCATCTACCACCCGCAGAAAGCACGGACCAAGGCCCAAACTGGAAGCAATAAAAAAGGACACAGCCACGAAACACGCATGCTCTAAAAAGGCGGACCCAAGGAGGGGCCATGCAAAACAGTTCCTGGAATATGGAAACTAGTTTATGGAATTTTATGAATATTCATATATCGATATAACGGGCAGGGTATTTAACGAGTATCCCTGAGAAAGCAAGGTGTGGACTTGGCTGAATGCCAAGTCACCCAGCCGGCCGTTCTTGGTTTTTTCTTATCTCCTAATTGTCTTAATTATTTTATTAAACATATTCCTTAAAATTTACTAAAAAGTGAACCTCGTTTTTCACACTGGAAAAAAACCCAGACAGCAGGAAACCCTCCCAAATTAGCAGCCCTATAACCTCTCCCGCCTGAAAGTTTGGTGTTCACACAGCACGGACCACCGCGCTTAGAGCATTTTCTATTTCCAGCTTGAAATTTACGTACAAAATGTGTAAACGCTAAGAATATAGAATTATCTTATATACACCGTGACGAAAAGCATCTAGGAGGGACGGCACACGAGGACAGCGCATATTTATTGTATGTTTAAAATGGGTCTGTGTGCTTGTTTACAAGGGGATACGTGTGTCACGGGACGCCGGTGCCCCGGTGGGTGCGACACAAAGCACACATTCACACAGACACAAACACAAAGGGACGATCCGGGACTGCCTCTCCGGCAGGACGGGGACAGGCGGCGGTTCCTGGACGCGGCAGCCGCCCCCCGCTGGCCAGGGCTGGGCTGGGCTGTGCCGGGCTGGGCTGAACTGGGTGGGCCGGGCTGGGCGGGGCAGCCCCAGCGGACCCTTGACCCGAGCGGGCAGGGCAGGGGAGCGGAATCGCGGCGAGCAGGGGTGGGCAGGGCCGGTCCCCGCGGGGCGGGGCGGGGCGGGCAGGGGGCCGTGCCCGGTAACCTGTGCGGCGGGCGGGGCGCGGTCCCGGCGCTGGGGAAGCGGCGGAGGCGTAACAGGTCCGCGGAGCCTTGGCCAGCCCGGCCGTCCCCATGGCCGGCCGCGGGCCCGAGCAGGGATACATCCGCACCGTGCTGGGCCAGCAGATCCTGGGCGAGCTGGACAGCTCCAGCCTGGCGCTGCCCTCCGACGACCGGCTCAAGCTGTCGGGGGACCGCGCCGGGGAGGAGAAGGCGCTGCGCATCCACCGACAGGTCCAGCAGACGCTGGCCAGGAAGAGCCGGGGCTCGCTGTACAATGGTGAGTGCCCTCCCCGCGCCGCGATGCTCTCCGGTGCATCCGGTCCGGGGAGGGACCCGGAACACGGCTCCGGGAAGGGACCTCGACTGGCCCCGTGTCCGCGGCTTCTCGGCCGTGGGGCGTGCGAACTGCTCGGGCAGAAAATCGTGGCTCTGTCTCTTCTTTCTCTTCCTTTACTCCTTTCCCACCGCCGCGGGTCAGAAGTTTCTCCCTCCCAGCCTCCGCCGTAACTCGGAGCGTGGCGAGGCCGCTCCAGGCTCTCCGCTGCCCGACAGGGGAGCCGAGCCGAAATTCTCCTAAATCCAACAGCCGCTTCATGCACTTATTTTAATGCCTTTATCTTTACCCACTGCTCCTATTTGCGAAGTAAAATGAGAAAAATCGTAGGAAAAGTTTTACTTTGTTTAACCATGAAATTAAAATAAATTAAAAAAAAAAAAAGTTTGGAAAAGTAACTCTGGGAAAAGCATGAATGGGAAGCACAAAACAATAATGCTATCAGACATTATTTACCCAGTGCTTTGACATGCGTGATACAAATTGACGTCAATCATCCCTCGCTTCCAAGATCATGTAGCCAGAAGGCCAGACCGGTCAGAAAATCTACAGCCACACCTTGTGCCCCAGGCAGAGCCCGACCACATCAGACACCCTCGGGGTGACTGCCGGATGCTGAGCGTTAAAGGCAAGATGCTCGAGGGGTTTAGTTTTAACTATTCGTGAAAACTTTATATACCATGAAACTTTAATTTTGTTTTTGAACGGGAAGATATGACTGACTTGCAGGCTACATGCCATGTTGCTCCGTTGTCCTTAAGAAAGCTGTCACCTTTCATTTGCTAAAAACTGTGAGACAGAAGTCTTTATAACCATACTTTGCTCATCTGTCTTGTCAGGCAGATGAATATTTTCTTGTTCTTTGTCTGGCCTCTATTTAAAAAAAACAGCTCATGGTGAAAATGGACATACTCTGCTTATAGAAATCAGTTGTACAAATCACATAAACGGGTGTGCAATGTGAAGATAAACATGCAAGTCCTTAGTTTGGCTGCTGTCATTTAAATACGGTGTCTAAACACTTTTAGAGACGCCTAATTTCTTTTTCTCTCAGCAGAGGGCCTGCAAAAAGCTTTTTAAGCAGTAGTTATAAATGATACAGTGTAATGAACCTGAGCTCCTGTCTCTAAATCGTGCATAAAACACTATGAAAACAGAGTTCCCATGCTCTCAAGTCATCCTGGCTTCTCTGGAATACATAACAGACTTGATGTATTTGGAGATAGTTATCTTGGTTTGCTCTGTTTTTCTAAAGGTAAAGTATTTGATGCCCTTGCATTTCTCAGACACCAAAACTTTTAAACTTCAGGATAAGGGGTGGGAAATGACATGTCTGTAACACACCTTGTTCATGCAAAAAATGAACTTTTCTTCTTTCAAACATATTTTTATGGGCATGTTGCTGTACAATTTTTAGTCCCACTGAAAAACTCAGAAAAAAAAATCAAAACTGAAACGTATTCCATTAATTTATACATATGCGTAATACATGTATATCTGTCTATATCTTAAATATATATAATGTGAATCACAGCCAATCTTGCATTTAACATGTTGAATTTCCTGAAAAATATGCATATACTTGCATGTGTGTCCCAATGTGCTTTCTATATAGACTTGCTCAAAACTGGACTGTGCTTTGAGAAACATTTGAATTCTGATGTGTAGAGAACTTTAAAAAATATACCCTCTTTAACATGCTAAAGCATCCCTTTCTGTGAATTATAGCCCTTTTCTGGCTAGATTCATCAAGGTTCCTATGTTGTTTGCAGTTGCAGGGTAGGATTAAAAAGATTTAGAGGGAGCAGGAGTAGTCCTCTGTGATATTAGTGTCATGTCTGTAGGAGTATCTCAGACTCTGCTCAGCAAGGTACTTGGTGCGTGCCTAACCACAGTGTTCACATGCATGCCTAAAATTAGCCAAGCACATAACCACTGGGCATGAAAAATCAGTGGTAGGAAAGGTCTTGCCCAGTGTCATCAGTGCACACCCATTTTCTACTGACTGTGCTAGAAACTTTGAAGCCATGAGAAGCAGTTTGTCAGCCAGCATAGTTTCTCTTTAGAATTTCAAATTAGACGTGTTTGCTTAGCCTTCAGCACTACTTTTATATGGAAAACCTTATTTTTTCCTCCTACCCTCATACTGTTTGTTGTTTCACACCATCTTCCCACTTTTGGAAGGTGTGTTTCTTTCTGACAATAAAACTCAGTAATCTTCAGATTTGAGGAACACCTGCTGCCGAAGGGTTAAAGTTACATAGGTCCTCAACTGTTTTCAAGAAGTTGTCAGGCATTGTTAATAGCTTTTCAAGCAGTTCAACAAGAGCTTCCACTTGTCCAGTTATCCACTGCTGAGCCTTTATAAATTAAAGATTGTGCTGTCCTTGAAAGTCTTGAACAACTAAAGCAGTCATATCAAAGTTTTGGATGCTATTTAAGGATGGAAATGCAATGGTAGGTAGTTTCACCTTATCAAAATAAAGTGACATTCAGAATCACAGACTTTAATGACTGGTGTTTTGTTGCACATCCTGTTTTTATTTTACATACATTTTAGGAATCTTTAAACTTCATTCTGAGTCCACTTACCTCTGATCTTGTTCCTTTTGGATTTTGATTGGCTTTTTAAGGCATTCTTATCAGGTCCTCACTGTAAAATCAAGGGAAGAATTGAGTAATGTATCATACAAAACCAAATGGTCTAGTGAACTGTTGTCTGTGTACTGATTCTTTTTTCTAACAAGTTTTATGAACACAGTGCGTTTATTTAAAAAAATAAATAAAAGCAGAATTCAATCTTACATGATTTTCAAATAAACAGCATCAATATAAGACAGTGGAAATCAGAGACTTATTTATTCCTCACATTTATTAATTTCTAAAATTCTTAGTATTTTCTTGTTACAATTGCTTTTAGGGACTCAGGCCACTTTTCTGTATTTAGCTTTCTGTTTTGCAGAATGCTGGAATGTTAGCTGTTCCATAGTAATTTTCTGTTTTTATCTTTCTGGGGTAAGGAAGTAGAAAAAATATCTGTGTTGACTTTCAATTTTTGTTGGGTTTGTTACATTCCTCACCTCTGATTCCTGAGCCAGAAGAAATCTTTTTCTTAAATTTGAACCCTTACGTAAATGTCCTAACCAACACAAAATGTTAGAAAAACTCCTCTGGGACCAGGCATGTGCTGGCAGAGTGATGAAGGAGCACGATCAAAAGCAAGGCTCTTTGATCTTGAGATGAAGGCATTCAGTGGTGGTTTTGATATGCAATTATTAAATGTCATCATCTCAGTCCATCCTGAGTGCTGAAGTATAAAAGAGGATGAAAGGATGCCAGTCCAGGGGCACTGAGTCCCCGTGGGGGAGGTGACAACTGAGGTGGCCTGAGCAGAAGTGGACAATGAGCAGGGGACACTTGAGGTGTGTGACAGTTCCTCAGTTCCTCTTGGGTTGATGTGTGCAGGTACAGGTGGATTGATGACTGCTCTGAGAGGATCAAAGCCAAAATTAAGCTTTTGTGGTGTTCATTCAAATACAAAAGCACTGAAAAAGACTCACAACAGAGAGTTACCACTATACATGATTCAAAGGGGATTTGATACACCCAATTCCTTAATGGAGATAATTGTCTTTTTTCATCTACCAGATATCTTAGAGATGCCTCTTGCCGTTGTTGTTTTTGAAAGCAAAGCAAACATGAGGTTGGTCTGTCTGCAGCCATAGGCAGGGATTGCTTGGGAGAAATTTCCAAGGCCTTGGGAGGTGCTGGGCTTGTCACATCCAGGGGAACAAAGAAGAGCCTCTATGGAGACAGATGGTATTTCTGCTCGGTCATCTCTACAGCCTGCTGCCTCCTGATACTGAAATTATTTTTTCTGGTCTCAGAATTTTCTTGTAACTGTTGCAATACCAGGTGATTTCTGCGCAGCTTTTATTTTAGGCCTGGAGAAGAGCAGAGGGGTTCAGTTCGCCTCCTCCGATGACCACATCCTAGGTGTTCCTCAGCTGTTTTAGTTCATCTTGACAGCGGAGAGGGAACTGATAAGTAGTTCCACTCAATTGCCCACACATGGGTGTCTGCTGCTGTCTCAGATGCCTGAGTTGTCCAAAATACCTTTATGGGTTGACAGACACGATGCAGGGCCTGCAGCAAACCCATTTTTTCCTGACTGGCTGCTGGAAATCAAGTGTAGCATCCCATGGCCTCTAAAATAGTGCTTGTCTCCTGTGCATGAGTAACTGAATCATGCGCTTATATCCTGAGGAGAGAGAGACTTTTTGTGAGACTTAAAACACTGAGAATCACAGTCAAAAAGTATTAGTCCTAACAGTAAATGAGAACATAATATAAATCTAAAAAATAATTCATGGCTTTTTAAAATCAAACAACAAAACAGTGCACTGGGTGTGTAAGGTTTTTGTAGTACAGTGAAAATAAACTGAAGGAAGCCTCGCTGGCACAGGCAAGTTCTGATCAGGTCACCTATTCTGCATCTCATAACTGTTGGAAAAGCATAGCATTTCAGTTCCCAATTTTTCCTTTTGCACACTGACTTTTGACACAAGTAACCAGCACACAGTAAAAAGGCATGCCTTTTATGTCTCCCTAATAAATCTACAGGTAAAAGGCCAGCAAAATAATTTACTGATGTGATAAGAGCAAGCAAGAGATAACTGCAAAGTGAAATTCCATAGGTTGATATCTGCTGTGTTTGTCTCTGAAAGAGAAAAATTTTTACTGATGGGTAGTTTCACAGGGAAACTGAAGGTGAAAAGGGGACTGCTTGAAAGATAACTGCATGGGACAATTTTTTGATTGACTGCATTTTGTTTTTGCAAGGAGGGAACTGTTAATTATGTAGTTTATCCTCAACCAGTTAATGGATGGCCTTGTTATTTTTAACTTATCCTCTTTTTTGTATTTTTATTTTTAATAAAGACAAGCTTAGAGTTATGCAAAACATACAAAAACTACTTCCTGAAAGGGCCTTTGTTCCCTAAGTAGATAACTGAGAATACTTTTTCACTGAGTACAGTAAACAGGAAAAAAAACCAAAAACAAACTGTAAAGAAACAGAAATTTATGGGTATTTATATTTCAAGATTTAGTGTATGAAAGTCCTTTAATATGCAGCAATGAAGAAAGTGAATCTTTAAAAAGCCAGCACTTAGCTGAGATGGACTCTGACTGGGCACCTGAAATAGTACATTGCTGTGGAAATTACACAACACAAATGAGACATCCAAATAAATTTGTAGATTTGGGAGGTTGGTGCACATTTCTGGGAATTTTTTGCAGTATAAGAGAACAATTTCCTCTTGCCTCTTTCTCATGTACTCAGGTAACCCTTGGGCTAAAATCCAAATCATGAGTTTGACCAAGCTGCACCATTTCACTCTCATGACACGAAGTTACTGTGAATGTGTCCTCAAAAATCACCTCATAAGTGTTTAAATCTGCCAAAATCAGAGAATTGGAAAGTATGATTATACAAGCAAAATAATTGCAAATTATGATTGAGCTCAGATTATCACAGTTTTCCATTATATTGTATTGTGTTTTACTCTATTATGGGATACACAAATTTAGTCTTCAGCAGTTTGGGCAGGTCAGTGGTCGGTTCTTTAGATTGCTTTTCTATATTATCTTGGGTAATATTTGCTATTTTGAAAATCGATGGCCAGTTAACTTCTTTATTGACCACTGTTAGCTGTTCAGCCTAGTAGGCCCATTTATGATGGATTTGAGGTCTTGCTTTCAACTTCTATTTCATCTCTTTAAATCTGCATTAATTATATTCCTATATGCAGATTCTCATAGTAACATGAGAATCTCATAAATAATTATTTCATTAATATCTGTTGCTTTTAAAAGTTAATAGAAGCACTCACTCTTTGAAAATGTGTTCTATTAGTGAAAAAGAGAACAGCCTGAAGGTTTTGTTGGCCTGTTTGGGGTTTTAATGGAAGAAATCATCACAATGCACTGCTCTATTTTCAGAGCTGGGTCGTGGGAAAAAAGAATAAGAGCAGATAACTTGTAGATCTTTGACGTTATTTGTAAGATCATTGAACCTCTCAGGTGCAGATTTGAAGTGTCACTGGACAACGCAATTTTACAGCACCATGAGCCATAGAGCTTGTTCACAGACTCTTTGTGCTGTTTGGATGGAGCACTGAGATTTAGTGAAGCATTATTTGCTCCAATACATTGTCATTAAATTAGC
The DNA here is from genome assembly GCF_965231275.1 of Zosterops lateralis. Classification (NCBI taxonomy): domain Eukaryota; kingdom Metazoa; phylum Chordata; class Aves; order Passeriformes; family Zosteropidae; genus Zosterops; species Zosterops lateralis. Next base: position 16,314,889 of record NC_139765.1, read on the forward strand.
ACCTGAGGGAGAAGAAACAGCAGCAGTTGAGGTAGACAGCTGTGAAATAAAGAGTCTGTACTCGATGTATGCTGTTTGCTTACAACTGTACACAGTGAAATCTGCATCTCTAGGGTGCACAGTAACAAATATAGACATCAACCCATATTTCTCAGCTTCAATCTACAGCTGCAATATTTTAATCTCTTGTGTATTTTCATGTCATAGTCAACTAGTGTAAACCATGCATTTATATATTTGCATGTACATTCAAAGTGGCTGCAGTGAAAAATAAGTGTTCTTAGTTCAGTGATACTGTTTCTCAGCACTTAATCAGCTTGTTATCTGGGATATTTAAAATATCAGCTTGCTTTGCTAAAACATTTTTCATAGCTCCACAAGTCAATAGTCTCCTAAAAGCTAAAAATAACTCTTAAGTATATAGGGGGAAAAAATGGCTTGTATCCTCAGAAAAATGCAAATATCCCTCCATCATTTCCCTGTTCAATTTCCAGTTTATATAAATGTCAGTGCTGACTGTAACCTTTTACTAGTATTGTGTTTCATCCTCTATAACAGTGCTGTGTTTTGTTAAGATCTTACTAATATTATTCTTTGGTTCCAGGCAGCCTGCACCGTGCATCCAGTGTACCAGAGCGTGTCTATAACATGGGGATCACAGAGAATGATTTTGCACCACGGTCTCCCTACAGTTTCTCATATTACCAGGCAAACCAGGTGAGAAAAGGAAGAAAATGAGTAGAAATAAATATAGTGTCACACACATAGTTTATTCATTTTGTTTCCACAAATAATAAATAGCATTTAGATGATGTTACAAGGTCTGTTTGCTTGTTTATTTTCTTCTTAAAACCTGGTTTTTAGAAAATTAGGGTTTTACAATGAAATCTCGCAATGTTGTCCCTTCCTTCCAATGACTTCAGAGCCCAGTAGCCAAATTCAAATCAGTCATACAGATGGGCTGTTTGCTGTCCTGTTGGGTTTGTGAGAATCGGCATCAGGGTAGAAAATGAAAAATTGTATTTACACTCCACTAAGGCAAAGGCTGTGACAAGTCAGATCTTCACCCCTCCCACAGACAGCGGTTCAAGCAGCACATCTCTACCTCCGCGTGACCAGAGGCCGTGCTGCCCAGGCAAACAGAATTAAACATCCAAAACCAAAGGAAAACAGATTGCTTTAGTTTCACAAATACTACCATTTTCACAAGGTAGAGTGGCTTATTATCATTTAAAATACTCCTGTTGTAACCTGTTTTATCATTACAAGAATTCCAGCAGTACAGTCCTTGCAATACAATGGTGTTTCTAAACTATCTAATCATAAATTCTCTTGTTATTTTGACCAGCTTTTCTTGGGGCCATGGCCTGAATGCTGAGATAAGTAATTGGTTTTCTGTAGGGTTTTTGACACAGCTCATAACTGGTTTTGAACCTATTTGAAGGAGGAAATCAACACAGCCCAATAGCAATCAATTGCTATCTATCAATTTAGTAAACTGAAAGCATTTTGGCTTGAAAACAGAAACATTTATTTGGTAAATAATTGTGTCTGAAGGGGGTAGTTCTTTCCTAATTTTAGATTACTCAAGAATGGCTTTTTGTCATTAAAGGAAATAGCCCAGCCTTTGAACAGTCAGTAAAGCAGCTCTGGCTCTGTATGGAGAGAGACAGAAGCATTTACCTAAACACATTTCATTCTCTCCCATCCTCTATTCTCACCTGTCCTGCAGTGCATAATATTTGACCTGAATCCATTCCTTCTACAAGAGAGTAACAAGAGAAAAACTGGAGGTGACATAGGAATCACAAGAAAATAATACCGTTTACCAAGCAGGGGGTGGGGAGAAAGGAGAAAACAGTGTAAAAGCTGGGAAAAGCCACAAGGTCTAGTACTTCATAAAAACATTAATTGTCCCCAAACAACAGATTAAGATATTCTTGCGTAACTTCAGTAGAATAAACAGATATATTCAATGGTCTTTCCCTGAGCCTGCTAGTTTCTATAACCTTTACTCTTTTTGTGCATCAGCTGTCACCCTCAGGATCTCAACAGTGGAATTAAGGGAATTCAGTCTGGCATCTATCTGCTAAGCACTGTTTCTTCAATTAATAGCTTGTATAAACTTCTCTGTTTACCTTAAAAATGCCTTTAGTATTTCTACACTTTAACACAACATGGAGATGGAAAATATGGGGCTTTTTATGGTTGTATACCCCTATGCTTACTGATGTTTAAAAAAATTGGTCTATGACTCCTATTTCAAGGCCAGATAGTGCCCCAAGTTGATTTGATTCTGGATAGTTTTGAATGGAGTATGGAGTCCACTATAGAGAACAAGACAATGTCTAAAAATTGACAGGCCTTAAATGACACCTAAAAGTAAGAATCTTAAGATACATCCAACAGAGAAAGGTTGGCAATGGATTTGTTGAGTTTAGAAAAGCGAAAACTGTAAATCAAGATGATGGTCCATTACAGTCTATCCCCATTAGGTACAAGAAAAAAAAGGAAATAGTCTAAAATTTCAACTATAGAATTAGGGAAGTCAGTGAAATGGTGAAATGATAATTTTAATTTTCCTGGAATGTTATACAATCTCCTTAATTTTTAAGAGGCTAGACAACAGGAAAGGGACTATCTCTTTTTACTAGATACTACCACAAATGAACACAAGTGCTAAATAACTTTATATTAATTAGGTTATTATCAATATGCAGGCACTTCAGTATAATATTTTTTATATCTGATTTATTAATTTTCTTCTGTCTATCAGACAGCCTTGAGTTTAGCTTTAGTAGCAGAATGTTGGTGTTAATCCCCAAGGAGTTTCAACAGAAAAATCTCCATTAATAATCAATGTGTTCATTACCTGGCTTAATTGACTTATGCAACTAGTTTGAGTTCATGACAGAGGACTAGATGCTTAGACTATATCTCCTGATGTTTAGACTGTACTTCTTTCTGTCTTCATGAGGGAGCTACAGAGAAGTGTGGCAGAAGCCCATTTGATGCACAGCTTTGGCAGTGTTGACGTATTTTTTTGTGATTCTGAGAGCAGGCTGTAGAATTTTTGTGTTTACTTTCTTTGGTTTGATTTCTCTGCTACTAATCCTAAGTGCTGTGACATTACTGTGGCCCCTGTTGTTTTGTGCCCCCTGGAGCAGGTTCCTTCTCCATCCTCTTACACGAATGGCTGGGGGACCAGGATTGCTTACAGCACAATGGAGGAGAGAGCTCAAAGGCAGCCTCTGAAGAGACTGGAGGTTTCACCCCAGCGAAATCCAGAAAGGTTGGCGTACAAGTCCAAGGATTTTCACTATGATGGAGAGATTTCAGCTGGATTGTCCATGAGGCACAGAGAGGGCCTGAGATCCAGTGGGACTGTGCCACCAAGATACGCTTGCTCCGAGATTGTCAGTTACAGCCTTCACAACGCCGTGCACAGGGGACGGTCTTTCAAGAGACAATCCCGCATAGCAGCTGTCAGTGATGCTGTGCCTGATGGTGCCTACCCCAGCCCCACTGTCCCTCTGTACCACCATCCTGGCAACAGCCGCAGCATGACCAACCTTCTGGAGAAGGAAAACTACCTGGCCTCGGAGAGCGCCATGGGACAAGTGAGGTCCCTGACTGCGTCCCGTTTGTCTCAGAACAGGCAATCTGTGAGGTCCAACTTCTACCAGACAGCCTTCAGAAACACACAGAGCAGGAGGGAAGTTTCCCAGCCAGCTTCAATAGCCAGTGTCACTGCAGAAACAGATGGGAAGAGGATGCCAGTGACAGCTGCTGTGGCAGCAGCAGGCAGAAATGGTTTCCTGCAGAGCGAGCAAGTGACCCTCAATGGATCTCAGCTTGGGTAAGTACAGTACAGGACCTGCTTTGGCTCTGGGCTGTCACAGGAGTGTGTTAGAAAGTAAATTGATAGCCTGTGGTTTAGCAGCCAGCACCATGTATGAAATACCAATGCAGAGGAGGCAGAAAGTAGATTGGCTTTTAAAAATCCACATCCAGTGCAACAGAGTAAAGGAGAGAAAAAAATGTATGTGTTTGTACAGGGCAGGGTCTACCCTCTTGCTGAAGTTTGGGATTTAAGTTAATTAAGTTTGGGACTCCCTTTTGCAAGAGTTCATTTTATCAGGAGGCATGTAGTCACTGAGTAATTTACAACCTAAGTCACAATACACAGAATTGTATCAGCAAATTTTGTGCTCACAAGAGCCCATAAGATATCAACACTGGTTCTCATGAGAATAGGTCAAAAATCTATCAGAGGAGCAGCTTTTGGCAGATTGACAACTTCCAGTTAAAAATCCTTCATGGTTTCAAGGACATCTCTTAGATTTTATAAACTTCAGGTAAAACACAGAGCAGAAATTTCTCTTAGCTCTATAGCACCATCCATCCCTCAAACAAATATGAACTGCTCTGAATCCTGAGATCCCAGAGCTTCTCACTACCATAAGATCCTGCATGCTCTGAGGGAGTTATCTTAATTTGAAACTCTGTTAGCTCCATGCCAAAAAGTTCCAAATGTGCCCCCAGACTACATGAAAATTGTTTAAAATACTGGAAAATAATGTTTGGGTTGTTTTCACAAAATTATTTCCCCACCCCCACTTCCCCAAAAAATTCCTTTCCAGAGAAGATTTCAGAATGTTTAAAATCTGTTCTGTTTTCAAAAGAGAAATTCTGTTATTTCTGAATTTCCCCTTCGGAGTGAATATCTTTTCATTTTAGAATAGTTCTGAATGTTTCCAGAGCTGTTATGTTTCAGTAGACAGAAAAAGCCATTTGGTATACAGTAGATGGTTGCTTGCATGTTTATTCTGTTTTTTGTTGTTGTTTCATAATTCAAATAGGATCCTAAAATTTCTGTTTCCTAACAGTTAATCATAGTGTAATTTACAACAGTTTTATTAAGAAATGGACTTTTTGCCCATAACTGTGTAGCTGTTGAGTTCGTTTTTCTGAAGTCCTATCTTTCTTCTTGTCTTGGTTTGAATAGACAGGTATCTGCCAAGGAAGATTAGAGTCTTCCTTGGAATGTAAGCCCCCCCACTCCCCCTTTTCAAATTATTATAAATTTGCAATTAAAAGGCTGTTGGGCAAAGATTTTGGGAATAGGTATAGCAGTTCTTTACTAGGGATACTAAAAATACAAATGTTGTAGTACAAAAGAATAAGCAAACAAGCAATAAGCAAGCAAACAAACAAACAAGGAGTCCCAGAAAACCCTGACAGAGTCAGAAATACAACCTGACGCCCTGTTAATCAGAGCATTGGAAACAGTCCAAAGTCAGCCCTTCTGGAGTGGCAGATGTGTCCTGTTGGAAGCAGAGATGATGGTCCTGTGGAGCCAGTGGTCCCGAAGTGGGTCCACTCTTCTTTTGGGAGTCCCATGGGAACACCTGAGTGCCTGATGACACCTGTGGCTCCTTTTTATCTAGGTGGAAATGGTTTGGTTCCTTCTCCCTGGGGGGAGCATCTCACAATAGGATGATGAAATGTGTCATGCCATTGGTGAGCTTTAATGGTCCATTAACAGAAGATATTCCCACGGGGGTAGTGGAAGAGTGAACAGAGATAAGAAACACTACTCCATCTGCTTTTAACAGCTGGCTTGGGAAGCAGTGGAAGACATGAAACAATACCCCACCTGGTTTTTAACAGCTGGCTTGTTATCAGGGAAGGCAGTTACCTCCTCCCTTCTGGAGTTATAACAGATAAAGAAAAAAACCTCCCCAACCGAGCTTTGGCCATCTCTTTGTTTTGGTCAAGAACTCTTTAAGTATCCAACACTTAGTCTCGTTGGTAACATGGGGAAAAAATTCTTTAAAGTGAAAAGGAAGCAAATCTAACCCCCACCACTTCTTTTTCTGAGTTTCTTACTGTGTGAGAAAAGGCATCACCTGATATCACTGCTATGTGCAGATCAGTATTTCTTGTTATCAACCAGTTGTTGTGTGTTATGATTATATTTGCAAACGTATATGGTATTATGCCCACTTCTAGTTTGGATTGAAATATCATCTCCACAGGACTTAAAAGATCTGACATTAATTATGTTGACTTTTAAGTATTCAGACTTCGCAGCTGGTAAATAAATTAAAAAAAAAAAAACAAAAAAAAAAAAAAAAAAAAAAAAAAACAAAAAAAAAAAAAAAAACAAACAAAAAAAAAAAAAACAACTAAGAGCTCACAATAGCTAAAGAATTTGGAGTAGTAATACTGAAAATAGGTACCTGGCTTGGTTTTTCAGTAGGGAGGACTTTGTTTTTCAGTAAGACAATTTACAAACATATCCCACTGATTAAATAATCTGCTTAACTTTTGGCACATTCTTGAATATATTTCTAAGCCACAACCAACAATTGTTATCTTAAATTACATGTTAGAGCAGTTTTGGCTTTTCTTTTGCAGATGCAGACACTGGAGTCTGGTTGTCTGTCCGTACAAGCATGAATCAAAGTATTTCAATACCTGCAGATGTAAAAATCAGTCTTGAATCATTATGCAAGTGGCTTGATTGTGACCATGTTAACTCAGATGGAAGATTTGTGATCTACTGGAAATCTTTGTGAGGGCATAATTCCTTAAGTGCCAGTTTTTAGGTTCAGTGTTTGCTGCAAGTTTTCTCAGTTCAAAGAGTTCGTAGACACTCTCAGTATTTTTGTTATTTCTCGTTCTCTTATTTTAAGGTTACATTTATCTGACATATTGCTACTTTACTTGTGGCTCCTTTAGTAATGTAGAGGGGAAAAAAAAGATGATCTTGTTTTTGGAATGATTTAATTTTTCCAGAAATCTGTACTTTTTAAATGCAGGTCACAATTTAAGCCCTTCCAAGTGAATTAAGAGAATGTAAAATAGCAGCATAAGGTTAAATAGAAGTAGTGGACCAGTTGTGTACAGCATTTGAAACACATCTAAAAGCATTTTCAAACTTCCTGTAATAGAATTAGCTCATGAAAGCTATGAAAGCAAAATAGAAAAAATCAGCAGAAGATACAGAGATGCTATCCCTATATCTTCTGCTGGAGTGAATCAGTTAAGAGCATCCTTATGATTAAGAGTTTAGAAAAGAGAGAGACAGCGTGAAGCTGTCTGAGAAATGGCTGCTTGCAGAATCTGATCTCTAAATGTGCTGTGAACTGCCACAAAATTATTATGCATGTATTTGTCTCAAAACTGGTATATTTTGGCAATTAAGGTGAAGTCAAATCATTGTTCTGTTTAACAACCTTTGCCTGCTGACCATTGTTTGGTGTCACTTCATGTGCCAGTTAGCCACAGAGCTAATTAAGTTTGCCTGTAAATATTTTGAGGGTGGGAACGGAATCTTTGCATCAAATTCTATTTTGACAAGAGTGCTGCAGCTTTGTGAATACCATTGAGGGTCAGAGATGATATTGCATCCCTTAGTGCTGACAGATAAAACACTAGGGAATGTTATTTTTATCTGATGGAGAGCAATCCAAGTATGGCAGCGCACAACAGGAGAGCGGTCCTCTGCCTGCTGCATGAAGGCATAGCTGTGATTTGGAGCTGCTGTCAGTCTCAGGGCAGAGCTACACCCCCAGCATCCAGAAATACACTGTCTGCCTCTCCATGTGTCCATCTCAGCCTGGCAGTGGCTCCTGATGGACTTGTACTCCTCTGGGGCACCCTTGGCATCCTGAGGTTGAGTTCCCACGTAAATTCTCTGGTGTGCCCTGAGGGATCAGCTCATGTTTCAGCCTTGACCTTGGAAAGCCCGTGGTTATAGACTTCTTCAGCTGCTGGTCAGTGAAATGCCACGATTTAGTGCACCAGAGATGTCTGCTGCTCACAAAAAGAGACTGAATTTGGTCAAAACACTCCAAAATTATTGCTGTGTCCAACAGGTAGACATGGTCACATATGCGGGTCTGTAACATGGTCTCAAAACCTTTGCTGATTTAAAAAATGTAACTAAAACCAAAGTTTGAAAAACCTGTTTTTCAGTTCCACTACAGAGTAAAAAGAAGAAACATGGTCTAGCTAATTTCCCATAGTCCACTTTTCTCCACATTGTTAATTATTAATTAATATTTCTGCTTAGTTTAAAAAAAAAATTAAAGTTTCAACTTTAGTTAATATATTACCCAGCTACTTATTTTAATGTAAAAGGCAATTTGGTTAAAATTTCTAACTACAGATTCATTTACTGAGATGATTATCAAGTAAATCATTCTGATCTATTAACTAGGGAGTTATTGCCAATTACTGCTTGTTTCACTGTGGGTTACAGACTGCCCTCTCATCCCTTTCTAGCTGGTGGCATACACTACAAATCAATCTGGATCAAAAAAAACCCCAGAATACTCACATTCTTTTCAACTTTCCTTTCCCTGTGTTTTCATCTGGGTACAGCATATTTGAAACCAAAAGTAAATAAAAAGTCTGGGGAGCATAACCACCTGTCCCAGAGCTAATGCACCTGATTGTGCCATTAATTGTTTTATGTTCCATTTACTGAGGAAAAAATGTGTTTGGTGACCTCTCTTGCCATTTTTTGATATGGTTGTCTAACACAATCATCATTTACGCAAACATGCTGGCAGTTGGAAGGGAAGTGATGGCACATATTCTTGATACTCTCTGCATAGTCTCTCTACCACAGGATCTGTACATACTCAGTTTAAGGAGTGGGGTTTTTTTTTCCCACCTGAAAAGGGGCTTTTCCCATCTATTTCAAACAAGAACTTCCTTTTTTGAAGAAAGGAGGTTCTGAGTCCTGCATAGATGTAGTCAGGGAACTAAGACACTGATGGAAGGCATAAGGACAAATATAAAAAAACAATCATTACACCATTGAGGAAAACATCAAGGTGTTTTCACAGCCAGTAATAGTCACTCTGACATGGTTATGGCCTTCTTTTGATCCTCATCCACTTCTTCATCCTTCCTTTCACATTCTTCATTCATCCACTGGATGGAAACATTGATAGAAGCATCGACTGACATTTCGATTTTGTTGTTATAACTTAAAGCGTGATTTGCTTTCCCCACAATCACATTTCTATTTATGATTTTCTCTTCCCCCTGAATATTAGTATCTCTTAAAGCCATTATGATATTTTCTGCCACAGGAAAGAAAAAAAAAATCTAAGAACAGCTAGGGTTACTTGAAAAACACGAAAATCCTGGTTTTACAAGACTAATAATTTTTCTGCAGTCTTTCTTCACTAGATTTCTCTGTCTATACTTTCAAGGAGCCCAGAAGTGGAGATGACACTGGAGCGTGCAGTGAACATACTGAAGAGTGAAAATACACAGTCTACCCCCAGAATCCTTGCTGCAGTGACTTTCATACAGCATGAGTGCTTCCAAAAAGCAGATGCCAGGAGAAAAGTAAGTAATTACTTTTTTTGCCAGTTACAATCAGGTAGAGAAAATAAGATTCTATATTTTATGGCACTGTGTGCCAACATGAAGAGAAAGAAGGCAGTCCGAGTAACCTTATAAGATTGGATGTTAGATATTTTCCCTAAAATGCATTTATGTCTTTTGCTGCAGTTTCTTTTCAGCCCACTCAGTGTATACCCACTCAGTTTGCTCTTTTTCAGGCCAAACTAATTAATTCTTTCAGCCTTTATAAATTATGGAGTTGGAACTTTTCATCAATATAGTTGATCTTGTCTCTCATTTTTGACTTGCATGAAGAAATACCCCAAAAAAGAAAATTCTGAGTTTGGTACAAGCTTAACAAAGCTTCAGGGTTTGTTAGGACTGCACAAATGTGTTTTAAAAGTACATGGATTAGCAAAAATGTTAAGGGCTTGCTGGAACAAGCAACTGGCATTAATACATTGTTTAGACTAACCAAATTTTCAAGTCTCTTACCAGAAACTTGTTAAATATCTTACAAGTTTTTCGAAAGGGTTCATTAAAAATATCCTCTTCTTCTTTTTCTTTAAATGTCACTACTGAACACAAATATGTCTCTCCTGCTGAACAGTTCTGTACATTAAAGTGTAAGGCAATAATTTATTTTAACCACTGAAAAACATTATTACACCTGCTTTGGTTTGTAATATGCTCAGTCGTCCCAGCCTTACCTCCATAATCCTGTATATTCAGTCCAGTTCAGTGACAGCTGAACATCTCTCAGTCCTTTCGACTTGCTTTAGGGTGTGCCAGAGTCAGTTTTGGGAGAAAATAACAGTACGGGAGGCAACCTTAACGTCAAACTGAGGACAGAGCTTCAGAACTGAATCTCTGAAAATGGGTTACTATACACACCTCTCTCAGACAGCTTCCCAGAAAAACAAGTGGCTGGGTAGTGTTCAGATTGGAGCAGTCAGCCTGAAGCCGCCTTCTATTTTCCTGTCTGTTCCACATATCCTATAATAGTTCACGTTGGCATTGCCTTGTGTCCCCTTTTTAGCCTTTCAGCCTGCATTCTTTGTCTGTTGTTCCCTGATAGTTAGGAGTTTGTGGGTCTAGTGGTTTTTCTGTTTCTCTGAACTTCTCAGTAGTGAATTTTGTCTACTAATGAAAATTTACAATGACCAATCAATAGCTGTTGTAAATTCTCAGCAAATTAGGTTGAAATAGCACTCCTTTTACAAGAGCTATAAATGCCTTCAAATTACTGACAGAAAATCTGCATAAGTATTTTCAAAAACCAAACAATTCCAGTATTGCTGTCAAAAGGGCAGATCTACTGCAATAAAACAGGTTGATGTGCCTTCAGCATGCTCTATGCACCACTGTCTTCACAGTACATATTCCTGTGTTCCATTCTGCTGGCATTTAGGTGATTGCTTCATGATTGCAGGGGAAATCAGGTCAGCAGAGCAGGATAAAGAAATTGTGCCTTTTGTACAGGTGGATCATAGGAGAGGCTGTCAGCCTGTGTAGTTTACTCCATGAAGGCAAAAGGCTTTCTTACATTCCATTTCTTCCAGTTGCCAACACCTGCTGGTGGCATGGAATTCTTTTTATCGTTAAACTCTGGACTGTTTAAGACACTTGTATCAGATTTCTGAGTCTTTCATGTGCTGTTGATTCTGCACAAGGGTGAGTTTGTCCACAAAACCATGTGGCATTTTGAGATGCTGCAGGAGACCATTGGCAATTGTACTTTAATGTAAGGTACTTTCCATAGTAAGTTCATTCCTGAGTCAGCTCAGGCTCACTTGTGTCATGTGGGATTCCTCATTCACCACAACAAGCTATTTGTTTCCAAATAGCTACTGTAAAATAACATCTTTAAAATCCTTCATTCATTTGGGGCCAAAACCTTGTTTTCTGAAGATTTAAACACTGAAAGGTAGTCTTTGCTAAATGTGGGTAGTTCAATAGATAATTGGGTAACAGTGGTTAATGTTCTACATTTTGATGCTTACTTTTACTAGTTTTCCTCTGTGTGGCACAGTTAAGAAGTATTAAGTATAATGTATTGGGGTTTGGTACACTTTCAATACATGCATTTGGGAAGAACACTGTCTTTTCATCAGGCTGGTTGCTGAGGGAAAAAAAAAAGTTTATAAATGTTCCAGAATTAAATCTCAAATACTCATTTCACCAACATGGAAGCTAAACAGGAGAGTGATTAAATGTCTTGTCAGAGAGTACAAATCTGTGGCAAAGCTGGAAGAGATTTAGTATCATGCTCTGATATTAATTATGAAAACATGTTGCCTCCCTAGTTGTGGATTTAAGTATTAGTTGTACAAAAGCACAGAAGTTAATAGTCATGTCCAAATGATTAATGATCTGCACTTCAAGTCTCTCAAATAGGAGCAAATGAAAGGGGTCCCTATAACTATTTAAACATTTGCTGGGGCAGGGGGAGAGTAGAGTTTGTCATTTACAGCATCTGACTATTCTCTGCTGCGTTTTTTCCTCACAGGTTTTCCAACTTGGTGGTATTCCCAGACTTTTACAGGTCCTTGAGGTTCAGAATGAGGACATTCAGCGGGCAACATGTGGTGCTCTGAGAAACTTGGTGTTTGAGGACAATGACAACAAACTGGAAGTGTCAGAGCAGAAAGGGATCCCACTCCTGCTTCACCTGCTCCGGCACACCAGGGATATAGAGACTAAGAAGCAAATCACAGGTAGTGTTTTCTCTGCAGTCAAGCATGAAGTGCTTTACGTAGTGCAAGTGCTTTCAGGGAGAGGCACATAGTTGTTTACTTAAGCCCGTGTTTAGTGACTAAATACAAAAACATTGTCACTTACACTAAGCAATTTCCTATGGGTAAAATTCCAAGGTCCTTACCCAAGACCATTCTTTCAGTCAATAATAAGAGATAAAGAAACTGCAACTTCCCCTCCTAAAGTTTCTTCAGAAATTACATGAATCTGCTTGCAGCAGGAGCAAGCCTTAAGTCTCTGATAGTCCAGAAAATAAAGTCAGGCTCCACAGGAAGGGCTGGGACCACAATTAATGCCTGCTACTCACATGGCAGCTAAGCCTTCATTTTTTGACTCTGTGCTGACAGCGTCTACTGGAAGTTCCTTGTTGAAGACTGTCACCCAGAACTGTCATGTGCCATGGACAGAAAGTGGTTGTTCTATTCCTCACAAACTCCACTGCCCCAGATTCCTACTTCATCCCAGCATTCTCACGTGTCCATAGTGTCTGTTGAAATTCCACTGCTTGTGACCCACAGTCTTTCTAATTAGCACACAAGGAAGAGGACAGTTATATTTTATAAATGGAAAATATTAATAAGTGAATGGGGATTTCTTTCAAGTGATCTTTAAAGACACCAGGAACAAAATCTAGTAAGAGAGCAGTGAGTGAAAAGATACTGAAGTTGTCAAGCAGCCCTGTTCTGAAGCAAAGACATGTTGAGACCTTCTGTAATCCTACATTCTTTTAAAGTATTTTACTGCTCCCTAAGCTGGAGAACAAAGCTTTGTATTGTTGGTGCTTTTCTAGCTCAGTTCTGCATCTCTGCAACATTAAAATGTTTTGAAGTTTTTCACACCCATCAGTTGCAGAACTGGGTCACATAGTAATTTACTGTAGAGTGCCTTAACTCTCAGTGCTGTTAACAGACTAGTAAGGGAAGCAGTGAAAATGGCGGTAGTGTGGCCAGAAAGCCAATGCTCTTTCCTTGCTAGCAGTTTCATACTTTCTGACAAAAATGTTGAATGTGCCTGATAACTCACATATATATTGTGAATATTAGTGTCTTCCCCTTCACAAATGTGGAAATGGATAAAGGGACATCTTCCTTCAGCAATTACTGCTGCCACTGAACATGAATATTTACTCACAAAACAAAGGATGCCGAAAAAATATTTATGCCAAGCAGGATGATGTAGCTTGTGTAAGGCAAAATATTATGATGTGCTTTCATGCCTGTCAGTTGCAAAGGATAGCTTTAAAAATACACCAAGAGAGAGGTGTTTCTTGCTTTGTTCAAGACCAAATAGGCAGCCAGGAGGAAATGCAGGAAATGCACTGGACGCGTTAGTGAAAATTCCACTCAGGCATACTTTTGCCATCACTTGAACAATTCTTTCAGCTTCCTAGCAAGCTGCAATGAGCCTACAAGAGCAGAGGGCAGTTTGGGTGAATAAATTTCACCCCTTGCATTGCCTTTGACTTCATACAGGACTAGTGCAATATCATCCATGCATGCAATCTCTCTGAAGTGGGCACTTCCAGGGAAAGTTTAATGTGAAAAATTTGGTCTCACACCAGCCAGCACCAGAAGTCCATTTGTCTTTCCACATCATACATATTACTTGCCTACTTTGACTGTAAATTAGGGACTTCGAAATGTATGGCATTGTATTCAGCTAAATGTCTTCCCCGTAAGAGATTAGTAAAATCATCTTGGTATCTAATAATACCTCATTGAGCTGTAATGAAAGACTCCTGGCTAAGGATTGAAAGCATGCAATATTAATTAATAAAGATGTCTAAGCTCAGCAGAGGGAAGTTTTTTGTTTCTACTGTGTGGCTAACAAAGAACTCCACCACAAAAGCATATGAAGATAAGGAAGTGAAGATAAGGAAGTTTTAGGAGAGAAGGAAGTTAAAACTCTGAGACAAAAGTTTTCGATACTGCATTTCATTACCTGTCAGAAATATAGTTCTTGTGCACATGAGATAAGTAAATTTCAGCCTTAGATGCTTATTTCCAAAGGTCACTGGTTTATTAGGACCATCAGTGTTAATACAGACAAGCACTTGCCTAACATTGATACATATTTTATCCTATGTTCTCAAAGAATACTTTGATGGCCTGTATTTTCAAGACTCAAGTTTAGGAATACAGACTGAGCCCAGTCATGCACTGTGCCTTGTATTGTGCTGTGGAAAGACTGAGAGCAACCAGAGTATGTGGAGATAAATGCTGATTACAGCACATGCTGTGACTGCCTCACAGTCTGTGAACACAAAAAAAACACCAAACCACTGCCCCCACCAGAGCAGCTTTGTGTTGATGACAGGGGTTTGAAAGTTGCTGTGGACCAATCTGCCTGATGTCCCTATGCAGAAAAGAGCTGCCCAGTTTCTCTGCAATTTCAGTGCTCCTATGATCTCTTCACAAGGGGAATCAGACCTGCCCAAGATCACTGAATTTGCTTGCTTCACAAAAGCCTTGATACAGATAAAGTAAACAGAAGCTTTGTCCTTTCTCTGGTATACAAGCTACTTATAAATCTCTTAGGAAAGGAGTGAAGTTTCTCCTAAATGAAGGGTGGGATGTTATTTGGAGACAGCAGAGGACCTAAGACAGGATTGGAGTTTTATAGTATTTGGAGAGCACACTGAGGAACAGAAAGTAAAATAGCTGTGGCATGAAAGAACCAAAAGATTTTAGCTTTTGAAAGTAAGCCAGATGATCCTGCAGGAAGTAGCTAACCTCCTGATCTTGTTATCATGCAGCATAAATATAAGAAGTGAAAGAAAATTTTTCCTGGGGGGAAGATTACAGCACAAGAAGAACTGTCATTAAAATCATGTAAATTTAAAAGCAGACCCCACCTATTTTTTCCAAATAACCATCTAAGGGGAAACTGTGCTCCTAAAAATATAGCATAGGTGCAAGGAAACAATCCACTCCTGAAGCCATTTTCTAATGTGCACAAATTCATCCACACCCAGAATACCACTGAGAGAATCCTTCTGAACCCAGAAAGACAGTGTCTGTGGGTAAAAGTAGGGGTTTTGGTGGAAATTTCACAGGGAGGGCAATATCTCAAATTCTCTTCCAACAATTCTAAGTATCTGCCTGTAATTCCAAATGTATTTGTTCTTTTTAAAAGTATATTCTGTCCTTGTGCCATTCCTTGCATTTGTGCCCTTCTGTCTTAACCTGCCTCTCTTACCAATGCTTGTCTGATTTCCTGTAAGCCTTACCTATCCTTCAGAAAAGTACATTCTTCCTTTTATCCCCTGATTCAGAGGCTGAAGAGCTGATCCCAGAAGAAGGAATGGGCTGCTTCTGGCTGGCTTTTGTTTTGATTTTTCTGCTGCTCTCAATACCTGAAATTAAATTCAAAGTGTAAGGAGATACCAAAGAAGCATTTTGTTGTTGTTGTTGTGAGCTGATGAAAGGAACATTCACTAATACTCTGCCAGTATGTGGCGGGGGAGGTCTGTGAAACTTAGAGCAGCAAGCTGGAGGAACAATGAATATCTTTGTAGTAAAAAGCAGAAATACGTGTAGTTTTCCAAGGAAAGAGTACTTTCAAAATAATAGTTGTCTGTTGGAATAAACATAGTGGAACCTGATAAGTTCTACAAGATTATATTTGAAATTTGTTTTGGAGATTGTGAATAGACAAGGTTTGTAGCATTACTTAATGATTTGTTTGGTGACTAACATCTGGACAGTAGCAGCCAACCAGTGTTAACAGCTTTCCCTCTTATGAGAAATTTTGCTATCAAGTGTTAGAGATACTTGGTAATGGGCATCTCCTGTCTTCCAGCAGATTTCCTGTAAACTCTGCACCTCTCATCTCTCCCTTTTATGAGTTTGTTTTCCCTTAGCTTAGAGAAGGTGATTCTGGCAGATATACTATGCAGAACCATGGAACACTGCACTTCTTGGGTGGGCATTACACTGACTATGGAAAGATTTTACTTTATTCACATGGATAACTGTGCCCTCTTTTTTGCTCTGTTTCCATGTCCCTGGATCAGGGCTGGTGAACACTTACCAACCCCTTCTGCTTCTCTTCAGATTATCAATGCCAGGCAGGCTCTTCCTTCATTGACATCAAGGAGTATGAGATTAAGTCTTTCGAAGTGCAGAGGAGTCTTTTTGCCTCTGTGATTTTATTGTGGATATTACAGGTTTGTTGTGGAATCTGTCCTCCAATGACCAGCTGAAGAACCTGTTGGTTAGAGAAGCCCTGCAGCCACTGACTGAAGCTGTCCTCATCCCCTACTCAGGCTGGCCAGACAGAGATTACCCAAAATCAAGTGTTCTACCTGACCCTGATATCTTCTACAATGCCACAGGATGCCTGAGGTGAGCACTTTGTCTACAACTACCCAAAGCAATAGTGATGGCAAAACAGTTCTACACAATTATTTTTGGATAAATACACAGAGTTCATCTCAAGCCACAATTACTTCTCAGGCAAATAGATGACTTAGAAAGGGGACATGGTACCTACAAGAACATAAAAGTGTTCTGTTTCCAGCTGCTACCAAAGATGCTTATTTGAACATACCATAATCTGTGTCTAAACTGATCAGAAAATTATTCAACTTAAATTAGGGAAAAGTGATTTTATAAACCAGAGAAAGCCCTGTCCAGACTTTTGCACAAGTTCAAGCAAGTTGCAGCCATGGGGTGGAGAAATAGATTTATAGTTGTGTATTCAGTACTGCAATCTGCTAATAGACTCGTGGCCACAGTAGCAGTTACTGTAGACAAACACCAGAGGCCTCAATGAACACACCCCTAAATGGCTGAAGTATAAAAATCACATCTTCAATAAAAACACCTTTAACAGTCTATAAAATGGGGGCCCTTTATGAGTTCAAAGTCATTGCACATTAAGTAAGTTTACACGTTTTAAAATGCACAAAAGGACATAATTTGAACTGACTAAGGAGTAATGTACGACTGCAAAGGCATGACCTGAGGTTTAAACTCCTTCCAGTAGAGTACAAGGAATTAAGTTTGGAATTTGGAGGTTGGAAAACTGCCCATTTTGCCTCACACATATCTGCTATACTGACATGTCCTATAGCAGAGTAGTTGTATGTGTATGGCATTGATTTTTCCTGTGCAAACAGCTCTGTTTCTGACTCATGTAGTTTCAGAAGACAAATGGATGGTAAGCGATACAAAATACTCAACAATAATACACCTTTTTCTGCAGGAACTCCTGTCAGCCCACTAACTACTAATTAACTTCATCACTACTTAATTATTAACTTTTATTTACTCTGATTGACTCAAAAACAAATACAAAGAAACATTAACCACCCATAATAAAACCTCTCTAGCTAACGCTTAGTGCTGTTGTCTAGGAAATGAAGGAGCTTGTCTTTTTCATATTAATTAGCCCAAGCTGCATTTGTGCAGAAGCCGGTCTGGCTGCTCCTCTCTTGGTGTTTGGACTCTGGAACTGTCTCTTCCCTATGAGGCAGCCAATAGGGGCACAGATCATTCTCAGGTTTAGCTTGGTGTTGCTCTTCCTGAGATTGTTTCAACAGATTGACACAACTTGTTATGTGACAAATAACAGTTCCTGAGTTCTTTTAAATGAAAGTAAATTCCTGAGTTAACCTTACTCTGGACACAAAGTCAGTGCTTGGGGCTGCTCCAGAGCTGCTGTGAGCTCTCCAACCTTAATTAAAAGTCTCTAAATCTGCCCTTAGGTAGGTGCTTAAGGATACATTATTTTAAAAACATGATGTCCATATTCTAGTCCTTCTCATTTTTAAGAGCTTCAACACTGAAAATTAGAAATAGAAAAAGAAGGGCTTGAAAACTCCCAGGTAATGGTAATCTGCAGGATTGCCACATACTTTCTAGCACAGAATAGTTTTTAATGAGGCTTACCTATTCATACAGGCTAAATAGCTGAGATTTTAAAGATTAATCAGTTTGTATCTCTTCCCCAGAAACTGACTCACCTCCCAGATTAGGTCACTAGAGGTATTCCTTCTTTATGTATTAATAACAAAAAATCTGTGCATCAATAAAAAGAAGAGCACACCACAGAGTAATAAAAGTGTGCACTGAGTGAATGATGTTACTTATGAATATGTTTAAAGAGCCTACTTATTTGCCAGAATATAAATCTGTAATTAGTCTTCCCTTTTGTAATGCTAACATGTTTGTTGGGCATGTTGATAAAGTCTACAGCCTGCAGCTTCTATTAGAGGGTAAAAATATTGCTTTGAAGTGCAATACATTATGCACAGTACTGTACTTAGTTATAGGAGAATGCCAGAACTTCTTTTCAAAAATTTCCATACAACTGTTGACTGAAAGGGACAACCACATCCCAACCCAACACTAGCATCTGGTGGGGGCATATGCAGCACACCACACCATTACCAAATTATAAATTAAAGCTTCCTTCACCCTCTTAGAGAAAACAGCAGCAGAAGAAGTGAATCTAGCAGATATTATTGCAGGTTCCAATATTCCAAGCACTGGAAAAAGTGCATGACCAGATCAGTCCCCAGTTATTGCCAGAAGTATTGTGGGGTCCTGAATCTTGGTGCCTGTGTCGGTGTATGCAGTCACTGATAAGGAAGTCTGATGCTAGGAGGATTTGTTAATCTCATTCTCTAGGTCTGTATTTTGTCTTAAAACCCTGTGAGAAGCAAAGGTATACAGAAACCACAGGTCACAAACTTTATGTAATAAAAAGAAGCTGTGTACACCACGGAATTCTGCATTGGCAATTAAAATAAGTAATAGTGTTGTTTAGTTGTGAAATACGATAAAAAGCACTCTGCCTGGACCCACATAGTAAGCCAAATCAACAGACTTCACTGGTTGCCTGACAATAAGCTGAATGAGTAAAATTGTATTGTATGTATTGAATTGTATGTATTAAACTATCTAGAGGAGTGTTACAGACATTTGTAGACAAGTCCTGTAGGATTTTAAAGGTAAAGTCACTTTCTCTTGGCCTGAAAATCCTAGACATAGAAGTTCTGCTTCTAGTTGCAGTACAAAGGATAAACATCTTCAAGATATTTCCCCATACTCCTCTGAGGAGTATGGATAAGAAAGGATAAGATCCCAGCAGCATGCAGAATGTGTGGTTTTGGATATTATTTATACACATAAGGGAACCAACCTCTGGCGTGAATTTTCCTCCGAAAGGAAGGCTTAGTGGAGGGCTGCCTGTATCACACCTTGAAAGCTGATAATGAACTGGTTCTATTTTTATCTTGAAATACCTTTTCCCAGAACTTCTGCAATGTTCAATTTTCCCAAATTTATACAGTTATCACATTTTCCCTTGCAAAACATTTAATTTAAGTGCTGAAGCTGCTGTACTTCACTACAGAGCCTTCCTTTTTAACTGCCCTGTAACTGAAGCATCCTGTGCCCCTATCTATTTTAGTTTTTCAGAAGTTTCTAGACAACTATTTCCAGGATAGTCAGCCTATCCTGGAAACTTTTCTCTCTTCACCCAGATAACCTCTCTCTTCTCATAGAGTAAAATAAGAGTCATCCTTCCTTTTTCATTACTATTTTACACAGTTTGTCTGTCCCAGCTCCTGTCTGAGCTTCTTGTGAATTACACCATGACCTACAAGGACAGTGGAAAGCTGTATTTGGAGGAGATTGTATCATTTCACTTCAGCCCAGGAGGCTGCATAAACATCTGCTTCCATTTACTCTGGAGAGAAGTGAAGCCAAAACTTTCCTCGTGTGTCGAAAAGCTTGGACTCGTAATGGCAGCTTCTAAGAGAGAATGTAAAACAAATAACTGATGATAGTAAGTCTTTGAATGAAGGCCTCTTTCAATCATTGCCATTCCTTTAAGTTTATTTCCATCCATTCTTGACTCCTTTTGCCTCCTCTTCAGTTTATCTGCTCCCCAAATTCCTGAAAGGAATTTTGTACTTCCAACAAGCAGCTTGAAGCCTGACACATCTAGTTACTAAGTAGATCCCAGATACTTTTCCCTCCTTGGTGAATTTTTGAACTGTGCAAGGCATGAAGGGAATGGAATTTCCCAAAATGTTGTCTGGTAGTTGAATTAAATTCACATTACCAGATTTAGCAGAATGAGTCCCAGGAGCAAAATCCTTCTTATCAGTTGTATGGACCATTCACAGCAGTTCAAGAACCTTTTCCAACAATCAGTGTATGACTCAGTGTTGGCTTAGAGGGAGTATCCCTTTCATTTATCATTGCCATTTATCAGCTAAATGAACATTTATTATCATCACTCTGTTTCTTTCAAAGTCATGCTTGGTTTTACTGTGTTGAATATCTTTGTATTTACCTCACAACTCTGGATCAAAATAATATTTCCCAACAGGAAATTAGCTGATCCTTGCCACATGCCACAGGACAGTGGGCAAAGAGCTATTTTGATTACAGATATAGTTGCACCATGCATGTGTGCAGGAGCGGACAGAAGCAGCAAATGCAAGATGAGATAAATGAGGCATGTAGACAGATACACATCAGCATCCACATCAGCAAATGGCAGAGTTTGAGCAGGTCACCAGGATTACCACAGCTAAGCATGCCAGAAATCAGGGATTTTTCATAGGTGGGTGCTGCCAAATTGTAAGTTCTGAGACATTTAGAGGAGAGCAGCCCCACAAGCAGCAATCTCCCCAAGGCTGTGTTCTCACGTTGCAAGCACTGAGTATTTCAGGGCCTCCTGGAACTCCACTGCAATAAACTGCAGCTCCTGAGCTCTGAGGCTGGCATTTCAGTTGTCAGGAACCTCAGATCTTAGGAAGACAAGACTAAGTCAGTTTTTAAATTCTCTAAGCAAAATGTCTCCATTGTTTCAAAAAAATATCTATTTACATTTACATTTTTCTGACACTTTTCAGAAATATTTATATATTTTTAATCAATCTAATAATATTTTTATCCCCTGGAATTTCTCAGGCTTCAATCAGCAAACAAATTTAAGGTGTCAGCTGAGATTTTGCCTGAAATGCTCTTCTCTGACCCTGTTTTGAGTGAGGTGGTTACAGCAGGGTTTGGATGAGTGAGAGAGCAGGAGCTCTTCCCTTCCCAGTCAACATTGTCACGCTGAGGAAGAGGGAAAGGTAGAGAAAGGAGTAACCATGTGTGTACAGGTGTGCACATGGATATACACTGATATCTGCCTCTGGGTGAGCATCAGCTTCTTAATGAAACAGAGCCCAGTAAATAATTTCCCTTGCAGAACAGGACAGTCCCCCTAATTCTGGCTCTTCTCTGCCTCCTGAGCTATAAAACCTCTTCACTCTCTTCCTGCTGACATGGCCTCTCCTTGCACAAGCATTCAGCAGGATCAGTTGTAAAAAGTTGAAGGGGTTTTAGAATATGTACTGGGACAAAACAAAACACTGCATCAGCTGAAATGTCTTTGGCAAGGGAAATTGCGCACTTATCTTTAGCAGTATTTTTAGTCTGTGTGCCCCGGAAACCATTTTTGCTATGCACCAGGGGGGCTGTAACATGTGCACTTCTGTCAGCATAAAAATATGAAAGGGTAACATGCCTTGAATGTGACATAAATAGGTAAAATTAAATTCCAAAGGGATTTTTATAGTAGGCCATGTTGTGGGATCTGAATACTGATTCTGTGATACATAATTCCATGAGAGAATAAATGAACTCATAAATAGAGACATTGTTAACATTATGACCTAAAGTAAAATTGTAATTACAGTGCTTAGTATTTAACCTAACTATGTACTCCCCAGAGGAAAAAAAATAGTGTAAGTTAAATGGCAGTGTATAAAATGCTACATTCATTTTACAGTCAGAAGCCACAGGAAAGTTTAAACCTTACTGGCTTTGTCATTAATAAAATTGTAAACTTTGTAATTTTTAGTGGGCAAAGTAAGCATGCAAAATAAGCAACCTGAATCTATCTAAAGGAACACGTCCCTCTGTGTTTTGATGGATGCTAAGATTGGGTTATATTTTATGTTATTGCAAACAAAGAAGCTTGAATGTGCAATCTTTTGTCCAGCAGAGCTGCAGGAGTCAAAAAAAAAAAAAAAAAAAAAAAAAAAAGCCTGGATTTATAATTCCAATATTCTGTAATTCAGACTTAGTTGAGTTGTAAAAATAATTATACCCTAAAATCGTAAGTGTTGTTTCTTCCATGAAAATTAGTAGCTTGCTTAGAGCCAGGCAGTTTCAAGCAGCCAGTTTGTGTTTGGCTTTTCAAGAGTTTTTAAATCAGTTTTATAATACGTTCCTAAGTTGTACTTGGTTTACTACAAAGCACAGAAAATGTTACTTGAAGGCCAGGCAAAGAGTAGGTCTTTGCATGTGACTGTAGAGATGCTGCTAAAACTCTCAGATCAGGTGCCTGTGGACGGGTCATCTTGGATCAAGAACCAACTTAGTGGAAGTAAATTAATTCTAAAGAACATCTGTGTGCATGGAAATTTTTACAGGTATCTCTCATCTGATATTTTCACCATCTAAATATTAAAATTATGGAATAGTGAAAAAAAGCAGAAGGTTTTTTTTGTTTTTGTTTTGGTCTTTTTGTTTCGTTTCGGTTTGGTCTGGTTTGGTTTTTTGTGGATTTTTTTTTACTCCTTGAAAAGGATTAACTCAACTTTGAGATGAAAATTTGAGTCAGGTTTTACCTTATCTGTCCAAACCAAGTGGTTTGTTTCCCTGGAGTATTTTTGTCTGGGAATGAAAGTTTTATCTAGAAAAGGCTCAGATTTTCTTCCACCTCTGAAGAAAAGAAGCAGTCAACCTGAACTTCAGTATCTTTGAGATGTAGCTTGAAAAGTTTGTCAGAGGAGCACAAGAAAATACCTTTGACTAAATGTCTTCTCCCCAACATATTCTTTCCTGCACAGAAACATGAGCTCTGCCGGCCCAGAAGGAAGGAAGAAGATGAGAGAATGTGATGGCTTGATTGATTCTCTTGTGTATTATATCCAAGGAGCTATTGCAGACCATGAGCCCAATGACAAGGTACTCTTTGAGATGAAAAGAGTTTCCTAGGGGAAATTGCCAAGTGAACATTTTTCTGTTGTTGTTTAGAAACCAATATTTAGAAACAGCTGTGATATAATTGCAAAACTTATTTCCAGGGCTTTTAAAACTGCCACTAAAGGTCAAAGTCCAGTAAGAAGCTTTTTGAAGTATTTTTATCCTGCAATCTAAAAGAATATAGTACAACTTAGCACTGGGAAAGCATTTTCAGAATCATTAGAGAGAAAGGTAGAAATTTCTGTCTTTTTTTTAAAAAAAGTAAGATAAAATCACGGCTTTCAGAAATGCTGAAACACAAAAGAGTCAGATATTGTCTTTTTGGTTGTCTCAGAGCGCCAGCTAGCTAGAAGCTTAAAAAATTAATCTGGTTACTCTCCTATATATTTAATGCTGCGTACCCCTTAGGAAATGAAGAACCTAAATCCCTTTGGGTGGCAGTGTGATTAAGGAGCTCGCATAATTTAGAATAGAAGTAATTTTCCTAGTTTTTTTTAGAAAAAAAAGCTGCACTTTTTTCCCTTGCTGCCTAAGCCTAAGCCAATAACTACAAGGACATGGACACCTCCAAATGCCAGTTTCTCTCACTCTTCCTCCACTGAGTTGTAGGTAAACCCTGAACACAGACTCTTGAAATAGAGGCTTGTCTTTCAGCTGGGTGAGAAGAGCAGCTGTCATGTTAGCTGCAGCCTGTGAGGCAGTTCTGGTGGGCCTGCTATAACTTGAGCTGTGTAGTGGTAATTACTGCACATTTATAGCTCTATTCTAGGATTAGTTACTTGAGCTTCCCCATCTCCCTGTAACCAGTGCCATTAGCTTCAGGGAGAATCCAGCTCATTACACTTGTGCAAGTAGCTCCCTGCTGCATTTTGTCTTAAAACCAATCACTCATTCCTTTTTGACTTACAAAAATGGAGGAACTGGTGCTAAAGCTATTTGCCACTAGATTCATCACTTAGAAATTGTAGACCTGACCTTAGCCACATTCAGGAAGGAATGTCTTATTTTAAAAAGCATTGTACCACAGAAAAATGCTTCCTCCGTAGGGAATATAAAAAGCTTTCCTCTTGCTGATGCCATGGTGAGGTGTGTACATGATCATCTTTTCTCCCTAAGCTCTTAAACGTTTCTTGGCACTTCTGATCTGTGTCAAGTAGCACTCGCCCAAACAATTCCCAGGCACAGTTGAGGAATTAACAATGTCCCAGGACCGTTTCCAACAGGCACTCACCCCACTCCGAATGCCGCCCTGTGTGCCAGCTGGCCTCTGTGCTCAGAACATCCCAGGGCATGTTCCATTTATCAGTGTAAAGGCAGTCTGGTGGATCACTGGCATGAAGCCTGGCTCTTCAGTGAGGCATTAGAAACTCTGCAATCAGTTACTGAAGATCCAAAAATTAAATCTCATCCTGTGTCTATACATGTCCCTTCAACACGTGCCAAAGCATTCAATTTCTATTCTTTTGTTATTTTAGGCCACAGAGAACTGTGTGTGCATTCTTCACAATCTTTCCTACCAGCTAGAGATAGAGCTCCCTGAGAGCTATGCCCAGAGCATATATATGCAAAGAAGAAATATTTCTAACAATGATAAAACACCAAGCTGTTTTGGAACACGGAGCAGAAAAGTAAAAGAGGTAAAGTACACAATTAGTTACATCTCATTTGGTTAATAACTTCTAGCAACCTCTGGAGAATAAGGCTGTTGTCTAATTAACAATCTGTTATTGATGTATCTGGTTGGGTGACACTTCCTTGCCCCAAAATGCAAATTTATTGATAGTTCTTCTTGACACCAATTCTCTCATCCAGCTGCTGCTGATGACAATGACATAGCAAATGTTTTGTTAGTTGAGGAATACTCCTCTGGATGGACTGGCCACTATCACTAAATACTGAAATTTTGCACATTATTATTTGAGCTCATAATTTGCCACCTTCCAAATAACCTGGTCATTAAGAGTTATAAAATGGCTGGTTCAGCTTGTAATGCATTGAGCTTAGATGTCACTGTTTCTAAAGACTTGATCTGTTTACATGTTTAGAAGCAGCAAGACACCCCGCTACCTGAGGAAAAGAGCAATCCCAAAGGTGTTGAATCGCTCTGGCATTCTACACTGATTAGGATATACCTCTCCTTAATAGCAAAGAGTACCAGAAACTACACCCAGGAAGCATCCCTGGGAGCTCTTCAGAACCTCACAGCTGGCACTGGACCAGTAAGTCAGCTTTTTTCCTTTTCTTTTCCTTTAGTTCTTGATGTGAATGCATAGAGTTCAGGGTGGCAGTGCAACTGAGATCAAATAACCACTGACAAGTCACTGGCTCACTGGCATGGTGAAGGAAAATAAAGAACATTGAAGGGAAAGTCATAACCAGCAGTGCAGCTTTTTCCTTGCTTGGCAGATAATGCTTCTTCCTCCCTCTGTGTACATCTCCATGTGGGGAGTTTGCTAATTCATTACACAATGAGGGATGAGCAGATGTTAAAAGCACTAAAAATGTCATATTGTGGAAGATAGTCCTGTGGAAAGAGGAGGGCTCTGACACAACAGCAGGTCACTTTTATGTTGAAGAAACTAATGATCTCTATCTGAGGAACTAGCCAAAGAGCAGCTGGGAGCAAGAGGGCTTGAAACTTCTTTTATATCACCTTCCTTTCCTGTTGCAACTCATGTGTCGTTCTGGCTTAAAACTATTTTAAATACGCTTGAGCTGGTGCAGAGAACTGGCTGTGTGCGGCCTTTTCTGAGTCTCTGCATTCGTGGCAGTGACCCAGAACTGCCTTTGCACAGATGCCATTCGCAGTGGCCCGGACTGTTGTGCAGAAGGCAAATGGCCTCCCAGGCATCCGGGCGATGCTACATGTCGGCCACCCAGCGGTGAGGAAGACGGCAGTGTCACTGCTCAGGAACCTGTCCCGAAACACCTTCCTGCAAAACGACATAGGTGAGCACAGACTGACAGCTTGCTCTGCTCTCTTCATGTTAAAGCTTCCTGCCTTGGAGAAATATGCAAAAAAACCAAACAACCCTGATCTGTGAGTTTTGTAGATTTTTCATTGGATACTTGCAGCCGCTGTACAGGACTTAAAATAAAGTTTTGCCTAAATAAAGTTTTCACTGTGTTGGATATTCCTCTTCAGATACTTCCATTGGTGTTACTTTCAAAAATACATAACTGAAGTAAAGTCTACATAGATTTGGAGAAGGAGTTTTTCTTCTGGTTAAAATAGGGTAAAGGAAGGTGAGTGCTGAGTTCTGTGCTGCCATAGCTGCAGAATGCTTTGCAAAAAATCGCAGAACATCTCTAATTCTTCTAGCAAAGATCAGATTCTCTTTTATTAGATAAAAGGCTTTAAAAGTTCGCAGCCCACACAGTTTTCCTGCAAAATTTTTTTGAGAATGGAAGCTATAAGATGCTATAGAAAAAATAATTCATTCTGTTTAAATGACTTTTAAATAAAATGCATTTCTATTCTGAGTATTCTCATTTCAATTTACTGTGTATTTAAGACTTTTTTCCTACTGACAGGATAAAATATATTCATATAATTTGTTGTCATTTTTTGTGTTCCCACTGGGGAGAAAGGGGAAATTCCAGGTATACAGATGGTTCACGGGGCAGATTAACCTCCAGAATTCTGCGGAACAGTCTCCTGGGCCTTGTTTGATCCTTAGAGAACATTCCCTATTAATGAAAACATTATAACATTGTTGGGCTGATTTCAAAGGGATAATCCATATGGTGTTAACAATTACAGGTGGTGAATCCCCTGAAAGAGAAGAAATTAAACTGATAAGAAGTTCATCAGGAAAATATAATTTATGAGAGTGTTGAAAAGACAGAATAGCACAAAGCTTTGGGGGCAGGTGCCTCATCCTGCACATTCACAGCTGTTTCCTTGTTTTATTAATAATAGAGAGACTGGAGGAATTTCAGTCAGACCTTTTCTCTATCAAAATATGTTCTTTTTGATTGAATGAAAGCATGTGTGAATTCAGGTCAAATTCCAAAAAGAAAAGCTTTGGCCAAAGGAAAACACTTGAGAGGACACACTGTTTTCTAGATTATAAGGGTCTAAATTTATCAAGCAAAATGAACCTCCATATCAAATGGAGATAAATGTAATATAAAACATCTCTAAAAGGGAAGTGGCAGCCTGCAGCTGGCATATGCCTGGTGAGTTCAGTCCAGCACTTGAGGTATTAATGGATTGTGCATGAGACAAGTTACAGGCTGTCCAGAGCAGTGTGGATGCAGCTTAACCTGAATTGTGGGAATGTAATGCAGATAAGAAGCCATGAGTGTGTGGTGGGAGCGCACAGCCCCCTGATGAGGGAGAATGGGAGGAATAAGGTAAACCTGCACCTGGTATAAGGTAAATCTGCAATGGAATTGCTTTTCTCTCTTCCAACTTGCAGCCAGAGAAGTTCTGCCAGATTTGGTGTCAATGCTGCCTGAGTGTGTGCCCAGGAGTGACGTTGCCTGTGAGACCACCACATCCATCTGCTACACCCTGTTCAACCTGACCCAGAGCAGCTCGCACAATGCCCGCCTGCTCCTCAGTGCCCATGGCCTGCCCAAGGTTATTGCCATCAGCATGAATGACAGGTAAGAGGCTCTTCAAATCTCACTCTTTCCCCAGACAAAAAAGAAACTGCAGCCTCTGCCACTTGGGGACAAAAAATGTTTAATCTCAGCGTAGAGGACAGCCCAAACAAGTGATGTGAATAGAATTGCACTGATTGGGAAATAAAGAAAGGTCTCTTACAACAACTCTCCCATCCATAGCTAAATTCACTGGGTTCCAGCATTTTAAATAACTCCTCAGAAGATAACTGCACAACATTATCTGTATTCTGATACATATGTAGTGACTGATCATCAGATCTCATCCGTACCCAAAATGTCTTTCCTGTTCATCGTAACACAGCCCTGATAAACTTTAGCAATTAAGTGCAGGGATACATTTTATAGAACTTATAGATCTGTACTTAAAAATAATAGATTGGCATTTTTGAGAACAGATTCAAAATTTAATCATTTTTTAATATGTAAGCATGTGCAATCAGTATTTACTCAAAAGATAATAAATTGAATAATTTATTTATCTTTATAAATCAGAATAATTATTCCATTTGCCTTGCTCTCTCTTTGCATAATCAAAGAGAAAATCAATCTCATTAAAGGAGGCCTCATGAGGCCCTGAGTAGTTTAAATCCTGTCTAACTAACCAGAGATTTTACCTACTGGAAAGATTCTTTCAAATGCTTGTTGTGCTGAGGGTATTTTCCTCAACTGAGAATATGATATGATATTCACACAATATGATAGCTGCTGTAAGATGCAGGCTACAGAGCACTTGATTTCTCCCCTAAATTTGAAGAGTGAAGCAGGGAGGCATGTTTCATTTGTTTTCAGTAGTAAGGACAGCTTGAAACATGCTACAGTACCTAAAGGGTGGCAAACCAGCACTTATGAGTAAAGAGAGATAAAACAAATGCTATGAGGTTATGTTTGCTGAAGTCTGTACATGCACCATGATGATGCTGTGGGAATTTAAATATGTTTAATCATTCTCTTTGCAAAATGGCAGCAATATGTTCAGCAAAGCCAGCAGGGCTGCTTCAGTCCTCCTCTACTCCCTGTGGTCACACACCGATCTCCACAGTGCTTACAAAAAGGTAAGCACAAAGAAAAATAATCTGTTCTTTCAGACCTAGAACACTTTCATTTGTTCTCTGGGGCCCTTAGCACTCCTGTACATTTAAGAATCAACCTATGATAGAATTCAAGTGGTCCCTGAATTTGGTTTTCTTATTTACTTGTACATAAGTCTGTGTAAATAATGCATGGCCTTAATTTTTGCTCATATGTGTTCATGTTCTCTCCCTCTTTGGTTTTATATCCGCTGGCAAAGCTTATGAGAAGTGTTGCTGCTGCCTGCCAGAAGTGTCAGGTGGCAAAAAGGGATGCAGAGTAGGTGACCATCCACACTGACTGAACAAGCCTGGCACAGAGGAACTGAGGTGCCAGCAAAAACAAAGGCAGGGTGAGGCAGCTTCCTGCTTTAAAACCAGAGTAGTTTTGTTCTCCTTGTTGTTTGCACAGCCTGGTAGCCCAGGTGTCAGCTGTACTCAGACAAAAGCTATGGCCTGCAAAACATGTGGGCAAACAATTACGGCCATAGTCAGATCAAACAAATGATGTCCAGCATGAGTCTGCCACAAACCAGTTTGGTTTTTTGAAGCTCTCTGCCTGCTTTTTCAACACACAGCTGAGTTAACTTCCAGATACCTACTTTCCTGCATTTCAAACTGTTTTCAATCCTTGTGTGTTTGCTGTTCAGAATATGTCACTTCAAATTCCCTATAATCTAAAACTGTTCCAAGTTCTCAACCAAGCTGTTAGCATTTATTATTCAGCCATTTCTCTTTGTAGATTTTTTTTCGTTGAAATTTGGTCCAAAAAAATTCCTTAGCATAAACTTTAACAGTGTTGCCTCACACTCAGCAGGTATACCCCACAAACCAGAAATCTGTGTTCAAGAATTGTGCCATATAAATTCTTAACTAGTTTTATTGTCTCTGGTTTGTTTTTTTTTTTTACAACTGCATTTTTGACTTTATCATACAGCAATATCCCTGATGGCATGAATTTTATTAATCTACTGGTAGTTTAGGAAAGCCTATAAGACACGTTTGTCAGACCTGATTTTCAAAAATTATGATTATTTGCTCTTCCTGTGCAAATCAGGTTCCCTAGAGACACCAGGTGTGGCACTGAAAACTTCAGAACCATCTAATGCCTAGACATTTTTGAAACTTTAGTCTAATAAGCCACAGAAATCACTTGATCAAATAAAATTGATAAATTCCTGAGTCATTTTGGCATTGCCCTTTGTTCTGACAGGGCTCATCTCAGCTAGGTTAATCTCAGCTATTAGTCACCTGAAAGTTGAGTCTGTAGAGCTGAGCTAGAAGAACAGGTTCCTGGTACATTCAATGGGAGAGAATTCAGGAATTCCAATTCTCCTCTCATCTATCTTGGACTAAACAAGCACTGCCTGTTCTGTCCCTGTGACTGCCCAGGACTCTGCCTAGACCCCTGCCATGGCTCCTTATTCAGCTTCTAGGCAGCTGGACCCACCTTTCCCTTGCAGAATCAGCACTGGAAATAATGAATTGTTCTGTTCCTTCCATTCCTAAGGCTGACTTTAAGAAGGCGGATTTCATCAACAGCCGGACCACAAAAGCCTATAACTCACTCAAGGATTGAATCAGAGCATGACACCACGGAAGACAGAGATCATACAGCAGATAATGTAACCATCCTCACAGGATTGGTGTTGCCATCCTGAACCCCAAAGTATCTCAGAACAAAGGGGCTGATTGTTTATAAAGACTTGAGTGGATAGAGAGTAGCTTTTTTTGAGTTTTTAATCCTAATCACCTTGTTGTCACTGTATGTATCAATACAAGAATAACCAAAGATGGATTCTCCAGGATGTCTGAGGTGAAGTTTCATCCACTAGTCAGAGCTCCAGATGATTGCCTTTGTTCTATACAGAAGAGTTTGAAACTCTGGTTGGCAGCAAATTCTTTTGAGACTGTTATATACCAAAAGTTTTCTACAGTGGATAAGCATCAAGTGCACTGCTCAGAATTTAGTAATTTTTCACTCTTATTTCTTTACACAGCTAAATAAGAATCTCCAGACTCTATGAGTATGCACAAGAAGTTGTTTCACTACCTGCATTATAAAGGCAACAATGGAGTTAAAATTACTATTTTTTTATTGCTTGTTTTCATGGGCTCATTGGTTCTTAAGCCTCTTTCCTTTGAGATTTCATCAGCATCAGCAGCAAAACTGATTTTACATAGATCATAGACCTTGCTCCTCTTGTCATCCCTCACATGGCTGTTGCATTTTACAACTGTGTCCAGAAAGGATTTTAACTGGAACCACTGTGTTTAAGGCACTGTGTCTCAGACACTTTGGGCTGAACTTAAGCTCATCATTCTTTGCTAGTTGGTGGAGAAATTATTTGTGAGTGATTCAGTGATTTTTTTAAGAAAATTGTGATTTCAAAACAATTCAATTGATAATCCATATATAATAAAGGGAGTGGAGTCTTGCCTTTGTTTTTAAAGTAATAGACACATACACAAGAGGTTGGGCTCTGTGCTAATTAAGGAATTCGTCTGATCCTGTTTCATGTTCTCTTACTTGAAATTATCATCCTCCCTACAGCAATTACATGCAATGTGATAACTTTAGGACTATGCCTGCATATGTGGGAATAGGTAATGGGAGGGAAAAAAATTCCTGAGGACCTGAAGGCTCAGGTTTTCATGAAATGATGCTCAAGACTGTAAAGAAGCACTAAAAAAAAATCCCATCTGCTACACTGAGGAAGTCAGATGTTTCTCAAAAAAAAATCCCCAGGAGTTGGATTGTCCATTAAACCGGTAGGAAATTCTTATATAAATATTGGGTTATCAGCAGATGTGATCTGGCATTACTCCTCTGAAATCAGGGGACGTGAACTACCTTTATGGCATTGGATATTTTGTCATGTGTGTTTACAGGCCCTGCTGCTTCAGCAGAGCCCATGCTGTACCCTCACTGCTGAACAGCTGTTCTTGTCCAGGAGATGCAAAATCCTTGGAGTAGGGACCTCACGGGAAGGTCACCAGGCCTCTTGATTTCAACATTCCTGGCTAAAGGTCTGGCTCCTACCAGAAATTTAGAACCAGCAGGTTGTACCACTGCACTGTGTCCAAACATATTTCTGGATATCTGGGAGCTAAATTCTGCTAGTAGATAGTTCTCCAAGGAGTCCCAGAAAGTCCCACAGGTGCACACAGAACTGAATGTGCCCCAGGAAGGGAATTTAACAACACTACTTTCCCATCACTGATAATTTTCAGAGGGCTCCACATCTGCTTTGAATAACTCAAATCAAATGCACTCCAGTAGGAGGTTTTAAAAATATTATTATTTTTTGTAAGATGTCATATTCAAAATACTGCAGGTCCAAAAACAATATGGGGAAAGGGAACTTACAGCCTTGCATGTTGAGGGAATTGTTTTTATAACTTTTTCAAATATGATAGAAAATAGACTATTAAAATCCAACTTTCTCTTCTAACTTGTTAACCCAAGTAACTCTGCTTGTTGTTCCTTCACGTATCTGTCTCTCAGGCCAGCCCAGCGTTCGGCTGGACCACCCTGCTAGCTCTGATACGCCCCAACAGTACCTTTGCGTGGGTCTTGGCTCCGCAGTACCTTTGCCTTGGCTGTCACGGCCGTGGTTCGAAAGAGGGGACACTCTTTAAGGCTCAGGAAGAAGGTTTTATTCAGGGATTACAGGGGCAGTCCCTGATCCCAGGCCTGTGCCTCTGGAGAGTGAACCCGGGCCTGGTTTGCGAGGGGTTTTTGTTCCCCAGAAATCTCAGGGGTGGGCACAAGTTACAAGACCAATGAAACAAAGCAAGGTGGGTAAGGCCAAATGCAATACACAACATTAACAAATCAGGTTGATTAAGGTGGGGTCCTCGGAGATCCACCAATCACTGTCCGACACCTCTCCGAAGGTTTTGGGCCTGGGGGATGATGGGCATGGGGGGGAGAATATACATTGTGATGGGGGAAAAGACAATGGGATGACCGAAACTCTGGGCAGAGGATTAGGTTGCCTTGGAAACTCTTATCAACTTCTGATAAGAACATTCCAAGCCAAGAACTTTACCTGGCTGGGGTTAAAGTCCAAATCACATCAAACCTACAACTAAAAAACCTATGAAACAATTTCAGCACCCCCACAGCTTGTGCCATGAAAGAAGGAATACCAGGAAACCTGGACAGGTCTACTGTCCAAAAGAAGTGGTAGACAAAATTAATATAGAAAGAGTAAACCTGAATACAGAGCAGCATAGGAATGAAGAATTTCAGTCTAAAAGATCAAGAAGGGAGCTTTTAGAGATACTCCCGCCTTTAGTTTTATTAAACTCATATGCTATTTAAGAAACAAACAACAGTGCTGGGTATTTTTAAATGTATGTGTACCTCTCAGTAAAATGTCCTTAAAAAGGAAATGCATTGCTTTTGGGTTGTTTCCATTGATGCAGTGATTTTAAAAGTCTTTTTCAATTGAAATGAATTTATGATAGTGCCCATTTAAAATTAAAGCAGTGTTCAAAAGTCACAAAGAAGTATCTCAGACCTGGCAAAAACACGAGAAACATGAGACATGCCTTATTATAACTGATCTCCTATTTGTATGCAATCAAAAACATTTCAGCAGGACTCCAAAGAAAACAAAGCAGAGAAATAATAAAGTGCTCTCTCTAATGCAAAAAATCTGTCTTTGGTCTTTTTGTTATTAGTGAACCTACTTGGCTGGGATGCAGCAAATGTATTTTTAAGCCTTAGCCCTTCCTTCAAAAGGGCAAACTCATTTTTAAACTAAATCTAGGTATGGAGGCTTAGAATTTTCTACAACAGGACAGTGTTACAGAAGGCAAGTTGTGTAAAGTTCCTGTTGGCATCAGAGTCATCCTGCAAATAATTTCTTTGCCCAGTTTTGCTAATAAAACTACCCAGAATCTGCTGTTTTCATCTCCCTTTAATTGGTATTTGCCAATAAACTTCACCATGGGCCACTGGAGATCTCAAAAATAATTAAAATCATCCTCACCATAGTCTTGGACGTGAGAAATAGAACATTCTCCCTTGCTCTGTTCCTGAGAGGAGATTGGAAACCTTGAATTTAAACATGCTGAGCAGTGCCCAAAGAGTTTTTGGCTGAACAAGGAACTTACTCCAGGTCCTCTTGCCTTGTGTCTTAACCCACAACTTAGTACTGAGGCATCGATTTAGAAGAATTAAAGACTGTAGTCAAAATAGATAGTGCTGAGATAATGTAGCTAGGACTTCCCTTTTGCTAACAGAAGCCAGACTGAAGGAACTGATAAATCTTGGAACGGATAAATCAAGGAAGCTGTCAAACTAGGCTTTTGCATCCTGAATAATCAATAGACCCCATGAATACAATACAATTATAAATCAAACAGTCCTGGAAAAAACAGGATTTAGCTGTCACGAACACTAAAGGTTAAAAAGTCAGAGGAGGAAGACCCATCTTACTTCATCATTTTGGGACCCCACCCTATAAAAAAGACCACCGACCCATTTTAAAGAACAAACTACGCATGCTTAATGGCTTTTTGGGCTAATTACCATACGAAGCGGGGAATGGGATGTACCGGAGTTATGAATATGCATTTGTGTTTTGGGTATTCAATACTCCTGTATATAAAAGACCCTGTGACCATCTGTAAATTGCGCGTGTGTATTTGGGAGCGATCCCGCACGCTGCCCGGCGTTGTAATAAACATACACTTTCTAACTTTAAACTGTTAGAGAGTCTTTGTCCGTCATAGTTGGATATTGGTATTAGATCAATATCCATAGTTTTTTAATAAATCAGTACAACCATCTTTCTCAGATTTGTTTTAGTGGAAAATCTTAAATAGTACAGATAATTTTCTAGGAGATTATGATCTTGCCAGAGAATTAGTCATTCCTTTCCTCATTTCATCTTCCTACCTTATTTTTTACTGTCACTGCTCCTAAACATCAGTGCTTTTTCTTCTCCCTCCTTTCCTAAAGAGAATTAAACTGTGTAAAATATTGCATGGACACGGGGTTTGGGTTGCCTTTTTTTGTACGGTTTTTCTTTTGAGAAAGAACATGCTACCTATTAAGAGAGGTTCAGCCTCCCTTTCTGGGCCCATAAAAGAATTTAAGGTGAAACGAGCTGGCACCATCAAAGGCCACACGCAAGAACCCCAGCCCTCCCCTGGCTCCTGTTTAGCCTGGCAGTCCATGCTCCAAAGGCAGCCCATGGAAGCTGAGGGCAGTCAGGCTGCTTGATTGCTTGGTTTTTTGTTTGTTACCATGCTTAGTCCTTAGGTTCCAGCCTGGCAGAAGCATCAACATTTTCCCATTTCCCATTTAGTTTTCAGTGCCAAAAAGCCCAATAGTGTCACTTCACAGCCCTCTTGGGGGATGCTTCATGAGCTAGCCTGATGAGCACCCACACGGTGAATCATGCACAAGCTATGCAAGGTGTTGAGAACTGGTGCTTCCCAAGCTATTCCAACTCCAGCAGCTACTCTTCCATTCCTTTACTTAAACTGCAGCTGCTTAAAACCTCAGTATACATTCCAGACTCATACTCCACACCCGTCCTGTGGGGAAGATAACATGACCTTAAAGCATTATCTGATAGGAGACAAAGATCTGGAAACAGAAATCAGACTGGAGGAAATGCATATTTGAGCTCAACATCACAGCCCACCAAGGACAAGCCCTGAAACATCAGATATTGGTGCAACCATGTGAGTTATGCTTGGCATATCAGTTTAGATGTTTCACATTTGAAACTCAGCAGAGAGATTAGTTCAAATACACCAAAGACAAAAAGGGCTTTAGTGCAGACATTGTACACAGAGCAGGGGTTTGCCTTTACAGGCTTACTTTGGATATATTGAAAGGTTTGCATATGAAGGGGAGATAAACTAATGTTGTCTTGTTTTACATGTTCAGAGCTCAAAACTTCCTAAAATACACTTTAGAGGCATTCTAGGCTAAGGATCAGAGATTAGAATTTGTCTGCATTGTTTGTTCAGCTGTATCTTCCAGTGTCGTACCCACTGTGACTAAATAATTCAAGTTTAGGAACTTAACATTTCTTTAACAATTTTTCAGTTGTTCAACCCAAGCTGCCATTCTCTTATTTGTATCTTGTTTTTCTCAGTCCTCTACCAGGCCAGCCTAAATATGCAGATACAGAAAAGAGGAAACAGGCATGTCCTTAGCAGCTGCAATTTAGAGCCAATACTGCAAATACCCTCACAGTAACCAGGGGTTTCTGAACAAGCCCATGGTGACAGAGCAACACAGAGAAACAGGGACACACTGCAAATCCAGTGTTCATCATCAGGCATTTTTTTCCAGTGCTGACCACATATTCCCTCCAAATTTGCACAAGGCCCTCTCTTACCTATGCTGCCCGTGTTTTGCATGCTCTAATTTGTATTCAGCTGTAGGACTATGAGTCAAGCTATCACCACTCACACCTTGAAAGGAGCTGGGTGCCCCAAATCCCCACCCTGCTCTTCTTTCTGAGGTTCAGAAGGACACCACTACTACCTCAACTGTACTTAAACATCTGGGTCCTCCTGCAACTTCAGTAAGAGACTTAAGGTCTTCCTCAGTTCTAGAGAAATTTAAAGGCACTTTTTGACCCTCAAAAATACATACTTACTGTGTTTTCATCAGAAAGGGAAATAGCCACAAAAAAAAAGTAATAATGATAAGCCAAGGAGGGTAAAATCTTTCAGAAAGTTCAGAAACTTTCTGAAGCTGATGAAGGTCATAAGAAACTGTCAGAATAGCTGTGTTTGGCTTGGAATAACAACAAAATAAATCAGTAATGTTGTAGTATCAGTGTTGAACTCTGCCTGGAAAACACACTATGCTTTAGGATACATGAGCACACTTGAGAAAAAGCCATTAAAGTCAGCAAAGAGCAGTGAGCTGATTCCCAGCAGGAAAGAAAACCAAAGTAATGAAGGTGTAGCCCTGGACAGTGGTCCCTGATCTTTTCACATGTTCATTCCAGCCACTTGTGGTAGGTACATATTTTGTTGTCACTGTTTCCACTCCTGCAGTCAGGCAGTAGGACCTTGGCTAGAATTTTTTTTTTCTCAGTAGACACAAAGCAAAAATAAAATTAGAAACCAGTGTAACATCTCAAGCCTGAAAATATTTTACCATAATTCTAATAAAACATGAGATTCTTGTTAATGCTCATGACCCTGTGGTTTGGGCAAGAAGACACCCTCCTGAACTGCTGGCAACATCACTAAAAGAACAGCAAATAGCCAACAGTTTACACTGGCTTATGCTGTTGACCTTTAAGCAGAGGCATCTGATTGGAAGGAGGCAGTTTAATTTTTACATGCATGCCATTTAACATTTGCTTTTTCAGGGTAAGGAAGAGGAAAAGAAGAGGAAAGTTTCTGTGAAGATCTTGCCAACATTCTTTGTTTCTGGGCTGTAACAATAACTCTCCTCCTAAACAAATCAAAATATGATTCATCCCCAGCATCTTCCAAGATAAATCAATTACTGGTTTTTTGGGGATATCCAGTGTACAACAGGCATACTGAAATGCACATGTATGCTATAAAATACAAACTGTTTTTGCTTTGCCTTAGGAGACAGTCTCTGAAGGTGACAAATTGAGACCAGAAATAATCCAGCAGTCCCATCTCTGCTCCCACATCAAAGTCAGTTCCATCTCCTGTAAATTTAGCAGTGAAGTCAGGATAACATGTTGCTTACCTCCATAAAACTCAAAACCTCAGACACAGGAAATTTGCCACAGGGTTGAGGGAAAGGAAGGTCTCAAAACAAAGGATGTTTCAAGAGTATCTTGAGGATTTTCTCGCCAAAACAAAGTGAGAGTTATCTGTTTGGATCCTTTTCCATTTCAACAGTACCTGTTTTGATAGGGTGGTTCCCAGGGCTACAAGAGACACATCAGCAGATTCAGCCTTGTTCACTGAAACTTTCCTCACATGGAAGGTAAGTTCTGAAGGGACAAGAGAGCCGTGGCTAAGGTCTTGTGCTTATTTATTATTAATTATTCCCTAAAGAGTTTTTTTATGGGAAGCATCTGCAGTAATATTATTCTAGTTGTTAGAGTCCTCTAATTGCCCAAACATACTTCTTAGAAACTGTACCCCAATGGTTGGTGGAAACAGCCCAGCTCCTGCATTTCTGAGTAAACTGGTGTTTGACAGTCCTGCATGCTCATATTTCCTCCTGACAACAGGTCACTCCCCTACCACTGGCTTTCACCCATGGCTGAATTTAGCAGACTATTCCCCATACTGCATTATTTGCCATCTGCTCCTTCCTGCCATGACTTTTTCAAACCTGTGTGTCTCTGACCTTTGTAATTTGCAGATAAGGAGACAGATAAGCTTTCTCACACCTGTGCTATGCAGTTCTTTGAATTTGTCTGGGTACTGCGTGCACTACAAAGATAAAATCTGTTTGGAGTATTTTTTTAAAAGTCTGCTTATATGAGACATCTGTCCCCATAAACAGCTCTTTACTCTAAGGGCTTTTGATAGTGAGGAGGATGATTGGATGATAAGGAAAATGGATATTTTCTGTGAAATTCGAGTTTGTAGTTTGGTATAAACAATGATGCAGTAAAACTTCAAGTTGTAAAAAAAAAAAAAAAAAAATAGTAAATCACCACACCTTTGATTTTTAAATTCTTTTGAAAGATTTCCATGACTGAAGCTGTAACTCATATTCTTCCCCAGCAATAAAGTAGCATAGCATTTAGACTGTTTAAAAATTCTTCGTGCTCATTGGACTGCAATTTTTAAGTGCTTGGCAGGGATGTAAAGCAACCTATAAATACTTGCAACTAAGCCCTAGAGATCACAGAACAAAACTTGTTCCAGTAGTGAAAGGGGGTAAACCAAGGGGCAACAGGGCAACACCACCATGCTGAGGTGTGAGAGATTCAGGTTGGGCATCAGGAAAAAAACTTCTTACCAGCACAGTGATGCCATGCTAGAAACAGCTATCCAGAGAGGTCAGAGATGCCCAATTCCTACCACTTTGGAAGACTTGCAGCCTGGCAACTATTCTGTGCACAGTGCAAGTGGTTACAGCTTCAGTTGCTCCCCTTTAGTACAATTTCTTTAGGATTTTAAAACTTCTTATCATAAAAAAAAAACAGTTTAGGCTTACGGGGATAGAAGAAAAAAAATCTTTGAGGTAACTTTAACTGGAGACTGGTAAATATTTTCCCCCTGAAGGCAAACTCAGCCCCTGGCTGGGAATTCAAACTCCCGAGTGGCCCTGCCTAACTACATGAAGCAGACAGAGCAATATTAGTTCAAACTAACATTAGCATTAACTGGGTTTGGCAAATGACATCAGAACAAGATGAAGCAGACAGAGCAATATTAGTTCAAACTAACATTAGCATTAACTGGGTTTGGCAAATGACGCCAGAACAAGATGTTTCCTTGATCCCTTTCCATTCCCCAGCACAAAGCTTAGTTTCACAGCAAAGCAGATAGATTTTTCACAAGTTTTGCATGCTTCTGTACTTCTATGTTGTTGGTGTTGTTCTGCCTCCAAAAAATTCCATATACCTGAAAGGAAAAACACAAGTTTGCAAGAAAAAAACAGTTGCTTACAAACTTTCTTGAAGTGGGTCTGAAAATCACCACTCTAGAAGAGCTCCTCTATATTTATTTTCAGAATCTCCTGTACTTTTGCTTGAGCTTTGATTTTCCATAGTGGTGACAGCTTCCTTCACCATACTTTTTATTCTTTTATGCTCTCCTTTCAGTAGGGCTCTCACATTCCAGCTATAATAGTCACTATCAGCCAGATCACGCCAGCTCTGGAAATTCCTTTAATCAGTTCCCTGATCAGGAGCTTATATGTGAGCCCCACATAAAGCAACAGTCACACCCCCCCTTAAGAGATAACTTAAAGGATGTTGGGTCTTGCCCAAATGATGAGTAAGCAACCCAGTCAGCTGTGAAAAAGGTCTCAGACACAAGGAGGAAACTTGACCTTGCTTTTTAGCTGTTTCCACTAGCTATAATCCAGATGAATTCAAATCTTGGTCTGCCAGTGCAAATATTTGCATAATGTGGAACTCATTTTTCTCATTAAAATTACCATGTTAGTTTTAATGAGCATTTTAAGTAGTAAAAATTAGAAGTTACCATTAAAGTGTCCAATTACAGATTAATTTTAGTATATGGGTCTCCATTTTGTATTCTTTTCTTAAAGAGTGACTAAAATTAGGGGTAAAGGGGAGAAGAATAAAAATGTACTGTTTGAAATTTTGAAGCTTCTTTTATAATGAATATGACAACTTAGACATTGGTTTAATTCTGCTGACTTTTTTTTCAACAGCCTATGTTAGAGGTCCTAGTTCACCTGGGAACCTAGATAAAAATAAGCAACGTGTTTAAGTGCCATGGGAGATTTAGAGCATATTTTTAAACCTTGTTCCTACTTAAGTAAGGAGAGTGGAGAAAGACATGGGGCACACCAGTGGATAGCAGTTATTGGATGGGTAAAATTTGTACTGTATCTGTCATTTAGTAAATGCTGAGCATAGAAAAAGGAAAAGACATCATAACTTAGGAGGGAAGAGCCCAAAATTGCATGAAGGAACTTCATACTGAAATAATTTACTTGTTATGCCTCCAAGGCAGAATGCTGCAGCAATCTGCTATTCTAACAGCAGCAATAAAGTTGGAGATGGTTTGTTCACAAGATAAATCCCAGGTTTCCTCCTTATTTGATGTAAAATTTAAGGAGTATCTGCTAAAAGCCCCAGATCTCAGCAGCTATGCTGTATTGACAAGCCTCAGTTGGAGTTCTTTGAAAATACATAAACTAATCAGCAGTAATAACTAATAGAGGGTTAGTCCTGTCCTTACAAACCTGAGATGCAAGCTGCCCAGGGAGCCCAGGCACTGAGTCCAGATACAAGGCACTGAGCAAGCCAAATTAAGTGGTTAAGGAACCAATAAAAACTTGTCATAAGAGAAGACTTTAGCCTGGATTTTTCCTTTCAGGATGTTTGAAGCCTAGTTGCCATCATGAGTTGAATATAAAATTTGGAATTTTTATTCCTAAAGCATGCAAGCACTTTAAAATAAAAATAATGCTACTTACATACAGAATTCCCATTTAATATTGCACATCTAAGCCTCTGCTTACAAAGTACAAAAATAAGAGGAAATAACAGCCTGAACAGTGTGCTTAAACTGCATTCTCTGTATAAATGGTATGGTTCAGAATGTACTGAAGGAAAAAACCAACAAGATTTACCTGTTCTTGAGGAGTTTACTGGATTCCCACACCCAAAGGTATTCTGTTTATTGTTGCTCACCTGTCAGATCAATGAAAGCCTCTGGGCACCAGTGAAATCTCCTATGAATGGGGTGCCCTTCAAAACCAGCAGTTTCCTCTGGCATCAGCTACAAGAGCTGAGTTAACCTCACCTTTTCCATCTCAAACACACAGAAACAACTCCATTCCTTCAAATATCCACCTCAAATCATTTCCCACGGGACAATCCAAGCCACTTCCTCAGCAAAGCATTGATGTGGTAGTTTGTTGTTTGTCGTTATTGGTTTTGATGTTGCCTTTTAATGCTTTGAAAAATCTTATCAAAAGGACCACTTTTGCACCAAGGGAAAATTTCTGTGTTTTCCAGGAGCCCACAAGTATGTGAAATGATAACGTGCTGCCCTTCAAAGGTGGAACCAGCAGATGTACTAAACACTAGTCTGGCTTGTTTTCTGGAAACATTGATCCATATATATATATTAGTGACATGAATTGAAAGTACCTGTTTCAGATTAAGTGCTTTATTTTGTTGCTTCCTGGTAAACTGCTTTTGATAGCTGTTGAACATGAATGCTCTGAGCAGAACTAGCAGCATTCACAAGAATTCAGACTGCAATATGCACAGTAGGTTAAGGAGTTGGTTGGGTGTTACTTCAGCTTCAAGTTTAAATAACTATCAACTTATCAAGATTTTTTTTTCTTTTTTTTTTTTTTGCGATTTATTGTTTCTGACAGACAAATGTAGATTAAATATATTTAGCAACTCCCACACATATCTATTTTAGGAGCTTCCTCATGCAAATATGATACCTGAAGGGCATTCTTTTGCCAAGAGAGCTTTCACATCACCTAGGTCGTTTCTGGAAAGGTGTGGAATCTATTCAAGCACACCAAATTCCAATGTCTCTCTCAATACACCTGTGTATTTGAGTGCATCTATACCAATTTGTGTACAAGGGTTATAATAAGAATGTCCTGGAGAATGAGGGGGGGGAGAAAAAGCTAAGTATTGAAAGTTAAGACGGACCAAAATTAAAATTAGATTTTTTAGTCTATCCTCTCATTTTTCCAGTAGATGCTCTGTATTGGAACAGAGAAAGAGTCTGATCTTGAAATTAAATTACAACCTCAATGACAGTCTAATGCCTATGTCCAGAAGAAGTCACATTACTTCAAAAGTAACTCAGCCTGTGTTGGCAACAACAGTTTTTGGCCCAACCTTACTGCTCACAAAGACCTCATCTGGCTGAAATGCTCAGATGCCCTCAGATGCCAGCTGCATATTGGCAACAGAGTGTAGCTTTAAAAATTAGTGCACCTTTATTTTTTTTTCTTCTCAGAGTATTAAAAACCACACAGGATAATTACAACAGTTCTGCAACCCAGGCAGAATGCTGAACCTGCCTGAGCCATTCTCTCACATGAAAGTGACACAACAATT
Organism: Zosterops lateralis; assembly: GCF_965231275.1. Classification (NCBI taxonomy): domain Eukaryota; kingdom Metazoa; phylum Chordata; class Aves; order Passeriformes; family Zosteropidae; genus Zosterops; species Zosterops lateralis. The sequence goes on from NC_139765.1 coordinate 16,357,447, forward strand.
ACAAGTTTCATTTGGCTGGGGGCTTTAATTTACTACATTTCAACATTCTGCTGAAGCTGTAGCTTTGTTTCCCATTGCATAGGCCCATCCCATGCCAAATGAGGGCCAGATGCAGAGATAACACTGAGCAGAATTTATTTGGCAACTCACCCCCACAATCCTGGAAGGAGGCGTTTAGGTGCCAAGTTTAGACAGAAGCTCCTGTTACATTTCGACTCTTGCCTTTAAAGCATGTTTGCAGTGCATTTACGACGACAAAGTGAGGCCCTGTGCCAAAAGCTAACTGTGGAAAATTGAGAAAGCAGCATACTTCCAACATTAATTTTAAATGTACTCTGCATGGACAAGAGCAGCCATGATTGATCTGTCAACTGTCTCTGCAAATTCACCCTGCACCTGAAAGAATACAAATGCAGAAAAGCAACTATTTCTCCCTCACATTGCAAAGGAGAATTAGAAGGGCAAATAGCTCAGGTAAACTAGAACAGCTGGTTTTTCTAGCCCAGTTTAGGTAAGGAACCCCTTGTTATAAACAATCCCTTCATATTTCAGAGTACCCTTCTCATAATGTTAATAATAAAAACACAGTCTTCCAAAACAGTTCTGCCAGAATCAGAAAAAAAAATACAACACATGGCCCAGGAAGGTCTGCCTGCCAGGGAGGACAGGATCCAACAGCTCTTTTTAAGAACTGTTTGAAGATCCTGACTGCAAAGTGTCAGTTCATATTTAGAATTTAATAAGGCTTGTGCAAATGTAGTTCCTTTAATGACACTACTAAAACCATCTTCTAAGCATTCAAAAAAACTACATTTCTAGCTTGGCTGGATTGAAAGAAGACAGCTTAATTAGAACAACCAGACTTTCAGACAGAGCATAACATTTGGTATTTCAGCTCTGTAGTTTTATAGCTCTGCAGAAATTACCTTGCAGAAGCTGAGCTCTGCTCAGATTTCTCCTTAAGTTAATATGCTTCCTTTCACAGGGAATGCACACCATGTCTTTATGCTAACAAAATTATTCCTCATTATTTCACCTGTGTTGTATATCCTCTTCCATCTCTAAACTACAAAGACCAACAGAAAAAATTATTCCAGCAAGACCTGCAGCGTGTCCAGCTAAGAAACCATCAAGAGAAGTTTCAATTGTTCTAATTTCAGTGACTGAACTGCTTTCTTGTCAATCTTGTACAGCATCAGAATTGGCCAAGTCAAAAGCATGAGACCATTTCCAGCTTCTCCCATAGGCTCGGTGCTCTAGGAGGATGAAAAATCCAATATGAATAATCTCACCGGCATAAAGGAGGTGGATGAAACAAGACAAATTGGATGGAAATAAGTTAATCAGTAATCTAATAAAATATACGTTGCAGTTGTTACAGTTTGGTAGAACACATTCTAGAATGTGTAAATTGCCGTAATCTCTGGAGATAACCAGTTATTTCCAGCAGAAGTGGTGAGGTTCCAAAGGATGGTAAACACAGGACTTATCATTAGAGAGGGTAAAAAGCAGGTCAGTAATTTAGAGATCAGTTAAACCTACTTGACTCTGGGATGAAATATTAATCTCCATTCTGACAATAAATAAGAACGGTCTGAAAGTAGCTCATTCATTGCCTGCTAAAGATTTACTAGGTGTCACTCAGATTTGAAAAATGCTGCTTCTGTTGAAATTCAGCGATGGTACACAAGTAGATTTCCTGTTTTGCCCTCACTACTGCATCTTCCCACAAATTCAACAAAAGACTGGCATCAAGCAGAAAGATGGCCTATGATGTGAGATTTAATTGACTTTGAACTAAACTAAAAGAGAAAAAAAAAAAAAAAGAATGAAACCAAAGAGTGATAGCCTCAAGGTATTATGAACCACCAGCTAATTGCACTTACAATGTCTTTTTAAAGAACACCTTTCCAGTCTGATACCCTTAATGACTAGTTTTCAACTAGTTGCTAGTGGCCAGTACTTGCAATGCTTCCTTAGTGAGGTTCATCAACACGTGATATTTCAGCAGCTTTGTAGAGCACGTAGAAGCTCAAATCTTGCTAAAAGATATTTACTGTGGAAAGTAAAGGCAGGCAGCCATCACAACCACCTGCATCATATGGGACTCAGAAATCTTATTGTTCAATCTGGATGTCATTGCTGGCCCAGAGTGTGGTTTTGTATTAGTTTAAATCAACTTAAATGGCTGTTTTTCCTCCTTCATGACTACACTTTGCCCTCTGCCCACCCTTGCATCAATTCTGGCATTTATTTGACTCCTCCTTCTGTATTTTTCACCTTTGCTGAGGCTCCTTTGAGCCTGTAGCTCTACAGCCAGTTTGCCTGGGTATCAGGCGTGTGTATCATTCATCAGGGCAGGCACACACAGCCAGGGACAGGCTGAGGCTCTGCCTGCAGACGCCCCTACACATTTTGCTTGGGCACATCACCAGGCTTGGCTATAACTCTGACACGTGTGCCCTGATGGGCACCTTATTCTTCACAGGAGAGAGACTCTTGCTGGCATCCTCAGGAGAAATCAAGCCCACAATGACAGTAAGTGGATCTCTTAGATATCCTCTTTCTTGCTATTATTTCATCCAATTGATTGATATCAAGTGTCTTTTGGTCAGGCTGCCAAGTCCCATCACATGTCTCCAGGCAGTCATATCACTGGCCAGACTGTGATGCCGCACCTTCAGGTCATGGCTTTCAAGGAATGATAGACTGAGCCAGATCCCATGAAAGCTGGGGTTAGCTGATCAGAAGAGAAGCACTCCAGGAAAAAGTCTCCAATGTTTGCATGCATGCCCGTCATGCCAGGCCATCGTGCCCCATTCATGCAGTGAGCCAGGAGAATGGGTCTCAGCACTTCATGCTAGTCTGGAAAGGGCTTCTCCTTTCCTTTTCCTTCAGAGGACAAGAGTCATCCTTTTCAAGTCTTCTCTTGCTCAAAGCCATTTGACTCAGGTCCCAGACCGGCAGCTCCTCCCTAGGGAGATGAGAAAAACCAAAAGCTTTGTTGCTCACATTGCTTCATGATCATGGATGATGTTAATAGCCCCCAAAGCAATTAATTTCAGGAAGCTTTCTCTTGCTCACTGAGTCAGGAACACAACCACTACACAAGACATAAAGATACACATCATAGCCCATTATTTCACTAATCTCAGAAGACCTGCAGTAGCATGTCTTGCATGTGACTCACAAACCCGCATTGTTTGGGTTCTACCTGGTAACTTCAAGCCTTGGTTCTGAAATGCTATCCAAGGATTCTCCTCTGGATTAGCTGAGGACTTTTATCCTGGAAAGCTTCAGCCTTAGACCTCCAAGGGGGTTCAGCATCTCAGGCACAGGCAGAGCATGCACTGATAGTCCCAAGTCAGTGCAGTCAGCCCACAAGAGCCAACAGATTTAGGGAAGGTGATGACTGGCTTTAATGAGGCTTGAGCAACAAGGAGGTGCCCAGGTAAAAAGCTGATCTTGTAAAGGAGGGACCTTGTGAGCAACTGACAGGACTCAGTTTCTGTGGAGAAACATGGAACAACGTATGGATCTTTGGCAAAAGGAAGCGTTCTGTGTCAGGCTGCTTTCCCCTCACCTCCACCTGCCAGTCAGGAGAAAAGCTGGAATTCTGCAGCTCAAACTGCCACTAACTAGTGCTACCACACCTCCCTGCTGCCTCCTCAGCCTTCCTGAACAAGCCTTAGAGGAAGGAAACAGAAAAAGCATCCAAGTGGGAGTGTGCCCAATCTGCGCAGGTTTCAGCTGCTCCAGATGTGGGATGGAAATAGGGCTGTAGGTCTCCAAGTGCCACTCTAAGGAAGGTTCTCTCCTTACTCCAAGGCTGCTGAGTGCAGAAAAGGCAAAAGCTCAGGGTGGGGTCATGTGGACACGCTTGGTCTGTACCAGGAACTGACTGACTCACACAGTTTCACTCCCTGTGGGTCCTTTGTCTATGGCAGTGATTTAGCACTGCAAACCACAGCTGGCCAACTGAACTCCAGAATGGAAAGGCACATCCATCCTCAATTTTGGTTTAAATGGATTACTCTGGTTTTCTCACAGGTAATTTCCAGTGAAAGTCTCTGAGGTGCATTTTTGCAACCACAGATAAATCAAAGAATCCCCATGTATTCCCAGCTGTAGAGGAAAACACCCTGCAAACAGAGGAGAGCATTGACCCTCTCCTGCCAGCTCCAGCTCCAGCCCACACCTGGCACAGCCTTTCCCTGCTGCTGGGACTACCCCATGATGTTTGCTGGAAGCCAGCCCAGGGCAGCAACAAAGGGAAGGCGTTGGCCTCTTCCTGGGAAGTGCCAGCACAGCCCCTCTGGTGACTAACCTGGCACTGCCACACCGGGCAGGCTGAGGGCTTATGAAGTGAGAAATTATTTCCAGCAGAGTCACTGTTGCCAGGATCCGGCCTTGCTGCTGGCGCCTCGCACTGCTGCCACCTCACTGCCTGTGGCATGATGGCTGCAGCAAAGCCGTGTGGAAGCACTGAGTGTGGGGACGCAGAGCAACGGAGCACACCAAAGCCTCCTGCTCTGCTGTGCCCTGTCTCCCCAGCAGCCAGGTTGAGGAGGCACAGCTTCAGAAACCCTGAAAAAGTTTCAATTAAGATTTAGAAGAAAAGAGAAACCATCTCATTTTAAGGAGGAAAAACAAAAGGGCATTTTGGACTGAACATAGTATTTCCTACTTCTAGGTTTTACTTTTTCTTTTACTTTTACTTTTTTTTATTACCAAAAGCAAGGGGAAGTGGAGGACACAAATAAGTAAAATGCACCAGAGACACACAGAGGTCCCCAGTGACCTCAGAGATAATACACCGCAGAGGTGGAAGATCCTCATTTAACCCTGTGCCCCTCACCTACTCAAAGAGCTCAGAGAGCACACACTAGCATATCCCCTCCCTAGGACCAGCCAGTCTCTCTTTCATAGATGGTGCCACAAATATTTAGGCCCAAGGTAACCAAACACACCAGGACCACACACTTCCAGAGCACTGGCAGGAGGGATCCAAGTCCTATTCCTGTGAACTTCTCCCAGGAAGGTGTAACACAACTCTTCCAGGAGCAATTTGCCCAGGAGCAATCAATGAGAATTCCAGGATTGCTGAATAGCAAATTTCCAGAGATAATGGCTTCCTTCCCATGCCTCATCCCAGGAAACACTCAAGGCCAGGTTGCATGGGGCTCGCAGCAACCAGATCTAATTGAAGATATCTCTGCTTATTGCAGTGGGATTAGACTAGATGGCCTTTAAAAGGTTCCTTCCAACCCAAATCATTCTGTGATTCTCATTAAATCCTTTTGGTTAAAAAATTCTAATAACCCTGTCCTTTCTTGTAAATCCTAAGGGTGAACTCATGCTTTCCTAATCACCAGCATATTAATTATTTTTCCAGGAATTTTGCAAGAGGAGATTTTGCAACATAAAGCAGATTTAGTTAACATAAGCTGGACCCACAAGCATTTTAACATCAAATTGACATAATGGAGTTAAACTATTAAAAGCATTTAGAGTGTGGATGTAACTTGAATCATTTAGGAAATCAAACCCAACAGGCTACCATATTACAAGTTGGGATCTTGTAGGGTCTCTGATTCCGATAAGAATGTGTCCAAGTAAAACAAGAAGAATTATGAGAGTAAAATCAGTGTATACCCATCAAAGGTTAAGAACTATTGCCTGCAGTTTTATGTGCAAGCATTCCTATTCCAGCTGTGAAAAGAATATTTTTTAAAAAAATTTTAAAGCCTGATAAAGGGGTAAAGACACTTTTAACAAATACTCTTATTCTTTTTCATCATACACCAGCTTTGTTAGGTGAAATTCCTCCATGACAGGCCTATTGGATGGTGTTCAGCAACTGAGACTCTGTGGGGAAACAGATAAAGTTGTTGGGGCGAGAGAAGCTGCTGTTTGAACATGCTCTTGTTTCCTAAAAAAGAAGCATGCACAAATGACAAGAGGAAGGAATTAAGCCAGAAAAAGCCACTTTTGACCCTGTTGCTGTATTTAACTTGCAATATTACTGCTGAGGAAGTAAAAGCAGTTAACTACACACTCCTCCATGCATATATATTATGTATTTATACTGGGAAATTGGTGCAGACAAGTTTGCTTGGGCTTGAGCTGTGGAAAAGGGATAGCCAAACAGTTACTGGGAAGGGCATCACTCCCAGCACAAATGCTGTAATGTCTTCAGAGACAGAAGATAAATAAATCACATTTCAGATTACAGGAATGCTGGGGAAAAAAAAAAAAAAAAAAAAGAAAAAAAAAAAAAAGGCAGGTAGCAATGAAGGTTAAGTAGGGAGTTGTCTGATTAGCCCTCCACAACTGTGAGAGGAGAGCTTGAGGCTGGGCCCTTCACCAGCAGTCCTGAGGCAACGCATTTATGGTGCTTAAATGATAATACTTGTGGGGGTCACCCAGACAGGAGACCTGGAAAGAAGCAAAGTGCTAAAATGAAAACTTCACATTCCATTAAGAAATCTGCCTCTGCAGTTGTTCCCTCCATGCCTCAGACTAAACTGCATTTCTGTGTTTTTGCCAAGTAGCTTTACCTGTATCATATATCTCTGGGTTTAGCCAGGAGAAGTAATAAATTATAGCATATAGAGCAAGATAATAAAATGCAGAAGTTTTATACTGCTGTCCCATCAGCCTGAAAAAATATATGAGATCTTGGCTCTAGCAATGATCAAGAAACACATTAAGCAGCACTAATTCCTCTCAAGTGTTTTCTTGAAAAACAACTTCTCGTATCTTAGCCCCAAAGTTACCTCTGTTCCTTGAAAATTTCTGCCTTAATCCCAGCAGAAGGATGGCTATGATTTCAGTAGTAAAAAATTATTTGCAGAGATAACAAACCCATTGTGACTGAAATGACTGATGGACCCACTAATCTCAAAGGGAGGAAACTCAGAGAACTTAAATTTCCCATTTGATTCATTTTTATGCATCCCTACAGCAGTTCAGCCAACATTAGCAGAGACAGTGGGGTCACAACAGGTTCAAGGCACAACAGGTCCATTACCTGAACAAGGTTTTTCGTGCTGTAAAATCGATTTCCTATCTGGATTACAGGAGGAAACATGATCTGCATAACCAATGCTTCTAAAACTGGTTTTATATGCAGCCCAACAAATGATTTATCTATCTTTGACTTAATCAAAAAGTTATTTCCACTAAGGACTAGCCAGCCTCTGTCTCTTCTGATTGAAACATCTGGGTTATAACATCCTGCAAGGAAGTCTGTTGAAATCACAGCCAAAATTTCACCCAGATAGGCACAAGCAGGCATTGAGTGAGAGTCGTGGATGTGATTTGTGTCAGGGGAGTGTCACTGTCAGTGTGCCAGAGCTAACTTGATAGAAGCTGATGTACTGCCCTGCCAACATGAACCAACTGACAAACTACTGCTGGCTCTGACCCCCAGCACACTTTAGCTCCTCATGGCCCAGCAAAAAGACTATGGAAGCCCAAAAAGTGCAGCATTAGGCCTTTTACAATTCAGTGTACACATACAGCCTGTCCTGAAAACCTCTCCACAAAACAAGAGCAAGCCCTTCTCAGGCAGGGGCAACCCAGCAGCACTGATGGTTCCCTTCAACTGTTCCCAAAACTGGTCTCCATTTATTGCAAGGAACTGGCTGGCAGGTCAGGATTGCCAGTGCTCATTCTGCCATCCTGTTAAAATCACATCCCTACACAGCTCAGACAAGGAGATCTATCATTTCAATACAATAAAACTAAAATCCCAGTTTTTACTCTCTCAAGGCCTGTGTGAAACCAAGCACGCAGTAAAAGGCTGTTTGCATGGCGTAGCACACTTAAAAGCCAACTGTATTGTGAATATTGAAAATTGGTATAGATTTAATTTGCCTTTTTTGTTGTACTTGAGAAACAATAATGGGACACCCCCTAGGGCTAATTTAATATAGTTTTGTGAATGAAGCATGTGCTTTACATCTCCAAGCAAATGAGTTTGAAGTCCAATATAGAGTGGATTGCATTAACCTTTCAAATTATTTTTCTCCTGAGAAAGCACTTCCATATTTCTCCTGACAAAACATATTTCACTCCTGAAGTGTATTTACTACCAATAATTAAAGCAAAAATAGAGCTAGCGCATACACACCCTTGTAAAACACGCAGCCCAACAGCAGAACCACAAATGCTAAAGGGCCTTACAGCTCCATAAAGCCTTGGAGCAGCCTGTAAACACAGCTGATAACAAATTCCAGCCAGCACAAAATGTGTGCTTGCTAAAGATTAAATAATCAAATCCCTAGAAGTTGAGGTCTGACACCAGGAGTATGTTTAGTCCTCTTATTTAAAAAATCCTGTGTTTGTGTTAAATGCAGAGGCTTGACATGCTCCAGCAGAACATGCCAGCATTCCAGCATGGCAAGGGATCAGTATTTAACATCAAAACAACAGCAGAAACATCCACGGGGTCTTCAAATGACAGACAACAGAGCGTGTGTCCTCCCTTTCTCTCCTCACCTCAAATTGTGCACAGCTCTGTGTGATGTTACTCCACAGGGCAGCTGAGACACTGGATGGTATCTTCCTGTGATAAATAGGCACATTTATTGGGAATTCAGCACATTCATATAAAGGAAATGAACTGAAGCAAAAGTGCAGTGAATCACCAGTGGCTGGTCCCTTTGAAGAGAAATGGAAATCTGAGATGGCACACTAGAAAGGATCACCTTTCCTCTGCTTCCGTCAATGCCATTTACATGCCACTTGCATTTTTAGCTCAAATCTACAAAGGAAAAAATTCTTTCATAATGGCTGCATTGAGCTGATATACAATGGAAAATTGCTGATTTGAGTCCATTTGAAAGAAACACAGGATTATTTTGGACTAGGCACAATAGCACTAAGTTCTTCTTTAACTTGGTATAATTACAACTGGCCATTCATATGCTGAACTGACATCAAAGAACAATTTATTTTCAGTAATAGCCCATAATTCACCCTAACATATGTAATTAGAAATGAAATTTAATATATGCCCAGGGTATTGAGAGAGAATGGGAAGTTCAGACTTTTGAATTCATACTGTGTAGGAACTACTTAATAATATGACAGCTAAAGATTAATCATCCATCGCAGCAGGAAAGATCAGGTAATATTAAACAAACAAACAAAAATCATGCACAAAGGAAACACATTATAAAGACTGTGGAAATTATATGTGCCAAAGCTAAATTAATTCCTGGTATAATTCAACTATTATGGGAAGAAAACATAAAGAAAAAAATATAAAAAAGGAACTTGGGCCTCTGTTTGTGCAGCATGTGGTAGTCCCAAAGACAGGCTGAGGCTCTGCCTCAGTTAGAAATGGCCATCCAGCCTCCCAGGACTGCAGCCCTGGAGCACGAGGGCTCCACCAGGGTGGGAAGGAGCAGGGTGGCCAGCACCACTGAGCAGCTGCCCAGCTGCAGGAGCCTCCAGCGAGTCCTGAGGGGTCTCAGCTGAACCAGTGGAAATTGCATGGGCTACTGTCATCCCCTGGGGAGGCCCTGCAGGGGTCCTGGACCTGCTCTGCTGCAGCTTTTCACGTCATGGCTAACACAGTGACGCATCTTCATTTCTCCAGCTAAACCCTTCCCCCCTTAGTTTTTCCCCCTGCCAGTATTTGCACATCGTGGTCATAGTCCTTTAGGAAAGCACTAAAGGACCACACTGTAATGTATCAGGCAGGCAACAAAAATAATAAATAATCTGAAAATGCTGACATGAAAACCTCTATGTAAATTGGAAAGGGTGAGTGGAGTACAAATGTGCAAAAAGCAAAAAGGCTTTCAACTGTTAAATTGCTGTCTTACGAAAAATCTGCTGCTTGTGGAATACAGTGACTTATCTGCTTCAAGTAAAATAAATGAAGTAGAAATGTCACTGTGATAAAACAGTGATATCATGTAGCACACAGGGAACAGGTACAACTCATGGCTAATGACTCCCCACCTTTATAAGTACTTTGTCCCCATAGCGGCTGCACCTTTTCTTGAGCTGGTGTCTCAATGAAGCTTTTGTAACTGATTGATAGTCTAATAATTCTGATTGAATTTAATGGATTTTCCACTTACCTTTGAATGGCTGCATTTAAATCTTTTTTTATCCTGATCATTTTTCAATGTATTCTGTGATTCTGCCTTGCTATTCACCCCTCACATCAACAGTGATACTGGGCTTCAAGAAGAAAGCAAGGGGTACATTTTCTGCCCGGAGACAAAAATGCTGTTTTACTGTGGCATTCAGGCAAGGGACTACAGTGAACAGAAAGATCTCCCTTTGGGTTTAAGTGTTGCATTTGGGGGTTTTTTGACTTGGCTCTTCTGCACTCCCATTCTCCAGGTCTGAACTTGTTCCCAGGACTTTTCAGCAGCTCAGGCTGAAACAGTATCTTGTGGAGGGCATGTGGCTCTGAGCATGTCTATTTCCTGCAGCTGGGAAGAGAGAGCTTTTCTGAGGCTTTTGAGACAGGAGATATGGGATGGAAAGCTCCAAAGAACCGAACACAGTAAGTCACAAAAGGTAAAAAGGTGGACTTAAAATGTTTGTCAGTCCCTACTAATACCTCAATATATTTTGGAGGTAACCAGCAGTGGCTCTGGATTACTGAGCTTTCCCAAAGTACCATCAAAGAAGCTGCCAGAGCTGCCTGCGCTTAGTCCAGGGACCACACTTCTGGGTCTTTTGGTTTGGGTTATTTTAAAAAGTTGACCTCTGAAGTTACCTCTGCTCTTCCTCTTTACTCAAATGCATTTGACCAAATAAATAGCGTAAGCACGCCATGATCTAATTCTGTGAAAAACAGATAGCAAGAGCCAGCTGCATTAGTCTTAGCCAGCTGGGAAAGTCTCCAACAGCCAGGGTGACTTCCCTGTGCTTTGCTCTTCCTTTTTCACATGAGTTTCTGTGAACTTTAACAGGACTACAGGGCTGTATTCATGTATATGTACATGTATATATATATATGTCTATATATATGCATTAATTTTGTATACACTTTAAAATTAGTCCCACATATATGTGTATATATATGTGTGTGTATATATATGAGGCATAACCTGTTATACAATCATAGGTTATATAGTAATATATAGTATAGGTTATATAGCAATCATGCTTAACCCTAATAAATGTTAATAATGATCCACTGGTTCTACATAAACACAATATCAAGGCCACACAGGCAAGAGGCTCCTTTACCTACCACTGTTAATGAAACTGCTATTTATAGAAAACATGTTTGTTTGTGTGCTCATGATAAAGATTAAGTAATGAATTCCTCAGTGTTATTTCAGGTTCACACACACACAAAGATTTAAAGTGCTTACACAGCTGCACCTGGACTTCTTCCCTTTTATTTGGCAGCCAGGAGTTATCCTGGGCTCTGAAACAGCTTGTCTTATTCAACATTAATATTAAGCAGTGTAAACAGCTAACAATATCCTATAGTTAGCCATAATGCTAAGGTACACACAGCATTGAGGAACCCTCACTCTCCTTATTTGCATGATAATTGGGGTATGATAATTAAGCAACTGTAGACAGGGATGTACAGGACCATTGTTTGCCTGGTTTTCAGGTCACTGGAGTCCCACAGAAATAAGGAAGACTGACTATTGCCAGAACCATTTCAACAGGTTGAGGAAATCTCTAAGTCTCCACTACCCAAATCATGACTGAGCAGCTTCAATTTCCATGGACATCTCCCAGCCTGCAGCTGCTGCACATGAGTGGATTGGCAAAGGGAAGGCAAATAATGGTGTAAACCCCACTATTTAATATCTCTGGGGACATGTGGGACCACAGACATACTTTCAGCTGATAATGACAATGAGCATTAGGCTGATCTAACACTCTTTAGCAGACACTGGGTCCAGTTCACTCATGGCATGGATTGAATCACCATGGAGAAGCTGGTATTTCAGCTGGTATTTCCCTCTCTGCTGGTTTGGCCTGCCCAACATTGTAATTTCACAGCTAAAACAACACTTCTGGGCTGACAGACACTTCACCCAGACTCTCACTGCAGCTCACAGCCAGCAAAAGTCACTGTTTCTTAGAAAGTTCAAGATTCTGGGCTATTGATTTTTACCAGTGTGACACAGGAGTGCTGACGTGTTCTTACAGTTTAATAACCCCAGCTGCAATGCAGCTGACCTTGTGGATAGCTACAGGCAGGGGACAAATAGCTGCCTCTTAAGGGGTGAGATTCAGGAACAGGCTCATGCTGAGAGCTGCAGGTGACAGTAGGCACTTTTCAGGAAAGACAGAAAATAAAGCCTACCCTTCTGAGACACCTGGCATCCCCAGACATCCTGTGTTTCACAGATAGACCTGCCTTTCCTAGATATAACCCAATAGTGCCACACTGGGATGCCCCAGGAGAAGGGACAAGCAGGGGGCTGAGGGCAGTCCCCCATCCAGCAGACCTCTGCCAAGGGCTGAGCCAGGACCAGGGGGTTCAATAGGAGCAAAAGGAGGCCAGGCAGAGCTACTCCTATAAAGTAGCCAGGACAGGTGTCCTGGGCTGAGCTGTAACAGGGTCCTGGACCTTGGTGAGGTGGGAAGACCCCAAGACAGGCTGGGCAGGGCAGTGAGGGCTTGTTTCTTCATATTCGATGGATGTTTGTACCAACTACTGCTTTACTTTGTATTTAACCTGCAAATGGATTTGGGCACAAGCCAAAGTTATTCTCCCTGTTTGCAAACGGGTCTTGTGACAAAGTATTTCTGGTAAGAGAAGGAACAAATGTTCTCTTAGTCAATCCTGCTTTAGAAAAAAAGATATATTTTTTCTTACAAACCTAGCAGAAACATTAATTTTAAGGTTTCTTCTCCTCCCGAATTCCATGTAGCCTGACAATTTCATGATGCCTGAGAAGCCAGACTAGCTATGATAGCACCTCAACACTCAGCAAATCTCTAAACATTATTTGGTTGGAGTACCCTGAAATGTCTTTGGGTGGTGATATCTTCCCCTCATTAGCAACCATTCACTAACCACCTACTTGCCCACATTGTTTAGAGGTATTTCAAACAGGACTGATCTTAATGTTGATCTGTAAAGGATTCCAGTTGGTAATGCTCCTCTCTATTGTGAAAAACAAATGTTTTTCTCTATCTTTTATCAGTATTTGCAGCTTGCCTTATCACATATTTGAAAAAGTCTGTGACATGTTAGGGAAGCTCCCACAGGCCTAGAAGATTTCAGGCAGAATCCCATTCTGTAATTCCCCCTTATCACACAACAATACACAAGATATGAACAGTCTGAACCGAGTGCATTGACTAGTGAGTGATTCCTGGTAAGAAGAACAGAGCAGGAATATGAATTATTAGCTTTCAGACTACAAACCCATCAAATTAATAATCTGTGAACATCAGTAACAGCTATTTATATACATATACATGGAAAATAACCATCAACTTGGAATGAACACTGACACTGTTGTCTGTGTCAGGAAACATCACTTCATGTCTTAAGTGGTCACCAGCTTCCTTTTCTTTGGCTGGAATATATACTAAACACCTTAAATCAGAATCAGAAATGAGCAATACAACAAATGTTCAGTATCCATTTCAAGGTAAACATGAGAAAAACAAGCTACATGACAAGAAAAGACACAATGCTTTATTTTTCTGGAACTATATGGTGTGTGGCCTCTCTCTTTAGCACTATACTTTCAGGCCACTTTTACCTTTCAAAGGTCACTTTTACCTTTCAAATTCTCACTTCCCAGAGGCACATGCTATTCTGTACAGTCATAGTTGTCAGGATAATATCCAAAACCCATGGATTAAAAAAAGTGTGAAATTACCTTCTTCATTTGACACTGCAGAACAATTTAGGTGGACAGAAAAGCTACCCTATCAACTCAACACTGAGTTATCTTTCTGCTGGTACAATCAGTTACTTGTTATCTCTGAAAAAATGGCTCCCAGTGGGATCTATGTCCAGTATCTTGCTCACAAGCTGATTATAACTGTAGAAAGTTGCAAGGGAAAAGCAGTAGCCATCCAGTTCCTCAAACATCATGTCCCTCAAACAAAGCTCACTTCCATTTCTTCAACCACCAGGCAGTTTCTCGAAGTTCTTTTTTATGTAACCTGCCAGGAGCACGGCCTGAGGCTGTGGAGTATCTGAGCAAGAAAGCTGAGACATGCATGCAAACAACCTCAAGAAAGAGAAGAGGTTTTGGGGATTGTGCATGTTTTCCCAGGAGAAATCTGCTGTCATCAGCTTTGAACATTTGCTTACCAAGTATCTAAGCAAGCTGCTTGATGTTAACAGATAGGGTTAGAGATCCTTTTGAAAAGCACCTGGGCTGTGGTGTATCTGCTCCTGCCAAATAAATACAAGTCTCAATTTCTGCAATTTCTGTCAACTGTTAAATCCCATTGTCAACATTGTGCAGGGAGAAAATCAGCCAAATCAGTTTCCTTCAAACTTTAATAGCTATGAATCTTGAATTCTGAGGGGACAAGGGCACAAGTGTGCCAGTATCCCATGTCCAGCAAAGTATCCAAACCGAGAGGGGCCATCACTGTCCATGCAGAAGAGCTTTTGTTATTTGAAAATACAAGACAGTCCCAGCACCTGTGCCCACAGCACTTCTGACAGACTGAACACCCAACTCACGGGCAGAATATTATCCAAAATCTTTCTTAGGGAAGTTCCCTTCTCAAAAGTTATTTACTCTTTTGAGGGTTCCTTACATTGCTATTTATTTACTAAACCACAAACTTGTACATACTTGAAAGACATATTTGCTAATAGACTTCACAGTGCACTGTCTGACTGAAAGTAAGATTTCCCGTAAAGTACTCAGAGGAAAACTGTTTCCATGTCAGGAAAAGACAGTAGCACGCTGTTGGCACTTTCATGTGAAATAACGAAACGCACATCCATAATTTCTCTATGTTCAAATAAACACTGTGGTGAATATAGTGACATGAGACATCTGCCAAGTCCACAATCCATTTCTTATGCTAGAAGGCTTTTTGTGTATCTGAATGAGAAAACAGAGAATTCCACCTTCTGAAAAGCTGTAGCACTGACTGCTACTGAAAGAGCTAATGTCAAAATAGAATGTCTTAAAATACTTTCTCCATTACAGTGGGTGGAAAACTAGTCCTTGAAAGTACTGAGATATTATTACTTTCCCTAATGCCTGAAAATGACAAGAAAGGATGAAAAAGACTGGAAATTAACTATTTCCACCTGACACCAGTGTTGAATGCTCTTATAAGGCAGAAAAACAAGCATCAGCCATGCTGAGAAGTGTATCAAAAACCTGGATGAAAAAGGCAGATTTTAATTTTGTGAAGCAATCACATCTGGGAATTCCACACATGTGAGATGTCCAGGTTTCCTTGGCCTTCAGGAAGGTCAGAAGTTAAAGCCAGGAGAAAACTCACAGTGGGACATCTGTGTGTTACCAGTGCATCCTCCTTCTTCAGATATTTTGCTTTAAACAGCAGCCGACTTCCAAGTGTAGAATTTCTCTCATCCACTACAAAGACACTTAAATAAAGATATCAATTATTAGCCACATAAAGCTTCAATCATTGATCCAGAAAATCAGCTTAGTCTCCCTTGGCTTTTGCATGAAGTCAATTATGCAGATGTGGAGCATGTATTACACACTGGCAGCGAAAGCCAAACTCTGCAGAAACATTGCAAATATATTTACTTAGCTAATACCCCAAAGCTTTTCCAGCGCGAACGCTACGAATACCACTAAAATTCAGCATATCAAGCTCTTGTATTGCCACCTCGTGGCTGATGCACGTATAACTTGGCTTTACCGGGAGGAAAGCGGATCAAGAATTCCTTCTATTGCGTAAGAAGGGAATAAAACACTGGCATAAATCGAAGCAGAGTTTCAATCTCAGTTACATTTAATAATGATACTTTGCAATGGAATGAGGATCCTCTCTGAAGGGAGAATATGAGTCAAATACTGGGTGAAAACTCAGGCATGAAGTGGAAACTCAAGCAAACAACTCACCCATGATGTGTCAGCTCTGCAGTCGTCCCTCAGGCACTCTTGATGGTGGGACACAAAAGACAACGGTGCCAACTAGTAAGTAACTTCAAAATTATTCCAGTTATGTAACCTGTCTGGGAAATTCTTGTAATAGTTTCCAAGGCCCCTGGGTGATTTGATATTCAATTGACATAGAGAGAGTTGTGGTTTATAGGGAATGTTACCTTTCTTGGAGAATTAGATCCCACAATACTATAAGGGCTTATTTTGATTATGTCTGCATCTACTTGAGAATAATGAAGGGCAAAGGAGCCATGGGCCCAGCAAAAAACAAGGTGGAGAATACAAATGGAGTACCTACTACTGGAAGTGACATCAACCACTGCCCAGAGAACTGTGAGGATGCTCCCCAGGATCCACCCAGGCCTTTCATACCAGCATTTTATATTCACTTGAATTTCGCACAGCACTTCCCTGAACTCTACACATAATAAACTCTCCTTCAAACCACCAGGAAGTTCATAAACATGCACTGGCACACAGAGGGAGATTCAGCTTTCAAATTTATTTTTATATTCTGAAAGCAGAATGGTTTTCTCCTTTCCATCAGCATCATTCAGAATACTAAGTCGGACAGCCAGAATAAAAGATTCATTCTGAACAACAGAATTAGAAAAAGAAACATCCTTATTCTCATTATTATATCTTGGTAGTTCTTGTTCTGTGTTATTTTTCCAAGTACATTGCTATGAAAATAATGATCCTTTCATGACTATTCTATTTATCATAATGGATGCTAAGCCTTTACTATCAGTTCTGGATTTCTTGTGCCAAAATGCTTTCAAAACGCCTGAAAAATCATTTGCTTACAAAGATAAGATAAGTGCTTTATGATTTATAGGAAGACAATCACACATAAAGACTGATTGTAATGGAAAGACTAAGCACCTTAATCATCTTTAACTGCATTCACATTTCTTCTACTTAGGCTTAGCCTGTCTCCTAATGGGATTTAGTCCCGAACACTTCCTACTTTCCCTGGTTACATTACTGGTATCCCATTATACAACCAAGAGAGATCACCCTTGGCTTTGCTCTAATCCTTTAAGTAAATGGTTCTCAGAACAAATGATTTGATCATTACAGTATAGCAGGCTTGTAAAATAGTCATGAAAGGTTTCTCAGTTATGCCACAAGCAAATACTTTGATAGTGAGTAATACCAACCTATAAGCTTTGGGGAAAAGATACCATGTGCCTATGCACATTGTATAATCATTTAAATTTCATGGAAGATGCAGAACGTCCTTCCCAAGACTTTTATCTTATTTGAAAATTAAGTCTCTGCATGACTGTTTGTGGAGAATGGAGAGATTTTGGACTTTGGATACTGTCATATCTAAAAAAGCTGTGTAAAAAAGAGTAATTGCTGAAAGCTAACAAGCCACAAATAATAACATTCTCACAATAGATTTTTAAAAATAAAGAGGATTTTCATCATTGATTCTAGGTTTGGGGTTGTCTTAGAAAAACCCAGTACTGAAACTGAATTGGATGGAGTCTAAAGTTAAGGACAAAAGCAGCTGTCAGCATTATAGTCTGCAAACCCCTGGGTCATTGTAAAATCAGCAAAATGATTTAGCATGGAAAAATATGAAAGCATATTCCATATTAACTGGTCTGGTGTTTGAAGGATGGATATTAAATTTCAATCTAAAGCAAGATCAGTATGGCACAAAGACCAATTAAAAACAGCTATGCACATATCAGAGGACATGTAAAGAGGTCCATGAAAAAGAAACAAAATTAAACAACCAATTACATCAGAGAAAGAGAGAAGAAAGGAACACACAAGCACCAAATATCTCTGGGTGGAGAGAGACGAGGAAACAGGGAACTAGTTACTTTTCAGCTGAAAAAGATGACAAGATAAAATGAAATAGATATATTGAAAAATAAGATCAAATGAAATAAAATAAATGTGAGGGAGGATGACACACCACATCAAAGGAAAAGGAAAACTACTAATTCAAATGCTCTGACTAATCCGAGAGATAAAAGCTGCAGAGGGATTAAAGACTGCAAAAAATAACCACTGTCCTCTTGCCTACAGCCACCACAGAGTTAGCCATGACTACTCCTTAGATGGGCATTGAAAGTAAATGCTTTTCCCACCCCTAGGCCTCATAAAGAAACAAAGCCCCCAGAGTACAGCATAAGCAGTAAGAAAAGAGGTGTATTGGTATGAGGTGTGCTTCTGGAAGGGAGTGGGCACAACCAGAGCATCTGCCATCACAAGGTGATTATCCCAGCACCAGGGAATTTACTGGAGAGGGGCTGGGGGAGGTGGATTCTAAAGCTCATGTTGCTGTAGTGGAGCTTTAAGCTGGCTCACCATCGCAGCAACCACAGACTGTCCCTGTAAAATGAAAGCAGAAGTACAGGAGACATGAATAAAAAAACAAAATGGCAAAAATTAGCTCTGTAACAGAATTAACTGTTCATTGCAAAAGGAGGGATGCTAACACTACACAGCATCTCAGAGATTTCAAAGAAGCTTCTGGTCCTTCACCAGTTCCATCACCCTTCTCTGGACATGTTCCAGGCATCTCTTTCGTGCCATGAAGGGCCCAAAATTGGATGCAGAATTTGAGGTGTGGCCACACCAGAGCTGAGTAGAGAGACAACCACTGCCCTGGTCCTGCTGGCCCCACTATTGTTGACACAGGCCAGGTGCCATTGGCCTTCTTGGGTACCTGAGCCCACTGCTGCCTCATGTTCAGCCATCCTCAACCAGCAGCCCCAGGCTGATTTTCCCCAGGCAGCTTTCCAGTCACTCTTCTCCCAGCCTGTGGCATTGCAGGGGGTTGTTGTGAGCCAACAAGGGAAGAAAGGGCAGTGGACTATTTGAAGTCAGTGGCCCTTTGCAGCACAATGGAATAGAACCATCTGCCCCAGCAAGGCATTTACCGGAACCTACAGCAAGTAAGAACTTGCCATGGTCATTGTTTTTGCTAGCACTTATATATGCTAGAGAATAGAAATTTCAGCTGAGTGTGAAAATGGTGCATGGAGAACATTACCAGATCCTTTACAAGATAATGGCTATTTTTTGGGATCTAGTGTGGCAGAACTAGATATGCTCTTCTTGGAGAGTAAATAATTTAAACTTTTCGAAGTCTGCACAGTATTTCCATTTATTGAACTTCCCATTGTATTATCACCTCTACATATTACTTCTAACACAGAATGGCAATGATTTTGGCAGTGTCTATAATGTGCTTGCCATTGTCTCAAAGGTTTTTAGCACCATGCTCTGACTAACCGAGCCCCCTTTCCACCAGACTGCCACAGCCCTTCAAATATGACGGAGAGTGGCTTAGACATTTCATCTACCAGTCCCCTGAGCTCCCGTGGACACATCTCATCGTGTCCTATGGACTTGTGCACCTTCAGATTCCTTAGACAGGCTCAAGCCTCATCTTCTCCTAGAGCAGGTGGTTAATTCTCCTCATCCTTACCTTTCCTTCTGCAACTCTGCCAGGGTGCTTGGAACACTTGCCAGTGAAGACTGAGGAAAAAAAATAATTTCATACCTCAGCACTCCCCATATCCCAGGTGTCCCGTTCCCTTGCAGAGGGCTCATGTTTCCTCAGTCTTCCTTTTATCATGCATGTGCCTACAGCTGCACACCTCTATCTACAGTTTGAGTTGCCTCTTCCCCAAGTATTCAAGATACGTAACGTAGCTAAAAGTTTCTAGTAATATAGCTAATACATTCTAGTAATATCACTAATAAATTCTGGTAACATAGCTAATAAATTTATTAAATTCTAAGGCCCCGGTATGACTAACTGAGGCATATAGTACCCGCTCTGCCAGGCGCCTTACTACCAGCTGAAGGGCTGATTTCCAACGCCTGACAGCACTTGAAATCCCGGTATTTCGGGTTGGGAAAAAAACAGAGGAGGAGCAGCCGACACACGCCGGTTTTGTCGCATCTTTAATGACGCGGAGAACCACCAGCTAGCACAAAACACGACCAGTCTTGCAGCTCAGGCTGTTGTCACTACCCACACACCCTTCCTCCCAGGCGCTCGACACAGCTCACACACACCCCCCCCTCATCCCACGCCGGCCCAGGTTCCGGGGCGGTCCCAGCGCCGCAGCCCCGGCGCTCCCGGCGTGCCCAGCGCGCGATGGCGGCGCCCGCGCTGTGCCGGGGCTGCGGGCGGGTGGCGGGGCTGTGGGGCCTGCGCCGGGCCCCGCTCCCGCCGCCTCCCCGCCGCCGGGCCCACGAGCAGGCGAGGCGGGCGCGGGGCGCCGCGGGGCTGCTGGCGGCGCAGTGCGAGCGCGGGCTGTTCCAGGAGGTGTTCCCGGCGCAGAGCGCGGAGGAGCAGCTGCCGGCGCTGCTGGAGCCGGGCCGGCCGCCGCTGGCCGCCTACTGCGGGTTCGACCCCACGGCAGACTCGCTGCACGTGGGGCACCTGCTACCCGTCATGGCCCTGCTGCACTTCCAGCGCGCGGGCCATAACGTCATCGCCGTGGTGGGCGGGGCCACGGCACGGCTCGGGGACCCCAGCGGGCGGGAGCGCGCCCGAGAGCTGCTGCCGGCGGGCCGGGTGCGCGCGCACGCGCGGGCGCTGCGCGCGGGGCTGGAGCGGCTGTTCGGGAACCACCAGGAGCTCTTCTGGGAACCGGGAGCCGGGCGGCTCGGCCACGCCGCTCTGCTGGACAACGCCCGCTGGCTCGGCCGGGAGCCGCTGCTCCGCTTCCTTGGCGGCGCGGGCGGGCGCCTCCGCATGGGTACGCTGCTGAGCCGGCAGAGCTGCCAGGCGCGGCTGCGCAGCGCCGAGGGCATGAGCCTGGCCGAATTCGTGTATCCTGCCCTGCAGGCCTACGACTTCCTGCATCTCCACCAGCACCACGGCTGCCGCATCCAGCTGGGGGGCCACGACCAGATGGGAAACATCATGTCCGGATACGAGCTCGTCACCAAGTACGGCGGGAGCGCGGGGCGGGAGGTGATGCGCAGGGTCTGGGCATCGGGCAACCTGTGTCAGCGGTAGTGTGGCCAGCAGGACCGGGGATGTCACTGTCACCCTGTACTGGGCACTGACTGGTGAGGCCGTACCTCCAGTGCTGTGTCCAGTCCTGGGCCCTTCAATTCAGAAGGACGTTGGGGTGCTGGAGCAAGTCCGGAGGAGGGCAGCGATGGAATGGGCTGCCCAGGGAGGGGGTGGTGTTCCTGGTGGTGTGTAAGGAAAGACTGCACATGGCACTTGGTCCCATGCTCTGGATGATATGGTGATGTTTGCTCAGAGGTTTGACTCGATGATCTCAGAGGTCTTGTCCAACCTCACCAATTCTGTTACAATGCTTTGCGATTGGTGCTGACAGTCTCTAAACCACCAGGAGCAGAAGTCAGTGCTCAAGAGATTTGGCCACACACAGATCTCTGTGATTTGAGAGGAGTAATTAATTGGCCTGACCATAAGATCGGGACATATGTACATTTTGACCAGGTTTATATGACTTTAAGAAAAATAATAGGTTCTTGTATTAGTGAATCCAAGAAACAAAGTTAAACACCCTGAAGCATGAGACAAAATCGAGACAAGTCTGCTAGCACACACATCCTGGTGTAATCACACCAAAGTAGAGACAGTTGTGGTATATCATGCATATAAACTACTTAAAGTACATAAATCTTTTTGATACATACAAAAGAACTTAAAAACTTAGGGTGCTGGTTTTTTCCCTAAAGCCCTCTTCACAAAACAGTGTTCTGGCATCTTTTTGCCCATCACCCCCAGCTGTGTATTGAGGATGGAATCATGCAGAATGCTTGTATTTTAGTCAGCTTTACCAAGATATATTTTTTTAAACATCCAGTGACTCTTCTTGCACAGGATGACAGGAACAGACGTGTTTGGAATTACTGTACCTCTTATTACCAGTACGACTGGTGATAAACTGGGAAAGACTGCTGGAAATGCAGTGTGGCTGAACAGGAACAAGACTTCTCCATTTGAGCTGTATCAGTTTTTTGTCAGACAACAAGATAACGTAGTTGAAAAGTAAGTGTTTCTCCATCTTGCTCTTTGTCTTTGTTTATAAAACCTGATTCTAACTGTTCACTGTAACCTCTTTATTAAATTATGTGCAACACAAGCTCCATGTAGAAGTATATAACTGTTCATGAAATAAACAGGCATGACTCGTTCCTAAGTAGACAGGATAGTGGAACTTCTATATGCTGAAACACATCAGAAAATCAGAAGGTGGATGACAAAGGAGTGCATTTTGTTCTGCCTGTGGGTTAACTCTCTTACACAGCATATGTTTTAGTGCACTGTAGCATCACAGTTTTTTTCAGTACACTACATTGATTGTAGTAAGTTGTTCTATGTTCTTTTCTAAATCTGTTTTATCTGTCAATAGCAGTGTTAAATCTGAGCTACTTCCTTTTCGTATTTGGGACCTGCCTTATAACTTACTTACCTCTCTCAGAGGTTTATCCCCTGATAATGCAAATCCATGTTCTGATCCCCAGCACCTTTCAGACTGAAAAGAAGGATAAGTGGGTACTTAAAACTAAAATATTTCAGCCATTCAGACTTTTTACCAGTAAAGGTACCTTTAATACACTGTATGGGACTGAAATCTCATTAAAATGGACTTTGTTGAGAGAGAAGAGTAGGCTTAGGGATGCATCTTTAAATTCTTGATTATCTTAAATAATCTTCCTGCTGCGATACTTGTCAATACAGGTATGCTTCTGTCCAATGATGGCCACAGACTGGCAGTGGAATTTTGCATTAGCCTATTGTGGATCTCCTATGATAAATACAAAACCTAGTTAGTTGACACAAGATTCCAATAAATCCTCTAAAATGTTTAAGGAAACTAAATTGTTGATTGGGGTACAAGCTTCATAAAAGCAGCTGACACTGTATTATGCCCGAAGACTTGACCCTGGGCAGAATATTAAGTAAAATGTGACTTTTAAAGATTTGATGGAAAGGACAGAGCATCTTAGTATGTATTTCTTAAAATGACTAAGAACCATTTTAGTGGAGTTACTTAGGTTTGAATGACAAAGGCAGGAAATATGTTATGACAATTATGTAGACAAAATATTTTTTCCCTGCCCATAGATACCTGAAACTATTCACCTTCCTTCCTCTTGAGGAGATTGCCCACATCATGGAAATGCATGCTAAAGAACCTGAGAAATGGGGCCCTCAGAAACGACTGGCTGCAGAAGTAACTAAGCTTGTCCATGGTAGAGAGGGGCTGGAATCTGCTAAGAGGTGAAATTTGATTTCATCAAGCAGTTTTGTTTCAGATTTATTCTATGGTAATTCTCCAAAGCTTTTCAGAGACTATTTTAATCTATTAAGTTGTTGCTTAGATGTTAAAAAAGAAAAATGTAGATTTAAAAATACACTGGAAATACTAAAAAAAAACTTGTGGGGCAGTAGGGTACAATAAAAACATGAGAGTGTATTTAAAGTATTTCTGTTAGTTTGTGGACTCCCAGAAGAAACCAAGGAGGGGAATCTGATGAGTTGAGTAGCACTTTGTGTGAAGAGAAAACTAGCTCTGTATTTTGAATGCCCTTTGTTCTCACAGGTGCACTAAGGCCCTTTATTACAGCAGTGTGGAGGCACTGGAAGAAATGTCTGACCAAGAGTTGCAAGAACTTTTCAGACAAGCTACTTCTGCTGAATTGATGCTTGAACCTGGCATGACTGTTCTTAACTTGTGCCGCAAAGCAAATGCCATTCCAGATGGACCTAGTGGGTAAGTTTTCACCTGTCCTCGTGGGTAATACTCAAAATAGTATTTACCCTTCTCAGAAAGAACTGGAGTAGTAGAGGCTAAGGTTAATTTCAGTCACTGTTGACCTGGACTGAAAGTGAAGTGCAGGAAAATTAAAATGTATTCAATTGTGGATCCACCCAAAAAACTCAAACCTAAGTGAACTTTGAATTCTTAACAGTAAATACCTTTATTTTTGTTTTCGTTTTGTTTTTAAGGTACCAGAAAATTACAGATGGAGGAGTTTCAATAAATGGGAACCGTGTAACTAATCCTGAGACTGTTCTTATTCTTGGACAGCATATTCTGAAGAATGGAGTATCATTACTTAGGGTTGGAAAGAAAAACTATTACATTATAAAATGGTTGCAGTTGTGACAGCAGAATATCTCCCTAAAATGACAGGTCTCTAACTCTGCTGCTTCAAGATGTACTTGAAGATGTTTCTGTACTGTGCATTACTACACAGCTCACAGATTGCCCAAGATCAGTTTCCTTTTCAAAAGAAACAGAGTTCAAATAAAGGAGCTGAGTGGTACCACTGATGAGATTGTAGATACTCTGCCTTATTCAAAGCATTGTTCATAAGGATCTGCGGAAGAAGAAAATTAAAAGATTCATTTCAAAGTCCAGCAATGGAGATGTGCTTCCTCTCCTTTAACAGCCTTCTGTTTGTAGGAGAGCAGTGGCCATTTAGTCCACAGGATAACCCACAGGAAAATGAGCCAAAGCAAACTCAAACCCACTCCTTAAAGCCAATGCATGCTTATGTAGCCAAGAAACCTTGCTGGGAGGAAAGACAACCGTGGTCATGTTTCTCTGAACAGGTTTGCTTTGAAAGAAACTGCAGAAAATTCATAATAAATACTTAATAAATGATTAAGTACTAGTGTAAGTTGGTTCTTGGTTATGTATAGGGACATTGCACCAAAGTTTTCCAGCCTTCATGTGGGAATACACAGCAAATTCACTTTTGCATTCTGAAACTACAGAGACTTTCAAAGCTTAGATCAACCTAACATATCCCTTCCTTTTAAGCCTTCTGTGTGCATAGTATGACTTACAAGGGAGTAGCAGTTGTTCCAGTTCTTTGGTCCTGTGAATGACATGGATGCATCCATGGTATCCAGCATTCCTTGTAGGAGGAATATTCTGCCACTAGTTCTGTAGCCTCTGCAGTCAGCTGGAAGATGGCACATTATACCAGGAGATACGAAGCCATGTAATTTTAGCTGCCCAGGAGTTGTGGATGAATGGTACCACAGGGTCTCTGGACCAGAAAACACTTGAGGGAAGCTCAAGTGCTTTGCAGTGTTGTTTTCAAGGATCAGGTGTCACTATTAGGCCATGGAGAGAATTATTTCCTGGTCCATGAAATCTTCAATAGAAATTTGCAGAAACAGCAGCCACAAGGGGGGAAACTTAATTTTGGCTTCTGGAATGTGGTAGATACATTCTGTTGTAGGGTGGGGAGTTTGTTACTGGTTTAGGTATCTTTTTAATGTTTCTTTTTACTTGATAAACTTGATGCTGATTTCATTTGCACCATGACTCAAGATTTCATCACTAATAAAATATAGCGGCTTGCTTGTTATGACAGTTTCTTCTGGCAATGAAACTGAAATACGGTACTTTCAGAAGCTCAGCGTGTTCTTACTCTTAGCTTCAGTTTCCAGATCCTATTTATCTGTCTCATAATGAAACCTCACTAGCCTCATCTCTATTAGATAACAATGAAAAGTAGCTGAGTCATTTCTACCTC
Organism: Zosterops lateralis; assembly: GCF_965231275.1. Classification (NCBI taxonomy): domain Eukaryota; kingdom Metazoa; phylum Chordata; class Aves; order Passeriformes; family Zosteropidae; genus Zosterops; species Zosterops lateralis. The sequence goes on from NC_139765.1 coordinate 16,383,051, forward strand.
AAAGTACATGGAAGAAAAGGAGGAAGAAAGGGGAATAGGAAAGTTCATCCACATAACAGAGCCGCCTTGTTCCTTAAATGACAGAAGCGTTAGAGCAAATCAGAAACATGCACCTGGGACCAAAATACTCCAGTACACACCCACGTACACCTCCAGAGAAATACAACAGAGCCCTTTTGAGAGTTTCTGGTTACCAGAAAAACTCCTAAGAATAAGCAGTGTTTCATGTCTGATCTCTTTCCTGCCTGTTTTCTGTCATCGCCAAAATGGTGCAGATGCACACATATATCCACTTCTAATAAATTAGTAAATTTATTTTTTAGAAATATGAAACAAAGGAATAAAGTTCTTTGCATGCAAGGTTTCTAATAAGATTCATAAACCCCAATAAATTTAATCCATGCTTGCCTTTGACCAAGTCCTAGCAATCCAACCCCCTTTCCTGACTCTTCCCAGAGAAACAGCTGGATACAACCACTACTTACCATGACCATACAGGGCCATCACAACTGAGCATTTGAACACTTGGGCCAAGGATTAAGGGTGACTGAAAAGTCAACTGTTCTTTCTTAGCTTGGTCTTATTTCTTATATACAGGTACATTCACATAATCAGAGATTGTTCAGACTTGTTCAAATGTGAACAAGGAGTAATGAATATTAAAGTATATTTAGCATGGCTACAAATGCATGATTTCAAAGTGCAAAAGAAAAGTAATTATTTGGGCAAGATATTTTAAAAAACCTAAACCCAACAAACTAAAAAAGCTCCCCAAAAACATTTGTACAGCACAGCCTGGAAGACTTGAATTTAACCTTACTGTGGCAGCTAGCAGTGAAGACGTAAAGGGCGAAAAGGCATGCACGAGGTAAACTCAAAACTATGGGAGCATGAAAGCACCTTCACTAGTTTACACAGTGTCATTGAGCACAAAACCATATCCAAGTGGTACTAAATGTTGAGGAACCAGTCCTCTAGCTCTCACCTCAAAGCACAGTTTAATTAGCAACAAAAAGTGGATGTAGTGAGATTCTCAGTAACTACAGAAAACACCAGCTATCCATTGCTCTCAAAGCCCAAGGAGAAAACTGCAGAAAAAATAATTACTCAGGATAATTCCATTCAAGTCCCAACAGGGGCACAACAAAGTGGCAAGTTGTTTCTTCCCCCTGCTGTGGGCCATAAAGCAGGGTCCTGAGTTTGCCATATCCAACCTGATGTCTGTCATTCATGCACAAAGCAATTAATAAAGGCAGGTTTTACACCAGGTCTGCTCTGTTTACTTCAGGGTAAGGTCTGAAGCACATGAACATCACCACCCCGTTTACCTGTCTGTTTCACTAATTAAAATTTGAACCTGACTACTCAATACAAACTGTTCACACCAGGATATTGTGTTTTAGTTACAGCAGGACTACAACAGTTCAGGTAACAATGTCAGACATTTACTAATCTGAACTTGGCTACCAGTTTTCCCCTCCATGATTCTGTCCCCACTGGAGAGCAAGTTAGCTAAAACTTGTGCATTGATGACAAAATTATTTCAAGTTTAAATTAAATAAGGTGATCAAGTTGTAAATTACCAGTCCAATCTGGGAATTTTTCCGTTGCTGCCCTCATTAGGCTTTTTTCCACAGCTACCCTCTAAGTTATTTTAATGCTGGTAGTAATAGTGGCATTTGAAGTATTTAGCTCAGTTTCAGAACACAGCTTGTTTCAAACCATCAGTAGGCATCAGCAGCCTGTCTACGTTATGAGTTATGGAACTATTCAAGAATGCAGAACTGAGTGAGAACAAGTGAAATCATAATCAAGGCTGAACACATATAGGTACTTACACTACAAACTTAAAAGTGAAGGTAAGTCCTGCCACCAGAACAAGTCAGTCCAAAACTATTTCTGGCATACTTAATTTTGTGTATTATCTGTTTATTAAATAACAGGATTGTTACAGCATGGACCTTCAAAGTCTTGCATTAAGGATTACAAATCAAGTTCATTTCTTGGCACTCAAACATTACCAAATTGAAACTTTTTGTGAAACTTAAACAAAAAACGTCATAACATTTCAGAAACCAAATTAACACTGGAAATTTCATATGATATTACAGAGCCAGGTATCACTTGCAAGAATTTCTTCAATAAATGAAATTCATTTGCTTTATGCAGCATTTCAAAAGTTTACAAATCAGAGTATTTCTTCACAAAGAAAAGAAATTGACTGAACTTTGGGAGTTAAAGCTTAGGTAGCAGATCACTTATGGACAGCACTACCTTGTTGGAAACTTCTTGGATGTTGAAAGCAAAATGGAAAGAGGTGTCAGGTGAATTCCAAACAGAAATGCAATGAAAAAAAAAGCTTTTGACAAAACATAAAAGCCTTCACTGATCACCAAATTGATTTAAAAAGTAGTTTGCACTTTGGTCGTATTTTTTAAATCTGAAAACTACCATACCTGGATACAATGCAAGATAAAAAGTACCTCATTTGTATTCATTACATGTAATGCACACACTATGACTTTTTAGGCTGTTTAAAAATACACAATATCTATTTCTATGTTCTGCATGAATTACCTCAGATGATACATGAAGTATCCAAAAGTTGCACCTGTCAGACTTGTGCTCATATTGATGCTAAACTGAAGATTACCGTGAGGAAAATACATTTTTAAACAGAACTTCTTGTAAACTGAATTTCTAGATTTTCAATCTTTAGCAAAGATTGAAATCTTCTCAAATCCTTACCAAAGGAATTCCATTTTTGCTAACTGATTTCAGGGGGAAGGAACTGCATATGGTAATAAAAACCTCACTATCTTGGCCCAATACCGTAAAATCAAGCCATGGAGGTTAACAGCAGTGTCCTGTTTTTCATGCAAGTTGTGTTAAAGTATCAGCAACACTATAGTAAACATTTTCACTTTATACAAAAAAGAGTGGATCTTCAAAAGTACATGCAAGTATGCTGGCTGGAGTTTAAATAAATTTTTATTCAGAAAAATTAAAATGTTCACTTTTTCAAGGCTAGTGTGTTCAATAGTAATCTGTATAAATTATAATCAGAAGAAAGAAAACCAAACTCATCAACTTAATTTCCAACCTAAAATTTTATAATTCTACGATTGTCCTCAAAAAAAAAAAAAAAAAGCTACTTACAGCACAATAAAATTTCCTCAAAAAGCAACTGTAATCTCTGATATAAATATTCCAATTCCACAGACTTTCTTTCATACTGTCATACATTCCAAAATTTGCAGAAGTTGTGGGCATCCCCTTCTCCCTGGCCAACTTCATCTGTTTTTAAAAGAAACACTTATTATCCCATTACAGTTGTGAAATCCATTTTATTTTTCAATTCTGCCAGAGCAAATTTACTAACAGATGGTCTAGGGGCTTGGTCCCAGGGGGGAGGAAGGGGAAGATATCCTTGTGCCTGATTATAAACCCCAACATTCATACACAAGCTCCAGTGCACATTAATAACTCTGCAGCCACTTTGTAGTAGGCTGTTCTTGTTCACAAGCTCCAGGATAATTCTTCCTACATGATACTTCATGAAATCAAGTCTGAAGTTTTGTCTGCCATTGAAACATTTGGGGACAAAGAGAAAAAATAAAAAGGGAACACACATACATAGTAATACGCTCGACATCTCTACTGTGCTATAGAATGGAGACCTCCATCTGTCACAGTGCATGCAATATATTCATGAAAGAAAATGCTCGGTGCTCTCTTTTCTTCACAGTATTGAAACTTCTACTGGAAAAGCAGCTTAAAACTATGCCACAAGACTACACCGGCCATCTGAACCACAGGCAACCTGTTCAGCAAGTCAGGCACTGGAACTTGAACGTTTTTCCCCAAGTTCAAATGAGACTGTCACTGAGACAGAAGACTTGGTCTGCTTTAATTTGCACCAGAAACCTGGTAACGAAACATTTAGAGCCATTTATTATATGGATTAAATACGACTTCTTTTGCAAAATACAGCATATTTTTCTGTTTGCAAATCAAACCAACTGTCTTTACATGAGCAGATTTACACAGTTGCAGTACACAGATAAGAGGAGTTCATAAATAAAAATTCTACTCTGTATACCATGCCTAGCAATTGTCAAGCCAATGTAACCTCCAATGCATATAAGTAGCGTGGCTGATACAGTCTTCACCAAAGATGTGTCTCACGGATCTCTGCAATGATCTGGCTGGCTCGCTGCAGGGCCTGCACACAGGAATGCACAAAAGCCAGTGTTAGTTATGCTGCACAGATTTCTCCGGGACGTAACAGCAGCAGTCTGAGAAGTACAAAGTTAAAAATCAAATCAAAGCTAATCAGTTTTATTACTAAATTAGTGGCAATCCATTAAATTTTCAAGAAAGGCAGACTTCTTCACCATACACAGTTTTAATGCTGTAAAGCTTAAAAATAAAAGAGAAATTGTACCTGCTTTCTATCTAACCTGCTAAACTGCAGATTTAAAAGCTCATATCCAATCCTTTCTGGTCATGTATTGGTTTTAATTCCTCTAGCAGAGAAAAGCAATACACTGGCATATCCTTAAAAAGCAGTGAAGAAAAAAGGAAGACAAGTCTTCAAAAAGCCTCCCACTGATATGGTTAACTGCTCCCATGAACTCCTCATTACCTTTAGCATGTCAGCTGCCTCTTTCCTGCGCTGTGCCATGTCCTCAGACTCCGTGAGAAGGTCATCCAACAACAGTGATTTGTACAGCTGGCCCACCAGCTCACTCTGGAGAGTGTCTTTCACGTGGTTCACCAGAAAATGCATCACTGCCTTTGGCACACTGCAAGCACATAAAGATTGCTTCTTTAAAATCATTGTTCAAAACCAGGTCTGCTCCAGATTGAAGAATGCACAATGAAGGCAAGCAGCTACACGCAGCCTTGGCTCAAACTACCAGGAATCTATCACTTCCATAAATAATAACTCTCAAGTAAAAGCAGCATCATATACAATATTAGAGTAGAACTAATTCATATAGAATTATTCCTTCCAAATTGAAAAGCTGCATTGTAAAAAACTATGAGTAGTAGTCATAATATCAATATAGAACATAGTCTAAGAATAAATAACTTTGCTCTTTAGAAACCAACCTATCTCTACTGTGCTAGGGATGACACACATTAAAGTATGTCAACCCTACAACCAAATTTTATGTGTAAATTGGAAGGGAAAGAGGCAAAGAAATAATTCATATCTCTGATATTACATAGCATGAACAGTAAAGTTAAGGCTCCCCTGCCATGAAATACTAAAAATTATATTGAAGGTATTTGTTTACTGGATAGACTAAAACACCTATGAGCCTCACTAACCTGCTCTAAAATCTGGTTTCCAAATTCCTGTACTTCCCCCCCAAACTTCCCACATACATAAAATATATATGAAGTTAGAGCTTTCTACAAAGACATAAGCAAAAAAAGTTTTATAGAATTCCTCATTAAAGAAGTATGACATTTTTTTAAGCAAAAACTTTAAAAGCTTTTTCCACAGTAGAAAGAATTTTTATGCTGTTCCTATCCTTATAGCTAAGTGCTAGAAAACCGAGCCATGCACACTAGTTCCTATTTGACCTTCCCATTTGAAATAACAGGATGGCAAAGCTAAATTCTGTCAGGGTACACAGCACCTAGAGTTTATCCCAGTTACATGCTGCAAATCTTCCATCTGAATTGAAGCATCCTCCAAAAAAGCAGGCATGTCTTAAATAATTAAACTTTTTATTTAGTATTATACAGAACTTGAAATCATTAGAAAAAACAAGTGCTTCTTCAAACTGCTTCATTTTGTGAAGGGTCAAATTTTACTGCTGCTTCCCTTCTAAAAAATAAATTTATTTTCTCTCTTCTTACGAACATGAGAACATGATAAAAATGATGATATATAGGACTCTTAAAATATCACAATATTTGCATGGCTTAAGTATTTCAAGGAAGTTTGGGTTTACCTGTCCTGAATGTTCTTCCTGACAATAAGGAAATAAGATTTAATAAGTCGTTCAATCACTTCACAATCTCGTTGCTCACGGGCAGAAAGTTTGCGTGCAACAGGTACAGGCTGTGTGAAAAAATAAAAGCTTAGCTCAGCTTACCAATTCTGCTCATTTGCATTTGTAAATAAAACTCAAAACTGTAACTACTGCTCTTTTAGCCTGAGTTTGATAGATGTAATCTGCCTTACAACAAACCTATAATTCTTCAGAAATAAAATTAGAGACATATCAAAAGCCACATGTCTGAAACAAAGGTCAGAGGGCACCACATTTTTTCTAAAGCTCTCCAAATACTTCAAATACTCCCATTTGTTTTTCACTAAAGTGGGTTTTGTCTTTAATGATTCTTCTCCTCTATTAGCAACATTCAAGTTCAGCACAAGAAGAACAGGAATTTGAGTTGAGCTGAGATTTGTTTCTGTACCAACAGCTATCTAGACAAGGAGATCACCTGCACAGGAATTTGTGAAAGGAAGCCAGTTATGCCAATATGGAACTAGAGCAGGCAGGGAGGTTGCAGGGAGATTGGAATCAGGCAAGGAGCAAAGCAGAAGAGACTGGCTAGAGTTCCCTGTTGCTATAGTGGGAATTACAAAGATACCACATATTAGCAGCAAAGTTACAAGATCTGGAATTCAGATGTTTTCTTTCCTGAGCCTGAACTACAAAGAAAAGGAATAGTCTTCCAAGACTCACCACATCTAATAGGTTTACAGCATGTCCTTTTTGAGGACTAGCAGGTAGGGGTGCAGCTGGCTTGGATTTTTCGTCTGCTGATACCTCTTCTGCTTTGGAGGGTTTCAGCATTCCTCTCCAGCTGCCTGTTCCAGGCTCCTGAGACACATCTGCTCCTACAGCAGGAGTCTGCACAAACAGCACATTGAAAAAACATGGAAGAATTAGAACCTGGGCACTGTAGAGAAGCATCTGATCAAATCAGTACAGGGAAAACTCAATAAAGAATAAAATTTTCATAGGTATATTCCCTTTATCTGTTCTTCACATTCCCCACATTTATTCTCTCTTTGCTGGTTACAACTCACAAAAGGTACCATTAAAATGAAAGCTTTTAAAACTCATATTCTCCCTAATAAAGGGTATGAAAATGTCTCACATGGAGAAGCTCCAAAGCATTTTAAGGGTCTGAAAATGACTTCTGAAATATGGGGTGGTATTTTTAAGTCATTTGGCTTTGACTACAAATCCCATACTATCAAGATCATTCTGAAAGTATATTTTGAAGATCACCACAGCTCTTGCAATACTCAAATTTAAATTCTTCAAGTTTTATTTCAATACAAACTGAAGTTTCTTACAGTAACAGCTAAAAAATATTTTTGTTTCAAGGTACCACAGCTATGATCATATTTGTGCTGTCAGAATTTACAGAAGGCTTTTTTTTTTGTAACAAATCAAAACAAAAGCCTTCATCTTATGGAAGTGAATATCAGATATTCTGGGGAGTTCCAGGCAAAGAATGACTGAGGAACCTTCTGTGAAAAAGATGTAACACCCAACTCTTAAACATTAGGAATCACTGGACAAAAGAAATACTAGTGGATGGTATCCACTGTATGCTAATTAGTATTAAAAAACCCAGTTTATTTTGATATAGAATGTGGCAATTTTTATTTTGTACCTTTCCACAAGCCTAATATATCTTCTATTTACTTTGTGTTTTAAAATCTACTCCTGTTTGAAAAACAGTCAAGGCTTTGTACTACTATTTATGTCTTGCTTCAGATACAAGAGGAAAAAAGCAAAATTTATCTATTGTGTTTACAATGAAACACCACAGGCTGATCTTAAATCTAAAAAAAAAAAGAAAGCATGAGAAACAAAGCATACCAAACAGAATATCAGCAGTAGCAAACAGGAGGAAACCCAGCTAACCTGTGCACATCAAAAATTCTATTTAAATTGCACAACTGCTCAGAGGCATAGAGGACAGGTGTTATGGGAAACGCAAACCAAATCTGGCAGCTTCCTGCAACTTCCTAAGTCACAACATTATCTTCACAGCAGGTCTTGGTTACTTTCTAATTTTTGCAGCATATCAAAACCTCTAAAACACTGATGAAAATAATAGTTAAAATTCTACTATTGACTAGATTTTGATTTTTACCACTTTGGTCAGGACAGAAAAGGAAGCTTTGCATTAAAATCTGAATGAGCAATAAAGCAGACAGCCTGAGTTCCCTTGGTACTCTGAATACACAAACCTGTGACTGCCCATCTTTTCTGACTCCAAGCAAGAGCAATTAGCAGAAAAGCCTTCAGAGGAACACTGAGCTGTTATTTTAATACATGAGACAGCACACCTAACATGTAAAAAAACACTGCAGAACACATTTCACAAATGTAAGTAAATCAGGGATTCAACAATTATGTGAAACAACACAAAGAAGGTTCAGTTTGAACAAAGCCTGTAAAGATTTCCCTGCAGGAAGCAGGAAACTCACATTTTAGCATATCTTCTGTCCTCCTTCTTTAACTGTCAACACATTAAAAACATGCAGTTTAACAGCCATGCTGAAGACTTTTGATTACAATACTGTTGCACCCAACAATCCATGGACAGTTTGAGGCAAATTAGGTGCATATTTGCACCACAGTAAATTGCAAACAAGAGCTGAAAGAGAAAGCAGTGACTTGGCCACTCCATGGCATGTCTTGACATGCCACTGCACATAAAACCAGTAGTGCCAAGTAATCCACACTGGGGAGGACATCCAGACTGGGTAGGACACGCTGTTGGTGACAGAACTACTAGAGACAAACTGCTTTCCTTACACCTGGGGTGCACCACAACAGAAACATGCATGCAGTGCTTAGAGGAAAAATCAAGACAGACCTTGCCATCAGCCTCAGCAGAAGCAGCAGTAACAGTCTCCTGGGAAGCAGGTGCCAATGCACCTGGAGCTTTAGTAGACTAAGGTAAAAAATGTAGGGAGGGGAAAAAAAAATTCAACTGAAGACCACCAAATTTACCTAGCAAATTTTATACACTTTTACCTACTAGCATCTTTCAAAATCCAGAAAAAAAGTATTTTGAATTTACAAGAAAAACAGTAATAGAAGCAGAAAAAAAGAAGAAAAATGGAGGAAAGAAAAGAGGAGGGAAAAAAATAAATAAAAAGCAGCTCCAAGATAGTTATTTTTGGTTATCTGACCTTCAATTTCATTTAAGCTCCTACACTAATGATTTAACTATGAAAGCAATAAAACGAAGGATCAAACAGCACTGAAAGCAATCTCCAGATAGCTACCCTAAATTCCCAGTTGATCCAACAGTTGTCTGATTAAAGGCAGCGGTATTCAATCTACTCTGGGACTTTATCTCACTTTTTAAGGTAATGAACTCAATGAACAGATTTCTATCAGCTGTATAAACTCCTGTTACAACCTCATGAGGATCCTAAACTATAGTCTCTATCTCTGAATTCTAAATAGTTCACATAGTATTAAGTAATTGTCTAAAATTCCAGCTTAGTGTCAGACTGTTCTTTTCTACAGCCAGACAATATTTTCCATGACACTTGGTTGGTTCTTCCACTGCACTAATTCCAAAACCTGGTAAAATTAAGCAAACTCCAGAGACAGAATACGTGACTGGATTATGATGAAAAACCAAAAATGTCACCTCCACCAAAGGTCTTGCTCCCAAAGAAAGTAAGACTGCAACAAACTGCAGTTCTAAGAGTGACTTAACAAAAACCAACCACAAATCACTATGTTGGCACTGGATATTTTAAATCACTTGTTTATCTTTTGAAATCAGTGTGCCTCAGCTACAAATATAAGCATGAAAGTTCTGAGTCCATCTTCAACATCTGCAGGCATTTTACACCTTACCTGAGATGACATTCAAGTAATAAGTGTAATATTACAATTATAGACAAGTCTTCAGAAATACCAGATTTAAAACCTCCCAAAACCTGCCTTTTTAAAAGAAAATTATATTCCACTTTTATCGTATGAAACTGAAAGGACAAACTCAACACCTGGAAGCTCCCAAGACCGCTACTAGGGCAGCATATCAAAATTTCCAATATTTAAATTGAATCTCTGAGAATGCATTAAGCTTTATGTAAAAAATAAAATCAAACTTTCACTTACCTTGTCTCGTGGCACAGAAGAAGGCAATTCCCGGGCTAACCTGTTCCGCCTTTGTTCCTTTAAAAACAATCCAGCAAGATTCTCAGTTATGTATTACTCTGTATCAACACATAGGCAGGATTCACATTTTACATGGATGATTTCCATTTTAGAGACAAGCATGAGTAATTTCTTCTCATCCAGTGCCATGCTCATACTGTGGTTTATGAAATCCTCAATTATTTGGATACTTTGGTTACCTGGTCAAAACCAAACTCTCAATATAAGAAGTTTCGCAAAGTTTTTTTGCACCACACTCCCTAATCAAAACCTGAGCCTTTAAAAAAAAAATAACATCAAAGCCCCAGAATTTGGCTCAGCACAGATACCCTACAGCTCTCTTTAAGCTGTAAATCCTCAAAGTAATCTAAAGGATTTGATTCTGTGGCCAGCACATGATTAGCCCAAAATGAAGGAGGAGGCAGAATTCGCTTCATAGCAAAATAGAATTTGAAGCAATCAGGACAAAGAAATATCTGATTTTGCTCAAAATTAACAACTGATTGTCTAGTGAATAAGGTTTCAAAATTTTCAGTGTCCTGTTTAGAAAACATTAGGAAATTACTAGTTTAAGTAACACATGATGTATGTTCAATTTTGCATGTTCAGCTTCACTAAGTCTTAATTTCTATACTCACAGCTGTTTCCATACACATTGTTTTTGAACTAGATTAAAGAGCAGTCTACGAAGCCAAATTCAAATGCATACCTACTCAGTACAAAATATGTATGGAAAGAAGTAAAGGGTTAAAACTAGAGTAGACAATGAAATGTAAGCATTTATAAAACAAACACTCCAAGAGCACACAGTGACAGAAAAAGGTGGAATAGCTTCAAAATGAGAGTAGATTTAAGCAACCTATTCCACAGGAAGAAATTCTTTACTGTGAAGGTGGTGAGGCTAGAACAGGTTGCCCAGAGTAGCTGTGTATGCCCCATCCCTGCAAGTATTCTAAGCCAGGTTGGTTGGGGATCTGAGTAACCTGGTCTAGAGGAACATGTCCCTGCACATGGCAGGGGGCTTGGAATGAGATGACCTCCCAAGCCAAGGCATTCCATGATTTTGTGATGAATGAAAACAATGTGTTGGATAAACAAACACAAGGGTATTAACAAGCTCTTAGCCAGAGAGATAAAGTATTGCAACAACACCAGATTGATTCTCCCAATCCAGTAGATTGGTTGTTGAACTGCTTCCACAGGATGATGGCAGTACCAAGTATTATCATTCAGATTTGGGCTTGAAAACCACAAGATGGGAGACTGATGGAGAGAATGTCTCAGGGAGACTGAAGTGTGGAATTACAGAGATTCAAGAACAATGCCAAAAACAAGCAGAAATTAGAACCTGAACAGAGGAAACAATACTTGTATTATCCATTCATGAATGAGAGGAACAGTATTGATACATTGTGTCAGAAACAAAATGCAGTTACTTCAATATGAAACACCATTTCACAACTACATATTTAAATTTCCCCTTAAAAAAATTCATTTCATAAGCAATACTCAATTAGGTGCCCATCTTATTTTTCAGACTGAAAAACAGTCAGAATCCTTTCAGTGAAGTACCAATCAGTGATCCTGAACGTAATATGCAATAGAAGTTCACAAATCCACAGATCACTAGAGTATACGCCATATTCATAATTCATCACATTTCTAACGCCTCAAGATGCAGAAATCTGCTTCAATGAAAGAAACGGAAGCATTTGTTATTTTATCAATTTCACTTTCACTTAAAGAGACAAGAAACATTTTAAGAGAACATACTTTCTTACCTCTATGTTGTTATTCATTAACCCACAGGCATCGGCGAAGTCTGGATGTTTAGTATTGATATAAGCTAACTCAATGGCCACCAGATTATGAACCTGCAATGCAATACATTCCCAGATCAAAATTCAGGGAGTAAACCTAATGCCAGTGCAGAGTAATGACCTACAATGCTGGCAAGCACAGCTTAACTGCCCATAGCAAAAGACCACTCAGCCACAAACCACCTACAATATGTGAACCAGGGGAGATGGCTCACTATGAGGGATAGCAAATATACAAAATTACTTTCGTTTTTTGCATCCAATGCAGAGTCAAATACTGAAACACTCTTTACTCCCCAACAGGCAGTCCAAATTGGACTTTTAATATTAAAATATATTTATATAAAGTTGAACCTTTAGTTTTCACTAGCTAAAAGGCATTACAAGCCTCTGAAACATACAGAATATAGATTACAATTTAATTTTCATCCCTGCATCCCAAACTCTACAGTAAATGCACAGCTTCTGTTACCAGGGAGGGAAACAACATACATAAGGAAGACTAGAAGATGTTAAATTGAAGTTTTAGTAAAATTCTTCTTGGGAAACTGAAACATAGGGGACCATATGCTTAACCCTAACCCCACCTCTTTGTTCTTTATGTATCTATACTCTAATATAGAATGTGATTCAAAACGTGTACATTTTAAATAGCTATCAATTTAACAAATAAGTTAAGATTCTTTTAATAACTTTGGTTCCTGACTCTGCAAACAGAAGCATCAAGACTCCATAAAACATGCACTTTTACCAGTAAAATTACAGTAGATGGAAACTTACCATTTCATTTGTGACAGGAAGTCTCCTACGCAAAAGACAGGTTACTACTTCAACTATGGCATCGTGCAGTTTAGGAAACCTCAGTAATTCCTAAAAACAAACCAGAATTTTACTGGTGAGACTTCCAGAAGGTTTTAAGCAAGTAATCACACACACACCAGTAATTACAAACCCAGTTCTAAAGCATGCATTTTTACCTGTGTACTGTAATTACTACAATGCTGGATAATCCTCTGCATTTCCTCATGAACCAGCTCCACACAGCGCAAGCTTGGTTCTTCCAAACGTTTTATTTGCCTTTTTACCAGCAACTCAAAGGAAACTTCAGGAACAAACAAGGCAGGACGGGGACCCTGGTTAGAAAGGAGGGAAAAAGCTGATGAATTGTATATAAAACAAGATGCTCTTTTAAGAAGCAGTATCTGATGAGGCCCAGAATGAATCAGGTGACAGTGATGACACCTGACAACTCAGAACAGGTCTCAGGAGTAAAATATGTTACAAGAATATTTAAAAATTAAAGCTATAAGTTGCTATCTTTGAGACAAAATGTATTAAACAATGATTAACCAGCATCCTTATAGAATCTTGGAGATTTCTACCTACTCATGTCACTTCAGGTTTATAAACCTGAACAATGCTTTTTCATGTTTGCGGATCCACACGCAGATGAAATCTATTACAAAGGCAAAGATATTTTCTTTCTAATTTCAGAAAGAAAAACTGCCATTATTCATTGGACAGTCTTGGGCATATAATATCATACCAGGAAGATAGACGGGTTTCAGTGTTTCGAGTAATTTCTTTTATGATCATACAGACCAATGCTTAGCTACACATGTATCAGTTTTTACCTGAAATATGACATCTTTCGTGTTACTAAATCCTGTTTTTACATTTACAAGAGGATAGGAACATACACACAGATCATTGCTATGGAGTACCTCATGCTCCAGGACCATGCACAAACCTGCCTGTCTGTCCACATATAGAACAAAAGCAGATTGACACGTCTGACATCCAAAGTCAAGCTTGAAGGAGTGAATGTTTTATTATATATTGCAAAATTTATAACTGGCCTTACGCCGTTAATTCTCAGCAACATCAATTCCCATACTAGCAAGAAATCAAATCTGAAAACATTGAACCATTTCAAAGTTGTGCCTCTCATATAGAATTAAACCTTAGCTTCCTATCTAACATACAACCACAACACAGAAATCCAGAAAAACACTCACAGTGGCATTTCTAATGGCAGTCAGAATGTCAATTGTGTTAAGGCCACCCAGAGGGTCAACAGATTCTAAAGTTCTTCCAAAAGTCTCATGAAAAATATAACAGATTCTGGCTCCACCACATCTGAAAGAAGAAAACAACCACTGAAGAAGCAAATAAGTAGAAGAAAGCTCTCATTGAAAACATTTTTTACAGTTGCTTGGATCCAAACATTTTTGAGTATGTTATGGTCCAGAGTATTAATATTGCCAGTGAGAGCCAGTAGGAGCCACTGGGTTAACCTAACCACTCAGTCAATATTCCAGGAACACATTTGTACTTACAGCTCAGAAGTCTCTATGTATTTTGCTGTTCCTTCAATAGTGTTACAATATTCCGTGGCAAATTTGGTGATCAGCTGCAATAAAGTAGCACTTTTGTCTTCAACAGGTTCCCCATAGCTGTTCAGTAGAGACTGGTACTGGGCAGCTAAAACATTAATTCTGGTTTTCAGTTCTGGCAAGCAATCCCTGATATGATGCATAAGCAACCTAAAAATACAAAACAGTCCCTCATTAGAAGGGAGGAAAAGTTTCAGCTTTATCATCTCCAACAAAACAGAGAGGAAACACCAAATAACCACCAAAGGAAAACATTTTACTTGGGTAAATTACAGAAACTGAGAGAACTAGAGTTTGCATTCAGAGTTTTCTTTAATGCATTACTGTACCAATAATGCACCAAAAGAGACACTAAGCGTAAAAAGAAAGGTCTGCAGATGTCTAACACATCAGTTTATATCTTCAAGTAACACCTGTTCAGTGTCCTAGCAAGATACTTGGTTCCATTTCGATTGGCGAGGGAAGGATATTTCTTTTGAAGAAACCCATACTCATCACGAATGGAATCAGCCACACTCTTCTTGTTGTTAATATCCAACTGACTCCTGAAGGTAAAATCAGAGTTACACACTAGTTAATGGATGCAAAGTAAAAGTAAAAGTAATTTACACTTCAGCTCTTCTGGGCAGAACATTTAACTGGGTTTTGCTTGACACACGTAACTCACCTTCCTTAGACTGTAAAGGTTTTTATTGTTTCTCCATGCAGCACAGTCAACAAATAGGTATTGGTAGCAACTATACACAGACTAAGCAATGCTTTTATCAAAACTATGTGAGATTTGACCTAAGTAACATAAAAAACCACAGCAAACAGTACCACAGCCATATGCAGTTAGGACCTGTGCTGGATCAGAGCTAATGTAAACAGCTGACCAGAAGCACCCCTCAAGCTGAAGGACAACAGCAGAAGTGGTGACACTACAGTTCTTTTAGAAGTGTCTCTACACCCCTCTGCATCAGCAGTTGGTTGAGTGGAAGAACAAAGGCTTTTGAGAAGTGAGCAACAAACTGCTTATTCAGAAGTTTATTTCAACATTGTCACCTTATTCTTAAAACTATATTCATGGCTAAAAAAGCAGAAGCATTACTTCACATTAACACAGTTTTAAAAATAGCATCAATGTGCCCACACAGACCTATTCACTACTCCAATGATGCCAAGTTTGACTGGAATCACTCTTCCCATGAGCACATCCATAGCATCAGTGCCAGCATCCATGAGATCCAGCTTTGTGATAACAGCGAGGGTTCTTCGACCTACCAAAAGGAAAACACTCAGAGGAATGTTCTGATTTGATCAGAGTAACTAAAACTCATAACTCAGCAAAGTGGAGAATTAGTGACCTAAATTCAATAAATAGGTAAATACTGCCCATCTAAACCAGCAGGCTAACACACACAGGATTTGTCTGGAACCTTAATATTTCCTGAGCTCTTAGTCTGAAAAAAAAAATGTGCCAAGAACTTTTTCTTAAAATATAACACACTTTTTGCATATAAAAAAATGAACAGCATCTCAGTAAAAAAGTTCTTGGGTCTTGAAACTTTCATGTGAGTGTAATTACTCTGGTACTGTAGGTTCTCACTATAGCATTACTCCTGCAGAACCTGCAACATGATCTGCCACTATACCTTTAAGTTTTAGAATTTTGGGAAGTGATCCAAAAGACACTGTCAGTCATTTTTACAGGAGTAAAATAAAAGAGGTCTGATATCTTGAACCAGGACAGTTTAACTGAGCAGACAACTGCCAGAAGAGGTTTTCCCTCAAGGTTATGTTGCAGGTAAGCCAAAGCAGACTTGGAGTTTGAAAACAGTCAAGAAAAAAAGAGTTACATTTTATGGAAAAAAATTTGTGGGTAACAACACTGAATTTTAACCTAATTTCTGTATGGTTATTTTCTAAGTGTATTAATCCATGTTCTTTTAAATCATACAATGCCATTTGCTAGTCAGTGGTACTGACAGCACTTCGCAAAAGCAAGAAGCAGGCAGCCAGTAGCTTCAGATCTGTTTCCAAGTCCTTAGGTAAATATAAAATGATAATCTTCCTACTCCTTTAAATCAGTCAGTTCTCCCACATAAATACAGAGCACCAAAATTCATCTTATCCTTACTAAACGTCACTAAACTATCAGCTATACAGTCAATTACAAGCTGCAGGGTGGCATATTTTCTCAGCCAAAAGAGACAATGTTGGACAATAAAGCATGAAATTGCCTTAATAGACCACTCTGAACTACTAAAACACTGAAAAACATTCTTAACACCATTTTGCTGCTGTGGAAACAGAAGTGACTCCATGACTATTAGAATAGTTACTTGGCCTGCTGGCAAGCCAGAAATCTATCAGGTATTGATTCATCCCAGCATTCTCTTGAGTAACAGAGACTGCAGCAAGAAGTCTTAAAGCAAATATAAAACTTGTATTTCCTAGGAAACGTGGTGGCATTTACTTTTCTTACTATATATTGCCCAAACAACTTCATTTTATTTTAGGATTGAGTTTTAAAAAGCAGTTGAATTACAGCATCCAGTTAGCCTTGGTGCTCACCATCTGGATCCACCTCCCGAGCTATTTTCAGTGCCTCAGAAGTGGCCATGTCTGTGTTAGCAGCTGTCACTGCCAGGATAATGGAATTGGGGTTGCTGATGAACTGAAGTATGAGCTCTCTTATTTGAAGTTCAATGTCTTTAGGCTGATCACCAACAGGCACCTAGAGAAAAAAACAATATGGAACCATTCACCATTGTGTCTTTATGCCTGCATGAGGCTTGGTGCCCAAGAACCACATGCACAACTGGCAGAGTGCAGTGTGTATGAATGCATGGGCAGGGAAAGAAGTCATCTTGTCTTCTTCGTGTCTCAGAAAATTATTCCATATGCAACTTGAACAGGCAGGATCTGAATATTTCTATTAAGATATCTTCACTTTAGACAGCCTCTTACACAAAATACACATAGCAACTCCTGAAGAAGCAATGTGGAAGAGATTTTCCAAGTCGCCACATACTCATCTATCTGCAGGTACAGCTCTGAAACCTGGAGTGGTGCCTCTCCTATGAAAAGGAACACACGGCCCACACACTTACCATCACTGATATGTAGAAAGAGGAAAAAAAAAAAAAACAAAAACCATAAGCAAATCTATCTCTGGCATCAGCAAAGTGTATCAGAAACCAAATCTTACTCCAGGAGACAGCGACATGTCAAATTTACGTAACACTACTTGACCCCAGGAAAGCAGTTTATCTAACAATGCAGAACAATGGCACAGAGTGAACAGGCACACCTTGTTCAAAAACACACACTGAGTCAGAAAAGAAGCATTCTGCAGCTTACCTTTGTCATTCCAGGTAAGTCCACAAGAGTCAGATTTACAACATTAGCTGAAAAAATCTTAAGATGAATCGGTTCAGGACTGATCCCCTAGAAATATAGTAATAAGTAATAATTACTGCCCTGGATTATTTAAATTCACCATATGAAAATCCAAAGGCTGTAGTTTCATGCTACAAAGACTTTCTTTCATCACATACCTTAAAACACACAGCAAGGAAAAAAAGCCAAACATCTGTCAATCAATTCTTTTGTCTTTGGCAGTAGCCAATTTTATAATTACACATAAAGCTAGGTATGTAGAAAAATGAAAGCAAGTTTAATTGAAAGTTTATTTTTTTCACTTTTATTACAGAATCTTGAAGTAAAGAAACAATTCTATGTCTTTTCGCTCAAGTATTTTATCTCATGAATGCAGTGAAAAAATCTCGATAGCAAGCAGCATTCCTGTGCTCTTCATCAGAACAATTATGTGCTTTTCACTCCTAGCTGCCAGAACTCTTTAAGAAAGGTTTAAGCAGCAAGAAAATCAATAGCAAGACAATAGATGGACGGTACAGGATTTACCTTATTGTTTCCTGAAATCCTCTCTGTTTCATTTTCTATTTCCTGGCGAATTTCATCAAAATCTGTATAGATCTGAAGGAAGAAAAAAAAGTTTAAAAATCAGATAGCATTTATTTACTTAACTGCAAATAATGTTCTCTTTTCCAAGGGATGGTGAAAAACTCTCTAAGTATACAGAATATTAAAAAAATTTATAAGAATTACTAGTAACCTTAAACTGATGTGCTAACAGGACTCATCAATGCTAAAAATTATAGAAATTGGTATTTAATCTATTGACTAATTCTGTGAGATGGCAGTTATTAGCACTTATAACCAATGTCAGACACAAGTTAATTTGTGTCCACCTACAGAGAATTCAAACACTTAATTCCATTTTAGGTCTAGTTGTAATCCTTTGAAGTTAATAAGCAATATGTAGCCTAAGCAACTTCTCTTCTTGAAAAGGACAAAGGGCAGCTTCATTTTCAAATTTCTCCACTCTTGTAAAAACTGTTCTCCTGCCACCAACAAAGAAAGGTTAGCACAGAGCTACCCTTCCACTGATTCCCTCTATATTCCTTCTCTAGCTCTCCTTAAATTTCTAGCACTGCCTAGAAGGTGAGGAAATCAGTTTAAAGTAATAAACACTTGTATAATTTATCTGCCAACAAAAATATGACTGTCTTCAAGCAAGAATTAAGCTTTGACTCTCTTCCTGAAGTGCAAAGTCATTTCAGTTTCTGCTCCTTGACTCTGATGCATATGAGGCTCTTTCTTTTTTTTCCACAACTTTCTAATAAACCTCTGAAGTAGCCAATTCTTCAATGGACTGAAATGACTTGTGCTTACACCTACCCTTGGCTTTGTGATATCCATTCTAATTTTGGCAATGCACAAAACAGAATATTCTAATCAACAAAATAACCCAAAAAGGCCTATGATAACTCAGCAGAATCAATGACCCACAACATACATTTCACGTTTTCAAAAGTTTTCTACTCATAAAAAGCAAAACACAAAATCCTCAATATTCTGCCATATAGCAGGTATAATAATGCCAATAAACATCTTCTTTTCAGGAAAGTCAAAGGAAGAGAAAAAATTAAGTGTATATATATGTTAACATATTTATGACACTGCTACTTCCTCAAGAGAGTAAACATACCTTATTTTTGGTGTGAAGAAATTTACCCCATTCTGCAGCATCTACCTCTGAAAACAAAAATGGATACATGAGAAAGAAGCAGATGTTTCACTAACATTTTTCCAAGGCCTTTTCATTGACACTACAAGCTTTTTTTTCAAGCAGCAAAAGAAAAATGAGATAGCTTCCTAAAGTTAGATGTGAAATAGCTTTATGATTCTGTCTATTGAAACATTGCACCTCGCTACTATGTCTAATTTGTCTCACACAAGGTCCACCTTCCTACTATGCCTGAGCCAATCACTTATCCTGCAATCTTTCAGAAATGGTCTTGTTCACTAAATATCAACTTGTAACAGAAAACAAAAAAATTATTAGCAATAGCTTCAAAACCTGGGGGGAAAAAGTCTGGCTTTTAGCATCTTTGCTTTTACCATGCAAGTGAGATCAAATTACAGCTGAAAGAAAAAGTTAGAAAAACCTGTGGGACTAAAAGCAAGCAAATAGAAAATAAGTAAGAATTCTGCATAACAAAAAAGCCTTAGGAGAACATGTCTCTTCCCAAATCTGTCAAGGACCAAACATCTTGTCAGTCACCACTGAGGTCCAGAATTACATGGGGACTGTGCAAGAGCAGTCCCAGAAACAGCAAAGGAGGTTATGTTCAATTCCTGCTTTGCAGCCCAGGCAGCAGTTTGAGTCACACTGCAAGATATTTACACTTTTACTATTAGGTTTCCAAGGATTAGTGGCAAGTTCTATTTCCAATTTTTGTTTACAGTCATTTCCTCTATGCTCCCTGAAACAGCAGTCTTCTCTACAAGAACTGTCTACAAGAAATCTGGCCTTTTGGCAAACACATGATTTATCTACAGTCAAGTAATCTTTCAAAAAGATTTCAAGAAATCTTTCAAAACAATTTTTTTCACTTAAACTGAAATTTAAGGAAGTTGGTCAACAAAAATTTTTTTAAAGATTTGGGAAATAAAAGTGCAGGAAGTTCTATGAAGCAGCAACACATAGAAGAAAAGCAAAAATCATCTCATTCTAATGCAACAAGGTCAGAAAACTGAAAATCAATCAGATCACAAGACACCAAAATAATCACCACAGTAGCTGAAGTGTAAAAGGAAAAGTGTAATCAACAATCATTTGGCATGAAATGTATGTGATTAGTGTATATAAGCATGCACTTCAGGTGTAGGGAGAAAAGGCAAGTGGATAAAGGCAACCTTTAGCAAGGTGTCTTGGATTTTTCCATGTAGCAGGGTCTGCGGTTAAAGAGAAACAGCATTGAATGATGTTTAACATTTTTAATCATATTTAATATAGGATTTTATTCATTTTCAGTAATAGATTCTATAACAAAGAGCACAAATGCATGCAGAGACAGATGGGCATGCTATTCTAATATTGATGAGAGTATGTAACATATTAGCAATATGCACAGAAATAAGACCATTAATACCATTAATTAAACACAATAAATGATGCCTATTAATCAGATATTCAATACAACAAAGTTTACTTGATGATGACTATTTTTTCCATTAACCTAATTCCAGCAGCTCAAAGTATGTTCTTATCAGAGCACAGAAAACAACACCACTGGGCTCCACAAAGCTGAACTTCTTTGGCAAAACACGTTTCTCATCATTTATTCATGGCAAGAACCAGAAAGAGTAAAGAAACATTCATAATGTCACTGGAAGTAGCGTAACTGAATGGGAAGGAAATCTGATGCTGTGCATCAATATTTTTAAGATTCAATTAAAGAATAACATCAGTTCTGAGACAGATTTAAGAAGAGACAACATATGCATTACCCTTCTCAACTCTTAATTTTTCCAAAGTATTTATGGAAATTTCATTACAAAAAACCCCCAACTTCTTATTGAGGTGTTGATGAATTTACACCTCTCTTTTACTGTGATCTCTGTACAACACCCTGAAAGTGCAAGTAGCAAAACAAACTGGTGAACATTTTTTTTGGTTTGTGCCTGTTTGCTACAAAATGCAGGTAGCACAACAATCAGCTCATCTGTTTGAAAAGCTTAGTTCATCAGGAGAGCTGATGTCTTGCTCAGTCAAAGGTGTGCGTATCATCAACAGAGATATGATTTTGGATCTGTTAAAGAAAAATTTTAAAACCAAACTTTCATCCCTACTTTTCTGCAGCCACATGAGCTATGAAGAAAACATTATTAGGAAAAAGCTTTTGTTTGTATCTGTTGGTAAATATGCAAAATTACATACCGGTCTCCAAAATAAGTGCAAAATGAAAGGGTTCCTCTATTCCAGGTTATTTAACAGGTTTTATTTACTGTTCAGAGGAAATAAAATAAAATACACATAGAGGAAGAAACTACAGTATGTTCAGCATCGTATCGCTCATCTCTTCTCGAATCTAAGACAGTAAAGAGAGGCCTAAAGCTAGGAAGAAAAATATACAGCAAGATACTGCAACTGTTAGATTTGAAAGATATGGACCAAACATTCTCTGGTTATGACCCTCCTCAGGAGATGATTTCCTTCTCAGACACTCTTAGTCTTAAATTATTCTCTTTCTGGGAGAGAGAATCTGACCTTTCTTGCACTAGAATTTGTAGCCATGTACTAGGCTTACTTTTCTGCATAAGTAATTTTTTTTTTCAGTATTATCTATAAGTTTCTTAAAATACATACTAAAAAGACACACGCAGGTCAGAGACACTGCATTGTAACTTGCTAACACCTACGGAAAAGTTTCCCAACAGATCTAATTTAATGGAAAGCAGTCTTTTAGGAAAGGAGGAAGGATCTGCATTTATCTAAATGTAACAATGCTCAAGGCAAGGAGAAAGTGTTTTAATTAGCCTACATTCAGCAATCCACTGTTCTGGTTTCCATGTAGAATGTTTGTTTATCACTCATTTAACTGGTAAATCAGTCGTCCCTCAGTCATGTTACTTTTTGGAAGCTTTTCAGGCAATATCTTCAGAAGAATTAATCACCTGATTACACTAAAGATTAAATGCTAGATAAAGGCATGAAGAAATGACACTTTGGTCATGATGAAATCCAGTATTACAGATTACAAGAAATTACTAAAAAGAGCAGCTATTAAGAACAGACAGATCCTGCTTTTCAAAGAAAACCCCATCACATCTCATGAATAAAGCAAGTCCATATTTTTCTGGTTTTCCATATCCTGTAGTAAGACCTGAAAACCTTAATTAATACCCAAGAAAAGCACACATATTATTTGATTTTTCTCAGGACTGCCCTCCACCAAATTGCACTAGTCATGTCTTACTCTATGTCCTGGGTTGAAGTGTAGGATGTACACAAAGTATTTATTCTATCACCATCTTCATGAACTTTTGAAACCAGGTGGGGCAGTGTTTTCCCAAGCCCCCTGCCTTTTCTGCTAATGGCCTTTGGGGTGTCTTCTGCTAATGGCCAATTAACGTCTGTCCCATGACTCACAGGTAACTCCCTCCAGGAGTTATCTCTGTTTAATGGGCCATCAAGGACCCACTTCACACTCCTCATCCCATTGTGAGATGCTCTGCCCACGGGGAGGAGCCAAGCAGTCTCACCTGGATATAAGCTGGTATGTGGGACAGTGCAAGCAGCCCTGACCCACTGGATTCCCAGAGGAGCAGAGCTACCAGACCTTTATACAGGATCACTGCTTCAGGAAGACCATCTCATCTGGACTGCTTCCACTATCCTGCTCAGGTTGTGTTCTGACTCTGTCAGTGGTCCTTTGTGTTATCGCATTTATTTTACTTTATTTTTACCTTTTTACCTTTTTTCTTATTATATTTCTGACTTGGAGCCTCTCACTCGTTTTGCTTTCAAATCACGACACTCTATAACACACCTTCAAGAAGCTCTATACAATACAAAGATGACTAATTCAGTTATGCGTTTATCTCCTCTCCCTTTCTAAAGCAATAGAAATGTTAGTAATTTCCAGTGGGAGAAGCTGCTGGGAGTCAGAAAAGGCCACCACCATAGAGGATTTCCTGCAGCATGGAAATGAGAACTTCCCAAATACTAACTGTAGTACCATTTTTTCCCAGCCTTGACACCAACTAGATTGCAAGCACTTCTGAGGGAAAGCTCTTTCTCTCTAGGGCTTCTACAAAGCCAAGCCCAGTGAAGCAGGCCACACTGGGAGCCAGGGGGAAGATATTCCTATCTAAAGTAGAGAGCAAAAGGCTGACAAAATAGCACTGATTTATCAAGTAATGGAACTGTACTAAATATTCCTGTGCTCTGTATCAATTCTATCTGTTCAGAATTTGAATAATGTGCAGTTTCCTATCCTGGAACAAACCAAAAAAACCCTATAAATATTTACTACTTGACCACTATGTTCTCTCTTATTTTCCATTTCCATTTTCCATTATAGGTCTTCACTGCAAGGCCAATTTAATAATTCACAAGGCCAGGCCCAGTTCTCTGGTAAGTGCTGCTTCTCTTGCCATTTGATCAGAGAACACCACAGTATGGTATCATCACATCAAAGACACCATATGTGCTGAATCACTAGAGGCCAACAATAAACAGCAAAACCATGATGAGAACACTTCCTTCACATTGAATTACACACATTCTCTGCAGAATATAGAGATCAGCTTGCTATAAAAATACAGAACTTCACATTTAATGAAAAATTTATCTCTGGTCTTTTCTGACTCTATTTACTGCAGTGATCACAGCACAAGGGTATCTTTGTCCCTCCCTAAGTGAATAGCCCAGCAGTCAAAAGTGCTTTGTGTTAAGAACTGAGAAGTTTTCTGGATGCCAACACTCCAACAGAGGAAAAACTAAAGCTTGTAAGAATCACAGAGTAGCAGCTATTTTGAAATGGCTATGTTAATATATAATGCCAGTAGAGTAAGCATTAGGCTGGATGCAGGTGACAATCAGAAAACAGAAGTCAAAAGAGAAGAGAGAGCTGTATAAACTGTCTCTGTGCACAGAGAGTTCAATGCCAGCATTCAGAAAGCAGCATGCCAAGACTGATACTCTCTTGTCCAACATTCAACTTGTAAAGAAGAAATCCCTCATCTGGATAAAATCCTTTTCTGCAAGACTATTTCCCTCTGGGAAATCCCAAATCCATATTCAACCCTACCTAAATATCTACCTCATTACAAATAAAATTACCTCTAAAAATAGATCTCTAATGGCACTTATTACAACATTACACAGCACAGCCAGGATAAGAGGTTGTCAGCTTTTTTCTTTCCAAGCTACTTGATCCCATCTTCTCAGATGCAACACCACAATCTGAACATAAGCTAAACCAGATCAGAGACAACACCATTTAGACCACAATTTGCCTGAATTTTAGAGAGAAAAGCTGTTTCAAACTCAACTGGCAAGTCACAATTTCTGTTCTGATCAAATATCTGTTCTTACCAAACAAGCCCACATCTCTCTCAGAAGAACAAGATGAGATGATAACATTTACATCTTACATATCAATTGTTTTCCCCCAAAAAATCTAAGTGGGCATAAAATAATAATTTAGCCTAACATCCCTATGAATTTTAAATTTAAAATCTAAATCCCCAAATCAAATGCAATCTAAAACAAAAAGGCTCTACTCTCAGAATACTCCAATTAGAAAGCCTCCTTTTACATCTGAAAAGTTGCAAAGAAGAACAAAATAATATTTTACCCTACAACTCAGAATCCAAGCATTCTCAGAAGATGTAGAAATACAAACTATACACTGCACAGTACACGTAATGCAAAATTGCATTTAAAGACATCAGGTGTGCCATTTCTATAAGTTGCACTGAGATTGAATTGTCCATCCTTTGAGGTTTTCAGACTCAAGCAGATAAAGACCAAAGAGACCTGGTCTTCACTTCCGAGTTGGTTTGCAGGCTAATTGTTATGAACTCTGTGCTCTCTGCTTGTGACAGTAATTAAGATTGAAGCTTAAACCTTTCAAACAGCACAGTACAAGTAACTGTCCTGCAGAATGCAAAGGCCATAAATATTACAGGAAAACAAATACTGTAAAGAACTTCTGATACCTTGACTTACTATTGGTGGAAACAAATTAAGAAACATTTGAACACAGTATGAATTAATATTTATAGTCCCAAGTTTATCATGCCAACAAAAGCCTGTGCAGTTGTTAGTGTCTACAAAAAAAGCCCTAAGATTTATCTTACAATCAGAAGGTGGATATGCCCCTGCTGCTCCTTCCTAAGATCAGGAGCATTAGTTGGTATAAAATGAGCATTGAAACTCCCAAGGGACAACTGAGATCACTTTCTTGATCTGCTGAAGGATAAAAAAGAGGCAGTACAGAAGACAAGCTTCAAAGTAAACAGCTTCAGAACATTTAAAGTGCTGTGCTTGATGCACTTGGAGTCTCTCAGTGCAGCCCAGCAGGGTGGCATCTGCATGCTACAGAACATGTATTCTGTATTTAATTCTGTTTGCACCTACTACAAGTCTGTTTTCATTTCTCCTCCTTCCTCTTCATTCAGAACTTACCTATTTTCTACCCTCCTTCTAAAAACTCTCATAGTCATCACTCTCTCGATGAAACACCTTATTTATACAGCAAAAGGAGAGGGGATGAAAAACACACACAAGAAAATCATGTTCTCTACACTCCAGACAATTATCTTTAAAACTGAAATGCTTTCCTTGGCCTGTTTTTCTCAAAAGAAATTCCCAAGAATAGGAAAGCTTAAAACATTAAAGGATATTTTGAATATCCAAAAGATTTTTATTTCATGACATTTGCTAAATGGAAAAAACAGATGTTAAAACAGCTCTGTTTTCCTCTAAGCAAATTTTAAAAAGCATACCAGAGTTTTACAATTACAACAACTGATTTTTAAGTTAAAAGAACAAGAAAGACTTGAATTCTCTTTCCAAAAAAGCAAAACACATTCTTGGATCACACTTACCATTTTCATCTCCAGCTCCTTTCCGACCATCCCCAGGGGAAACGTGCACCAGCTGCAGGATAAGGGGTCTTCGGGTGACAACTCCAGTTCCTCGTGGGAGCAGATCTCTCCCCACAAGACTTTCCAACACAGAACTCTTTCCACTGCTCTGAAAAGTGCAATACAGCTACATTACTTACTGAAATATAACAATGCTATGATATTTTAGTTTGCTTTCATCTGGCCTGCAAACAGCACCCTGTTTTGTCCTCTGCCACAGGCTGCCGGAAGGAGCATAAGACAGATGCCCTGCAGACACAGCAGTACCACGGCACAAGCACTCAAGGACACTGCTAAGAGCCAAGAACCATCTAAACCTGCTTGGGATACTCAGAACAGATTTCTATCTACATGGTTTCTAACTGTCCCATGGTTTTTATCTCTTAAGGTTAAACTAAACTCATAATAGGTTTCAGAAAAATTAATCTCCTATGTAACATTTTTTACCACAAATATCAAACTCTCCACAAACATTTCTGGAAAAAAATGCCTTCCTTATAATGCTCATAAAGAAATTCTATGTGTTATACTATGTTTTCTAACATCTTGAAGTTAAATTGCTTTGTAAACTGAGTAATTTAACCCTCTGTTAGCATTTCTTAAAACTAACTGCGGCTGGCTGTATTGATACTGACTGCAGCCATTACACAAACATATATTAACTATGTATACATTACACTGCTACAATATTATATTCCTCTCATTTGAGGTTTGGTTAGGTGATGGGGGTTGTTTGGGTTTTTTTGTTTGGTTGGTTTTGGGTTTTTTTGTATAATGCATTGTATCAGCTTGTTAAGTACAGACATTGTTTTACACCCTAAACATAGAATCAAACATTGTTTCATAGCATCCCACATCTCTCTGTATAGATTTAAGTCTTTACACAACAACAAACTGTAAAAACTTGGAAAATACTTATAAGGCTGTGAAATTACAAATACTCTTTGAGAGATTACGTTTAGAATGTTCTCCTGCAGGACTTTTGTATAAGATTCACAACTGGTCCAACAAGCACCTATGAAAGCCTGGATGTTAAGAGCAATTTCAGACAAATACCATATTAAAACTAACAATAAAAAATAGACCTAGCTATGTCAATGTAATATTCAATCTGATTGAGAAGATTTTGTCTTTTTAATACTACTGTATTAAACTCTTCCAATTTTCAGCAGCTCTCAGTCTACATAGGAATGCCATGAGAAAACCTGTTCTGACTGTCATTGCTACGATCCAGGAAATGTTTCTGTATTAATGCAACTACCAAACAATTCTCTTGTTAAAAACAAACAAGCAAGAAAACAAAACCAAAAAAAGGAAACCAACAGATGCTTCTGACAGCTGGAACGTGCATTATGAAACTGCTACAGAACCTCCACTCAGCCTACCAGTTCTGAAGTAACATAATAGATTTGAGACTTCAAGCAAATGCTGAGTATAGAAGCTATATAACATGATATAAAAGAAGTGATGAATACCCTTAAATCTCACAAATTTTGTGACATTAGGTGACTTTTCTAAAACTCAAAATTAGATCAGAGGTCAAGCAACACATTACTATCAGAAAGTACATTTCTACTGATGAAGTAAAACAAGAAACAAATACATTATATAAGAGCTTTAAAACCTATTGAAATAGGACCGGTATACAGAATGACAAAAAAAAAATTAAAATAAAAGGCCAAACCACTAGAAAGTTTCAACAGCAACAAATGAAAACCTTTTTTTATTGTACCACTTTATTGTATATGCTTTATGGAACAGAAATAAAAAGACGTTTTATCAAAAATATCATTTGTCTCAATAGGCAAATAACACGCCAATGCAGATTATGTATATTTTTCAAAGTAAATCTAGTTCACATTTGACACCAGTGAGATCAATGGTCTAGAAAGACTTGGAAAAAGAGCAGGGTTAAACAGAAATACAGCCTTATAAAGATTTGGTTTTCCTTAAAAAAACTCCCCTAGAAAGTTATTAATAATTCTCTTCAACTGTCCTTCTCTGAATCAACTTTAAGCACTTTCCCTGCAAGCAGCTTACAATAGACCACTGGGCACTGAACTCTTATCGAATAACTTAAGAACAATCTGACCAAAAGGAACTAGGTCTGCAAGCCTGCCTGAGAGAGTTCCTGTTCTGGCCCACTTCTGAAGAACTACTGATATTATAGATGTGAAAAAACAACTTCACAGAGACAAGTAATGAACCACTTCACAACAAACTAATTTAAAACAAGAGAAATGCCTAACCAAAAAAAAAAAAAAAAAAAAAGAAATTATAAAGGTTCATCTTCTGCATTGGAAAAAGAAAACAAAACAAAACAAAACAAAACAAAACAAAAAAAAAAAAAAAAAAAAAAAAAAAAAAAAACCAAACAAAAAAAAAAAAAGAAGACCAGTGCTTTATTTATTAAAAATACTTCAAACATTAAGAGGCATCTGGATGTGGCATTCGGGGATATGGCTTAGGGGTGATTATGCTGGGTTGATTGTTATGGTTGGGCTAGATGATCTTGTATGTCTCTTCCAATCTTGATGAGTGGTCTCTTAAGTAAGATTTTCTTAGGCATGGGAAAAATGAACACTCAGTCTCAAAAGGCTGGAGATCAGACTTAGATGATGTGGCTTCTCATGAACATATAATCCAAGCACAAAAGGGACAGTAAGAAATAGCTGGAATCTTTATCAAGAACCTCATCAAGAAAGGAAACCAAAATCCATGGGACAAGCTGCTGCACACTGCTACTCTTTAGTCTTTCCGAAGGAGTGGTAATGCAGGAAACTAAAACGGGCACACCAAGCTATGTATAGAAGCAAACCACTGTGTCTTACATCACTCCCAGGTACCTCTGGATGGGGAAAGAACAATCTGGATCCTTTGCAAACACACTAAATAAAATATTACAGTACCCCATGCACCAGGAAATTCTTTTCAAATTACATTACACTCCCAACTAAAGCAATCTGTTGGAATACAATTATCTAGACGCACTTCTTAATCTGGACTCCTCAGCATCCATTACCAAGAATTGTCTGTGAACACAGGGAGGAAGGCAGTGAACACAAAGTGATTTTGTTTTGCCAGTGAGGCAGAAGAAGGGATATGGGTCTTTTTTGAATACAAAGTCAGTTCAGCCAGTCCTTCACACCATAGATGTTAACAGATACTACTAGGAATGATCAAAGATACCACAGAAATTTTAGGTGAGTCTGTAGAAGCAGCACACTTGTTTTGTCACATCATTGAAATGCTCATCTCAATTTTAAGCACGGACTGAACTCCATAAATTCACTTAACAATGGGTACAGAAAAGCCTTAAAAAAAAATCTAACCTTTAGTAGCAGATCATGCAGATTATCCTCTGGATATTTCTGATCCTCATCTGAAATATCTATTAGCTGTGATATCTAGAGGAACTTAACAGAGATTGCTCAGAAAAAAAAAAAAAAAAAAAAAAAAAAAAAAAAAAAAAAAAAAGCAGGGCGGGGGGACAAATACAGGAACATCTTGTGTCAAACCTTTAATCTCTGTCAAACTACCATGGCTGAGTTTTACTCTGCTCTGTCAACCACCATTAATCTCACAGAGAGGAGGACACTAAAACCATTTTCCCCCAAAGTACTAAGATAAAAAGAGATTATGAACACAGGACTTCAGTATTTTACATCATATGTGCTGTCAGAGTGTGTTAAAACCTTATCAGCATTCTCACTGCCTCTGTAACACCTGTATGTTCATCTTTGGTTTAGGTTAATCTGAAGATGATGCTGACAATCAAGGATGACGGGCAGTCACTGGGAAACAATTGTGCACTTATCCCCCTAAATTAAAAAGCTGAAAGCTGTAAGAATTGTGATCCACTCCAAAGAACCAGCACCTCGACTTTTAACAGTCCTCATGAGGTTACTTTGCTTCCCTATCCTTCACTTCTTCTTTACTTGTCCCTGCATGTTTCAACTATGTGCACTTAAGTATCAGAAGGCATTTGCTCCCATCCATTACACTAATTTTTAAGAGAAAATGTGGGTTACAATCTGCTGCATTACAAACCACAGTTTTAGCAATTCAGAAGCAGCACACAGTGTCCAGCTTCATTAACAGCCAGAGATGTTACTTTCAAAAACACTTTAGGGTCGTTGACAAGTCAGATGGAACACATTCATACCACCCCATTTACTTCACTGGCTTTCTTATTCTATTTCCACATCCTCCTTAGCATTGAGGAGTATCCTAAAGATATTTAAATTCCTATTTTAAAAGACTTGTGCCCTACACCAAACAGAATGCAGAGATCTTTCCTCCATATCACAAAAAGAGCCCTGACCCAACTCTCTTGCACCGCTGAGTTAGTCATCACTTTTAACCCCATCTAGGGACCAGGGCCTAAAAGACCCTGATGGTGAAGACCAGGGAAAGGATCAAGCGCCTCAGCCTTGCCCATATTCACTGCCCCAGGATCAGCTGTCATAGTCACCAGCATGCCTGCATTTCCCTCATTTCTCTTGTTCCTTAACTCCTGATCCAGTGCTGGAAGTCCCTGCTGCCTTTGATGTCAGTAACAGTGGCTTTCTCGATACCATCTCTGCCCATGCAGGCAGGATTTTTATATCCCTGAGCGAGTTTGTCCTCATTCCTACCTCCTGCAGGAGTCTGCTGTGCTGAGGCTGTCAGGAGTTCCCTCAGTACTGCTCTCCTTAGACCTCCACTCATTTTCCTAAGCAGGTGTATGGACTATTGCTTTGTTCTCCATGAAGTAGCCCTTAAAGGAATGCCAGGGCCCCCGTGATTCACTGTCCTTTAGCTCACAGGGTCTCACCAATTAGCTCAGTAAATAAGCAAAGTCTGCTCTTACTCTTATGAAGTCCACCAAGTCAAATTATTCCAAGAAAGCAAATTAACACAAGGCTCATCTGGAGTCTCACTGATGCACAAGAACCACCAAATTTCTTACAGTCACATGCTCAGATTGTTGATTGTTGTATATTTCAAGTACATTAAAAGTATATGCAAGAAATATTCAAGTATATTTCATGAATATTAAAATGATAATGGACTTGAATCAGCTGCAATAGATTTCAAATCATCTTATAAGAATCCCCTGCCTACCCCTTGTCTATCTTTAGACTTCAAAATGTCTTTGTGAAGCCAATGCACAATATATCATCTGGGGGGGGAAAAAACTTTGTTAAGGAAACACGTCCAATAAACTACTGGGAAACTTCCAAAACAAAAATTAGTTGAAAGGAGTATAAAATTTAGCTCATTACTTTTGAACAAGGCAAACTACTAAGTTTTTTTTACTATTTCATCCAATAAGGAAAAAGACACAAAGAACTCCTG
This sequence comes from Zosterops lateralis, assembly GCF_965231275.1. Classification (NCBI taxonomy): domain Eukaryota; kingdom Metazoa; phylum Chordata; class Aves; order Passeriformes; family Zosteropidae; genus Zosterops; species Zosterops lateralis. The sequence continues at coordinate 16,414,791 of NC_139765.1, forward strand.
CAAAACAACCGAGACTGATTACAGGACAGCACAAGAAAACAGAGGCAGTGATGCCAGAATTCCCTATGACTTTTGCAGTGGCACTATGCAAACATTCAAGAATGACAGCAAGGAACTGTGAAGTAGGAAAGACTTCTCAATGACACACAGTAATTCCTGAAATGTTCTATTAAGTAAAACAATGCATCTGGCTTAGACATCTGATATGAAATGGTGGCAATTCTGCAGTTTCTGTCATACAAGAAGTATAAAAGTCCTGCTGGTAAATCCTGCTCTTGGCAATATAGAATTTCCTACATATAGAATTTCCTAACTTTTCATTCTATCACTGGGAAATAAAAGCTAATGCACTTGTGCTGGGATCTCATCCACAGGGACATTACCCACACTGGTGCTTTAAAAAGTTATTTGCTGTAGCCATCCTAGAAGAGTTCAGCCCGCTATAACTAAAGAGCAACAGTATTTTTTTTCTTTCCTTATTTTGCAAATATGAATTATTCTGGAATAAAAGGTGAATACACATGCAATTTCAGAGTAGTTCCACAAAGGAACTGCTTTGGTTGGAACAGGTATTATAACAAAATTTTCCTATTCAAACTAGGAATGCACCAAGCTAGGCTGGTTCTAAACAGCTAACAAATGTAGAATTTTATTTACTAATCAAATAAGAATGTTAAAGCTATAAGCAGGCCAAATGAATTATTTTAAGACATTGTTTGAAACAAAAATAACACTTCTAAAAGATGCAAAAAAGACAACAGGCTGATCCCAACTTGAGAAAGCATTAAAACCAGCATAATGCACTGCTCATTGTTGCAAAATACATGCAAGATCTTGTCCAGACTACAAGACTGTTGTTCCTGCAAGGCATTCCCCATTTACTTAATAGAGAGCTCTCCTGGATAAGTCCGGGAGACTCCAAGTCACAGAAAACATCTCCACATTAAACAGCTTATGGAAACTAGTAAGGAATGCCAGAACTCAAACAGTTCAGTGAAAATTCTTCAGAAATCCCACATTTACACCATATCTAACTGCAGACAAGTCCCAAACAACAGCAAATACAGCAATGATTAGCAGATGTCTTCTTCCTCAGTACATCAATTCCCAAGGCCCTCCAATAATTTACTTAAGAAAAAAATACCTCATCTAAGTAGAAACAACTTACAGACTCTCAGTTACATCATGGAACTGTAGTATTAAAGATTCACATTTGAAAGCCAGATATCCTGACCTCACATAGTATTGTGTATACTGCTACATTCATGACTTGCAGTAAAGCATCAAAACAAAACAAAGCACACACAAAACAAGAGAAGCACAAGACTTCTTAACCCACATCCTTCTACAACTGAATTTTGTGCAGACTCACCACTCTTCCAAAATAACCAGGCATTTGCAAACAAGAAAATTAATATCTTCTACTAAATAATGTTTAATAATGCTTTCACAGCAAGAATCACAGAATGCTAAAGGATCAAGTTCTTACAGCTATAATTTTAATTTAATTGATATGAAGTCTGCAGACAGAAACAGCGAAAATGCCATCCTTTCAATCACAGAAACCTTCAGGACCCAAAGAGCTCAGCTGTTCAGAAACACAGGGAGCCCATCAGAGAGAAGAAAGAGCACAATACTAAATGTTGTTTGCACTGTAGCAACAACATTTATATTATGTCTGGTAAATTTAAACAGCTAATTAATGTCAGCCTCACTTTGCTGCTTGTCTGAAACAGACAGCAGAACAGTCAGGGCACAACTTGACAGGAGCAAAGGATGGCAAAAAGGAAAACAGTTACACCCAAAACCAGAGACTGTAAATGTCAGATACAAAAACAAAGGGAAAAAACCAAACTAAATCAGGAAGTCTGCAAAACATTTAGGAGAAAAATCAAATTGTCCCCAGCCAGCATGGAAGCAATGCTCAGGCTACATCCTCTATCCAAATGTACATAAAAATGAGTTTTTGGATCTGCTTGGATTACCAGGAATAATCCTTGGACAAAACAACGACAAAAAACCCCACCAAAGAAAATTCAAAACAAACAAACAAAACCCCACAAAAATCAAACCAAGAACCCAGCAAGAGAGGAGTGAGGAAGACATGGCTGCATTTGGCATGGGGTTTTCCTGGTTGCATGGTACAAACTGGAGTTCCCTTCACCTCAAAACTGGCTTTTTGCCAACACAATGTAGGCTACACTGAATGAGCTAAGTGGCTTAAATTTCTGTTCCCCTACCACTGAAAGTCACAGAAGTTCTGCAGAGCACCTGAACTTTTAGACCAAGGTGCTAGTCTCTCTCAGATGGGATGCTCTGACAGCATTTGCTGGATTCATCTCCTTATCCCACTAGCCAGGACTGTACATTAAGTTCCCACTGCTGCCAACTTCGTAACAGCCAAATTAGCATTCCAGCTACTTATCTTACCAGAATATAAACATGTAAATATTCACGTGCTCAGGCTGTGACTTCAGATCAAGAAACCTTCCACCTTGCAATAAAAAGTGGTTTAGCATTAGCATCAAACATAATACTTACACCAAACAGTAAAAAAAAAAAAAGAAGCAATAAATGTAATGCTCATTTGTGAGGCAGTCCCAGAGGAACATCCAACAGAAGTTTATATTAAACACTATAAACTACACCTCCTCAGGTAAAGTCTCAAAATGGCATTGACAGAAGACTGAACAAAAGTACTCTATAAATGCACACATGAAAGGTCACTCCAAAATCTCACCTGTGAATTCCATCAGCTGCTACATCAATTTCACTACAATGTCTCTACTTCAATTAACACTACCAAGTGCAAATAAAGCCCACACAGTGATTTTATGTCAGTATTAGAAGAATTTTGCTACAAACTGACACTAAAATTTGTATAAAATTAGGCTGATGACTACTAAAAATCCCAAACATATTCCAAGAATTAATGGCACAAAAAATAAATTACATCTATTCATTTTTACCTACTTCTAGGCAGATATTTTATTGCCTGGCTGGTTTTCTTAATTTTATTCTAAATCTTATGCCCACTCAGGTAGTGTAGGCATTGAATTTTTGTGATACCACCTATCCACACCAAAGGCCATAATTAACCAAATAACTTTTTTTCCCTTTGGTTCCTTTTACTGTAGCTTTAATGTGCCTGGTTGAGGCACTTCAATACCACCTTGTTATCCCTAACAAATACAGCGCACAAATTATTTGTATAAACCAGAACACTGAGTATTACAGCACTGCTGAACAAATATTTTTATATCCTATTCCTATATTCCTAACCTCGACTTTTTTTTTTTTTTTTTGCACTACAGTCATACAGTTCTAAAAACAGAACTGAAATACTGAACTGGGGGAAGAATAGAACACCTATCCAGGAATGGCAGAAAACCCCTAAAACACTGAAGAAAAACTGGCAGTCTGAAGGTGTCCTCAGTTCTACCAGCACAGCCCCCAGTTTTCTTAAATGACCCTGTGCTAGGATATAGAAATAACTTACAAAATATTTATGGGGAGAAGGAATTCTCATGACTGAGTGGAAGAAAGTGGCACTACAAGCACAAGAGGCCATCCAAATGTGAAAAATTTACTGACAAACGATTTGCAATTAGCACTAAAATATATCCAGAAAGGAGAAAAACTAAAGCATTTCAATTGTTCGGGGCACAAGGCAAGTAGCAAACAAATCCCAAACAACAGAAGTGGGGGAAAGGAAACATCGGAAACAGAAAATATTCACAGCTGAATTAAGCCTTATAAACAGCTTCTAGTTCTACACACTCTAGAAAAGGAAGAATTAACTCAATGCACAGAATAAGAAGTAGAGAAGGATATAAGCACAAAAAACCAAAAGGGCAGAGAGAGAAAAATAAACAGCAAATTACTCCAAAAATCATTTTTCCTCTCCTTGCTGAGTATGTAAAAAGGTCATATAAAAAAAGCAACTGACAAACTGGAAGAAAAAAAGCATAACTCAATTAACAGAGAATTACAGAAACCTTAACTGGCAGCATTTGCTTCCTACAAGAAAAATGGAGGTGAAAAATTCAAGACTTTTATTGTGAATATTATTCAAAGATGAAAAAGAAAAGACAGCATATGCCAGTGGGCTACAGATACATCAACTGTGTGAACAAATTTAAAGGCCACAAAGAAACAAGAACTGCCTAAAAAGCACATGTAAAAAAAAAGGAAGCAAGCTACCAGCAGCAAAACTATGAGCTCTAAGGCCATATCCGACACATCTCCAGAAATCTGGTCTCCAAAAAACTAACTTCAAATTAATAGATCAAAAATTTTTATTTCAACTAAGACTAATTGCATAAAATAACCACCTACAGAATACTATGTCAGTAAAGACAATTTTTTCTTCCAGTAACTCTGACTAAAACAAAAATCCCAAGATACATCTTGCTGGATATTTTACTATATATTTTTCTGGAGCCCATAAAGGACTTTGTTTTGGCAATGATAGGAAATTTCATACTAATTCATAGGGGTTCATAAATATTCTGAATACAGCACTGAATAAATATTGATACTAATGGGGAGACTACTGAAGGCAAAGACACATCAATACTGTTTTAACTCTCAGTATTTACTTATGGAAAAGTATTTGCATGTAGGGTAACTGGGACAGAGTTGTTAAAGTATTTTTTAAAATGCCACTTCAATATATCTCATAAAGTGAAACTGGAAAAAATATTTTTTTTAATTTTACACAGAAAAATGCCATTGCCTTTATAAACACAACTGGTGTTTTAAGTTATTAATAAAAATCCTAAGTACAAAGTATTTGGTATTAAAGTCTTAGGTGATCAAGCTATTGTCAAGGAGCACAGCACATTCAATAGCTATTTAAATTTCACAGAAACAAAATGAGAGATCCATTAGCTTCAAGTTTTACTTCTGGTTAACGCTTCATCTTCTACTCCCTTTTGACTGCTGCACTTCTGATCAGGCACGTTCAGCTGCCAAAAGTTCTGCTGAAGAGCAGCATCCCATCTGAAGAGATATGAAAGGTCTGGGCTATCTTCGAGCCCAGGAGCATTACCACGCACGTGTTGCAACTGTTGCAGCCAACAGTCGCCGGCCTCGCCTCTCACCTTCATTCCCTATCACCAGCTAAGACAAAGAGTCCACACGCCACAAGAACTCGGGAGAAAGGAAAACCATCCACGGCTGCAAGATGCCGTCCGGCTACCACATCTCTTTTATTCGGCGCTGTGCACGGCCGCTGTCGAAGAAGGGAAGCCGCGGACAGAGCAGCGATGGCGGTCACGCTGACGCACCGGGGCGGCTGCCGCTCCACGGGTCCCCCGACGACATCCGCACCCTCGGTGTGCGGGCCGGAGCCACGGCAGCCAGGGACACCGGCCATCCATCCCCGCAGCCCCGCGGAGCCCCTCGGCCGCTCGAGCCGCTCCGGAGAAGCGCCAAAGGGGGGGCGGGCGGCGCACGAGGCGCTCCCAGCGCAGCCGGAGTGAGGCAGCGGAGCCGCGGAAGGCGTGCGGAGGGAATGCGGGCACCGAGGGCGTCCCGCCTGCCCCGCCCGCCCGCCCTCGCCTGCCGCGTCCCCCCGTGCCCTCGGCGGAGGCAGTAGCGGGTCTGCGGCGGCGGAAGCCCGATGGACACCCCGACCTTGCCCTCGGGGCGGTGAACGTCAGCGCCCCCGGCCCGGTCCGCCTCACCTGCGTGCCCACCACCACGATCTGCGGCAGCTGGATGATGTCGGCCCCCACCGTGTTGAACACGTCCTGCAGCTTGTTAATGACGGGGATCAGCGCCTCCATAGCGGCGGGCGAAGGACAGGGCGGGCGAGGAGTCGGCGGGCGAAGGACGCGACGGGCACCGGCGGCTCCCTCAGCCGCCCCCTGCGCCTGCCGCCATCGGCGCCGGCCCCCGCGCACGGCCCGGCGCCCAGCAGCCTCTGCGCGTCCGCCGCGCACACCGGCGCCGCCGCCGGGCACCATGGGAGTTGTAGGCCGTGGGGGCCCTCCCCGGGCCGCGCCCTGCTCGGAGAGCGCTGGGGGCGCGGGCGTTGGAGGGACATAGTGGGGTCGCTGTGGTCTTGTATCACAAGGCATTGCCAGGTTTTATTACACGGAATCAGTGAGGCTGGAAAAGACCTCTGAGATCAATGAGTCCAGACTGTCATTGAACACCCCCGTGTCAACTGGACAATGCACCGAGTGCCACTTCCAGTCTTTCCTTAAACATCTCCAGGGACGGTGACTCCAACACCTCTCTGGGCAGCTCTTTCCAATGCCTAATCACTCTTTCTGTGAAAATTTTTTTCCTAATGTCCAACTTAAACCTCCCCTGACACAGTTTAAGACAATGTGCTCTTGTCCTGTCACTGTGACCTGGGAAAGAGCCAGACTCCCTGCCTGGCTACAGCCTCCTTTCAGGTGGTTGTAGAGTGTGATAAGGTCTCCCCTGAGCCTCCTCCAGGCTGAACACTCCCAGCTCCCTCAGTTGCTCCTCTCAGGGGTTGTGCTCCAGACCCCTCACCAGCTCCATTACTGTGTGGGCCCACTCCAAGCAGATGCCACAGGTACCCTGTATGGGGCAGACCTGCCTTGTTCCACCCAGAGATATCACCAAGGAAAGGTGCTGAGTGGCAAACTGCCAGAGCATCTGCTGTCACAAAGCCAACAGAGCAGGAAAATGAAGCTGCTGGGGCAGGGAAGAGGCATAACAGAGGTTCTTTTTGGGGAAGAACGGAACTTGAGATCTGCTCCTACAAACTGCACAATGAAAAGGATATTCTTCCATTTCTGTTCATGAATTGAGAATTGCAATGGACACACTTAGAACAGCTATGTTTATTCTGTTTGCATTCTTGTGGATATTTTTTGTTTTGCTGTGAAACTCTTGGATAATCTTCTGAAATTAGATGTAACTTAGACGTGTAATAATAGGTAAGGTTGAGATGTCTTAGGAAGTGGGAAACTGTGAAATCTAATACTCAGCTGTGTTATAAAAAGAGAGAGAATGAAACCAGAGGATGACTTGTGATGCGAGGTCACAACAAATAAGCCATCTCATCTTCAAATGTGTTTCATCTGAGTGCATTTTCTGAAAGATAAATTATGAATATGCTGGCACTGAGTTAATTTGGCTTTTGTTCTTTCTTGTAAGCAACAGAATAAAAAGGCTTCTGAAAGTTCCAAATTTTGGATGGCATTAGAATTCTTATTCTTGTTCTATACAAATTAGTCTTTTCCATACTTCACGTCTTGAAACACTCAAACATTACAGGAAAGAACAAGGACATGTGTTCTTATTTGTATATCTTTTCAACAAAGTTTCTCATTCTTGGCCAAGCAATTTTACTGTGGTTGTCAGAGGAATAATATTTTGTGGTAAAAGCATAAAGATGGCTAAGCAAATTGAAACACTTCAAAATTCAGTCTATTCAGCACAGAAGGAAGCAATTAATTCGTATAAAATTTTGGGAAGAAGGTCCTGAATGACTGGTGAGGGCTTCCTGTCATAGAAACATTATCCAGTGGTTTCACCCATTAGGCCTCAACATCCCACAGCTGATGGCTCCTAGAGATCATTAATACCAAAAGGGCATTTGTCATCTGCTTCTCCAGCTTCCAGGACAAAATAAAATATTTCCCTGACACAGCAAATAATCTTTTTAAAAGGCTTGCTGTTCCCTGTTAATGGGGAGGGGAGGGGAGCGGAGTGGAGTGGAGAGGAGAGATCTCAGTTGCACAAGACAAGAAGTTCCTGGCTCCCACTGAAGATGGATAACACCAGCTTATTTCTCTATGTGAATCTCTTTTCTCCTACTACTTTTATTTTGCCATATGACCTCATGGACACCCCTGTGAAATGGAGAAAGTGAAACCTGGTTTATGTCTTAATTTAGGCCAGAAGTGGGACATCTCAGCAAGAATGTAAAACTGGAAAAGGGTCAGACAGGGACAAGGATGATGAAAGGTGTGGAAAGCTTCTATATCAAGACCAAGTAAGAAAACCAGGAACCTTCACTCTACAAAAGAAATGGCACAGAGTAGCAAGGACCAGAGGTCTGTGTCATCATTAGCAACCTGGAATGGGTAAAAGAGAATCAGGGTTTTTCAATTTTTTTTCTCTCTCCCTTCCAGTAGAGACATTTTGGGAACATCTAATGAAAGCAAGAGCCAGCTCAGAATGAAACAAAGGCAGTAGCTCCTTACGGCTGCTTTGGTGACCATTGGAGCTCCTTGCCAAAGGATGCTGTAGACAGTAAAACTTTAAGTTGATTCAGATGTTGTATGGATTAGTTTAAGAAGGAGAAACACATTGCATGTAAAAAAGCAGCTCTGTAGGGATCAAATCTAGCTGAGGCTGTTTCTGAGCTGACAACATTTGGAAGCCAGGAAAGCAGCCTGCAGAAACACTGCGTGAGCTCGCCCGTTAGCCTGTCCCACTATGGCTATTCTTAGAATTTTATCCGTGTAATAGTTCAAGGAGCACACCGAGGAAATATCAGTTGCTGAACCAAGTTGAGACAAGCCAGCTTGCCCAGCAGAGATGTTGAAAGGCCTGTCAAGGGCTGGATACATCAATGGAGAAACACAGTAGAGACGGAGGAAGTGAATTAAGGAAGAAATGCAAAAAGAAAGTACTAAAAATGATATAAAGCTAAGAAGCATCAGAATGCTAAGTTTAACACATTTTACATTTCTGGCTAAAAAGTGAGAGCCAGAAATACTTCTGCTATGAAGTATCGTGGCCTGCACCAACAGTTACCTTAGCCCTGTTGAAGACTATGCCAAAGCAATAAATATTTTAATAAGCAATGGTTATCTATAGCTTTAACTCTAAATTTACATGGCTGACTTACATTGTACTGAGCAAGAAACTCAAAGATCTGATAAAGGCAGTAGTAGTCAGACTGGTTATTTAAGTTAATTGACATGAGGACAGGAACTGCCACACCAAATGTGACCTGATATCAGTTTTCTTCAGGACCTTATCTGTAAGACCTTCCAGCATCAACCCTCTGGGGAAAATATAAAACTGCAGTAATAAGATTTTCTCATTCCAAAACTGTATGTTAAATAATTTTGATATTACTGTAAGATCTGAAGTAGACAGTTCAATATTTCTTCTATGTTACTGCAAACTAGATTGCTTTATTTAAAATATAATAGGGTTTTGTCCCCTCACACTAAATTCCTGGCTCCAATGACAACCTCTGGTGGTAAATTTCATTATTTAATTATATATAATGCAAAAAATCAGTTTGGTATGAGTTTTGTATTTGTCATCTTCTAATTTCGGTATAAGTCTCCTTGGTTTTATGTTTGATCTCAGGAGAACATTTCCAGACTTTCTTCTCCATTATATGAATTTATTTTCAGTTTCACATCATCATTTGCTGCCATTTTTCTTAGAGAGCTGAGTCTTTTTTATTGACATACTGACAATAACAGACAACTCATTTGCCACTTAGTTCATTTATGCCAAAGGGAAACCACAAACTAGCACCTCAACAAAGCATATTTCCTGACATCCTCTTTTGTCTAGAGAATTATCACTGAAATATATCAAGTATGTAATGTAGCATTTATGGCTCATACAGCTTTATACTGCAAAAAAACCATTAGCAAAATACTTCTATAAATTATTCCTTTCTAATGTCACCTTTTGGATCCATGTAGTACTGCAATTACATGGGTCTGGCAGAGATCAGATATTATGTGAAGTCAAATGAATGGTGAATGGTGAATGGTGTCTCTGTATTCTCCAGAGCAACCTCATCACAGATGTAACTGTAACTGTTTCTTACACCAGACACCGTTAGAAGATGAAATAAATAAATTCCTGAAATCCCTTGATAGAATAGACCCTTTGTTTGGCTGTTCTACACAGATTTCCAAAGCTGAGAGAGTCTAAATCTTGCTCTTTTGTTTTTTTCCAGAAGCAACAGAAGTCAGAGGTTTGAAATCCATAGTCCAGGAATTCTGCTGAGTTGGCAAAGCAAGCTCTCCTACATGCTTCAGCTGGCTGTAAGAAATCATAGTGCTGGTAGGAATTACTGAGTATGAGGAACATGTTATCTGGGCTGACACCCAATCTCTGACAAAAAAAAGTTATCCTGGGGCACGGATGCAACTTTGCTGGACAATATGAACTGAACAACAGAGAGTTCCTTATATTTTCTTAATCTGAACACTGGGAAGCTATTTATGAAAATCCACTGGCTATTTGGGGTGTCACACGACTTCTGGTAAAACTTGCTTGTGAAACTGAAAGCAGGTTTCAAGTTAAGGGAGGGGAGAACAGAGGTCAAGAGCCACAAGGCAAGCACAGAAGTTGAACCTCATAAATCAGTAACGAAGCCCAAGCACTTTGGTATTTGGAAGACAGCTTTTCTCACAGGGCCAATAGAGATAAAAACTTAGGTTGGAGATGAAAGTAATCTCTGTATCCTTGTGAATTCCTCTGCACAGCAGTGCTCCCTCCTTGCTGCAACTGGGGTGGTCACTTGAAATAAGGACCACAGTACTTAAACAGTTTCTTCAGTAAAAGCTTTTTACCACCCCAATGGTTTGCAGTTCAATTTTCACAAGAAGACTTTTTATGTTAAGGGGCCAAGATTTTGGGAATGAAGGCAATAACCTCCTATCTGCTATCAAGTAACTTTTATTGCTAAACAAAATGCATACTTAACATTCAACTGAGGCAAGATATTCAGAAAAGAAAAAAATCTTATCCCAACCAAACCTTACCTCAACCAAAACTTGCTGGTATTCAGGAGGAATTGAGCTTGTATCTTCTATTGGATCTAGCAGTTAAACAAGACCATCTCCTGTAGTCTTTTTAAGGTAAAACAGTATGCAAAGAGGAGCATTTTTTGTTTTTATGATACACATTATTTTGTGCATGCTGCTTTTGATTGGCACAGTTTTAAGTTGGCAATGTAAAAATTGAGCATAGGTGATTTAAAGCATCACACCCTGCTTATAAGAGTAATGACAGCAGACACTTCATGTGTCACCTGCTATGCTTTGCTTTGTACTGCAGATTTGTCTTGAAGCATACGGCTGCAGGTCTTTCCATGTGAAACACAACTGTAGGATGCACTTCAGCAACTAAAGGGCATTCAGTTAATACGACCAACTTAATGCTAGTCTGAGATCAAATTCCAAAATACAACATAGATAAGGCAGACCTTTTGCAAATGCTGTGTCCCAGAACCTCGAGCTGTAAGATTTGGATTTACTTAGCAAGAAATATTCAAGTAAGATGAAACAGGTAAGGCAGGTAGTTCTACATTCTAAGCAGCACATCTAAACAGAACTACAATGAAATCCTGTCTTCTTCCATGACAGGGTCATTCATTTGATTTCACACTGAGAGAAGGCTCCGCTATTCAGTAGCAGAGTGTAAAACCCAATTCCCCAAAGCAAGGACCCTTACCTAGAGTTTGGAAGAGTGAGTAGGGTATATGAAGTTAAAACACATTCAAAGGAGAGGAAAAACCTGCAGCCTTGTTTCCAAGCACAAGCTCACAGTATCAGAGATACTAGTTCAGTGTCCAGTGAATGCAAGAGAGAGTTCGTTTCCACGTTCTCCATGAAAGAGTGCTGCAACTGCCTGGCTCCCAGACAGGAGTAGGAAGGGGCAGAAGACAACATGAGGCTACTAGAGGCCAAAGAGAGAGTAATCCCAGATTCTCTCCCAAGACAATTTCCACTTCTTCAGCCATGTGTTATTTTAATATTGCAAAAGCATAAATCAAATCCAGAAACCTCTGGAATCTGTAAGTTAAATAATGTAGTATTCAGTAAAATTAGTATGAAGATGCTTTGGGATCTGGAAATTCATCTTACCCTAGATTCCCAGTTAAGGATCTATTCCATAAGGAGATGCTTCTGACAGCAGAAATTTCCTTCATTTAGCAAACAAAAACATATTCAAATTTGGCAGTTGAAATTATTAATTAATTTTCTTAGTAAGAAAATGGTTGGAGGCCATGTCAACTCTGACTGGGGCAGGCAGCACTTCCTGCTCATGACACCAAAGCACTGAGACATTGACACCTTTGCTTTTGAGACAGAAACAGCACCATGCAACATGTGATGTTCCTTAAGGAACCAAACTCCACAGTGTGTATCCTGACTTACCACAAGAACTGGGTCTGGTGAGGCTAAATATTGCCATGGCTGCCTGGTGCACAGGGCCAAGAAGGCATGGGGTGAACAGTGAGGTGGTGGGTGAACAGCTCCCAAATAAAATGGTCACAATCATAAGGATCCCTCTGCTTATCCATTAGGGAGACCTCCACAGCAATCTATTTAGAGCAAACCAGCTCCAAACACTGTGTTTGCCAAAGGCTGGTATGCCACTTCTCTCATGTCAGGAAGTTCATGCAATGCCAAGAACAATTCCATGGTAATGAAGCAGGGTTAGTCAGGCTCTTTGGGAAAGCCAGAGGAGGCAACACCCACCACTTCCTCACCAACGTGATGTGCTCTGGCCAATTTGCTGCCATGTAGAAATATCAGTGCTCATTAACCCTGCTGATTTAAAGGCATTAAGTAGGACCTGTGGTGACGCATTTCCCGTGGTTTGAGTTTTATAATTGTGTTCTTTTATTAAAGCACATTTTTAGAGTAAATGCTATTATTTTTTTCTCCATGCAGAAGACATTGCTTTGTGCTGAATGGGGAAAAATGAGGTTGGGAACAGAGTTAACCACAGTGCAAAAAAAATCAGAAAAATCAGAAAGATACATAAACAGAAAGGGAAGCATTAGTCTCTGTGGTTAATCAGTGCTTATTTCAACTGATTTGTTTACAGTGTATGCAAAGAGAAGAAGATGCAGACATGGAACAAAAATTCTTGTATGCAACGCTTTCCAGTCAGGAATTACCAAGTACTACAATAACTCTTCCTCCCTCTGTTTTGGGGGAAGTGTTTTCTGCAACATTGTGCCCACCTGCAGAAGAACACCAAGAATAAATCAGATACAATCAAAACAGGTTTAATGTGTGCAGATGATGGAAATTGGAGGCAACTGCAGCCACTTTTGGTCTGTTAAAGAACACATCCAGCTAATTGCCCGATCACTTTTTGCTTTGCAGCACCACTTCAGTTCAGCGCATGAGATCATGCTGATCACTTAGTATTGAGTAATTCTAAGAAAGATTTAGGGCTATGCTGAACATTTTCCTTTATTTCTGCACTTTTCTATGGGGATGGCAGTACAAAAATCCATAAAGCACTCATATAACATCGAGGTCACATTCCCATTACAGAAATCTGGACCAAACTGCGCAGGATTGCAGAGACCTTTTATCTTTGCCATTCAGGATGTCACAGCATTAAATACACCCTCCATAAACTCAGAATACATCTTTCACCAACTTAGCAGTACTTGTGAGGAGCCAGAACTTCAGCAAATTAGATACCAGTGTTCCAAAACAGGACCTCCCCATCACACACAACAATAAACACAGCTTAAAGATTTAGTCAGCAAAATGGACAGTAGGTGAATGAAATGGGAGTTGACCAGCAATACTTACTTAATGATGCTTTTATTTTACAGGATACAAACTTCTGTTCTTTTTAAGTACTCAACATGAATTAAAGTGCTTAATTTTTACAATTCTCCACCCACCTTAGGATCAAATATAAATATATTACAGAAAATATGTACAATATCTTCAATTTTTTTACATTCATATATTTCTTAACCATAAAAATGACAACTTACATTTGCACAACTTACAATGGCATTAGTATTTCACCTTTTTTATATTATTCACTTTATTGCAAAACCAAAACAAATTTACACTTCTTCCAATCATTATTTCTTTTAATAAATGTTTTTGCAATCAAAATCAGAAATGCTTCCATAATGAAGGGAAATTAATGTGTATAGCCTGTAATTTTGATGTCAAACATTACAGCTGATACAGCTCCCACTAAAATTAATGTATTAATATGCGTTAAGGGCTGCAGAATAGAAAATACACAGATAGAAAAAATAATATTTCTATTGCGAACTGTTCTCTATGTGCAATTAATTTGGCTTGAAAATAACAGGGCACAATAGCAGATCTAACTCCATCTTTTTCTGGAAAGCATACTCAACACAGTCATTATACATTCTATCTTGAATGCAGCACAGTGTATTTTTTGATTGTAAAATACTGCTTGAAAACAAGTAATCTGAACAATAGTCTCAAATATATAAATACACATATACACGCATTCAAATGTGTATATACACACACATATGTAATCATTAAATTAATGTTACGATCTGTTAAAGGAAAAGGATTTAGGAAACAATCTGACTAGCAGATTAAAACTCCTGTCTGAGGAACATACATACTATAGTCCCATGGGTCAGAACCACCTAGATAAATTCCTCACACCAACAGGGCCACAGACTAAGCAAAAAATATTAACCCCATGTATTTAATTTCAGATTTCAAATAATAGTACACCACAGAGACTAAGAATGATGCTCATTTCACCACGAGATTTACCTTAAGGATAAATCAGTTCTGCCACAAAATTATTTCTCTCCAATCATTTACCTTTGGATATATATTTCCAGTTGTTTACATTCACTCCTACATCAATTACCTCCATCTGAAATTCACCTGAACTCTGTGATTCTGGGTTGACATGGTATCTCAGCAGCTCCCAAACTGGTGGAAGCTTCATCTTCCACAAGTGTCCTTATATAATGTAAGGCAGATTCTATGTGAATTTAAATCATTGAAGGTATAATATCTCCAGCAGGCCCATGCTAGTTTATACTAGCTATTTGGAGAAAGACCTTTTGTTATTGCTTAGGATTCTTTCTATATGGAATGTTTATTTCTTTTCTGAAAGTCTTTCCTTCAGTGTAAGAAATAACTACCCTCTCTTATTTAATCTTTGCTTGAAATGAAAAGCTGATGATTTTTTACACTAGCTATGTGGTGAGGAACCCAAACATCCTGTCAATTGTTTTCACATCTTTCCCACTTGCTTTAATATATGGGGCATTTTTTCCTTCTGACTCCACTTCGAAGTCTGTGGAGAATACTTCTATAATCTCACCTATATTTTACTTAGGTGGTAGTGTATTTACTCTGTATTTAATCAGTGCCTTGCCTTCATCCATAACTTAAAAACATGAACAATAAAAATTCCTCTTTTCTATGGAAGAGTTAGAATCTTTTGAGATTTATAAAGCACTTTGAGATGGTTTTGCATTAAAAGGTTCTACTATATTTACATGCAATTAAAGTGGTTAATTATTCTACTCCAAATAGAAGAGAATGCTTTGTACTCTCAATATCTATTTTGCACATATAAGTTAAATACACTTTGGAATAAACAAAACTACTCATCTTAAAGGGAATTGAAAATACTACATAATACAGGTTTTATAGCAGCTCTTCAACAAAGAAGGAGTACCTGATACCAGGGTCTGGAGGAATGGTGCAGACATGCAGATACCATTATACAATATCTTCCCATAGTATGGGGAAAAATAAGTAATTTCAAAAAATATATTGTTATGATCCAAAAATATGAATGATAAAATTAAGTCTTGTTCTGGTTGAACACAGATAAAACCACTAAAATAACTTTTGATCTGTTTTAAATCATACAGAAGAGCGATCACTTTGAAAGTGAGAAACAAGATTTACTTGAACACGAGTTGCCAAACTTAAATAATTCAGCAGCGTCATTCGCATGTATTCATGCATTATGATTGAATGCTTAGTTACAGTTTAATCCTTACACACAGAGCTTTATGCTCACAAATTTAATGACTTTTTTCTTTTCCTTGAAGAATTTAAGAATTTATTTCAAATGGGAACAGCCTCTACCTTGTTAGAATGATGGTTTTAATTTCACTGCTTTCGTCATAGTTCTTAAGCCACAGAAGCTATAATTTTATATTTGTTCCTCTGCAGTCCTAATTTACAATTTAAAGCTAAAGTTTGGGATGCTTTTAGGAGGGCTTGTCTGTGGAGAATGAAGACAACAGGGTGGTGAAATTTAGATGCAATTTCTCCATCTCCTGATGTCCTTTAATATTGGTAATACATACTTTTCCCACAAAATACACACAGAACCATGCATTTGAGTGCCAAGGCATTCTGACCCAGAAGAGAACAATTCTGACCAAGCAATTGATTATGAGAACATGAAATGGGGTTCACTACGGTAAATAAAATTCTGTGCTATATAAAATTTAGTGGCTGAGAGCAAACATGAGGCTAACAGCCAAACAAACAATTCCCAGTGCTAACTTCATTTCAAATTGCTTATGCCCAAGTGCAGGTCTTTGTCTCGGAGATGCTGCCATTCAAGCAGCTTCAATACTCAATACCATTGTAACAATGAGGAAGCACAGAAACTGCTACTTCTAATCACTTAACTGCAATGGGGTATCCCACCTGGCTTAGAATTAGGTTTGCAGGAGCTTAAAAAACAGAATGTACTACACAGCACCAGGCTGGGTAGGATGCTGACCTGCTGAAGGGCAGGAAGGCTCTGCAGTGAGATCCAAACAGCTGGATCAATGGGTCAAGCCTGCTCTAAGAGGTTCAACAAGGCCAAGTACTGGGTGCTGCACCTGGGTCACAACAATCCCTGCAGCATACAGGCTTGGAGAAGAAAGGCTGGAAAGCTGCCTGGTGGAAAAGGATCTGGGAGTGCTGGTTTGACAGCAGCTGAACAAGAGCCAGCAGTGGGCCTAGGTGGCCAAGAAGGCCAGTGGTGTCCTGGCCTGTATCAGCAGCAATGAGGCTAGCAGGACAAGGGCAGGGATTGTCCCCCTGTACCAGGGATGCACGAGGCTGCACCTCAAGGGCCATGTCCAGTTCTGGGACATGAAAGACACGATAAGAAGGACATGAAGTGCTGGAGTGGGCTCAGAGAAGAGCAACAGAGCTGGTGAAGGGTCTGGGGCACACGTCCTGTGAGAGGTGGCTGAGGGAGCTGGGGGCGTTCAGCCTGGAGAATAGAAGGCTTAGGAGATATCACTCTCTACAACTCCCTGGAAGGAGATGATGGCAAGGAGAGGATTGGTCTCTTCTCCCAAGAAACAAGCAATAGGACAAGAGAAAATGGCCTCAAGCTGCGCCAGTGGAGTTTTAGATCAGCTTTTAGAAAATATTTTGTCACCAAAAGCTAGGTCAAGCATTGGAACAGGCTGCCTAGGGAAAGGGTTGAGTCACCATCCCTGAAGGTATTTAAATGGTGTGTAGATGTGGCACTTAGGGACATAGTTTAGTAGTGGACTTGGCAGTACTGGACAATGGTTGGACTCAGTGATTTTTAGAGGTCTTTTCCAACCTAATTGATTCTACAGTCATATCATCGGATTTTCAGTATAGCTCAGTCCTTCCAATCTGAGAATTCCTTTAAAGCAACTTCTTGCTTTACACTCAACACTCTGACCATGGGAAACTGGTTTTATACACTGGGTTGTGGTAAGATAACTCTCCACATCCCACAATTGCACTTGAAGCTCTTATAGAAGATACCCACTCTTGGGAGATGGCTGTGAAGGAAAGATAGCCACCAGGAGTTCTGCTTGCTTACCTGAATGTTTCCCTATCCCTTGGCAAGGTATATGTAAAATTACATATATTAGCTAGGGAGATCTTATTTACCTTGGCAAAAATCTGATGGTATTCACCAACATGAATCAAAACAGGCTTGAGCTGCCCATTGCTAAAGGTAAACACAGCTGCCAGTGGAGGTCACTTAAAATCTCTGTGAGAATTACAGAAGAGCTTGCATATTGGATAAAAGTAATACTAGGATTATGTCCAGAATAATCTGGACACAGGGAGCACCCAAGGAAGAAAATTCAAATTGACATGCACTGAGTCATACCATGTCCTGATCATTATTAACACTGATGTAAAACTGTGGAATCTAAAGGCTGTGGTAGATCTTGGAACTGTGCAGGTGAGAGCAAAATCCATCCCACTAACATTAAGTTACATGACATTCTTATGAAGGAATTATAGACACTGCATGCTCGTGTGTGCTTGACACTACAAACAGATATTAATCCCTTGCTAAATGCAAAATGGGTTGGGTTTTTTTCTCCTATAGTGTCGCAGAAAGAGTAGAGCAAGAGCAGTTCAGTGGATAGTTTGTTTAGCAAAATCATTATAAAAACCCAACCATTTAAATCTGTCATGTTACTAACAAAATTGAACCTGAACTCTTCAGTTTGACATAATTTAAAATACAGATTGCAGATTTAGTGAGAAGTAAACCTCTGAATGTTCTTATGATAAGTTGATTGTAGAAGTTACATATATTCTTTCCTTTAAGGGTTTCAAAAAGGAAAGACAGCAATGATTTTAATTGATAGTCAATAACTACCTCTGAGTTTGTCATATTTCATTCAAGGATATTACAGTGAAAATTTTAGGGGGGTAATTTGCCTCTATGTATAAAAACCCTAATAGGAATGGAAGTTCATAAGGAACTTAATATTGTAAAGCCAGTGAGTCTTTATACCCAAAAGCAGAAAACAAATAATGTTAATTCATAAAATTTCAGATTTGCAAGCTCAGACTTCATAGTAAATTTTTATAAACCAGGCTTCACTTTAAAATAATAATCCTTGAAGATTGTTGTCATAAATAAGCATTACAATACCTAATCTTCTACAAAAATCAAAAAACTTAAGTTCAAAATGTTCTTTTTGCTCCAATAACCATAACAGCAAAAAAAACACATTCCCAGAAGGTCACTAGAATCTGTTGCTTTTCTCAAACCACATATTGCATTTGAGCAACAAACTACTGCACTCTTAAAAGCTAACAGTGATAGGACACTGAAGAAAAGCGACTACTTGTTTAAGCACAACTGGAACTCATTTGTCCATTGCATGTCACTTACATTACTGCTAATTTTTTGATGCAAAAAAATATCAAGATCAATAAGTGTCAGCTTTTAAAACAAATCACTGAACAGTATTTTTCAGTTTAGGACTGTGTTTAATTTCAAATAGAAAACATTCTTTTTTAAAAATAAATTATTCACTAATAAGAACCCAGTATCATGAAACCAAAGCAATAATCAAGTATTGTACATTTTTAATACTGTATGTATATTATATATAGTTTTCTCATATTTTAGGTATTTATTTCTAGACTGAAAATCATTAGATTGTTTCCTTGATAAATTGAACCCTTAAAAGCCAATATACCTGTGAAAGCAATTTGCATTACTATAATTAAAAAGATACAAGTAAATACAACATATGTACACAACTGTGGAAATCAATCTATAAACTACATACAATTAACCAAACTGTCCCTGCATATTTAAGTACGGCTCTATTTTGGCAATGTGGAGGTATATCTTTTATCCTGTTGCAAGTCCTAACATGTAAGTAGGAAGCTTCAAATATTTGCATTCTTAATGAAAGTAGCAAATGTTAACTGAAGAGCAACTGGATTTTAAAAAAAATTGCATTACAACAAAGAAGTAGTACAGTAAAGTTAGTAAGTATTTTCAATAGCATTCACATTTTTTTAAAAAGTCTCTGAAACAGACCTGTACATCACTTTTATTGACAGAACATAAATATAAGAAAAAAGATCCCTAAAAAGACCAGAATTCTTTCCCAAACATAAAGTGCCAAGATGTGTGTGGTAGTAAGAACTTTCTTTTTCTTTTCTTTTTTTTTTTTTTCCTTGATTGAGCAAAGAAAGGTCAACACATAGGTTAACCACAATTTCAACTGAAATGTTTTAAAAATCCATGTGTTCTTGAGCTTCAGCATTCAGATCTTTTAGAAGATTCAGGCTGCTCTTCCAAATTCACTTGCAGTTCATTTTGACATTCTGGTGTCTCACCTTTGACAGCTAAATGGATAACTTTTAGCCACTTCTGCTTCAGTTCCTCATTGTCTGCAGCAAAGCTGTGCACAGACTTGGACTGGGTCAGTTTGAAGCTGTGGGGGAGGTCAGCACTTTTTGGAGTGTCATCCACTGTGTAGCCCAAAAGAGGAATTGTAGCCAGAGCTTTAACATCCTAGGAAGAAGTTGTTTATTAAGAACAGACAACTAATCTACCCATTACTTCTCATATGCTGTACAGTTTGGTGAAAAAACTTGGATCTTTCCTCCATTCCCAAGCTATTTGCTCTCTCTTCTTCAAATACCAGTGACAATAATTACTAAAATCTTTTGCATTTCCCCTGTACCTACCTGTGGAGCACCGTACATGTAGAGCACAAGAGCCTCTTGTTTGGGTATGACACACCATGCTTTCTGCCAGGGCTTGGACTTCTCCATGTACTGAAGAAAGCTACATATGACACTATTTCCAGAGACTTCTGCAGATTCAATCTAGGAGATAGTAGAAAGCATAAGAAGGTAAGTAAACTTTCCTTCAATTAGGACTAAAACAGAAAGAACAGAAAAGCAGGAAATTTATCACCATTCACATCAACTCTTAGATAGTTTAGCTCTGCTAAAGAGCTTCAGGAAATACCAAAAAAGGTCATGGAGGACGGGATTTAGGGAGAATATATATATATATTAAACACATATAGTCACACTATATATTCCCTAAGCAAGTGTAATCTGTTCCTTTTTTCATCAGTAATTTTGGATTATAGACTTCTGTATCACTCCAGTTTTCATTTTGACACCACAGCCAGCCTTTCTCTGTATCTGAGCATCTACAACAATGCCTGATTTCCAAAATAACACCATGTTAGGCACTGAAGTGCCACTTACTATCCAACATGACAACTTATCTACTTTGGCAGTCAAAATATTATGACAGAATCAAATTTGAACACACTTACAATAATATAAATAATATTCATGCAGTAATCCAAGAGAAAAAGTTAGATTAATTGCTTAAAATCTGTAGCCAGAGTAAAATGTTACTCAAGTTAAATAGTGACCCTGAGACAATAAGAAAGAACACACATGATTATGTGTTAAAATTTCCATTGACCTTGACTTTTCAGATGCCAAAAGCTGAGGGCAACCTGACAACTTAAAAGTCCATTTTATACACTGATCAAAACAGTATCTTCCTACTCAGACTCTGAATGAAGGGGAAATTTCTTTCCCATTGTCATAGTTTCCATTCCCAGTTCTTCCAGTCTGGGTATATATTTTTAAATATATAGCATTGGGGTTTGTTGCTATGAAACCTTAAATGCAGAAGAAGAAAACTGGAAGTTTATAAGGGAAGGTTAAATTTTGTTGTAGAAGCTGATATAAATGAGAGAAGCAAATAAGTTCTAAGCTTTGTAATTCCCTTTAAAAATGTAAAGTTGCAAAGAAAAAGCAATTTTGCAAAGGTGAGTGCTGGAAACCAATGGAATCCCTATGGAATGGGATGAAACTGATCCACATACTTTTTATTTTCTCAAATAGCAAGAATGCTACCACTTTTCACCTACTGATGAACCAAAATCATTGCAGCTATACAAATACAGCATTTTTGATTGACATACCTCCAAGATGCCCTTCCTCTTCTTTTCTTCACTGTCTGTACAACCAATTATTACATGATAGCAATCCTTACAGACTTTGTTCAATTTATTGCCATCATATTCCAGATGTGCTTTGTAATCAGAACATTTCCAGCAAACCACCTTAAAAAAAAGACAAACATATCAGATTTAAGCATTTATACAATATATTAAAATATAAATTAAAAAATAGTATTATGCTATTTTGCAGTATATTTTTAAATTATACAGCACAAGAAACATGTCTTCATAATATGTCAACAATAACTTACTTGAAAATAATGATTTTCCAAATTTTGTACCACTACTTCTTAACTAGAAGTGCTTCTTCCTATTTACTTGGTGGAAATTTGCATAAAATTCAATTAGGCTTTTTATTATATCTGTAGTTTAAAGTTAGGTATAGAATCAGAATATAGCACAAGCCATGCTGGCAGTTTCTTTATATGCCAACCCGGAACGATACATTTACCAAATGGTTTTCTATGTAACCGGAATGAGGTTATGAGAATTAATAAAGTCTATGACTGAGATGACCTTTTAATGATAAAAATCTGATAAAATCAGAAATGGCTACTTTTTTTACTTGCTAAGACATATTAGCATGTTTAGATATACCTATACATATAAAATTTACGATTTTAAAATCCAATCATAAATACACAGAATAAATCAGCCAATATACACTGATTTTCTCTGCTTTTTCCTTTTCAGTATATATGTAACTGAAATGCAAGAGAGATAGTCATTTCCTTAGAAGTGTTTTTCCACAGAATTATTCTTTCACATGAAAAAAGATGCCCTGAATAAAAAATATGAGTCTAGTTATTTCAAGAAAGAAAGGTAGATAAATGGACTTGAACCATTAATGCATCTGAACAAAATTTTATTGTGGACCAGGGCTTTGCAGTACTAATCTAGATCACTACCCTCAACTTGTAGCTCTAGACAATACTAGTTAAGTATTCCAAATTAGTCGCTTCTGGAAAGCCACCACTGCTAGCCCAAATTAACCCCCATGAAAAAAATCTTTTGAAATTAAAGCACAAAGGACATGTGATAGAACTGTAACAGAGGGAAGTAGTTAGGAGTATAAATGAAAAGGGAAATAAAAATGGAGGGTGTGCTTTCAATATTAACAGAATTTTAAGACAGAAAGGTCTGAGGATAAAACCCTCTATGACAACTGTAGAGTCAATAATTTAGAGCTTCTGAAAAAGTCTCTAGTGTTCTGCAAAGCACAAAAGCAGCATTATGAATGCAGCAAGCCCTCCTACCACTTATAAACGTTAGAAAGGAATCAGACATGACAGCCTGTACCACAAATAGTAAACCTGAGCTTGTACTACTATCTGGTGGAGACAGGCAGAGCTGCTGGTGGCAAGAAAAGAAAGCACAGTATATTTACTCTTCTTTTGTTAACTTCTGTCAGCTCACAAGCTCACAATACTACCACTGTTTGATGCTTGCTTTCAAGCTGGATATGTTACGTAGGATCCCACATGGAAAGCAGTAGCAATACGCTCTCCCCACCCTGACATTCCCTCCTTCCCTGATGCTTTGCACATGTTCACACAGTTAGTTACACACTGAACTCAGCTGGGGGCAGCTTAAAGTTAACCTAAGGAAAAAGTGAAGGGTCTTATGGTCTTTTGGTGGAGTCAGACAGTGCTGCACGAAATAATGCTGGATTATGCCATCTTAATATGGTCTTGAAACTCTTCATATTAGTAGAGGTCTCTCAAAACTAACAATATACTTTGTGCAGGGTGTTGGGACATTATACACAAATGCACACTGCTCCTTAAGGACTTCCAAATTCAATATGCCAGCTAAAGTGGGCAGAGGGTCCTTGGTGGTATGCAGAGCTGCTTCTTTCATCTACTAGTGCAGCAGCAAACTGCACAGCACTGAACAGGCTGCCCAGGGAAGCCCAGGATGCCCCATCCCTGGAGGTATTCAAGGCCATGGTGGATGTGACTCTGAGCAGCCTGGTCTGGTGGAAGGCGTCCCTCCCCACAGCAGTGGGGTTGGGACTTGGGGATATTTAAAGTCCCTTCCCACCCAAGCCACTCTATGATCCTATGATGACAAGGAGCCATGAGAAGCCAAGCAGGTGCTTCCAGACCCTCCCAGGCCTGCTGAGCAGCTGCAGGCATTGGGGTTTGCACTTACATGTCCACACGCTCGGCAGTGGTGCCTCCTCCTTGTCAGTGCATTAAAGGGCTCCTTGCATTTCATGCACATGGTGACCTCATTGTCCCGGATCCACCTCGGTGCTCTCTTCCCAAGCTCAGCATTCTAAAGGCGGGGTCAGGAGGAGGATAAAAGAATTTTAAAAGCTAGAAAAAAGCTGCACAGTACTTGAAATAGGGAAAATAATTATTCTCTTCCTCTGGAAAGGAAATTACAAAATATAGTTCGAGATGCAATTTGAGATCTATAAAAGAAATAACAAAGAACCCAGTCAGAAATCACCATCTATTGTTGAAAGAGGGCTCTGTTATGTGTTTCAAGAAAGAAAGAGGCTTGTTTACAAGATTTGGTTTTATGAAGAAAAACAATTACCGACAAGATGACTGCTTTGTGATTACTCTGCTCTAAAAATGATGAGCATGAAAACAAAGTTTCTGCCAAACTTTTTCCACTTATTGAAGAACACAATGGGTATTAAGAAGGTTACAAAGGAATAACAGCAGCTTACAGAGACGTCAACAGGCATGTCTTCATATTCTTTAGCAATCGCATTTCTGAAAGTTTCATTCCTCTGCTGAAAAGCTTCAATAGTACTCTGAAGTGCCTAGGAAAACAGTGGAGAAATTCCTCAGACATGGTAAAATTTAAAACAGATCTGCATTCTGACCAGTTATTGATAAGCAGAGAGAAGGTAGAGACAGAAAACATGAATATTATTTTCTGATTGCTTCAGTAACAAATTGTTTAGAAAATAAAGAATGTAGATGAATTTACCTTTATCCATTCTTCTTTATCCTGTTCAGAACTAAAAGAAATATTTGACACATTAGTTTGAGACTATTTCAGGAAACATTATCCCACTATCAACAACTTCTTGCAAAAGCCAAGTAACTCTGCAGTAATTCTCAAGAATCTAAACAATACTAATAATTAACTGTCCAACTTTAAAAAAAAACAAAAAAACACACACACACACACAAAAAAAACCAACCCAAAAACAAACAAACAACAACAACAAACCCCCAAACAAACAAACAAACAAACCAAACCAGAAGACAAAAGTTAGAAACATGAGAATTAACATTTCAGTGTATGTGGCTCTCCAAAAGTGGCCTCCTCCTTGGATCATGTGTTGTGAAAAAAAACCCTGCTGCACCACGTAATACCAGTCATAGAAAATTTAATTTTTCTATGGATTGCTCTGAAGGATGCAAAAGAGAACCTTTATAACACCTCAATTAAAACAGCTCCCCACGTGTTGCTTTGCAGTATTAGCAGAACTTTTAAGCAAGCAGAATCCTAAACAATTGTTTGCCCTTCCCACCTACCATCTGCACATGAGGAAGAAGAAACATGCTAAAGCAGCCAAAATCATTCTTCCTACACCTGCTTATAGTAAAAACCAAAAGCTGAGCTATTAAGCATAGTCCCTGACCAGCAACTTCCAAAGATATAATCTACTAGCTGTTTAAAAACAGTAATTGAAAATGTACTCCAATAGTAGTTTGAAAAATAAGCCTACTACTAAAGAATACGCTAAGAGCAAATTACAAACTATTACAGGGTTAATACAAGCTCATGAATTAAGGACATTAAGGCATAGGGTACATACACTACTCATACATAAATAAAGATTTTTCTAATATAATTGAATAAGAGCTTGTGGCACTTACTTCTTCACAGTTTTGTACATACTTAATGTATTCTAACAATGATCACAAAGCAAAAGATAAAATTCGTGCTTCCCTCACCTAAAATAAACTGATGCAGTAAACCTTCTCCTACTGGTAATGTAGGAAAGCTAACAAAATAAACTTACTTTGTTGTATCAATTTTCTTCCAATTAAAACAGGCTTCAGAAATGGCATAGCAACATGCCACCTTTCACCATTGAAAGAGGTATATGGCATAACAATTTACAAAATACTTAGCAAGATGTCACACGGTAATTTACAGTAGATCTGACTGTTATACAAAAACATGTCCCAGAAATCTTGCAGATCTTAGTGGAAAGGGTTTTTTTGAATCATTTTTCAAAGTATATATTTAATTTGAAATTGAATTAAAGTGTAGGTAAATATCTACATGCTGTTATCTTTGCACATTCTCTGCTGTAACACTCATTAAATATTACAGGCTTTCCTGTGAGGTTTCAAGCTCACTGGCTAGCAAGCTGTGGTTTGTCCCCAAATGCATGGTGCCAACACAGAACTGTACCCACCAGGGATGACATCTTCCTGCTTATTTAATCCTTGCCTCTCTGCCATGAAATCCTGACTGCTAAGAATAGGATTTTTAAGCAGGCCCAAAAGGAGAGGAGGAGCACCTCACTTTATTTGAGTCTAGACCGAGTCAATTTAGTCTAGGCAATGCAAAAAGGTAAGGAGAAGATAACTCTGCAAAAGGAGGATATAAGGACTAATAAATTGGAAAGCAGAATAAGTACCAGTCAGAAGAGTGCACCTGGAGGAAAAGGACCCAAGAATTAAAAGGAGAGCTTGCCTTCCAGGAGGAGGTTGATACTTGCAACTTGGAAGAAAACCAGTAGATGGCAAATGGGCCTGAGGAACAGAGATGCCCACTTACTGCTACAGAAAACTCTGTTCTGTGGAGATAAACCCACTGAGAAGGAGAGTTTGTTGGACCTGCCCTGAAGTGAGCAGACTCCTTGGTACCAAGGTAGCTCAGATCCCAGAGGCACCAGTGATTAACACATCCAGTGTCCTAAAACACTAGTCAGACTGGCTGCCTTAGCACTGCGCTTTAATTCCCAGCCAGCCCATTCACAGCTATCTTGGGTATTTCTGCAAAGTTAGGCAATGTGCTATACATCCTAGATGCATCTTCTGCTCAGAGAGATTCTTGGATTGACAATTCATGGTATTTTGGCAGCCTAGGCTATTTTCAAAACACCAATATTAAGATGAAATCCACTGCATCGTTCTTCAAATCTGTGAATCCACTCTTCTGTGTGCATATATTTGATCTCAAGAAACTGGCTAAAAAGAAGAGTGCTTACCTGGCCTGCAACTCCAGTGTCCGCTCTTTTCCAGACACTTGGAAAGTGTGTGGATATTCTTCATTATGAGTTTCTATGATCTTCATGCCATCTATGCCAACTCTGGTTCGAACTGAGAACTTGGATCCTACCAGGCTGAATTTGGGGACGCAGTAGAGCAACATATTGTTAAACTGGGGGGAAAAAATAAACACGTGGTTTTGAACTAAGAAAAACACAGATAAAGCCGTAGTTTGTTCACTGAGAGCTGGACAATATTACAAAGCCAGACCTGGTAGGTGAGAAAGCAGGTTCTTTCCTGATCAGCTGATACATGAGAAGACCAAAGCTCTAATGCAAAACAACTTCTCTTTCTTATTTCTTTAGGAATAGGATTCAAGGACAGCTTCAGTGAATGTAAGAAAAATTGTTCTGCATATGCAGCAGTCTTCATAGTATTTATTATCAAACTATATTCAGACCAGATACTCTATGCCAATGTAAAGCTTTTCTAACCAAATACCCATTTTTATGCCCCAATTCTGCAAAACCTAGTGTAAACTGTAGAATAAGAACTCTTCCCTTCAGTGTATACATTTATATTTATCCTGTACCAAAATTATTTTATTTTGTACAAGTTGTAACTAATGTTATTTGAAGACATTATTTGTCTTTTCTCTTGAAGACATTATTTGTCTTTTCTCCAAGACAAAAGAATATTTCTTAAAGTTTTTATTCCCTGAAACCCTCCATATCACAGAGGGTAAAAATACATGAGCAGGACAAAGATATATTCCTTTATTAAATTAGAACTTTAAATAATGTTTAATGTTCTAAAGCTCCAGCCTAGAAGCACAGTTATTAAATCAGATATAAAGTGTTTCATTTTCTCAATTTTTTTCCCCTCTCATTTTTCTCAAAATTAAGTATTAAAAACTCACTTCAGTAGAATCCTATTTCATAGAAATCCTGACTATACACAGCACACCTGAGCTTGTCACCTCTCCTATGAAGGGAACATCATTTAGGTCAGCTGTCTAGCCCCAGCTGAGGTTTTACTATTCTATGATTTCTCCTTTTGTTTGAAG
This sequence comes from Zosterops lateralis, assembly GCF_965231275.1. Classification (NCBI taxonomy): domain Eukaryota; kingdom Metazoa; phylum Chordata; class Aves; order Passeriformes; family Zosteropidae; genus Zosterops; species Zosterops lateralis. The sequence continues at coordinate 16,442,566 of NC_139765.1, forward strand.
CACAGGTAAGGAGGAGCTGTGCCTCAACATCTTGTCCCTACCCTTTATTAACCAGAAGAGGGGCCATGCCAGAGACTCCTTAGCAAAAAGGTATCAGCAATTTTCAAAGCATGGGGAGCAGCAAACTACACCAAACCTTTTCCAAGGTCATTGTAAGGGAGCATGGCTGTGCTGTATGAATTCCAGCTGAGAGAATGACCTGCCACGATAAAAAGCTCCCACAGAACCATGAGACTTAATCACTGGAACCTCAACACAATCCATCAGGGCAAAGATCCTAAGCTTTTACATTTCAGTTCAATGAGAATTTCACAGTTCCCATAACCAGCAGCCACCACACTCACCAGAAAGAGATAGCGCTCTTGAGCGGACGTGTTGCGAGCAGCCAGTTTAAGGATCTGTCCTTCTTTTATCAGCTCATTTGAAGGGTTCACAATGTCTTCCTCTTCTCCCAGCATCTCGTATATCTCTAACAACTTCTTTAGATTCTCCTTTACAGTGAAAATACAGGTATAAAACTTATTAATATGATGGGAGCTGGAATAAATCTGGACACTTAGCTTTGGGAAAAATATTTATACCCAGTATGTGTGGTCTGACTGATTAATTTAGTTGACAAAGCAAGAAGTACTTTTAAAAAATTTTATATCTTTGGTAATTTTAAAAATGCAGTTGTTTATTTATGTCTGCAAAATTTCTTGCCCAAAACATCTCACATTCAATTAAGATCCTATCATTCCTGCCCAGTCAGGCAGAGAAACAGTAACCGCTCCTTTACAAACATTATCCTGCACTCACAGAAACAAGGTTAAGAGTTCAGTGCACTATCAGCGATTTCAGCTAGAAGAACTAAGCCTGTCCCATTTTCCAAATTCTGAGAGAATTTGTTGCAATGACAGATTTTGTCTATCATTTCCAGGAGATGTATAAATACATTAAGTAGGAACAATCACTTTGACCCAAGAAACCAATTCTTGCCATTTTAGGGAAGATCTGCAATTCACTCTCCTAACTTCACCAAATATTGAAATATAATATATTGAAAAGTGATCAGGAAAACAAAGATCATTTACCATCTTTCTTATTGCACTATTCGAGTGACTTGCTGCAGTAGATATTATTTCCAGGGATTCTAGACAGAAGAAAAAGGAGATAAGTAAAACCAAAAAGCTGCACTTTTACTTATTTATGTACTACATAGGGGGAAAAAAAGGGGGGCACGGGGGTAAGTCTACAAAAATGTTTGTTGTTTTTATGTAAATTACAAAGTACAATAAATTTCTTCAGTTAGCAATAAAAAGAAAGCAAGGTAAAGTGGAAGCAATAAAAAAGTCAGCTACCAAATACAAATTATAATATCGAAAGACCAAAATAGAAGTATTGCAGATTACTGTAGCACTTCAGCACTTAGAATCACATTTTTCTGTGACAAGAGCAGTCATAGTTCTCTCCCTCCTTTTCTCAAAGTAGTTCAGAAAATCAAACTATATTTTTTCAGTTGAAACAACTAATCTTACAAGTGTTTACTGTAATGGTACTAAAAATGAAATATTTAAAATAATTATCTGGCAAGTGATTTTGAATACTCCATGCAAATGTATTGAACTGTTCTTGTGTAAACACAGAGAGGAAGAAATTTAAAAGTGGGTTGTGCTTTTTCCCTGCAGAAGCTTAAAAGTACAATGAGTCTAAGTTCACTTTTTTACAAATAACAGTCACACATTACAAATGTGCATAAAGCAAACCAAAATGCCAAAAAAAAAAAAAAAAAAAAAAAAAAAAAAAAAAAAAAAAAAAGCCACAAGCCCTGATCATCTGCAAAGCAAACAAATCAAAACCTGTGCGCTATTCCAAAACCAAAGAAAAACATATGTGCTATAAGAGAATACTAAAGGCTTTATGGTTTTTACATTAACTTCAATCCAAACAGATTTTTTTCAAGGAATGCTATGATTCCACTGAAGGAATTCTATCATTCTGTTCATGGGTAATTCTTCACTCGATCTTTCCTGAAAATATCTTTAATTTACAGTATCCTCTTACTAATATCTTATTATAGTTCCTTTAATGGCCTGAAGATATTTACTTTCAGCATCTTTCCAGTCTAGGGAATCCTGAGGCAATTTCCTTAAGTAGTCCTTTAGAAGCATCTCGTAGCGTGGAATGCGTTGGACTGGTTCTAGCATGTGATGTTGCAATGTCAAATTTCCACACACTTTTTCCTTCTAAAAAATTGTAAACATATTTCAATGAAGCAGGCAAAAATGTCATTACAGTACCGTAAAATAAAAGTTATGGTTGATGAAACATAAACAATGTATTTTGAAACATGTATGATAGATCTTCTGAAAGAATACAGGACTATTTTACCAAACCAGATAATCAGAAAATCTTCACAAAAAAATTACTGTAAATTTTTTTATTCTAAGTATTTGACAGTCTCACCAAAAAGTCTTACCAAAAAAAAAAATCTTTTAAACTCCAGTGTATTTTAAAATAGATTTGTAATAACAGACAAGAGAAATACTTCTGAATTAATAAGAACAGTTCATGACAACATATTATAAACAATCCCTTAAATGGGCTACAAAGGTATTTTACCTATCTGAGGAGGGAATGCTTTTTTTGAGTTTCCTTTACAATGTCAACTCCCTCAGCAGTGTCCTCCCTCATATCCTAAGATATATATTCATTTCCATAATTTTAGATGCAATTAGGCTATAAAAATTACATTAAAACACACAGTGTTTTCTTCCCTGGCTTAAAACCACATGACCTCACAGAGCAGTAAAATTTAAGTAGAAATATTTCATCCTATTTCTAAGTGCTCACACTGCAGCAGGACACACATCTGCCAATTCCCAGAGACACCCACAGGGAGCACCAGAGGGTGTGAAACGAGCCTTTGGAAAAGACTGGCATCCTTGGGGTCTTCAGCTTTCTGTGCTCAACATTACTGTGAGCAAACACAATATTATTGGATGCAGTGTAGGGATCTAGAGTTGTAATGCCTTTTCACTTTATCCTAAAAGGGTTTTTACTTCTGCTAGTTACAACAAAATGCACTGTTTTTTTAGTCTTCACACATTTCAGCTTTTACAATTTGCTCCTCTCTGTCACAGGGAAAAAATCTGGATTTTTGTGGGTGGGTTGTGCACATATGCAGGAAGGAGAAGGGAAAAAAGCAGTGTGAAGTGGATAAAAACAACTACCTTAATTCTAAGGGATTTGGTATTTAATTTTCTCTTTAATCCTTTTTTCATCCACAAGCTTATGTATTTTCATATATTACTTGAGGGTCTACCTTATTCTCCCCATTACCTGAATGTCTTGAATAATGAATTTGAACTGAGGTGACCGTTCAGTCCACATTTTTACCAATTCCATTGCATTATCGAAATTCTTCACATACTCGCCGTACATCTTGAGGAAAGGAGCCAACTTTTGCAGAATATCTCCAATCCTAGGGGTGGTAGTCCTGCAAAGTAAGAGAGTGGAATCTCAGAGCAGACAGGAAAGAAAAAAACTCACACAAGGTTATAAAAGGTTTCAAGCATTTAACAGAGAATCCTTCTGTTTGGGATTGCCTCATATGGAGTTCCAATGTAAGCATTAAATCTGAATTCACACAAAAAGAGTGTTTGTATCCCCTTTGATGATGGATAGGCACCACAGGTCATGCAGAGGACTAAAATAAGAAAAGCTAGAAACTGAAGACGTGAAAGATTTTATCTACAAAACATGGCCTAATTTATTTTATCTGCAGTTCCTTAAAACCATGTTATCTTCTCTTGACCATAATTTAAGCCTTAAAATACCTAACCTGTGGTTTGGTTTGAGGGCTAAACCTGTTCTGTACAGCTTCCACTCTGTCTTGTACAAACATATATATTTACATCTTTTTAAATTAATTTCATCTAAGGAAACACAGGAAGGAAAGATAATCCCTTGCATTCCAGTCTTTTGTGAGAACTTTCCCACATTTTTCTCAATTCCTGATGGCATCTTCAGATAAAAACAGAATAGTAAAGTAACAGATGGAGAGGCTGAGAGAAGCTGCACTCCCAAGGCACACAAAAAATGTGGAGCGGCACACATAGGCTTCTCCAAGAACTACAACAAGGAAGCACATTTCATGTCTCATTTCCAGGAACATACTCAGAAACTCAGTATCTCAGTATGGTTTTCTGAAAGTCTGAAATCAATGTTCCCACAGTGGTCTAAAGAGGAGAAATCCACTGCAATTACTTCTACAGCCCACTCCAACACACCTCTTCTCTGAGAGAAAAGCTGTGCAGAACAGAAAAGTTATACTTGAATAGTGAATATTGCAGGGCTGTCAAAAGCTGCTCCAGCTCCAGCTGCCTCTGCAGGGCAGAGAGTTCCTGTGTAACACCTGGCAGAGGACTGGGCTGCTGCTGGGGCTGGCAGTGAAGGGACAAGACAGGATGGGAAGGTGGTCACTGAAATGCAGTGTTCTAATGTTATTCCAGAGTACCTGCTACTGGTCATCCTTGGGGACAGAAGACTCAGGGTATTGCACTTAATTATTTTGTTTGATGGTCTAGTGGAAGGTATCCCTGCCCGTGGAAGGTATCCCTGCCCATGGAAGGGAAGTTGGAATTAGATGATCATTAACGTCTGTTCCAAGCCAAATCATTTAATGATTCTATGGCATAGGATCACTGTTATGCTCTTGTTATGCTCTGTTACACATTTTTCATGGGAAATATATTGCAACAATGCTGTTTCCAGTGTTTTCAAGCCATATGTTGTAAGAGATATTCAGCTCCAGCTGTTGCTCAACTCATTCAAAATGCAGCTACCAGAAAATTTCCCTTTCACTTCATAAGTTTAGATTCACACTGCCTTTTCTTCCAAAAAAGAATATACTTTTGATCTGCTTTCTCAGTTACAAAATTACATATTTTTACTCTAAGTTTTCCATTTAAAGCACAACTCAAGGAAAGAGTCAGAATTTTTTATCCAGCTTTTTTGCTGGAAGATAAAGAACAAAAGAAGCACATAAAGCTGCCCACAGAACAGACTTGATTTCTTGTGTCTAATGAGAGGAATTGCTGAGAAGACTGTATCTGGCAGAAGCTATTGTGCCAGACAATTTCAGAGACCAGTGATGGTGAGAGAAAATTATCCCAGATTTTTCTTTCAAAAATGACCAGAAAAAGCTTTCTTCAACTGCACCTTTTTTTCTAATTCCTCCCAAAAGCACGTTTCAAGGACATTTAAACAGGTTGTCCCAGGTACGGCACAAAGGTTGTTTTCATGTAATGTGGAAAAGATAATATCCTTGTGATGCAATTTATTAGCGGTGTACCAAGAGTCAAAACTTATCTGCAAAAGCACTTTTCAACCTTTAAAACTATATAATTATACACACAATAGCAGTGAGCAGTTTAGCATTTTGCAAATATGTAAAGTAAGGCAACCCATATTCTGTGCTCCATAAAGGGTCTAGAGCAGAATTTCAAGATTACATAGTGAATTTCATTTCAAATTACACAGCACCGACATAATGTGGTGTGAGCTGTTTTTAAACATCTAAATTCCACTTCTCATGAGCATGCACTCTAGTGCATTCATATTTCATATTTTCTGTCAGATTTTTTTCAACTTTTGTAAAAAGAAATGGGTAGGTCTTACTTACTCAAGTCATTCCGTGGGGAACTTAAAGTTGTAAGATATCTTAATATTTCACAATGCTTACATTTTATTTACTTCCTTGCATTATAGACTACACAGAGCTACCATGTGTTTGTGCATGGTAAGTATTCTATTTTAAAGAATCATCATTTAAAGGGGAATCATCTTAAAGAGTCAGAAGATGTATAGCTGCTCTCTAAAGCACCACTGTATCGTCTTAGATTTTCATGCATATCACAAAAAAATCTGATTTTTTCTCATTTTTGGTGTGTTTTTTGACAAGGAGTTATATGATAGTGTAACTAGAAATTATGTATGGACAAACACTGGAATTTCTCAGAATATAGGAGCCAAAGAAGTGCTGAGGTGAAATAACTGGATGAAACTGTATTTGTAATTCTTTTAAAAATGAGGTTATTCTTATTCCCAAAGAAGGTAGGGAAGCAGCAATGGTTTGAGAGCTTTTCTTTTTTTTTCAATTACATAGAAGAGACCAAATATGCATGGCTATGTTTTAACATGTCCAGAATCACACATGCACACACCCCAAGGCAGGATGACGATACTACATCTGTACCTGATTATTACAGAGTATATTTACACCTGTTCTATCCTTGCTGGCTCCAAATAGAGGTCAAGAAAAGCTGAGAGGAAAATAGCCCTGAAATATATCTGACATGTATTTTAATTTCAAGCAGAAAATTAAAACACAGAAGAAGTTGTCTCACCTTATTACAAAAAGCAGTAACAACAAATGTTACTGTATTTCAGCATTATCATAAACCACATACATATTATTTACCTCAACTTTGTATTCTGTGCTATGAATTCACTGGGTAGCACATAATTTGAGTCTGAACCCTCAATTTAGCAACACATTTAATCATGAGTAATCTCACTGGCTTCAATGAGGTCCATGTCCTTTATTTTGAGTAAATGATGCAAGTCCTCTGCTGAGTCAGATCCTGAGGAAGAGCAGATGTTCTCTTACTCACTGTAGTTCCTGGGCCTGGAGAGCTTAATTTGAAGATACTTCCCTACCTCAACCCTGCAAGAGAGTTTCTACAGACACAGTTTTAGGAGTGTATTAACCAGTGAGAAGTGCCTCTTACCATTCTTGCATTCTTTTTTCAAGTTCTGGAAGTAAGAATTTACTGTGGAAGGCATTTATTGACGAAATGTTAGAAAATATTTTATTAATCACTTCAGGTGGAAATGAACCTCTGTTGGCTTCCTCAAGGAGTCTGGAATAGAATACCTGCAATACAGAAAAAGAGCCCCAAACCTGTCAGCCTATTATATTTAACCAATGGAAGACCACCTATCCACCCTTCCTGTTACAGTTGAGGCAAGATTAATATTTCAATAATACAGATCAGTACTGATGAACTCATTCATTGCCTTTTTCTCAATGGAAGTGAAAAGCTCCTCCTCCCCTTACACCCCACTTTCTTTCTAATAAGCCAGGGGAGCACTGCAGGCAGGGCTGACATAAGGAGAGCCAAACTGAAGCTGTGCCATTTTGGATCAGCTCCAGACATCCTGTCTGTTTTAACAGCTAGATCATCTCAGCTTTCCCAGTCTTCCAGTAGTATTTTCCACTCCTCTGTTCTTTGCAATTAGCATGATGTCTGATCACCATTAGCCCCATGGCTTTCCTTGAATGCTCTATCCCCTTTTCCTTTTGAAATCAAAGTAGTTGGCAAATTATGAGTCGTCGCCACATATCATTTAAAGTACAGAAGGGACCCAGTTCTGAGCGGACTATAGTCTCTTTTAAATTAAATAAATTCTTCTTTCTTCAGTGGGCACAACTTGACTAGGTGCAGCTAGAAAATGTGCATTTGTTAATATGCACATCACCAAAAAAAACAGTGCTTTTGGAGAGCTACTGTCCCTCTGCCACCCTCTCCCACACTTGAACAGATTGCATCGCCCTGGAAAAGGGCTTCAGAAGTCTGGGTAAGGTCTTGCAGAAGACGAAAAGAGTCTGAAGACAGGAACTTTGATCACCCCAACTGAGACAGCAGAAGTGTCTTAAAAGGAAAAATAGCCAAATAGTGCCACATATACTCTAAGACATGCCCAGTTTGCTGCATTGCCAACAGGACAGTTAGTTACTTTGAAGACCATAAATATCACACAACTTTTTAACCAATTTTAGAAATATAACAGTCCCTTCCCAGTCTTCGGCTTTCCTCTCATTAGCAGCAGTTGAGCAGCTGTGTTTGAAACTCATTTTTCAGAATTCTCTACAGTTAATATTTGGAAAACAGACATAGCAGTTGTGCAGTTATGAAGACATCAAGGAAAATAGTTGTACATTACCCATGAGAAAAATCTATGATGGAAGTAAACATATTTTTTTATTTTTAAACTTCTCTAGATATTTCTTTTTCCTTCAATACTTTTGCATTTAAAAGTCACCATACATCCATCACAATGTGGATCTGCTGTGTAAATCCACTTTCATGAGGACAATTACTTAGATCCTCAAGCAGCCTGAACAATTATTGTATCAGTTGAGACTTTCTACTTTCCATCCACTCTTTATACAAAACTTCTGCACTGGAACTGAGAAATTTAAACTGCAGAGTCTGAGAAAAATATCCTGTAGTAAGGCAATGCAAAGCTAGAGGCATCGAGGCAAAATGTATATGTGTTATGTGGAAAGTAAAGAAGACTTAGGAAGGAAAATACTCAAGTACAGACTTTTATATTTAAGAAATATCAGATTCTACAAAGCATCAGAGTCCAACTCTTTTTTTGCAGGAACAGTAATTTCTGTTTCTAAATATAAAATGGGAAAATACGGGATATACTTTTTGGAATGGGCAATTTCTAGGTTCTTTGGGACTAAAGAAAAATTCTGATTGTGTGCTTCAAATTAGAAAGATTGAGTAATTTTCTAATGAGTGGGTGATTGCAGCATTCACTTCAATTCACTGGAAGCTAAGACATGGTTATCCATCCTCCTTGTTGCTTACCAGCATGATTGCTTATAGCAACATCTCCACACACAGAACATATTGCATTAAGGGCCACAAAATTCTAATACTTATTAAAAATATAGCATTCTTAAAATAGAAGCAGAGGCAAAGCCACGTGGTAACAGAAAATGACTGACTGGAAAATCAGCAAAATGTGAAAAACATGCCACATGTCATGTAATTTACACCCATACTTATGCATATACATTTGAGTGATTTCAAGGCAACATAATAAAAGCAAATTTGAGAAAAATGTACCCCATCTAGGAGGTCAAGTCGGCTAACGTAGGCCTTTTCTGTTTGCAGAAGTTCATTGGCAATTTTGTGACGTTTCTGCTCGTCTGTCTCCTGGAGGAAAATAAGAGCAGCTCTTAGGACACTGAAGAAAACATAATTTAATAATAATAAAAAAAAAAAAAAAATTGAAAATACTTATGACTACCTTATAGTCCAAAAACTGAAATACAAGTTTAACATTTAGTAATAAACACCAACTTTGAAAAATACATCATTTCCTGCAGTTTAATCAACACATAGAAAAGTCAGAGAATATAAAAATCAGTCAAATTGCGGAGCAAAATTCAAAGCCTAAAAGATTTAGTATTTTCCAGTGTGTATAAGGATCTTTGCCAAAGCACCAACTGATCAGCCCACATCCTGGTAATCGAGTACCACTGACCTTTCAGAGCTGGAAGAACTGATTTGCAGAGTAAGAGGGAACAGATGGGAGCACTCAGCGTTCACCCCCGTCCCATTTTAGAAGTTATTTGTACTGCATGTTCTTTGCACAACGAAATTGTTGAAAAATGTGGTACAAAATGTTTAATGTTCACCCATCCATTAATTGCTGAATAATTGTTGACTGCAATTAGAGGACCCCTTCATTAAATCTTTATGGAATTAATTTTTACATTTTAAGGGAAGTTTTCATTTTAAAATCTTTTATTCTGCAAAATATATTTCTGATTCTTCTGCTGAACAGAAAATTAAAACATTCACTCAATTTTCAATATTAAACTAAATATGTTAGAATATATAATTATAAATTGCTGGGTAAAATTACTTCAAAACAAACAATGAAAGGACAGCTTTCTAAAATATCAAAATATTAGGGAAATGCCTCAGGCTTGCAAGTGTCAGGCTCAACAAGCTGACACTTCCATTACAAGATTCTCTTTCCAGATCTAGTGATAGTCTGTTCACATCTAACGACATCAGAGTCTTCCTGAAATAAATGGCAGTATTATCACACTGCCTATGGGAAACTGGTAATTGCTAGACAAACCATAAAAATTCTTCATAAAAAAATAGAGGAGAGTGTGAGAGAATGGTTTCTGATTTCAAATTGCATACTGCTTCCCACAAGCATATGATAAACATTTGTAAGTACCCTTACAAAAACTGTGTGAAGAATACAGAATATTAAAGTACAGTCTTATATTTAAGGGAGTTCAGCACATTTTCCCCCATTTTGGTATTCAATAAGTATTCAAAATTTCAACGTATTTCAGTTATAATCTGCAGCGTTCACAGTTGCACTGCGACATGGCAAACCTCCTCCCTAAAAACAGGCTTTCAGTAGTGACTTCAAAGATGTTCATTAAATCTGTTTAAAGCAGCATAGCAACCACAGTAACCTACAGAATAGTGTTTTAAGTGCTGTCAAGAGACATTGCAGGGAGCTGGAGGATTAGCTATTACAGCTACAGCTTGCTGCTTAGTGCAGCCATTTACAAAAGATCTCACATGTGGACTTAAAGCACAAAACCATAATTTAATTATTATTTTTTTTCTCACCCCAGAACTCAACTTGCTCCCTGAAGTAGTGCTATAGAACCAATGTGTAATTTACTTGAACTAATTAAGAGAGGGAAAATCATGCATAACAAACACCAAAAAAAATCACATAAAATGAGCTGAGCCCAGATTTCCAATCCTTTCAGTATCAACCTTACAATCTTAATTCTTGAACCTGCATCACCTTTCTATACCCATTGCACAACCTGACAGAGGGATTCTCTATGTGGGGGAAAACGCACATCACAGATGAGTTATATTTTAATCACTGCGGCATGTTCTCATTCCAGCATAAGAACACCCACCTACAAGTTTAGATCAGTGCAAAAATACCAGAAAACTCTACTACTGCTTTTCTTTCAGCACGTCCTCATGGGGGAAGCAGGGGGTATTGTTGAGGGAAGGGGAAGGTAACTTTGGGGAACAGTTATTTCAAGGAGCATTTCAAACTTCTGTGACAATCCATAACACACAGCAACTCAACATATAAAACCAAGCAGAAATGGCTAGCGTGCTATATGGAGAACACTTCCATTTACATTACAAAGGTACATGATTTCATCTGCGGACCAAAATATCAGGAGTGTGAGAGACCAAGGATTGCATCAGCAGGTACTACAAACCTGGATCTCTGTTCCAAGGCTTGCACTAAGTGTTTCAGTTGGATCTAGTTTTTTAGTACAAAGCTGCTCATCCTTAGAATAATTATATTACTATGGATGCTTAAGAAATTAAAATAAGTGATTTTGAACTCTGAAATTAAGAAGAGATGTAAAAAATGCTGGTGAAAATACGAACTTTCTTATTATCCAAACCAAATAGGAGCCATCTCCTGTCAAGAAAACTACCTGCCAGCATTACAGTGATGTATATGATTCACCTTTACTCAGGCATAGCCCTTGCCCCAAGGGCTTTGAAGGAATACATTAAACAATACAGACACAGTGAGAAAAGTAGAATATGAACAAATATAATTAAAATTACACTGTGCTTGTTTCTTGCACAGCAACCAAGAAAGTACAAAGATCCTGGTATCCCTAAAAAAGTGACTGCTCAAAGGAAAATTTATGCATTTATATGGCATTTATATATATCTTATGCTGAAGATACACAGCTTTGTTCCCATTACTGTTCCTAAAGAAGAAAAAAAAAGTGAAATCAAGACGTTGGTAGAACCTCTCAAGTCTTTCAACAGTAAAACATTTCTTGGCAGAGAATTAACTTTGCAAAACCAAAAATTTTACCCTGGTTAAACTGAAACGTCACCCTACATTTAGAAATTCAGTATCTCCACCAGGTTCTGCATATGAAACATCAGAGCCCCCAACACTATCATTAAAAGAAGATGTCATATAAGGACTTTATTAAAGATGTTCAGTGGATTCTTCCCCATCTGTGGCACGCAGGCAGTCTATATCCCTATCTCCTACCAGCCTCACAACAAACACTGACACATCTGTCCTCTTGTCTTCAGTTAGGTGTAGCAGCAGATTCCCCACAAGACATCATTCCAGAAGTTAATTGATTGAGATATTCTTGTACTATTCAGCCTCCACATCTTAGACAAACTGATTTTTATGATAGAAGGTGTTTCTGCTGCAAGGTAGGAAACTTTTCACTTATAATTGTCTTTCTGCTTGTTATGATCATGTTTCATTACTTTCAAACTAATTCAGTAAATAAGAGAAATAAAGGATACTCTACTCTGGTTGTCTGGGGAAATTGTTTCAGATCACTGCCAAATTTAATAAATTTTGCTCAACTTTTTCCAGAACCTGCAATAATCTGTCTTTAGTCAGATCTACAGTGATAAGGGAGGGGAAAATAATTGTAAGAGCAACAAGTAGAGCATCGTATTTCAAAACAAGCCTTCTTTTCCAAGTCCAAAAAGTAATTTCTACACTGGTTTTGCACCTATTTAATTCACCCCTTCCAGCTGTGGATTTAGGATTACTTCTACTGTACATGTACGCATTTACAAAGAGAGAGAGTACCTCCTTCTGCTCTTTCCTGAAATAAGAAACATGGCATGCAAGAGACAAGATACTTTGCATCAGTATCAAAATACATATATCGGACTCAAAGTTTGACTATGACTCACATGCATCTGCTCCTTTTGCTTTTATTCAATTGTAGTGATATTTTTAATCAAAAGGGCATGAGAGTGCTGTTATCCTGTGCAGTGCTACTTCAACTGGACTGCATCTGAGTTTAAATATTCTATAATGACTAAGTAGGCATTTAGCAAAATCACAGATTGTCTAATGCTCTTACTTCTTCCCAGTGTGTGCTTGAACACAGATAGAGCTTAAAGCTCCACCAGAACTCTCCTGTTGCTCATCATCCTTCTCCTATTCCAGACAGCATGGCAGAAGCTACTTAGACCACCATAGGGCTGATTTCCATTTCCAGGTTGCATTAATCCAAACTAAATCAGTGTTTGATTCTGTAAAGGGTGGCAGACACACTTCTTAACCTCACTAGACTAAAGGGGAAGTTCTTATTGCACAAGGTATCTCAGGAAGGGCTGCTGTGACCCAGTTCAGTTTTACAGATTCAGTTCTGCACCAGTGCAAGCTTAAAAGTCACCCTGCATGGGTTTGTCTTGGTTTTGTACCCTTCAAGTACCAGTGAACAATATACATCTAGTTACTGTCACATTACATCTCACAGGCTGATTCATTGTCGATGTAAGACAGATCACACGTGCTGGTCTCAGCAGCTCAAAGACAGATTTTAATGAGATTGCTGCCATTAGCATTTGCCCAGTTCCTTCCTGAACTTTAAAACAGAACATCTTCCCTTTTCAGCTTTTTCCTGAAAATGCTGCCAGCACCTTACTGCGTGACTTGGATTCAAGCTTAATATCCTTGCCCACTGAGAATTCAGCACTTTATGGGCATAAAGAGGGGAAACAGGCATTACCCAACAGGAGACAGAAACATTATGAGAGGTGTGGCAGGTCAAAACTGCCTTGGACTGTTCCCAGGCTTACGCCTACTGGAAAAAAAACAACCCTTAAAAAAAAAGAAAACCCGCACAACCCATCACTTTCTTATCATCACCCAGAATATTTCATCCAATAATACATGAGCATTTCAGAGCCACCTTTCCCACTCACAGAATTTACCTCCAGGCATGTACGTGACCCTCAGGTAACCAGACTCAAGAGCTGCAGTGAATTGGTACAGGCACACACCTGGCCAGCAGTGAGGAGCTTTTTCAGCATCAGCTGTTTGGCTCTGTGGTGAGGAGGAAGGCTGGGAGGGTCTGCCAAGCTCCCCCTGCCAAACAGGGGGTGGCTGGACCAGAACTGTTAATCACATTTACTGCTTTGGTACAAGGAGGTGAACTGCATAAGTAAACTTTTACAAGTGAAAAATATGCACCATTTTTCAGCAATTAATTTCCCAAGACAGATTTTCTTCCACCCACTTGCTTTGCTTAAGCATTTAAAACCTTCCTTACAAGGGAGCTCAAATTCACCATGATACAAGTTCCCTTTGCTAAAACGTCATATATTTAGTGTATCCTGAACATTGCATCTTATCTGATCACTAGCAGACTGCCACTGTCTTTCCAGCTTTGACAACCACATCCAAGTTAGGGATTCACACAACACTTCTTTCTGCCTGAAGCTCTGTCATTACAGTTTACTACACATGGCATTTTATTTCATATACACCATTAACATGTGCCCCTTGTAGGCTGGCAAGGCTGAAGCATGGTGCTAAGCACGTATTTGAGTTTCCCTTGTTTCCTTTTTTTTTTTTTAAGCCTCAGATAACCAATGGGGAAAGATCCAAGGGGATGAGGAGAAGAGCAAAGGGGGGGAGAATGTGGGAAACAGCAAGAATTTTTTTTCTCATCTTTTCTCAGAGGGAAAATAACCAGAATATTTTCAATTTCTGACCTGCTCCTGGAGGGAGTACTTTTGTAAATAAAAACCTAGAGAAAATAAAAAAAGTAGTGATATATCAGGAATTAAACCATTTCCCTCTTTACCTTTGTTTCTACAGGCTGATCATGTTTACTACTCTCCTCAGCTTGTTCCTCCTTGACATTAGAATTTATTTCTAGAGTTTCATTTTCAAGTGGGAGCAGTGTGTTGCTGCTCAGAGTCCTGTGGCAGCTGTTGAGCATCTGCTCCTCACAGGCAGTCACGCTTTGCAAGGACTCCCTGCAGGTACTCTCCCCTTCTCCGTTTGTCAAGCTGCTGTCCGTGGCATCCTCTGGGATGGGGATGGACATGGCCGAGCTGCGCTCCAGCAACCTCCCATCCTCATACTCCGGCCGGTCCTGTGCCGCGACACCGTTGGCTGTGGGCAGCTGTGCAACCTGAGTGTTGTCAGCGGTACTGCTTCCCTGTTTCTGTAGTGAGTGCTGGGAGGGGAGTTTTGGCTGAGGTGATAGTGTGGACCCATATCTTCCTTGAGATTTAGTAATGTGGAGAACAGAGGAGTCTTTCTTCAGATCGCTAGGATTCAGTGAGCTAAAAATGCCAAGCAAACAGAACATTGATGAGAGAAGAGTTAAATATGGACTTACAGAAAATCCTGTTACCGGAAACAGGAGAGTTACACCATTTAACTAATTCCTCCAAAAAAATCTCTTTTTTTTTCTATGTTAATATTAGCAAGTTCTGAGACCTGAATTGCATTCAAACTGTTACAAACAAGCTTCTCTTACTAGAAACCCAGAGCTCCGTCCATTTTGAGCCATTGCATCCCTATATGTCTTGAATCCTATGTGTATGGGAGGTTTAAATTGGATATTAAAATTTCTCCACTGAAAGGGTCATTAGGCATTGGAACAGAGTGTCTGGGAAAAACTTTTAGCCACCATTTCTGGAGGTATTTAAAAGATGTGAAGATGTGGCACCTGAGGATGTGATTTAGTAGTGTATTTGACTGTGCTGGGTTAACAACTGGATTCAATGATCTTTTACAACCTAATTTTTCCCATTCTCAGCTCCATGAAACAGAGCAGGAAACCAAGAAATTTATAGATGAAGCAACTTGCCCAAAGTGTCTCAGAAGGTTATTGGCAGAAATCGAGCAACACTCTTGGTTTCCCAAGTCCTAGTCCACTGCTTAAACTAACAAGTAGCCCATTCCCTAACAGCTCTTTAATAACTAAAAATTATTCAAACACATGCAAGAACATTTAGCATCCCTTTCCTTAATTCAGAATATTACATGAGGACCTTTACATTTTTGACTCATTTCTTCTTCAGTTTCTTTAGTTCGCAATGCCCTTTTTTCATGCTGCATCTTTTCTGAAGATCTTTTTCCTCCTAAATTTATCTCTGCTTTAAACATATCCCCTCTTGTTCCTGACTGTCCTCTAACTATTCCTAGTATGGACCTCCATCTTCTGGAGGGATGAAAACTGCTTACAAACTGTACTTTTACTCCTTATTTATACACAAATATCACAAACATATTTTGCACTTTTGTGCACACATCAAAAACAACTTACACTACCTTTATCTTCTTCCATCATATAACAAAAAAAATTAAAATCACTTTTCCTTTAGTCATGTAAAGACTATGCCTTTTTTATTAAATAAGCTTAAATCCAGGATAAAATTAATATACAGTTTTCAATTGCCTGCACAGAGTAAACAGGTTTAATTAACTTTCTGCCATGCCTACATGCTTGTGGGCTGTACAGACTAATGAAAATAAGTTATTAGAGTTGACAATCACAGTTTGCAGTTCATAAACATGCTACCTAGCCATTTCAAGATCACTAATAAAAAGTGAAGTTCAGCTTCACAGAAGACATATTTTGTGAATTGAGCTCAGTCAAAAAACAGGAATTACCTCCACTGCCAAAGCAGGATAATCCAGAACTCAGCATGTTACCATGAAAGTTCCTCATAAGCAGAGATCATAGATTTGTGTAGAATTTAGTCATTGGACAAATATTACTGGTCTACCTAATAAATGATGTTGCCCAAAAGCATCTCAGCTTCCCATAGTCCACAAAATGTCCCTGCTTGTAAAGATCTATCAACAAGAAAGTTTTCCTTCCTTCTTTCTTTCTTTATAGCTTCCTTTCATTGCACAATATGGAAGAAGTTCCTGCACAACACAGCAAGCAGGTATAGGAGGAAGAAGTGTAGGACTCAGTGGTGCAGGGCACAATGAACCTGAAGAGTTTTCTTTCAGAAAGGATTTTTTTTTCCCCTAAGGCTACTGCACTGTTTAAAAGATGGGTGATGCTTTGGAGGAAGATGGGCAAATAAAGTGATAGCAGGATTAGAGACTGGTGCTAAAAGTATTCACAGGGCCTCCAGTCCTGCAGTAATCTCTTTTTCCCATCTCTGAGCACCTGTCATGACCAAGTGCAATTAAGTCTCTGCCTAATGACAAGTTTCTTGCAGATGAAGCTCTGAAATTATTTCTATTCCAATGGACAAACATACTTTTGCAAGGCTTAGCTGCTTCCATACAAAGGATTAAATTACACCCATCTTGAGGGAAAATTCTCTCAATGAAAGCCCTATTCCTCTGGCTCCACAGAAGGTCATGCATTCATGTGCTCTGTTTGTACATTACGTATTCCCTCCCACAGGGGGCATCCCTTCAGAACCCCAGTGTCCCAAGGAAACATGAAAAAAACCACATCCAAATCTTGCAACGCTCAACTGTCACTAGACTGTTTCTTGAGCCGTTCCTCTGTCATGGGCTTTCTGGAAAGTTGCTCTCTTTATAGAGAGCAGATATATTTCAAACTTCTGTTTCAGAGCTTATAATGCATCTCCTTAGAGATGCATGACCTGCATCTAATTAAAGACACCCAAGAAACACTGTTTTGTGAAAGCAGTATTCACTGTGGTTCTGTTTTCCCAAAGTTCCAAATGTTCCCATAAACCACAGAATCAAAACTCAAGAACACTGAGCTTTTCCACCAAAATCACCAAGTACTACAAAGCAAGACATTTAGGGATGTATGCCATACCACTAGAGATAATTTTTATAGTTCACCCTCCTTACATAAATTATTTAAGAAGACAGTATAAAATTAAAACCAGTATTTCAATACTTATAAGAGTATTTTTGTTCTTCTTCAAGGACAAAAGTATTTAATATTAGCTTCAATATTAAACTTATTTCAAATTGCTGACATTTTTCAGTTTGTTTTTAAAATGGTACAAGTTTTGTTGTTTTTTTTTTAAGGAAAATTAGGACTAATGCTTCATGAAAAAGCATACCTTGTAAAGCCAAATATACAACTGGGTCCCATAATTACAAAACACATTCAGTTAGCCATCAAGTCCTTTAGCGGGGGTAGGAGTGAGCCCTACCACAGTACCAACATTCTTCCTCACAGCTGCAAGTTCCAACAATCCCCACACAATAAACAGAGTCACAAACCAATCCAAATTCCATTACATACCTGCCTCCCTCAAAACGGTTGATGAGATCTGACACTTTACTGGACTTTTCCTTTGTGACACTAGAAACAGCAGCAGGTGTCTCTTCCTCCATTCTTGGTTTCTGATTTGTTAAAGCTTTATGCCTAGGGGTTTGGTATGTTGCCTTCTGCAGATGAATTGGCTTTGGAGGCACTGCAATAACAATAACAACAAAAATCAATCACTCATATTTCTTTGAGCTGCTAGAATACAGAATCATAGAATTATTTAGGTTGGAAGGGACCTTACTCACTAGTTCCAAATTACCTAGTTCCAAACCCCCTGCCATGGGCAGGGACCCCTTCTGCAAGACCAGGTTACTCTCACAAATTAGATTTTTCCATAAAGAAATTATTGCAGCAATGAAAAAGATACTCTTGGCTTTAATCAACCTTAAAGCTGCCTTATAAATACAAGGACTTCTTATAATTCTTCATGCACTGTTTGGTATTAGGGATCTTGTTACATTTCTTGACTAAAAGCTGAACCATATGCTAGAAACTTTAACAAGCAAGAAAATTAGGGAGTTTTCTTGTCTGTGTGTTTGTTTTTATAGCGTACTGTAGGAGATACATATGAGAGGTTTACGATTGCAGGTGTTGTAATAGAAAAGAATTGAGCACAAAGGAAAGAGCCATACTGTGGAGATCAAGAGAAAGATTTTAATTTCTGCCCCAAAACTCTCATTCTTTACCTTATCCCTTGTGACCTCAATAATAATCATCAGCAGAAAAGGTATTTGCCTTCAGCTTTAAAAATCCCTTACTCACTCAATCTTTGTCTAATTATACTGCTGAAAACCTTCCCCCCTGAATTTTTTTCTTGCTTTTTCCCCATCCTTACTGTAAGTCCTTCTATTTAGATCGTTAATGATCAGCCACTGTTTAATACAGCAGCGACTAGAACACAAAAGGTGACACATAAAGCAACTAGACGCAGAACCAAAATCTTTAAAGTAACTCTGCCAGTGAGCAACCATGAAGGGAAGGAGGACTTGAATTGGCTTTAGGAACCATATGCCACTCTTGTGGTAGGGAAAAACGCTCTAGTACAGTATACACAATATGGATGTAGAAAAGCCATGTTCCTTGCATTACTGATGCTAGAATATCTTCCTAACTTACCCTGGAAAACCCATGTACCACGGGAATGGTCTTAAATCCCATCAATCAACATTTGAAAGGGATGTTGAAAAAATTCTTGCAAATGTGCTAATCATAGATGGTGATAAACTTGAAGAAACACTCGATTAAGGGCAGTTTTTCATTTCTTCCTTTCATTAAATTTATAGGCAATACAGGAGGTAATATTTGTCTGTGTTTCCACCAACCTAATTGCAGTTAAGTTGGATTGTAGTGATTGCTGCAGTCTGAAAAGTACCATGAGAGACTCTGTGCAGAAATGAATTTGCCACAAAAAGCTTTAGACTTCAAACATATCAACTGCAAAGGCTGATAGATGAAATAATCAGAGGGAGAAGGAAGACAATTAGTGTAGGTCAGATGCTTTTACTGTGCATATGTGCACCCTCAGTCCTCAGAAGCTTTATACTTATTAACACATGCAAAAAAAAGTAAGTTTGGGGAAGGATGCAGTTCAGAAAGATGACTCTTTCTGATGCTGCTCTTTTGAAATAGTCACTTTGCAACCCCAAAACAAGCAGATCAATAAATTGTGCAACTGCTTCAGTGTCTGCAGTAACTGCAGTCCCTCCTGAGGAGCCCCGTGCAGCTGCTGGGCTGCAGCTGTAATGCAGTGGAACAGCTTTCCCTGAATTCCCTCTTCTCAGGGAGCTCGGGCAAGGCCTGGCAGAACTAGGCCAGCGAGCATCAGATAATTGTCCAAGCACTGAATAGCTGGCTGTGCTGACAAAGGCCACGGGACAGCTGAAAAAAGGAGACACAAGCAGGCTGGGGAAAAGCAGGGCACATAACTGATCATAAGCACTGCCACCCCCTCAGGGAGGAGGTGGACAGGAAAGGGGACACGAAGTGGATTTGCTGACCAGTACCACAGCAATTGGTAGGAACATTTCTTGCTCCTGCAATGGACAGTACAACCCCCAGTCCTGTGAATTCTCTTGTGTAAAGGACTCGTACATCTCTTCAATTCTTCTGTACATCTCATGAAATTTTAACATCCTCATAAGGATATATTAAAACTACTAAACTTGAGGGAATTAATGCCTACTGATAAAGCAGAAGGAATTAGTTGGTAGGTATTTTTATACTGGATCCGCTGGGACAAAAGTCAAATTCTAGGACATTTTGTGGAAGTGTCACATACATTTAAAGCTGTTACTGAAAAACCACAGCTAAGCAGCATTCACATATGACAAGCAATGAGGAACCTCTTGTCAAACTGGACAAAACCCATATACTGAAAATCCCTGTAATGTCTTGAGACAAGAACCACAAACCAAACAGCCAATTCACTTATGCAAAATATTTTATTCTTTACTCCCTATCAGCACCTAGCAGACAGCATTTCCCCTACCAGCTGCTGCTGTAGCTACTGTATGGTTCAGACACAGTGCAGTGAAGAAAGAACAGTCACAAGATCAATGGAAAGAAAAGAATCACTAGTGTAAAAAAACCCCAAACAACCCACAACCCTCAAACCTTCCTGTAAGGTCAGCCTTGTTAATAGGGATTATGGAAAGCAAATTCCATTAATTCTCTCCTCAATGTACTTCTGTACTGTTTTGTTTTAATCAGATTATTTTTCAGTGTGTGCAGAGCAATGATTTTAAGAAAAAAAGAGAAAAGACTGGTCTATTGTAGTAACTTGCATAATACAGAGCTCTCTTTTAGTCTGTAAATACTCTTGGCTCTGTATCATAGAATTCTGATCTCATTAGGAGATATGAACTGCTTATTCCACCCAAAGAAAACCCTTCCATATACTGAGGTATATACTGTAAACCACTGACCAAAATCAAGATTTATGCTGCATTGCCTAGTTGTGCATTCAACTTTGCATATATACATAAGGAAATGTCAGGTAATGCTAGATAAATGGCTCAAAAGGTACAGCCATCTTTGCAGACTCCAAATCATATCAGGAAAGGTCATTTATGCCCTGTCTTAGAAAGTATAATGTGTCCAATGGTTAAAAATGCTGCTATGCCTTGACTCAATGAATATAAAGTTAAAAGTTCCTGTGGTAAGCAACTACATCTCTCCGGGCTGAGTCATCCATCACCTGCATGCTCCATCACCTTCAGGAATATCAAATGACCATTGCTCAATAGATGCTGAAGATTTATACTCTTAAGAGCAATGTGAAATAAGCAGTAAACCTAAACTCAGCACAAAGAGAGAAAAAAGTCATCTTCTCTTTGAGATGTGCATTTCCACATTTTTAGTTCACACCACAAGAAGAATCTTTCAATATTACATCAAGAGAGAAGACCAAATATAATCAGACATATTTTGTTGTCTACTTTGTCCTCTTCACAGAGATAATTTGGGTATTTGTGACAGTTTTGTTGATAAAAGAGACATTGCAGAAGGTTTCTTAAAGGAACACCAAGAATGGAGAAGCCTACCTAGGAACAGCTGTCAGTTTTAGTTCAATTCACCTTTAACAGCACAAGTTTTATTTGCCAGGGAAGTATGATCTATATCTCAGACCTTTAAGAGGTCTCTCAGCTTTTTTAAGCCCAGGCCACTGAAAACTTTTAACCACAGACAATATAATAACTGAGAAAGGAAGATAGGATTCATGTTACACAGCAGATAGGCAGCTAAAATTGACTGCCAAGGCCTAAATGTTGAATCTGTTGCATCCTTATCATTTCACAGTAGCACAAACCAGGCCGTATTTTGGAATGGAAATTCACCTCCAACCCAAACAAATATTCCTGTTCAACCCCAGCAGGAGATTCATAAGTACTCCTAGGCGCTCATTAGAAAAATTTAAATGAGCAACTGATGCACAGCCTTGAACTGACAAGACACTTCACTGCTTTGAAGAAGTGTTGACATTTCCATATATTTTGTATCCTACAATAAAACTGCCTAGTACAGACAGCAGTTTCAGTGCCCAGTATTTAGCAATTTGGCACCATAAAAAAATTGATGCAAGAAGATCAAAGAGCAAGGAATAGAAGAAACTAGGAAAAGTCAATTTTTACGTGTCACTCTACATGAATTCTGCTATTGCAAGGTTCAGATCACTATCCAAATATTTGTAGATAAGGGCAGATTTCAAATTATTTAACAATTTGCGTCCTCTCTTGTGAATCATATTGGTACTGAAACTTGCTAACGTATTTTGCTACTTCCACTGACTGCCTCCAGTCTGGATTAGTCCACTTTATCAGGGAATGCACTGCATTGGTGCAAAGGCAAAGCCCCACATCTCACAGCTGGTGCAGACACACAGACTGCTTTGCTCTTCAGCCCCAATTCCTTTGCTCAGCTCCCTCATCAGCTTTCCGACAGTTTCAGGCTTTGTTCCAAATTTGTTGCAAAGATTTTCCTGAATCAAACTCTGCTCCAGACAGAAACGTGACACGTGAATTGCTAAATTGCTGATAGAAGGAATTATTGGGGAACAAAAAATTGATGGAAAGAATTACTGGAGAACAAAAATCCTGCTTTTACTGACAGTATATCAGACAGGGTTTTTTTTCTCCTTGAAATCCCAGGGGGAAAAAATGACAAGAAAGAATTTTATATTGGATTGCGTTCAAAAATTTATTCACTTGACCTAGCTACCATGAGTGAACTGTTTCCAAATACTTAAACTACTTCTGAGAGACCAAGTACAGAGAAAAGTAGAGTTCACTTGAAGTGCAAGATATTGAACAGTTTCCCTCTGTTGTGTGTATTATAAAATTGGCTTTTCGCAAGATGTGTGCTATATGATTAATAACATAGTAAGGATATAGGATATAAGTTTATTTCTGCTATTGGTAAGACTAGATATAAAGGGAGTAGTTGGTTTAAGTATGCTTAAACTGTCTGTTTGGTTGGGATAACATCCAGTGAACATGTAAAGAAGACTCTGCTACTGATAACACCAACTATCAGCATCTACCACCTGCAGAAAGCACGGACCAAGGCCCAAGCTGGATGCGATAAAAAGGACACAGCCACGAAACACGCATGCTCTAAAAAGGCGGACCCAAGGAGGGGCCATGCAAAACGGTTCCTGGAATATGGAAACTAGTTTATGGAATTTCATACATCGATATAACGAGAAGGGTATTTAACGAGTCTCTCTGAGAAAGCAAGGTGTGGACTTGGCTGAATGCCAAGTCACCCGGCCGGCCGTTCTTGGTTTTTTCTTATCTCTTAATTGTCTTAATTATTTTATTAAACATATTCCTTAAAATTTACTAAAAAGTGAACCTCGTTTTTCACAATTTGGGGGCTCTTGCCAGGATATACCTCGTCCCTGAAACCCCAGGAAATCCAGAGCAAGGGAGGCGCCCCGCCTGGGTTTTTGGCGGCCCAAAACTTTGTTTTTCCTGGTGAGAATTGGGGATTGCAGGTAAACATCCAAAGAGACAAGCAAGGAGAAAGAAAAAAAGCAAGTAAGGAAAAGGGAAAAGGCTCCCTATAACTGCAGTATTTTTGCTCCATAAAAACCTCGTGCACGAAGAACCTGAGAAAGAAAATGATTGGTAAGTATTTCTCAGGGGAGTGGGTTAAAGGGGGTCTGCGTGGTGTGTGAATGGGACACTGGCTGGGCACTCCAGACTGGTGAAGTGAGTGTGGTGTGGCTTCTCATGCTGTTCGTTATCTCGTAAGGGAAACGGCCAGTACAGAGGTGAAGCAAAAGATAAAAAGTGTGAAAGTGACCCCCAGGTGGTTGGGACGGGATCCCAGAGGAAAAAGGGGGTTGTAAAAAACCTTGGGTGGCTGGGACGGTCCCAGGGAGGGGTTGGACCCTCAGGAAGGGAGCCAATAGTTTTCCTATACAATCCACTGGGAAAACGGGATACTGGGGGGGGGAAACCTTTGAACCCCCTGGTCTGGGACGGGGTCCCAGGAAAAGGGGTTCGACCCCTTAAAGGAAGAGAGCAAAGGACACCTAGACTTGCTGCTGAATTAAAAGGGTTACGTAAGACCCAAGAGCATTTAGGGTTTGGCCAAATATAGGTATTTTTGGGTTTTTGCCAGATTGAGGATAGAAACACAAAAAAGGCTTGCAGGTGTAAGGTCCAAGACACCTGGGCTTTGGAAAAGGCTGCCAGGTTGAGGAATACTAAAGGCTTGAAAAGTGTGATAATCTAAGAACATCTGGGGGTTAGTCAAATACCTATGAGTAAAAACTAACAAAATTTTTTTTTTAAAAAAAAAGGGTACTAATCTTTTTGTGTTGTCTTTGTGTAAGCGGAAGTAAGTGCAGCTGAAGAGGTGTGCTTGTTGTGGAGTTTATTTGTGTTAAAGAAGTGAATTGTTGAAACGGTTAAAATGTCTGAATGGAAAGAGGGGAACTGCAGGCCAGAGTGGAATTCTGAGGAGTTGTGCTCACAAAAAGGGGGAACTGCAAGGGAATTAATGAAGAATTCAGGTTCAAGAAGGTTGTTTGCAATGACAGAAACGCGGGAAGCGGAAGGGGAAGGGGAGGAGGACGATTGGGGTCTCTTTGAAGCGTTGGCCCCTGTGCTGCTGCCTGCCCGCCCCTGCCCCTGCCCGCAACTGAAGTCGCCACCTGTGCTCCCGTTCCCCTCGGCCCCCGTGCCAGCCCTAAACCCACCGGGAGCTCAGTCTCACCCAGCCTTGGCTGCCCTGACCGCGGCCGCCCCCGCCTGCCACGCCGGGGGTCCCAGTGCTCCGACCACTCCACCGCCGTCCACTTTCCCCGCAGCCCTGTCCTCACCTGCTTCTGTTACAACAGAGGTGGTTCACACCCCCTCGTTCTTGGAGAGCTCGGCGTGGAGTCCTGTTTTTCTCCCCTCTGCCTTAGAAGAATTAATCCATGAAACAGATTCTGTTCTTACATCTGTAATGAATGACTTTCTCTTTGAGACAGGAAGCCAAGTTAGAATCCAAAACTGTCTCAATTTGAGTTTTGAAGACAGAAAGAAGGGAGAAAACCAAACTCCGACAGAGATACATCTAAAAGAAAAACAAAGAGTTTGGTTTTCAAGGGATGAATATTTTATAAAGCCTTTAGTGACTTTAAAAATAGGTCCTAAAGAGGAAGTATTCCAATTTTTGGTTGATCTTAAAACAGAGAAAACATGCATCATTAAAAGCCCCATAGGATGTAAAGTAAGTAAAGAAATCTCAGAAATGGTGACTGCAGAAGGGAAAAAGTTCGAAGCATCCATTATAAAAAACATAGTAATTAAAAGGAATACCAACATATGGATGGGAAATATATTATTAATGCCTGAATTGGGTCTTAATGTGTTGGGAAAAGATCTAAGAATATTATTGGGAATGAAGGCTATAGCAGAAGAATAAAGAAAGTTTGGCAAAAGAAAAAAAAATCCTCTTAGAAAAAGAGAGAAAATGTATTGATAGTTTGTAAGAAAATCTTAAAGAAAAGAATGGGACTTAAAAAAAAAAAAAAAAAAAAAGGGTGTAAAATGTTTACTGACTGGGGAATAATGCATACCTGGGAAAGATTGGGAGAAGAAGAGGGCTGTCTAAAAAGAGGATTGGTGCAGTTTTGCAGATTAATGGGGAAATTAATTTTGAAGAGTTTTTATTGTTGTTGTTATTGTTGTTCTTGAGTGAATGTATGTGTAATATAGACTGCTGAAGTAAAATAGGAGTTTTTGTTTTGAAAGATGGTGTATGCAGCACATGGTGCTGTGCTGCTGAGCTGATGAGTTTTCTGTGCCTCGGGGGAAAAAGGGAGGGGGTGGTGTTCGGGCTGTTGGATGGCAGAGAGGAGACCAGGCAGTGATTGGATGGAATCCTGAAGGTGGGACAGAAGCTTGGAGAGTCTTATGTTAGAGGTCTTGAAAGGTTTTTTCTGAGAATTTTAGAAATTCTTAGAGGTCTTAGAAGTTGTTTTTGTTTGGTTTGGTTTTTGGTATTTTGGGAGTGTATTGAAATTGCCTAAAGAGACAGCTGTAAGGCATCAAATGCTGGGGGGTGACCTCAGAAGTCGGAAGAAATAGTTTAAATGGAACAGGAGATTGGAGTCAAAAGAGTTGTGAGAGTTCTGGTGTTTGATAAGAAGGAATTAGAAGAAGAAGGAATTATGGATGAAATTAGATCTTTTGTTATTGGGAATTTTTTTAAACAAAATTAATGCTCAAATGCCATGAGTAAAATGTATGTTGGGAGTCCAGATGCAACCCAGATTGGAACCTGAAAGTAACACCCTATGAGATAATGTTTAAATTATGAAATAAAGAGAAATTAATGTTAAGAGGGTATAGCTTTACAATTGCAAAAATGGGAGAGGAAGTTCTTTAACCCCATAGTGGGAAGATGCTTTTTCAGGTATTGCAGGCAACTGAAGCTGCAGTATGGCTGAAAAACTAAAGCTGCAAGTTTTGAATCAACGTCAGCAAAATCAAGAGACCGGTGTGAGAACCCAAGAATGAACTGTAGCCTCTAAACCAGGTGATACAAAGTTGAATTTTAAACAGAGCTGAGTGGTCATGAACTGGAAAAGACTCAAGTAAATTTGGAAGTTTTGGACAAAGGACTTTCTCTGTATAACACCTAAAAATCAGTCCGGTCTGTCAAATGCTACCTCTGTTTCTTCACAGCTACAAAGGAAATGGACTTTCAAGTAACTCTAGTGTGAGGAATTAAAATTGAAATATGTAATATTGTTTTTTGAAAGTGTTTATGTCACTCCACTGTATAATATTGCAGGTACATGAAAATCACAAGAAGAAGATGGGCTCCATATCCCTAACATTTTGGCTAATTTATTTTAGGTTTTATATCTTACAGAACAAACAATATGTTTTTGCCTCTTTTATTTTTCCTATTTTTGTGTGTGTTTAAGGTACTTCTTTCATACTAACTTAAAGACATTTTATTACTTATTAATCTGTTTTGTTTAAAGAAGGAGGGCAGAAAAGAACGCCTATGCGAAATACCAAGAGGATATGTTAGTGCTCTCAAAATATAGGATGAACTACTACCCGGCAGAGTGGGAATTAAGGAAAGAGTTTTCAACTAAACTGGTACTGTGTCAAAGTTAATACAGTAGCTGTGATTCCTTTGTGTACACACACAAACATGCAGATATTTGTAACCAATACAGGACATTCTTCAGTTACGCTGGCAGCATTGTCCCCACAAAAAGGTACAGATAATTACTAATAAAAAATCTAGTTCTGTCAGGTTTATTTTCAAGAGCAAATTTTTCTTCTACTATATAGAAGTCATGAGAAGGGATATAAAGATTTGCTCTTCAAGTGGGTGGATCAAAAATAATTTAAGGAACTAATTATATAACTTTATAAGGTGGAAAAACTTTGTCATTTGCCTCTTAGACAGAGGTTGAGATGTAGGTATTGGTTGAGAAGTGGGTTTTTTTGGGTTTTTTCCTTTTTTTTTTGGGAAGTTCTTTGTGTGTCTTGGTTAAGAAACTTTTGAAGGTGTTTTGGTTTTCTTTTTTTTATATAAGAAGATGTCAGATTTTCTTGTGGAATATAAGGAGAGATAGTATGAATGACAAGATACTTGCTGCTTGGAAATATTATTGTGGTATATGCAAAATTTTTCTAGTACTTTCATTTATTTCCCTGCTTGATAAGTTACTATAATTTTTGCAGAAAATGTTTTGGAAGGTTTTTTTGGGTTTTTTTCTTAGTTTTCCAGCTGGCTGCAGATGAGACCTAGCTCATAAAACTGGTGGTGTTAATTGTCAAAGGGGGTTCTCATCAAAGTTTCTAAGGAGTATCTAATCTTTCAAATCAATGCATGTCAAATTGAGTGAGTGTTTTTGCCTTAGATAGAAATAAATCCTATAGTGTATGTATCTTTCTAAGTTCTCCTAAATAGTGGAGGAAAATCTTCTAGAATAGCAAGAATTCATTGTCTTCCTGCCCTAAGAATAGGCTGAGCAGAGGACTGGGCCAACAGAAACCTTCAATATGATAAAACTCTAACATCAGAAGGGGTAAAAGAAGTTTCTGTTGTTTTTTGTTGTTTTTTTTCTCTTCTTGCTTCTTTTCACTCTGTAGTTTAAGTTATTTTTTTGTTGAGTAAATTTTTTTCTCTCTTTAAATTTCTTTTTAACCTGTCCCTCAATCCTAGTTACAGTTAAAAGGTGGAAGCTTTCAAAAATTAAATGGTAGCAGAAGTGATTCCTCAGAGAGGAAGATGACACCCTAATTTCAGTAAAATGATCATGCGGAAAAGTCACAGTACATGGAATAGTGGAACTAAAGATGCAGTTTTACTCAAAGTGCAGCTATGGCCAGCATAATTAATTGTCAGTACTAAAAAGGCTTTGCAGCTGGCCTTTGGATTAAAAGACTTTACTGCCTTTTAGTGATGCATGTGTACATATATCCCAGTAAATGGGGATTACCAGTGCCTGTTGAGTGGGAAATACCTGAGGAACAGTGGAGAGAATTACGGTTAAAAAAAAAAAAATGTCAAAGGCAATTTGTCTGAAAACTAACAAACAAACAAACAAACAAAAAGAATTGACAAGGAAATAGAGGGCAAGACTGGGTTGGCCGCTGTACTTGCCACCAAGAAGATCATATACTCCTGCTGTGGGTAGCAACCCCATAGGCATGGAGGGTGGAGGTATAAGCCATACCACACCTCTGTTATTCCTTTTTCTGTCACTTCACTCATTCTTTGTCTTTTGCCTTATAGGATATTGGCAAAATTATGCTACAGATACTATTGAAAGTTCTATATGAAAAGACACCGAGGTTCCTTTCTTATTACACATACCTATATCGACAGTCACTGTTATAACTCATCCAAATTAGATAGCTGTATTCATAATTGGGAAAATATTAAATTGCGGAAAAATTGAGGACCAGTGGTGACTGTTGGAAAGTAAGTGTCTATAAGAGGAAATAATGGAAGCAAGAAAACAAGAAATATGGCTCAAAGCCAAATGAATTATAAAAAGAAGAAGTGGGGTTTGTTGTGTGTATTATAAAATTGGCTTTTCGCAAGATGTGTGCTATATGATTAATAACATAGTAAGGATACAGGATATAAGTTTATTTCTGCTATTGGTAAGACTAGATATAAAGGGAGTAGTTGGTTTAAGTATGCTTAAACTGTCTGGTTGGGATAACATCCAGTGAACATGTAAAGAAGACTCTGCTACTGATAACACCAACTATCAGCATCTACCACCTGCAGAAAGCACGGACCAAGGCCCAAGCTGGATGCGATAAAAAGGACACAGCCACGAAACACACATGCTCTAAAAAGGCGGACCCAAGGAGGGGCCATGCAAAACGGTTCCTGGAATATGGAAACTAGTTTATGGAATTTCATATATCGATATAACGAGAAGGGTATTTAACGAGCCTCTCTGAGAAAGCAAGGCGTGGACTTGGCTGAATTCCAAGTCACCCGGCCGGCCGTTCTTGGTTTTTTCTTATCTCCTAATTGTCTTAATTATTTTATTAAACATATTCCTTAAAATTTACTAAAAAGTGAACCTCGTTTTTCACATCCTCAATATTAAAGCTCTATTTCCCTTAATAAAGAAAAATTTACTGAAAATGGCTGTATCACACTTGCAACACAACCTCAAAGTCATGTTTATAGCTCTCATTTTAATTATTTTGGTAGGTTAGAACAAGGTCATTTTGCAGTTAGTTCCTCCACAACCAAGTACATTAGCATTACAATTCAGGTCTGTCATCTTGTTTTCTTTCACTATGAAAGGCCACTTAGTATTTGTACAACTAAAACAATCATATGGAAAAATGTTTCCTGCTGCTATAAACCAAAAATGTTTCTGTACCTCCACATGAAAGCTCTTTTCAAAACTAGTGGCCACTTTTAAACCAATAAACCAGAGCAGCCTAGTCTTATGCTTAGAGCATTTAGACTCCCAAATGCCTCTCTTATTAATTCTGGTTTCTTTTGCTTCAATTCAATAAAAAGCCAAACGAAAGATATACTGTAAAACTTCCATCCGATGCACATATTTAATATTAATAAATGGAGACTGACCCATGAACAAAGGAGACACAAAATACAATTTACAACAGTATTATTGAATTTCATCTACACAGCTGCATTTCTTAGACTTCAACACTATTCCTGGCTGTGACACATTTTGGAGTACACAATATTGACAAACAAAAGGAAACATAGCTAGGAAAGAGCAACAACAGCTGTGTAACTTGAATGAATGGAGTCCAATAATACATAACTCTTAATTTATCTAATAGCTAAAATTTTATAATAAGTGTGTTGGCTTTGTTTCTGAAAGGCTTAAAATCTTTTAATTGATAGCACATTTCTATTTCTCCATTAACAACTTCCAAAATATTTTTCTTAGGAAGAACACATGTTCTCTTTGCTGTAGAGAATTCATTCCAGAGGCCTAGAAAATGGTGCAGAAAGGCTCCTCAGATAAGTAATGTTTACATATGACTGGCAAAACCATCTTAGTTTAGTTAACAATACTGGCAAATGTTCTGTAAAAGCAAGCTACACAAAAAAATTTACAGCTTTATTTTGCTCTCATTCTCTTAAAGTAAACAAAAATTTCTTGACACCTCAAAATTTTTTCCTGCTCCTAACTCTTAGAGGAACTTAGGACTGATGCAAAATTCTTCAAGGTGCATTTTCCCATTGAGTGACACAGATATTTCTGAGTCCACTACATGATGACTCTGTGATTCTAATTTCTGTACTTGATTTAGATGTGCGCTAGTACTGGGTTTGTGTGACCAGGTTTTGGTAGCTGGGGGGAACTACAGGAGTGGCTTCTGTGAGAAGCTGCCAGAAGCTTCCTCTGTGTCCAACAGAGCCAACGCCAGCCAGCTCCAGGATGGATCCACCACCAGCCAAGGTTACTCCCATCAGAGAAGGGAGTAACACCTCTGTGATAATACATTTGAGAGGAGGAAAAAATAGTTATTGTACAGACATGTTTGTGCTCAGAGAAGACAGGAGTGATAACATGTGAGAGGAACAACTCTGCAGATACCAAGGTCAGTGCAGAAGGGGGGGAAGGAGGCGCTCCAGGTCCTGGAGATGGGATTCCCCCACAGCCCATCCTGCAGCCCATGGTGAGGCAACTGGGTCTCTGCAGCCCATGGATGTCCATGGGGTTGCAGAGATCCACCTGCAGCCCGTAGAGGAGACCCATGGAGGATCATGTGGATGCCTGAGAGGAGGCTGTGATCCCATGTAGAGCCACTCTGGAGCAGGTTTGCTGGCTGGGCCTCTGACCCTGTGGGGGACCCATGCTGGAGCAGGTTGTGCCTGAAGGACTGCACCCTCCACTCATGCAGGAGCAGCTCATGAAGAACCATAGCACACAGAAGGACACATGCTGGAGAAGTTCATGGAGAACTGTCTCCCATGGGAGTCACTCCGCTCAAGCTGGAGCAGGGGAAGGAATCCTCAGCCTGAGCAGTGGCAGAAACAGCCTGTACTGGACTGACCATAACCCCCATTCTCATCTCCCTCTGCCACTGGGGAAAGGACACAGATCCTGGTAATGAGATTGGGGTAGGGAGAAGATGTTTTTAAGATTTGTTTTACTTATCATTATCCTGTTCTAATTTTGAATAATAAAAAATTCAACACTTACCCCATGACAGTAATCAGTTTGTGATCTCCCCTGTCTTTATCTCAACTCAGAAGCCTTTTGTTATATTTTCTCTCCCTTTCCATTGGAAGAGGGGAGTGATAGAGCAGCTTTGGTGGGTACCTGGCATTCAGCCAGGATAAGCCCTCCACATCTAGCTTTCTGTAAGTAATTCTCATTTCTGTCTTATCAGCACCATGTCTCAGAATCCAATGCACTGAGCAGCATCGTGATGTATGTCTTCTAAACTCACTCTTCTTTTTTAACTTTTAAAATGACCCAAGTTCCTATTGCATCACCTCTAAAAGGTATCAGTCCAGACTTGATTTGAATTCAAGATTTCTGGAATGCAGTGACTCTCTGCGGTGATCAGCCGCAGCAGAATCAACAATATTACTGAGAAGACCACATAAAAAGATGGTTTGAGTCAACATATCTAGCAATTTTATATGTATAAATTATACATAGATATATGTATACATATAAAGTGTGTATATATGTATGTGTATATATATATATACACACACAGGTTGATCTATTTAGCTTTTAAAAGTGAAAATATTATTTACGGACAGAGACAGAAAGAAGAGAAGTCTAATTCTAGTCTGCGTACATTACTGTCAGCTTGTCAGGTTCTGGTGCACAAACATGAAGTTCCCATCTCTCCACATAATCCTGTGAGAAGGCTCCTCTCAATCTCTGCTAGAACTCCAAAGACCTTGAATATCTTCCCACCACCCCTGCCTTGAGGGCAGATTGTCAAACACTCCAGTTTAAAAATAGTGTTCAAACCTCCCAGCTCAAACACAGTGATACTTTTGGGAAAAAAAAAGCCACAAATTACAGAATCCTAAGCCATTTACAGAACATTTGTATTTCAGTAGAAAGCTTATGCCCCATGGTTTTCCCTGTTTCAAATATAGTTCTCTCAAGGTGCTCTGTTGCTCTCAGAAGTCTGAGAGAACAACTTCCCTAACAAAAATATTTGAGAGTACTTACCTTGTGGCTTTGGACTTGAAGCTGAACGTGGGGACTGTTTGAGTGGCACACTTCCATTCATTCCCTGAGCCGCCTCATTGCGTACATTCTGCTCCACAAGCCTGGCTGTGGCACTCACTGCACAAGCTCTAGACAGTATTAAGGGCTTTGGACAGATGCTGCTGCTGCCTGAAAAATAAATACATACAAAAGTAAGAAATGGGACTGAGTACAGGATAGAACGACTACAAGAACATTTATTAGAGTGCTAACAATTCTCTTCAGAGAATATTAAAATACAAGTGTTTAATCCTAAGAACAATCTTTGACTTTCACTGAAACTTGTTATGTTGTTTAAACCCTGAAGAGTTGGATATAAAGAATATACTTCCACCATGACTAGCCTAAGCTCTTCTACAGGAACAAGAACAACATCTAACAGACTTTTTTTCCTATTTGAATTGTTGCTTGTTCAACAGAACTGTAGAAAATCATCACTTTTGTTCAAGTATTCTATTTCTGTATTCAAAGTGTGGACAAAATGTTGTATATTCAGAACACCTATTTCATTACTGATGGAAGAATCCAAAAGTCAGCTACATTAATTGTGTCTTTTTTGGTAGGAAAGGACCCTATTATAAGTATTAAAAGAAAAAAAAAAAGAGGACAGCAGAAAGACAACTGACTCTTTCTTAGCAGAATGGAATTTATTCTCATTTATAGGATCAATATGCTGTTACTGATAATAAATGCAGAAGAAAATATGAAGAAACGTATTGAAACAATGGAAACTGCAAAAAAAGCACTCACTAGAATATGATTACAGAAGCCGAAACCATGCACACTAGTTTTGGGGCTTAAAAGCAATTGGTTCTCTAAACACAATCAAAAATGTGAAAGAATAATATGAAGGACTTTGAGATGTCACTTAGATCAATAGTCATTTACCTCTGAATCAAAAATAAAATCCACAACATTTTTGTGGGAGGAGCAAAGAAAAAGAAGAAAGCTCATTTGTCATTTACTGCAGCGTTGTTATAATTATTTTCATTTTCTAAAAAAATATTAGGGTAGCGTTTCTGCACCTCTATTTACTGCTGTTGTTTGCCACCCTTTCCACTCACTTGCCTTTACTGGGTTCTTCTTTGCAAGTTTCCATGAAAGCAAATCCAAAATCCACTCAACTGTTTCACAAGGTGATCTTCCTATATCTTCTGAACAAAAACTGGTCTGCAGAGTTTGGACCCTCTGATCTGATCCAACTCCCTCTCCCACTTCAAAATCCACCCACCCCTATCTACAGCCAAGCCTGCTCTTAGAACAGCAATAAAGGGATGCTACAACTATTGTTCTATGCTGGTTAACGATCTTCAGCATTTTCTGGGTTCCAAAAATACTTTCAAGTATTTATTCTTTATTTCCTGGAAGCCTATTTTTGCTGTTAAACACTGAGGTAGCCTTACACCCAGAGCCTGCCTCCATCAACACAGACTCCGGCAGAGGTCCACGGTGAGATCAACAATCCATGCTACCAAAGCCCCAGCACTCAGCTGACAATCTATGCACAGCACCCACAGCAGCAGCACAGCATCTTTCCCTCTTCTAGTTCATCCAAGCAGCAAGGGATCTCCCAAGAACATAGAGGTGGTGGCTGTTCCAGAGTGATGAGGATAATCTAAAAAGGTCCCCAACCTACAGAAGTGTCCCAGATGCCTGCAATCTCAGGCAGAGATCCCTTGTCTCTGTTTCCTTTGGTATCAGTCCCATCCACAAAAAGTTGTGTTGTACTACACCAGTGAGAGTTCTGCCTCACATCATTGCTCAAAGCCTAACAAGGTGCTTTAAGTGCCGTATCTGCCTCTCCTGTGGGGGTGGGAGTACTGAAAGTTCTTAGAAAGACCAAGCTGATGGTACAGGGGGTTGTACTATAGCAAGTTCCTTGTCTCCACCAAAGACCTGAGAGGCTGGATTTCCCTTTCCTATAGAATCCCCTACAAATGTAGCACTTTGCACTGCAATTGGGCAATCCTAAATTGAGAAACAAATTTAAGAAGAGTAACTCCTGTGGGATCAGTAGGCTGCACAAATTGGGTAGGCAATTACACACAATTTATAAATCTATATTCAGATCACTTATAAGTTTGCAATGAGGGTCAAAGTGTGAAGCCTCAGACCTTTCTGAAAACTAATCAGCTTGCAGATTTGTCAGCCAATGCTGCAAAATCCACAGCTCCTGAGTGCAGCTCAGTAAGGAGCATTGCTGTGTCAACTGTTCAGGCCAAGGCTAAAAATCTCCATCAAAATGGTACCTTATTTATTAAAAGGACTTCCTAAGAAAATGAGGTTCTGCTGTAGTCAGAATAGGAACTTATTTTGCACACACAGCTTTATCAAGGCACTGACGCCTGTTGAAGGTTATCGCTCACAATCACACAACACCAAGCCAAACAGAGAGCTGCTGCTGAGAATAGAGCTGCTCTGTGGTTGGCCACGGTCCCCCCTCCTTGTCACCTTCTGCTCCAGCTTCTGCTTTTAGCTACTGCTTTCTCCTGGGCCAGCACCAGCCCTTGTTGCACTGCACCATGAGATGAGCAGCACAAACACGGCAGTTGGAAGCTGGAGTGAATTTTGGATCGGTTTGACCTCACAGCCTCCACAGCACTGCTGCTTGCATGAGGGAGCAGCTGGAAGGGGACAGGACAGCTCCTCTCAGCATCAGCAGCCCTTCCTGAGACCTGCCTGGTGAGATCATTTCCGCATAACCCAAGTTCCTCAAGCAGCTGTTCAGACTTCCATTCTATTTGGTCTACGCATGCACACACACAACCTTAATACAGAGTCCAGCAAAACCAGCAACAGCTGAAAACAAATCTTGAATGCAAAAATATTAGGTGGCCCTAAGAATCACTTTTGTTGTCAGCATCACATGGTGCTCACTAGATTGGTAAATATTATTTGCATTCAGTGGGCAAAAGCCCTTTAGTAAAGCTCATCCGCGGTAATACAGAAGGGTAACAGAAGCAACAGAAAAGAGTGGTTCTCTAGAATGGGATTTTTGCAACTGCTTACAGGAAACAAAAGCTCCAAGAGGTGTTCTGATTCAAGAGGTGCTCTGGCTTCACACCAGCAACTCAGCATGTGGGGGGTGTGGGGAAACACAGCAACTTCAAATTTGTTATTTTTGTACAAGCCATTAAACAAAATCTCTTTCCTTTCTGGGAGTCACATTTGCTTGAGATGGATATACTTGCAGACATTTAACCTATATTTCAAACCAGTGATTTTGTTAATCGTGTCACATCTTCAAGCCACATAAAGCTGGAATAGTAAAAGGTAACAGAAATCTAGTCACAGCATATTTCTATACAAAACTGAGTAGTCAAATTCTCTGGGCAAAAAGTATCCTTTAATATCCATTGAAATCTGAGCCCCAGTTTCCAGGCAATGAATAATACCACCTTCCAGGTGATGCAGACAATAAAATTGTGGCAGACACAAACTCACAGTGAAAATTCCTGTATCTAGTGTATTGTATGCAAGTGTACTGTAATATAATAGTATATTTTGTTATAACAAAAGCCCAAAACATGCAATATTCAGCCCAAATACTTGCTCCACATTCAGCGACATGCATTTCAGTAGGGCTGCTCAGTTCTCTAGGTTTAAGTAAGCAGTAACAAACTTAGCCTTTTCAAAATACAATTGTTGCCCTGTAAGTACGACATAAAATCCCATCAGATATGCAAAAATGAAGACATGCTGTAGAAACCTGCACCTTTTACTGGGCTGAAGTAGAACTCCATCATGATTATTTCTGACCCGATTAAAGAAATGCTTGTACACTTCTGCTACTCCTACTAATTATAAAAACTGAGAAATTTTACCTGAAGTCAGAAATGCCATGCGCAACAAAATATCACCAGCCACTTCCGTGTTGACTGGTACATGATTAATATCCACCCCCCTCTTATAATCAGGACTAATTAAATACACTGAAGAAGAGAGAAAGGTGGGGAAAGATTTAAGAAATATAAAGGAGAAAGAGATACTAATAACTAATAGAAAAGAGAAATAAACAGTGCAAATTTGATAAGCACTCTAATTATTTTGCTTATCATCTGCAAGGAAATAAGAAGCTAGAATGCTTGCAAACACGCTTGCATCTGCAAGTGTGTTTGAAGCTACATGATGCATTATCTATTTTTTCAGGCCATTTTAATTAGAAATAACTTGGATCCAAGAACATTTAGACAATCAGCCAGCTTGAAATGCCAGTAAGATTAAAAAATGGGTTATTTATATTAACGAAGATTACATTAATGTCTTCTTATTTGATAGGTCCATAAGCCAATCTCAACACTATCCACTCTTCTGTTGTATTTATTTTTATTCCTGCTTACAAGCGCATACTGCTTCTCTACTGCTGCAGCACTGTCTAATTTTTACTGCCACTGTGGTCCCACCCTTATTCATACATTCTGAATGAAAGAAATGCAGTGTTTCTGGATGTAAACAAAACCTATGAGGAAAATATTAGTCTCTTATGACAAGAGGCAAAATAAAAGGTTCAAAATTATTTCTCTTAAATTATATAGTTATGCATGCCCCATGTGTTAAGTCCCCAGACACCTACCCCAGTGGCTGTGGTCTTGCTGTTCTACTGCTGGATGTGACATCAGTGCAAAGCTTCACACTTCCTACCCAGCCCTGGACAGAAGTCAGAGTTCAGCAAATAGACCCTGCCAAGGCACTGGTTCAGGCACAGCAAACAAACCAGACATTCTCCTGAGCAGATCAAGGAGTGCTAAGCAACACTGACACTACCAGAGACTGCTCCAACCCATCAACTTACTCACCAAACGCTTACAGGAGCTGTGGCAAGGACAGAGCAAGAGTGAGCGGCAGCTTCCTGATCACAAACAAGAAAGCAGAAAGGGCTTCTCAGTTACATCACCACAGGTTGAGGCCTGAGCCAGACATCGAGTACATGAGGTCATAGATTCTGCACTCAGTTGCGTCCAAACCTGCCCTCAAACCTGTCTCAAGTAACCTGATACCTCCCCTTCACAGATTTATTCTTTCTGTGAGGGAAACTGACAAGCTCCTAAGAGGCTTATACTGCTGAAGCATACCCAATGTCAATAACAATTGGACTAAATTCAAATTATCTGAGAATTAGGACTGTGAAGGAGAAGAGTAGAAAATCTGGAAGTTAGCATTTTTCTAATTAAAAAAAAAAAAAAGCAAACCTTCCTTCCTACAATTTCTACTAAAAGCTATCATTCCAAGTTAATTACACAGTTGTGCTTTGATACATCCTCACCTCTCCCACTGTAGTAGTGATAGAATCGTGAATGTTTTCAGCTCCAGAACAGTGCAGAAACTCCATACTGATATTCTGTTCTGTGCAGATGAGCTATAAAGGTTAAACATCAGGCCAGCCTTTACTGTGGTGAACTACTGCTGAAATACAGTAAATAGCTGATAACCAAACACTGTAAAAAGAGGAAAAAAAATAGCTTTTGCTAAAGTCAGGAGGGCTGTCTCACCAAATAAATTATTTTCTTTCTGTAAGAAGGTGCTGGCCAGAAAAACAAATAGCAAATAACAGACGGTTTAGAATTATTTTTGAAAAATGGAATCTTGGCAAAGTATAGGGGACAGCTCAGGTTCTCTAAAAGGATTAATTCAGATACGTATGCTGACAAAATTCAAAAATGTAGGGTTTTTTTCTTGCAGAGCTATTCCCCAGATTCAGGCAAAAATATTCTAAGTTCCACAAAAGAAGGTAGACCATTTTCTGGGAGTAATAAAGATGTAAACCATACAGAACTATTATTTCTCACTGCATACAAACATTAATAGGACTACCAAACCAATATTACCTGCCTTTCATAGCATTTTCAGCATGGAGTAAATAAATCTTCAAGTGAATATGGTAGATATAAATTATAGATTGCAAAAAGTATATAAATACTGCTTTTTTAGTTCAATGACCACTGTGGATGTACTCACATGGGATGGTGAAGTTAAACAGGAAACATTACTGAATTTCAAACTGTCAGACCGAACACTTGCCATGATACTTGCCAAGAACCAGAAAATACTTAACTTCTTGGTAGACATGGTACCTTACTTAGAAACAGAGCAAATGTTTGCAGATTGTGGTATGCCCAACAGTTTGTGAACCACTAGCAACAAACAGACAGAGCAGCAATACAGAAGGAAAACTGAAAGATACTTCAGCAAGATTAACTTTGCACACTACCCAGATTATTCTAAAAGAAGAAACAACTTTTGAAATAGTTTCATTTTTAATAAACTGAGGCGGGTTATGCAGAGCACCAGGTGACAGAACCCAATACCAAATGTTCTTGTATTTTCTTGGTCTAAGATGAGACATTACTGCATTGGTTTGATTTGCAGGTATTTAGCAAACTTGAGCATTCCATGCTGCTTTTCCCATGTTTTGCCAAGCATTACAGTTGTTTTGGTAGGAAGAAATCATGCATCTTTCTGATGGTAATTTTCATTTCTAGACTGAAATAGAGCTTTCAGTAATTTATACTAAAAAGATGGAGCTGCTATGGATGCTACCACTTTTAAGTAGGATACGTATTTAAGGCAACAAATTCAAGATCATAAAGTCCAAGCTTTAAAGGAAGCACCAAAATATTAACTAAATAGGATTTATCAGTAACCCCCTGATCTCAGTCTCAACATACAGCGAATCACAGAAAGCAGGAAACTGAATGGTGAATTCCACAGTCACTACAAATGTCCTGCCAATGCTGACTGCAGGAGGTAGACTCAGTGTGCTTCACTCTGTTGTCGTCTGACTGTGATCTTTGTTCTTTTGGCTCTGACAGTGGTTTCCTTGCAGGCAAACCTGCACATCTGCTCTGACTCTTACTAAAATGAGTCAACATTTAATGGGATTATCTTTCAACATTTGTTTCAA
The DNA here is from genome assembly GCF_965231275.1 of Zosterops lateralis. Taxonomy (NCBI): domain Eukaryota; kingdom Metazoa; phylum Chordata; class Aves; order Passeriformes; family Zosteropidae; genus Zosterops; species Zosterops lateralis. The sequence continues at coordinate 16,482,068 of NC_139765.1, forward strand.
TTTCAGATTAGCACAATAATATAACACGGACTGCTGATGCTGTACCAATAAAACAAAAAGCACTGTACAGAACTACAAATGATTGTAGTTTGAAAGTAGAAGCTTATGACTGAGGTCCTCTGCCAAAGCACAGCATTTCTTCACTAAGGTTTTTATTACTAACCTACACTTGTACACACTGTGATGATGGCTTTGCTGATGGTGAAATAGTTCATCAGCTATTTAATGGAGGTTTCTTTAATACACAGAGAAAAGAAATGTTCAAACCACATCTCCAGAAAGACATGATTGAAGGGAGAGCTCTGAGTGCAGGGAGTTCTGTTTACAGGAATAAAGTACTCCTCCTCCACATACTTAGTTCCTGTATTACAATATGCTCCCTCAAAGCCTTGTTTTCACTTTAAGCCTTAGACTTTATGCTTGATAATACATGTTCAGAGAGAAAATATGCAATAGTATTCCTTTACTTGTAGAGACCTTTCATGGCTTGTGTTTCATGAAATAATGTCAAAATCTCTCAGCAAATCTGGACGATATTTTTTCTTTGCTTTTATTACAACTACAAGACTTACAAGTGAATACAGTTCCTGACCCTAGAGCCATGTACCATGAAGTTCATGTAACTAAGAACCACAGGATCCAAATCAGGAAACACTAAGAAAGAAAATGGGTACAATGAGATGCATCAGCTCCATCGCTCCAGGAACAGGCAGGGCACGTTAATCCTGTAGCCCAAGTCAGCTGCCCTGCTGTTACTGTCTCATTTCTGCACCAGGTAACTTCAGGTAATTCCTCCCTCCTTGTCAGCACTGCCTTTGGCTAGTGCCATAACTCATGATGGCAACTTTCAGCTCAAGAGCTGCTTCTCACATGACTGCATTTCACAAAGCTGCAGCACTGGTGAGTTCCATACCTGGGGGACACTTCCTCCCCTCCCTATCCCTTGGTCTCTTTACAGCTTCCTTCATGTTTAATGAAGGAAGGGCTTGAGGAAGTCTTGTGCGGCTTTCTTGAGTTCCTACTGCATTAATGGTAATTTTGATTATGAACCCTACCACAAGAAAAGACTGACAGGATACACCTCCTCCCTATTTCCCCAAAATTTTTCATTTTAGTTTTCCCCGCAGAGCTGTGTAAGCTGAGCAATGCACCCTCCCAACTATTATTTTATGCAACAATAAAAACTTTCACTAAGTTTTTAATTGTCACCAGCATGTTCTGCACCGATGGCAATCATCATTTACTAAGTGCCCCAAGCTCCTATTTACTAAACAAGAGACCTCATTTTTAAAAACAGATTTACTGATCACAGCAGAATCACTTGTCTGGGCAAGGGTTGTTGCACTGAGCCTGGTATTTCTTTCACTTTATTTGTCACATTTTATGATTTATTTTCTTCTTTCTTTTATCATACAAAAGATAAACAGTATGACACCATGTTGAGCAGCCCAATTTAACTTCATATTAAGGAAAGCATCTGCAATACTGGGGTCAACTGAAGGAAAAATGCAGCTATCTCATACAGATCACTGGAATAATTCAGGAAGATTCATCAGCATATACTTACCAGGCAAGTGCAGGGATTACTCAGACAATGACACAAAGACCTCCCCGTCTATAATTCATAAGCCATTATATAAAATAACAGTGTGCTTAGAGAAATTTGAGCTAACTACAGATTTCATCATTTTGCTCAGTATTCATTGCTTCTGAACTTCTCTAACAAGTCACTGACACTTCAATCTTGTTCTCTGCCCAGTTATCTGTGCAGTTATTTCATCTCAACTCAGCTATTTTGGAAATGATCCATATGCTCTTTGAGACATGAAACAAGCTATTTCTGTAGATAAAAGGACTAAAAGAAAGCATTTTTAGAAACAGGGTACTAAACAACACAAAGCAAAAAGCCCCCACAGACCCAAAGGGGAAAAAAAAGTACCGAATTACAGAAGATTGAAACTGTAACTGATTTATTATTTCAGAAGATCTGAGCAGAGGTTGTAAAATACATGCACATTCAAGTAATTTAAAGAAATAAATATATAATATAGTATATCAAAAATGCAGAACAGCTAAGGATCCAGAAAGAAGCCAATTACTCAATACAAGTCAATACAATTATCACTGATAGATGGAAACTATTCCCCTGATCCAGCTGCTAAGGCAGTCAATGTGTCCTGCCAGCATCTGACAACGCAGAGCTCATCCAGCAGCCAGACAGCTGTCACGGACACAAGTTGTTCCACCCACTCCCTTCCCTCGTCCTGCCTGCCTGCTCCCACCACTTTCTGTGCACCAGTGCTGGCACCCATCTAGCCTTAGGATATGGTCTGGGAAAGTTAAGCCATCAGAAATGTCACCCCACCAAAACAATAAAGCAGCCGGTTCCATGCATTCGTTCACCTCAGATGCACTGGAGCCTGGGCAAAGACGAAAATTTACTGATAGGGAAAGGTAGACAAGATTCCCTTTCCAGAAGCAAGTAGCCACTAGGTAATGTTGCTTTTATTGAATCATATCTCAGTGGGGTTGGAGAAAACAATAGGGACAGAAAGGGAAAAAAATAATAAAAACAAACATTATCTAGAAACGGATCGCTTGAAATATGCTCTAATTATAGAACAGGCAGCAGGGTATTAACTGCACAATAGCATTACAACAGACTACCAGGCACTGCTTCCTGTTCCATGAAAGGTTACAAGTAAATGTAAACCCGTGAACTTTATGATAAAGAGGGAGGCGGGGATGGGGAGAAGCCCTCCCGCCCCTGAGGCTCAGCCCCAGCGGTGCAGCAGTGCGGCTCCACGGCCGCTGCCTTCCACCCCCGGGCTCCCGCGGGCACCGCAGCCTCCCTGCCAAGTCATTAACAAGCAGCAGCTACCAAACAGCGCGAAACAAGCAGCTCCCCCTGGGAATGCTCACTGCACCAAACCAGAAATATAAAGAACCCGAAGCTGGACACTTCACAAGAATTCAAGTGCTTCCTGCTTTTGACCTGGTTTAGGGAAAAAAAGTGAAGAACAGCCACAAAAAGCCTCGTTTAAGTGCCTTTAAAGCCTTCCTGTGAAATCATTCAGGAAGGACCTTCCTTGTCCAGATTCTTTAAAGCCTACCACAATTGTGCCAGCTTCTACATCGCCTCTTTTCCATAAGGAACAAGAAACCAATCACCATTTCACATTAACCCACTGGTTCATAATCATCCTTATGTAAGGAAGCCAAATACAAATTGCCTGAAATCCAAATGGGGAAAAAAAATCTCTTAGCTCTTAACTGCCAGAGATGATCACTCTTTGTGCTGTTCACAGAATTCACTTCAGGTGTAACAGACCTCTACAGATTGAAACAGCTTTACACTTCATGCTCGGAACAGGCTGAGAGATTAAATTTCAGAACTATTCTATTATTTAATTCTCTCTCCTCTTTTCTAGACTTCCATTTAAAATCTACTGGGTTCTTTTTAAAAATAAGAAAAATAGCAACTGTATGATGAATTTTGAATGTCATTTCTTAAAACTTATGAAGCTGGAAAATTCAAATATCTTGTTTCTATGCAAACTTGAAAGTTTATCATACTGTTCCAAAAAGCTTAATATTTCTATGAGTATTTATCATTGAGTGTGCAAATGGATAGGAAATGCTATTAAAAAAAAAAAGTAATGTAATGTAAAAATACATTAAACCCAAATGGACTTCAAGAAGAGAAATCACAAATGACTGAAGAGACCAACACACCTCAAGGATGTCCAACCTTTCACTTTGCAAATATTTCAAAATGCAAATGTTCAAAGGCCCCAGGACAGACCAAAAAAAGGCTGTTCCCACCCAAACTGCGACTACCCCTGAGTGAGACAGCCCCTACCAAGATGAGAAGTTCCATCCTTTCCATCCCTCCACATCCCTGTAATTCCCACTGCTCACTTCTTACCAACTCTAGGGCTCTGGTTTTCTCTCCAGGTTTCACACAGCTCCTGGACAAGTGGACGTGGATTTTACCACCAGAGTTTTGTGCAGTAGGAGCGAGCTGAGCTGGCTCCTGGATGAGACCAAGAGCCCCAGGGAAGGATCTGCCAGCCTCCTGGCAGCAGCTGCCCATTGGATCACTTGAGCTGCTCGCAAAACTGCAGCCCAACAGAATGCTGCTCACTCCTATGTAATATTTAGTGTTCTCCTTAGAGCCTCAGCTCTTGGCATCAGAAGAAGGAGTACTGTAATAGTCACTAAAAAAAGTGGATGGCTTGCATGGTGGGGAAAAAAAGTTTTCCAAAACAGGGAGTAAATTAAGTCTACGAAATTACTCATAAAAATAACATTTGTTTGACATTAAGCATTTAATTTCTTTTCTAATACAAGGTTTGGCAATACTTCAATCCCTCTCCACCTCACATGACGTAAACCAGCTGTTGCCTCCCCCTTCTTTTTGTTTCCTTTTTAATAGTGATGGATCATGATTGTAAGGGTTTTTTCCACAGACAAGCAAGAGAAATCATAATGTGTTAAATTTTTTATGGCAATGTAAAGGAAAGATTGTGTTTCCTAACTACCTGTCCTTCTCAAGGTCAAGCATTGCCTGTCAAACTAAGAAATACACAGGCACTAAAGTTCCAACCTCTTAACACTAAAAAAGGTAATCCTTAATAATAATAATTATGAACCCAGGGCAGAATGGGAGAGAGAAAGAAGAGGAGAATTACATAAATATTTTGAATTTTTAGTAAAGACTCAACAAATACACTGGTTTACAAGAATTGATGTAAACCAACAGGCATTTTCTGTTTATATAGCACCTATCATGTAAAAAGACTAACATAAGACTCAGTGCTTCAGACGCAAAGAAAAGCGTATTGGTGGCACTAATGAAAACACTGGAGTCCCTGTTGACTTCTGAGTCATGGTATCAACGACCCTTTGAGAAGGCATTGCTTGAAATCAGAGGGGTTTTTTTCCTTATAGTGAATACTACTAGAATATAAATCTATAAAGTTCAAGTCTTCAAAAACATCAATGCTCCAGGAAAGATGCATTCTACATATTTGTTGTGGGCCTTTAGTGCTTGGACAAAATGCTTTGCACAGGTACCTGGAGACACTCAAGTGCCCAAACTGCCCATGGTGATAACAATGAATGAACAATGTGAATTTATACTTCCTGTAGGTACTGTCCTCCCTTTTGCCCTCTCACCCAGCGGTCAGCACTGAAAGGATTTTTGTGTTTCAGGTGGGAGGCAGCCAATGCTTCAACAAGACACTCACTGCTTCTCAGAGACTGTTTAGGGGGATCCAGGGATATCTGTTCACTTGATTTAAAATGTACACAGACTGGACCTACCTGCTGTCACCCTTTCTCTGTGCACCACCTATAGCCATAGGTCTCCTACACCTGACAGTATAATTTATGTTACCCTAAAGCATGTACAAATTTATTTGTGCATCACATAGCTAATCTAAAAAAAAAAAAAAAAAAATTAAAAATCACAGCTTAACCACTCTATTTGATATTCAGACTGCCACTGTTACATGTAAGAATCCTGTAGGCCTAGGCCTTTGCAGACTGAAAGTAAGCTGAAGGGAAAGAGGAAATAGTGGCCATAACACCACATTATCCTTCCTGAAAATCCCTAAGGGTTCACACCACATTTATGGGAACAGGATACACATTACAGCTCTTAAGAGACAGATCAGAGAAAGAAAGCTTCCTACATCCACATGTAGATTCTTTTCAGGATACAAAAAAAATGGTATTTAAGGAGTGGGAGGAAAGGTGTGATTCCCATCTTTTTTGTTGGTTATTAAAAGCTAGAGGGAAAAGGGCAGTTTCAAACTTGCTCATAAAGCATATAAGAAGCCAACAGAATTTTTTTTGAAACAAGTATTCTTTGTACTCCCCTAAAAAAGCAGATGCCCACAACTACTGAAATCAGGAGAACTGGGTAGAACTATTTGCATACATCTACTCCAAGCTTCTCTAGCAAATCTCAAACTCACTTCCTTGCCTCTCTTTAGCTTCAGAAGGCTTTCCAGAGAGGGAGACCGGCATGCTAAACCCAAACCTTCCACAGATCAGCTTCATCTATCTCTCTGTGAGAAACCTAATTCAGAATATTTGCTGGTTTATACTAAGTGTTAGGGTTGGGTATGCTTTTTGATTGAACTTAGCCCAACCTAAATTTTTCTCAGAACTGAAAAATGAGCTCAGAAGTAAAACAGTATTTTCAATAGAATCCTTTAAAACTCATTTACAAGCATACAATGGGAAAAAAAAATCCAAACCTTTCAACTGGATGGTGCAATAAAAGAATTTTTTAAAAAATTCTGGAAGCCAATTCTGTACATTAAGTGTAGCATGAGCATCAGTTAAATGGATTATTGCACTATTATAAGTGAAAAGTTGGGTATAAGTCACAAGTGTACACCTACTTCCTGAAACAAGAATATAAATCTTATGCAAGATATAAATCTTCAAGGCAATGCTTTCTCATCGGTATGTCCTATAGAAACCTTACAGCTATTAACAGAGCTCAGTGAACCTGGCAAATGAGCCAGGAACTGAAACGACTTATAAATACAAAAAAACTAATTTGCTTTTAAGGAAGTCCCAAGCTGGTGAAAGCAGCAGCAAAACAAGCCAAAAGCAACGGGGTTATTGATGTGGCAGATGTATCAGGCAATCAGTTCTGGAGACTTCAAGCTCATTTACTGCAAATAGGAGGAAAAAGCCACCAGAGCATTCCAGCTGTATTGCATCACAAGGCAGCTGATGTTCACCGGTTTATTTGCCTCGGACTAGAAAGTTTAACTCTTGGTGTCTCTGGAAACAAACACACCCCAAGTCTGGAAGAGATTAAAGTTTACCAGAAGCATCCCGGTCGGCCTTACCTCTTTCAGACGACATTGTTTGCAACTGTAATCCAGTACCACTGCACGAGGAACTGATTTTGCAATGGTAATAACCCTACGAGAGGCTCACATTTATGCCGTTTACAAGTCCTACAAGTTGCCAGAAAGGAATTCTCCCCAGATGCTCGGTATGTGCTGACAGTTCACATGCTGGCTCTCTCAGTCACACGATGCTCCTCCTCTCGGAGCGAGCCTGTGCTGAGAGGAGAAGCGTAAGCAAACGTCTGCTCAGAAAAAAGAATGAAATCTGTTCACGAGGAAAGAGGAAAAACAAAGAAATCAGCTTATGTAACGTACAAACTGCTGGAGAGAGGAGGAGGAGGGACTACTGTAAGTTGTTTTGTCTAATACCTCGGCCACTATGAAAGTTTTGTCACTATTAACTGCTTTGCTGTTTGAAATTAAAGCAGCATCAAGGTTACAGGACGAGTTAATACATTTTTCTGTTTGGTGCTTTGTTCTCCCTTTGTATTGCATGCAGCTCATTTCAAATCATCTGCATTTCCTAACATCTCTTAAATTTACGCCTAGAATTAAGTACATAGGTCACACAGGATACCAGAGCACTGACAAAAAGAATCTACATTAAAGAATTGTTATGAAAACATTTCTTTATTTGGCTGATTAAAATTGATTAGAATAATTTAAAATCAATTTTTAAATGACATAAACTACATATCGTGCTCTAGGGCATAATACAAAGATATTAGAGTGAATTATGAACTGGGGAAATAAACATTTTCAAAAAGCAAAAGGATTAACTGGAAAGGGAAATTGGAGTAACTTTCTTTTATTGTTCAGAGCTCCCACACCATGTGATCCTCAGCTGGCACACATTCATCTCAGCAGGAGAAAAAAACTGGGATTTAAATCCAGCCCTCTCAATTCTGATAATATGAATCAGAATACAGCAGCCAGCTGAGGTCATTTTCAATCTCTGCAGTGGTGCAAACCACAGCTCCCTGCAGCCCCTTCCATCTCCAGCCACTCACAATCCCCACTCGCAGCCCTGCAGGGCTGCTTGGAGGGATGAGCACCAAGGGTTACTGGGAACATACTGCAAAACAATCCATGAGAATCTGTTTGTCACTGAGGGCACAGCCCTCTGAATGGGCAGCTAATTGTTTCCTTTCTGTTACAGATGTTGTACGGCAGAGGGATATTGCCAAAACCAGCAAAAAAACAACTTTCCTCCAGTTATTTCAACACTTTGGTGCCTTTTTCATCTTGAGATGAGCAGATGCAAGCTCCACACATATGGATTTGAAACCTAAATGGAACACATTTTTAACATCTTGGCGAAGACTTACAAGTTTACTTTCTGTTTTGAGCATTTATTTTTCAAGTGCTGAGCTAGGAAGTTGTATTTCCTCATCTCTGGTACTCCTAGCAAGTAATCTCAGGCTCCTTAAAGACACATACAAATTTTATTCACCCAGGTCATCAATGCACCATTAAAATAAAAAATAGCATTACCTGAGTTTCATAATCAGACCAAGAGAACTCCAATATGTAAGTTATATTCCTATTTTGAAAGTTCACCTCCAGGAGTTCAAAGCTTGCCCCTGTTGCTTGGGCTCACATAAAGGGCCTTTATAACAGAACATCTTATTGCTCCAGGAAAGCCTTTGTTGAGAAGATAAATTTTCTGCTCAGTTTTTCACATTTGGAACAAACCACCTTCCCCAGGAGTCTGGTTTGTCCATCTGCTAGTGAGTGAGGGCTTTGCCAGCCTTTCTTCAGCCAGGTCTGCTCTTCCCAGCCCAGGAAAACCACCAATAATGCCTATCATGCAAGTACATGCCAGATTTTAAATTCATACTGGATCAGCAATATAGCTTTCAACATTGACACAAACAATATAGTAGATTAGAAAACTGTAAGAGAAATGGCTACAAAAGAATTTAAGAAACAATTGTTTTATATAAGCAGCTACATAAATTGTTACTGACCACTGCAAGGAAACAGAAGAGAAGGGGTCACATAAGAAAAAGTAGGGGCCCTACAGAGTCACTACAGCTCTGCTACCACTCAGAAAGAAGGGATTCTACACACATGAAGTAAACCAGGGATCCTATTTCACTTCTAGAAGTAGCAACATTTGAACAGCTATAAAGAAATCACCACTGTCCATTTCGGAAATACATATTTAACGTCTCCTTTTTTTTAAAAAAAGTAATATATTAATTGTGGCATATCTATTTGATTAGCTAGCAGATAAGGGGATTTGGAAGAGATTAAACTGCTGGAAGGGGAATATCTCATTAACCTATTACCCTGGTTTCACAAGTGTTCTACACCCAACTTTGCTTTCTCTGAAAGCAGAAACATGCAAATCACACAATGCAAGTATCAGCTGAAAACTCATCAACAAAATGTACAGCTACATCTTCCCTGTCACCAAAACATGCCTATGGACTTTAAATAAAAGTTAATTAAAAATTAAGGTAAGTTTTATTATTTTCTCTAAAAGGCAGATGAAGAGGCATGGAGAACAACTAGTTAAATAAAACAAACATTCTCATTAATGTTTAAAAATAGTCATACTACTAAGATAAGAAGTTGCCATCATTTAGTATAACCAGAATAACTACACAGACTAAACAGTATGCTTTTATTCCTTGCACAGCGGACTAGTTCTATGAAACCATGTTACCCCAAATTAAAATTATTTGCTCATGTAGAGTTCCTCACTCCAATGATTAAAAAATTTCACAAACATTTCACTTTTTTTTGGCACTTACTTTTTTCCACCTCCAAGTACTTCCCTGACTAAGCAATACCAGCTTTTGGTCATTAGTTTCCCCATTTTGCAGACAAGGGGACTCAAACTGTGTACATAACTCATTAGAATATTCTTAATGTGATGAAGTTGAGAAGGAAGTCACGTGAGTACTGTTAGGAAACCTGGAAAGCTGAACTAAGTATTAAAGAGCTACATGAGCAGCGTTGTCACTGTGACACACACCCTCCAAAACCAAACTGGCTCATGTGATAGTGAATCACAATCCAGCACTCAGTGTGGCTGTCTTCTGCTTTTTCCATGTGAGAGATCTATAGACATCTCAGTGAGTGCAAGAGAGGAAGGCCCCTTTCACAGGGCTCCCAGAAGGCAATTGTGGTTGACTCACATTGATCTCTCCTTTCTCTTCTCCATTACACACCAGTACTTCAAAATCACAGGATTTGGGGCATGGGCAGAAATAAAAACATGCTTTGTCCTCATCCCCAAGGAGTTCCTGAGGTGCTGTTAGAAGCCCCTCTCACGAGCTGGGCAGTAGTCTGCAGAGGGGTCTGACTTGGCTCCCAGCTATCCTTAGGGAAATGGGATCAGCTACAGGACAACACACAGCCATGTCCCAAAGTGACCCTCACTTCTGGCAGACCTTCCACATGCTGTCCTTTTCATGACTCATGGGATAGGCTAAAATCAGTAACAAGTGATTTTGTGCAGAAGCCTGGATGGCTTAAACAAAATATATTAAAGAAACCCCAAAGCACACAACTTATTTAAAACTGCTGTCTTGTTAAAGTGCACCCTTCAATCTTTACCCCAATGGCATGTAAGGAAGGAAGAATCACCCGTATGACAACTCAAGACTGGGAGGCATATAATGAATAAAGAAGGATGGGGGAAATTTTATATATAAGGAAGTGACCTACAGAAATCCATGATCACCAGGAAAAGGAGAAGGGTAAGTCCACACAGAAGTGGCCAGGGCAAGGAGGATGTTTAGGAACGGGTATTCAGGACTGCTGCAACAAGGAAAAGAAACAATACCTTAAAAAAGATGGGCATCAACAAGGTGAGAAACACTAAGGGACACTGGATCTGCAGCCCAAGAGAAAAAACATTTGTTGAAAGGACATTTTCCCCTCCAAATTCTGAAAATCAGGAATATCTATCACTCTCCTCTCCTGGTTCGCATGCAAGGAGATTGTGACTTCATCGCACTGCAAGAAAAGCAATCTCAAGGTAGACGTGAGGAACAATTACCATGCCATAATTAGAAAGTAAATAGCAGTATTTTTCCATCATATTTTTCTTTCCGTCCAGCTCAGCTGTATTACGTGCCCCAAAGGGAAAGCCTGAGGTTGTGCTCAAAGAACAATAGAAGTTCTTAGAGGAAAAGAACTTTTTGTCCTATCTTTGCACAGCCTTTCTTTCTGTAGCATCTTGGTGTCTGCAGTTTAGACCAAGAGTGAGAGTAATACAAGCAACTACAAAATTCTCCAAACAAATAATGAAATGGTTGCAATTCAATAAAATCAGAGAACTATATCAAAGATCATTGAGTGACATCTGTTCTATTAGAGTTTACCAAAGGACCATTTCTTCTATGGCAACTCTGTGTTTTACACCAATCGTATAAAGCTGCGTTTCTGTAGCTAAAAGTACCTTCCATACTTGAAAAAATTTTAAAAAATCAGGAATTTGTGGTTCATTTGTCAATTAATCTTTAGTTTTAAAAGATCAGCAATTGTTAGAGGATTGCTGGTTTTAGACATGAAAAATGGTCAAAAGCTATGCCTTCATCAACTGGGTTTGATTTGCCAATTCGTCTGTTAAAAAATATTTTAACAGTTTTTATTTCTAAAACATGCTTTCTATAAAAACAAATGATAAGTATATATATATATCCTGCAACATCCTATTATTATTTAGGGAAGCAGACTCATTCTCCAGTTAATGTAGCTTTTGGTCACACACAAACACGCAAAGTACACGTGCATCCCACAGAAAAGGCCATGACCCAATCCAGGAAGACCACCACACCGAACTGTCTTCAGATTCAGCAGTACAGTGAAAGGATGAATTCCTAATTCTAAAATTACCCCTTCCACATTAAAAACCCAAACAACAGACTCACAAAATAAGCAGATCAGGTTGCAGTGACTGTGATTTCACTTCCATATAAGAATCAAATCAGGGCAGTGCTAGATACTAAAAATAAAGTATAAATTATTCTTGGTTTAAGTTAGGAAAACCTGCATGGAAGGTTCACAGCAGAGTGGAATGCATTAATACACTTCTGGGGTAGATAAGACTACACAAAATATGATTGGGGAAAAAAATTATTGAAAAACCAGCCAAATATTCTTCATCTAACAAGAAGCAGTAGGGAATGTTTGGGTAATCCACTGCAGAAGGCATCAAACACAGAAGTCCCATGGCTTACAGCACCAGTTTATGGATCAGCCATGTCATTTGTGCAACTGTATTTTACCAGACGCTGAAAACCATATTCACCATGAATTTGTTTGTTTAGTCTTTCCCTGAATCCTGTTTACATTTCTTACACAGAATATGTGATAGTACAGGCATTTTTAACCTATTCCACCTTAGCTCTGACTCTATGCTTTCTGAGAAGGAGAAACTTGAAAGCACAAGAAATTCCCCTTCCACCTTCCTCCAGTCTCCCTGTCACACTATAGAAAGTATCAGATGAGCTTTCTCTTAGAACACATCAGTTCCTAAAAAAATCACAGAAACATAGAAAGATTTGGATGCAGCCCTCCTGCATGGGCAAGGACATCTTTCACCAGTTTCACCAGATCAGTTTCAGGACAAAAAATGTCACTATCTGTTCACAATTCTTTCCTTCAGCCTCAAATATATCTACAGCTGTAGTCTTACTTTGTCCCATTAGGGCCAATATAATCTAGTATTTACAGGACAGTCAGCAAATTGGGCCCTTCTTTGCAGGGTTTTTTCTGCCCTGCTATTAATACTTAGAATTGATTTTTTTTTTCCAGTCCATCCAGCCTTGTGTACCTCACCTGTCCAGAGAAAAGTGATCACAAGGAATTCAACAGACCAATTTGATTCAAAGAAGAAAGACAAAAATACAGACAGTGGTGACAAGAGAATGTAGAAGTGTATTTCAGCTTTTGGAGCAGTAAGGGTGAAAGATCAGAGAGATCTGTGACTGTTTTTATATAGAGAAGTTGTGCTGATAGTTAAACATAGCCTTGGAGACCACATCCACACTAATGAAACTGTAATTTCCTTTAAATTATTGCCATCCACACACCAGACCTCATCAGCCAGACAGTAATGACTTTTCATCATTTATTTCAACACAAAAGCAATCAATAATCTTTCCCCCCACAGTTCCTTTACTGCAATCTCTGAACTCTAAAAACCTGGAATCAGAGAAGATGGCAGCTATGAAACAGACACAGCCAGGTTTCATTGTTGTCTTTCTTATTCTAAAATTTTAAAAAAGCACCCAATTTTGTGATAATCAGGATTAATGCAGTGCAAAGAAAATCTTAATCCATTAAAGCATGATGAACAGACTAGAGTATCAAAGAATAATAAGTAGATCACATCGGATTGAGAGGCTTTCCCTCTCATCATGACTGTGTCCTGGGCATTGTTTTGCACTGAAAATTTTTAGTATCAGATTGAGGGAATAGCACACTTCTGCTCACACAAGCTGAGGACACACAAGTGGAAGACACACATACACAAAAAAAACCACCTCAGCTGCCAACTGAAGTTTTGCTCCTGTGTTAAGCAGCAACTAAAAAAGCATTCTACAGTTTTCAGAATTTTTCAACAGTGGGAAAGTTCTGGAATATTTGGAATATTTTCAGGCAAACGAGAGCAACACCAGGAATAAAACCAGTAAAATCAGTGACAAATCAGGAAAATTTATTTCAATTGTTTAGAAAGACGATATTTTAAAATCAATCAAATCAGCTTTATAAACACATACATACACAAATGTTCAGTCTCTTATGACCTAACCAAGTCACAGCTTGCAGAACAATTGGGCAAAATTTGTGAGCAAGGTTCTTAATCTCCAGTGTTCCAGACTGAGATTTTAAAATTAGCATATCCCCAAAATAACAGGATGCTAGCAGACAACAGACAATGGACTAAAACACTTGCCAGTTACATTATAGTGGGTGGCCAAGTCATAACAGCAACATAAGGCTCCAAGCAATGGCGTGAACAAGAGCTACTGCAGAGAACAGACATCAAAATTAGTCTTGGAAACTGCCTTGATACATAGAGCTGCCAGAGAACTATTTCAGCTGTAGAGAAAAGTGGCATAGGATCTTTAAAGAAAGGCAACAGGTAATCTTATATAACCTGTAAAACCTTTTGATGTTTTAGAGAGCTGAACAATGCTCAACTACACTGAACAGGTAAAATGAGTATAAATTATTTAATCTATGTCTCAATCTCAATGCAGCTGCTATAAACATTGTATGGGAAGCCATAAAACTATTTTGAATCACAAAAGAGCCACTTCATACATTCACTCATCTTTCTGAGCATCAGTGACCTCCTTAAGAAAGGGAGGAGAATAAAAAGATAAATATTAGCTTGTATAGAAAATAGGACAGCAGTGTAGGAGAACACAAAGGATGCTGATACTTTGTGCTGAACACAATGGAGGAGATATGATGAAGAAAAATTCCAGGTGAGAAGTTCAGGTCCTGCCCTGCAGGATGACTCATTACAGAATGAAATTGTTCTTTAAAGTACTATTACAATCTCTTGAGCTAATTTTCCCTCTACTACTCATTCGACATCTCTCCAGGGAATATACCATACCACTCATGGCACTACTTAAAGCCTCCAAAACAAAACCCTTGGTTGTAGAAAAGTCAGTAATTCAGGTCTTCTGCAGCCTCAATCCCCAGTTCATGAACATTTGCTGAAAAGGTTTGCATAAATCTTTGTTTCAATCTTAGCTTCAAATTTAAAACAGATACTCAAATATAAACCACACCTAACTGGGCAGGTGAACATGGATTTGGTTTTGGTTTTTGGTAAGTGTTACTACGAGTAGAAGTGGAACAGACAAGTTACAGCAGTGTTTAATAGCAGAGTTAGCTGCACCTACACCTTCTCCATGAAGGTAAAGTGCATCTGTGGTAGTAGGAAAACCACAGCAAAAAAGTACAATCTGAAGAAGGCCCAAGCCAGAAAATGTCTACAGATAGGCAAGAAGAAGTACACAAAAACTTTGTACACAAAGAAGAAGTACACAAAAGCCATGAAATTTTGTGATCCAAAGATCAGCAGCTGGAAAAGCACTTCTACTTGAAAAGGCATTTCTGCTAGCCATCTGTCAGGACTAGAAGGCTATTCTTCCCTCAATTCAGAATCTGGCTGCCCTGGGTTACCATTCTTCTGAAGCACTGGAGACTGGCTTGAGCCCAGAAAGCATCTTCCTGATAGCAGAATTCATGTCTCAAAGTGCCTGCTCAAATTTTCTACTGACAGGGATCTCATGTCACTGACAATGAGTTCAATCTTTCTTGTTCAGTTTCTGAAGCATAGTGTAACACTGGCTTTTCATCATTTAGCAAAAGTTCTCTAAGTTTGTTTCCCATAGCCGTAACAGTCTGTGATTTACAATACGCCAGAAGAAAACCCTCCTGAGCATCTAAATGACAGGTAAGTTATAAGGCTGCCTGTGACTGAGGGTGACAGTGGGGAAATCCCACACAAAAACCCCTCAGTGACCAAATGGCTCCTTCCAATCCACATTCCCAAATGCACTCAAGGACTTAATTTGCTGAGATATTCATCAAAAAGTAAACAATTCCTATGGCTCTTATAAGTCCAAGTAGTATTTTTATAATTAAAATGAACAGCTAATTATATAGTAAGAGCAACTGGATGAACTGGGGGAAAAAAAATCCATTTCAAGATATTCTGTTGCTGGCATGTAGTCATTTATTTCTGTTCTTCTTCCAACTTTAAATAACAATTACTAGGGAGGAATATTTTCAGAAACTATTTCCAGAACACCTCTGAGTGTTCAGGTTCTTCAGTTAAACACCTTAATGAGGTGGAACCACAAGAAAGGACAAAAGTACTTTTGTACTAAATGCAAGCCCCTCTGGAAAAGACTAAAAAATCTACCACAATTCACAAAAATAATTCATCTGTCAGTCTCTCCCACCTCACTGCACAGGTTTGGGATGGTGATCAGCTTTAGAACAAATTCAACCAATTTGATGTTTTCTACCATCTGGTACAGCACTTTTCAGCATCGTGGGAAAAAGAAGTGTTAATGCTTGAATTTTGACACACACACCCCCCCCCCCCCATAGAAAGCATAAAAGGCACCAGCAATTTTACGTGACTAAGGCCCAGCAAACAGACCAACAGCAGCAGTGCCTGTATCAGCAGGTTTATCCTCCCACATCCAGTGTCTGGAGAACTCCATTATTCCATGGGACTTGCAAAGAGAACAGTCTGTAAACAGGCACCAGGACTTTCCAAAACAGCTGGCCCTTCAGAGGGAGCTGCAGCCTTTAACCTTGAAACAGCCATGCTGCCTTAAGGAGACAGTGAGAAGCCTGAGATTTTTTGCTTTTTGTTTTAATGTTCACTATACATGAGTAAACAGCAAAACCAAAATGTATTGGAAACGAAGCATGTTTAAAACCTCCACCAAGCAGCAGCCTGAACACAATGTATAAATAAACCCAAGTCAAGTCAAACAGCATTCCACAGTCATGTGTCAAGTGAAAAGCAGAAAGACTCCTCTGTTTGAAGAAAACAATTGTGATCGTTTATGCACAAGCCACTTTCCTACATATTGACTCAGGATTTTACCATTTAATCACAAGTTTCCTGAAAGCTCAGTGAGTACAGACACTATAAACAAGATTATTATGAGCTCATTATATACTAGGTTGCATTTCTTGACACTATTTAGTTGAGAGTACATTCAAAATGCCCTTTTATTGTGAGATGATGTATCTAAGTTTAGCTTACCCTCTTAAAATAACCCAAACCAAATCACTACTCAGTATGACCCATCATCTCTGCTACAGGCTCCCAAAGCCTGTATTTTAGACTAAATCTCCTTCAAGAGATCATATAGCAGATTACATTGACAATCATTTATTTGCATAAAATTCAGAGCCACTTGTAATAATCTAGCAAAGATTAGGAAAAAAAGAAGCCTTAAAAAAAATAAATCATTAGTTTCCACCAGACACTAAACAGTTCCTCTCTTACATGGAAATGGGATGTCTACTATGAAAGGCCAGATGCTCAAATGGATTATACAGTGTCTAGCCTTTAAATCCTGCATCCACAAATCAACACTGACCTAGGGACCTAAAGTAAAATTTAATAATTAAAAAAGTATCCAACAGACACATATAGACCAATCAAGACAGAAATAATAATAATAAAAGAAAAAGTTTGCCTAAGACTGGACATTTACATGGTGCTCATCAGAGAATGTAAGAGCTGGAGAGTGCAGAATGTGCAGTCCTCCATTTACCCTTGACACAGGTTTAGCAGAGGCAGTGGGAAAACAGGCTCCTCAGCACAGCCTCAGTTAGCAATCAGGAGAAATCACCTCCGGAAAGGGTGCACAAGCCATTACCTTCCTGCCCTCAGGATTGTTGCTGTCTGTGAAGACTTGCCAGCGAGACAGGAATTCACATGCAGTGACAGTGAGTCCTGTGGGCAGCAGCTGCCTTCCTCAAAACAGAGCAGGGAAGAGAAACGCATCCCACAGCAGCACAACCTTGGGAGGGTTGCCCTTCACTCGAGGCAGGTCCAGGGTAACACCTGAACGGTGAAAGTCTAATCTCTTTCCAAGCACAAAAGCCAATCTGCCCCTTTCCTCCTGACAATGCAATTACAGACTTGGGACTTGCACGTGTGAACAAGTCCACTGCGGCCCATTAAGAGCAAGTTTTGCATAAATCACCAACTTCAAAGGCAATGCAATATTTAAATTCTGGGGAAGGAAGGGATTTTTTTTAAAGGAGTTTTTTTCTTAATTACAAGTTGACAGGGGTTTCATTAAGGGTGCTCACCCAGTTCCACCAATATGAGAGTGTTACATGATGCCTGAAAGGACTTCAGGCACATATACCAGCCTCCCACAAGCACAAGAAAAGCTCATTCACCACAAACAGTTAAAGTACTCAAAGAAATAAAACCCCTCTGAACCTCCCACACACTTTGTTAGGCACCAAGACTTGAAAAGCATCTTGTAGGTTAAAAATTTATCTTAGTCAAATATGTTGCAATCGTGACTTATTAACTCTATCAGTAACTTTGCATCCAGACTCCAGTGCACTGACATTTTCAGTGCATACAGCAGAGGACAGAGCAATTGAATTAGCACTGACAGAGTTTTAATTAAAAGCCTCTAGTAGTGTTCTCCCCTGCACCAAATAAAAATGGCAGTTCTGGCATTGGGAATGCAGCATAAGACCGTTATTTGAAAAGAGAAAGCCCATGTGTGACTAAAAACGTCTGCTGGAGTAATATTTTCTATTTTTGGGGTGCAAAATTTTAATGTCCCTCGTTTAAGTCATCAATTTGAACTGCACTTAAATGTTCACCATGCATATATTGTACAAAAAAATTAGACTCCTAGCTCCTGCAACACAGCAAAAGAAGTATGCTATAGGACAAGAAAACCTTTCAAGGATATACTTCTAATTTTATTTTCCCCTTTAAATTAAACCTTGTCATCAAAACAGTTACAATATATGCAGAGAATCCCAAAAACTCATGTCAAGTCTTTATACAGTTAAGCTCTAGAAGAGAAATGGGCCAAAATGGGTCGGTTGGTGAGTTAGAAAGAGGGACAGGGTGAGAACGAGGAGTGGAAAACCTGCTCCTGCCTCCTGCCCCCCTTACGCTGCTTCCTCTGGGCAAACTGCATGAAACACCCTAAACATCCATTGTATCACCAGCTCAGTTCTAACATTTCCCCCTTGTCTCACTCTTCATGCCAGTATGAAAACCAAACACGTACCATATCCAAAAAGAAATCACTCAGACAAAAAGCAACCAGCGTGAAAAGACATATAAATCAAACAGATCTGGCAGCAAACAGCATTTCATAAAGACAAGAAATATTGGATTGCTCCATTTGTCAGTTCGGCCAGTTATTGTTCTGACTTACTACTTTAACTACCCTAGATTAAACTGCTTGAACTGCAACAGACAAATGAAGATCCTTAGAACACAATCTCCCCACACCCTCCTAACAATAAGCATTATTTCCGTGGCGCTACCATTCTCAAATCTTAAAGCCATTACCACAATTAAAAATTACCCACATACGAAATGAATTTTAGCACCGACCTTGCAAAAAGCTTGCTCCTCTTGGCTAGAAATCATTAACAGTTTTGGTAAAATCCTTTTATGTGCTCCTCCAGCTAGCTAATTCCAGCTTTCCATTAACACACTCCATTGCAGATAATTGCCGACAGCACACGCTCTCCTGCTTTTGCTGGTTCCCAACCCAGCGAGGATAATCACATTCCAGCAGGGAGTGAACAGATGGCAGCCTCCATGGTAACCAGCCCTCCCCAGCTCGTGGTGTAGCACTGGGAGACTCCCGAGGACCGGGGCAACAAGCACTCTTTGTGCTCCAGCCTCCCAAAGCCCGGGCGCACGCAGAGCCGGCTCTAGGGCTGACTGGGCATGCTTGGCAAGTGCCCTGCCTTCGCAGGCAGCCACCACACCTGAACAAAAGCCGGCTACCAGGTTTAACTTTGACACTGCCTGCTCCCCGCCGCGGGCAGGGGTAAAGCGCACACTGAGATGGAGGTGAGGCTAAGCGGGAGTTCTGTTTGCTATTAAAACAGAGCGCTCAGAGAAACTAGCTGGGATCTGGTTTTCCCCTGACAAAATGATTTTCTGAAGGCAGGCTTATTGCCCCTGGATAGGTTTGATTTCAGCACGATTGGAAACGGTTGCTGCCTGATCGCTATCTCCCGGACTCTGAAATTGCTCCCCTCAAGATACCATAACCTATTGCTCAACAAGAACTGCACAGACC
This sequence comes from Zosterops lateralis, assembly GCF_965231275.1. Lineage (NCBI taxonomy): Eukaryota > Metazoa > Chordata > Aves > Passeriformes > Zosteropidae > Zosterops > Zosterops lateralis. The sequence goes on from NC_139765.1 coordinate 16,501,764, forward strand.
CTCTGTTTTGGTCTCGAGGCTTCTGTCAGGCTTATCTGCTCTGCAATTGCCGAGATCAATGCTGATTCAGCAGCAGGCAAAACTGCCCTCTCTCTTTGCTGCACTGCCAGGAGAGGCGAATCTGGAAAAGCCTTTTTTTTTTTTTTTTTTTTCCATCTCAAAGGTGTGCCTGACACCTCTGCTCTCACCTGGCCAGACCCTGCACAGCTCCACACCTACAGTGAAGATGTGTGCACCAGCTCAGAGAATTCCCACTGATGATGTCTGCAGGGAAAAGGGAAGTGGCTTTTCACATCCAACTGGTAATATCCTCTCTGCAAAATAAAAGGGTTTTGAAAGAACATATCAAGGTTTTAAATACCAATGAGTTGCAGAGTCTCAAAATATTTAAGGTTTGAAACACTGAATGTACAATAGCCTTGACTCACACAAACTTTCTCTGCCTCATTCTCAAAACCACTCAGCGCTTATGACTAATGGTGTGCCAAAAAAAACTTGGGCAATTTTTCTTGAAGCTGCACCAGATTTGGACCTCAGGTTCCTGCATGCTAACTTAGGTCTAGAAATTATTCTTTTGAGGAAGGGAAAATGGTCTCCTTTCTCCTTTAATCTTCTAGCTGGTACTGCAGAACAGGACCAGTCTTTTCCTTCCTCTAAAAGACTGAAAAACCCTGAGCTGGACACAAAACCGCATCTTCTTCTGCAAGTGGTTTCAGGCATGGAGCTCTATGATTTTCTCTCTCTTCCCACACAAATTTTCAGTTTTCCTCATCCTCACTGCACAAGGGTGTTTATTTTGTTTCACAGCAAGCCCAGTGAAGTTTACATTGGTAAGAGACACCACTATTAAACTGCTGGTGCATTACCATTGGAAGCCTTTCAGATCCCTGCTGACAGCACGAGAGTATCCATAACCCATGTGAAAGTCCCCACCACAGAAAGCTGAAGAGGACCCAGATTTCAGGAGGAACGCACAAGGTTATTGTGGATACTGGTGAAAGGTGTGGGATAAAACCCAGGTTTGCCAGCTTGCCCTCTAGGACTACTAGAGCATTTTGACTCATGCTACTAACTTCATTCCATTTTCTTCCTCTAAATAAGCAACCTTTAAACCATCAAAAATTCTTAAGCTTATATTGACACCAAAGATAATTATCCATCAGCAACAGCAGTATGATAAAGTAAGGAAGAAAGCCAATATCCTATTCAACTTGCCAATTGTTAATAATAAAAACTTTTCAGCATGTAAAGGCAGCAACACCATTCATTTCTTTTTTGCCTCAAAATAGACAGTGGCTCAGAAATTAGTTTTGCTGTACTTATGGATTTGTATGCATTTATGCATTTCCAGGGTTAAAAAATGGAGCAATTACAATTCTTAGCAAATCAACTTCAAAATTATAGGGACTCAAGTTCAGTTTCAGTCTTTTTTCCATCATGAAAGGGACACCTCCTAAGAAACAATTTTCTAGGCTTATGTTAATTCTAGCTTTGTATTTAAAAAATAAGTCGTTTACTGAAATATTATAAGCTACCATGGTATTGGAAAACCTGTTCCATACGCCATAAAAACCTTAGTCCATCTGTTCCTGAACAAGAACTAGCAGTACTCATTATAGGAGGATTGCTAGCAGGATGAAGGGCAACAGCAGTCAGAATCCATTTCAGCCTCTTACTTGGAATTTCTTTAATTATTAGGTCTGGCTTTGCACAGATACAATGGAAGAAAAATAAACTACATGGAGCAGTCATCGCACAAAGGAAGGGACAAGGACACACTACAATCTTTGACAGAACAATAGGTAACATATATGGAGCAACACTAAAAAAGTATACTCTGTTCATATGACAAAACTTTTATTCAAGCTACTTGAAACGGACAGAGGAAAACAGCACATCCAAAATGATTCTGAAGAGGGGTGAACAAAGAAAAGAGAATTTAGTCATCTCCCCTTCTTGTTTGGCTCAGAGACAGAAGTTTAGGAACAAACTGGTTTTAGCTGGAAGACATAAATGGAAAATAAAGAATATATTGACATCTGGTGTCCTCAATTGATTCCATTGAAAGGATTGTCTTTCACAACAATGACACCATGTGCTTCAACTTTTCCAGTCCCAGCTGCTTCTGACAGACCAAGATTTTGGCATTTAATTCAGGTTGATGAAGTCTGAAACTAAGCTTTAGAAATGTATGTTTTTCAAATTGGGTAAGGAGGGAGTCTTTTTCATAATGACCACTTAAAAATCTATTCACTCAAAACAAGTTATGTGAAATTAAATGAGGCATATAGATGGTAGTTAGTCACCATTGTCTGCATAAGATTCGAAAACTTTAACTAAAACCAACCACAGCATCTAAGTTAGTGAAGTGTCAGGCCTCACACATGCATGGTTTCAAGTTATTGCCCATTTGTTATACCATTTTTGAGAGTTCTACTGAAACAGGCTTGTAATTCCTGACATTTGAACATTTACTGCCAGACAAGGTAGAACAACAGAATGTTGATCTGCTCTATTATAATATCACCTTTGTTTTTAGAGAGGAATCAAGTTCAATATAAATATAGACTCATAGGATGGTTTAGGTTGGAAAAGACCTCCAAGATCATGGAGTTCAGCTGTTAATCCAGCATCACTGTATTCACCATTAAACAAGTGAACATGTCCCCAAGTGTTACACCCACACATTTTTTGAACACTTCCAGGAATGGTGATTCCAGTGCTTCCCAGAGAAGCCTCCAATGCTTGATAAACCTATCAGTGAAGAAATTTTTCCTAAAATCCAGTCTAAACCTCCCCTGGTGCAAACTGAAGGACAGTCACTTGTTACCTGGGAGAAGAGCTTGAACCCCACCTTCTATAACTTCCTTTCAGGTGGCTGTAAAGAGTGATAAGGCCTCCCCAGAGCCTTCTTTTCTCCAGGCTAGACACCCCCAGCTCCCTCAGCTGCTCCTCACAGGATTTGTGCTCCACATCCTTCACCAGCTCCACTGCCCTTCTCTGGACACACTCCAGCACCTCAATGTCTTTCTTGCAGTGAGAGGCCCAGAATCAAACACAGGATTCAAGGTGCAGCCCCACCAGTGCCAAGCACAGGGGCACAAAATTGTCATGTATTCCTTTTAGCCTCAAGCCATCTAGTACTGAAGAAGTGCACCTCAAGGGAAACAGGATGTCTACAATTTTAAGAGTCTAAAAACATATATATATTCTTGTAAGTAAGTATAGAGGCTGAAATTTGCAAGATTTCTTCTTACTTTTTCAAAATCCCAAGATTTAACAATTTTTGTGATAAGCACAGAAGAGCCAATGCTTCCATATGGCCTCTCCTGCCTTATCTCACCTGTCTGTTTTCCTAAAAACCATGGTACTTAGCAGCAGGAAAGCAATGAATTCAGCCCTGCAGACAGCAAATGACTCCTCAGCAGCAGCTCTGACGATGCAGAAGGAGACCACAGGCCTGGGGAGCTGCACTCCCATTACCACCCCAGCAATTTCAGGCCACACCACCCCATGCTCCCCAGTGCCACAAGAAACAAGACTATGGCATTTATTTTTCTTTCACAGGGTGTCCTGAGAGGAGATGTGTGCTGGGCTTGGAAAAAAGGGCAGTTGTTTTGCTTTTGTTCTTACAGGCAGCATTTGATTCATGTGGTGTCAGTGTTTGGGGTGATAAACCTTTCCCTTCCAAACTGCTACTGTTTACAGGAGGGGGATTTGCAGCTGAGATGAGCTATCTCCTTCTCTCCGCCTCAATTACACTGTCTCCATCCCCTGCAGCAATCCTTCTTCCAATGTTACAACAGCTGTTCCCGTGGACGTTTATTTTTGGCAACTGTCACTGAAGGACAACAAAGAAACATGGACAGAAGTTGTACTAGGCCATCTGAGTGATCTGTTTGGTCCACAAGCCTGGAAGTTACCCTTCCTTCTTAGGCAGTTCTCCAGAAGTTAGAGAAATATAAGAAACAAGACTTTTACTGTTATGTCTCCAAAGACAGTTATTTTCAGATCAGGCACAGAACCAGCCTGATACACTGAAACACATTCTGTAAACCAGAGTTCATTTTCAAGCAGTTTGTGGCACCTCTCCCACTGAGCTGTATCAGTAGGGCTTTCGAGTTAGTAATGCCTGTAGCAAAGATATTGTTTCTTCCTAAAGCCAGTACTAAAGCATATCTAGAGTTATCCAGGAACATTGATAAATATAATTTTCAAGTATTATGGAAAGTAAATTATGTAAAATCTAATTTCAAGAAAATCCAGCCATCGAAAGGCTCTAGATTTCAGCCTCTTCCTCTAGTAAAAAAAATCCTCTTGCTAACTGCTGATAATAAAGACACAGCTAATTTACAGAATTTTACATTATAAGCACTGAATTATTTTTATGTCAACAGCAAAATGTAGTGCACAGAACAACTGTTAAGGAGAATGTACAGTGGCACAGGGTCCCTCAAGAGCACACTGCAGCTCAGGCCTTGCACGTGTGAGGCATGAAACAGCTTATACTGCTGGTGCCTACCCAGAAGCAAGAGGGCTGGATCTGGTTCTGCAAGATGTGCATGAATGGAGAGAAATGGAAAACCAACATTAAGAGGCTTGCCTCAAAACAGCAGAATAAGTTGTCACACTAACGTGTTCAATTAAAAAAAATAATTTAAAAAATAATAATAATAAAAAAAAGCATGACAAAAGCAGAGCAGATTTCAGCTAAAAACTCAGGCTGTCAAGGTAGGACAATTCAGTTCACTGTCTGGAAGCACCCAGCAATAGGGCATAGGAACAAGCAGACATGCCTGATTATTTTTGCAATCTCACAGAGTGTTTCCATGGAAAAGCAGCAGCCTCCTAGGTTTGACATTCAGTGTCTGACAGCTGAGCCAACCAAAGCTCAGACTCACAAGGCTCAAAGAGAGATCACAGACAGCTCTTTGGATGTGGGTCTGAGCAATGCAGGAGTAAATCCAGCTCTGGGGAAGAGACCAACCCCAGGGGTTCTGCTCTGTGCTTTTTATTTACCAGTTAAGTTCCCAATGAAAGCAGAACAGACATCAGAGCAGCACATGGGTGGGAACTGTGCCCACAGGGTTTTCCTTTCTCCTTAGGCTTCACTAAAAAGTTCATGAAAAGTCTGTAGAAGAACTGAAGGACTGCTCTTGGACAGAGCTGGCAAAACAAAGACAGAAATTCGGGAAAAATAATAGCCTGTACATAGCCTCCGCTATGAATTATCCTGCTGACAGTAGGATATCCTACAGTAGGATATCCTACAGTACTGACCAAGAACAGTAGGTGAGTAAGGAAATGTAGAGAAACCAATGCTACCACAATGAAGTAACTCACAACATTATGGGTACTCAGTGAGCTTGTCTCCTCCATGCAGATACAGGAAGCTCTCACACTTCATCAATCAAACTTGGAAAGAAAAAAAAGTTGTTATAACTTCAGAACTCAAAGTTAGGCTTTGCAGAGGTAATCTGAGGTACAGCAGCAGCAGTGGTATTTAAGCAGTATTAAATATTACATCATGTTTTAGCCCACTGCATGTAAATAACTTATTACTGGCAAAGAATGCAGAAAAAAATTCTTAAAATGCATTTAGCAGATCCACTCATATAATACACTGATTTGATTTAAATTCCTCTCCAAACTCAACATACACCACTTTGCCAGGGGTTTCTAAGGTCTAGAGACACAGGTGCCAGATCCAACCCAAGCAAACTTTTCTGGGCAGTCTGTAACAGTTTGCAGAACACCACCATGTCCATTTTACAATACACCTTGCCCTTCTCTACCCAGAAGCTCCTTCCACAGTTTGACTGAGCACAAAGCCATCTAAAGAAACCTCATTTTGGATGGTATTTGATAAGACAAACCTGGAGCATGCTCCCTCCATGCCCACAGCTGACAGCTCCACTGACAAGAGGAAGGAAAAGCAGCATCAGAAGATTTACTGACAGCTGATGAGACACCAACAAAACCTAAAAATTCCACCCACTTCCCATGCTAGCTCACACAAGAGAGTTAGCTTTTTTACAACCCAAATTTACAGGGCCACTTAAGCCAACAGTAGCTGTGTGTTCCACTGGAGCCACCCTGGGTGGCTCCTGGGATTATACTCCTGGGTTTTATTTTTGGGAAATAATTTTTCTGGAAAATATCCCTGGGTTTTATTTTTGTTTATATTTCAATGGCTCGGAGATTTCTTTTCAGTCTACCTCTGCCCAGAAGAATAAGCAATCAGTTTCACAGCTGGGAAAAAAAAGAGGTTTTTCCAGAAACTGTTTAAACTGTTTAGAAAATTCTGATGAATACTGGGGGTCTTGGTCACAGTTAAGGCCTCCAGGTGGACTCCTGACAAATATATGACACTAGAGGATACAGCAGGTTATCTCCATTTCTGATTATTTTCTGTAAAAGTAATCAGCCTAGTACAGCCTATTGCTGTACATTATTGCTGGCAGCAAGCACCTGTGAAGGCTTGTATTGTTATTGCTACTAAGATATAATGCAACAAAGAGGGGTCTTGCAAGGATTTTATTATTTTGCTACAAGGAAACACAAAGGAATATTAGCACATGAGTCACTGCAGTACCTTGGAAAGTCTAGAATTTTCATAGTTTGCCTTTAATTGCACTCACTGCATATAAGGATAAGGAAAAAAAATAAACATCATAAATCAAGACACACCTACAAAGACTCCACACATTCTGAGAAATGAGAAGACTGACACACATGCACAAAACAGAACTAATAAACTGATCTTGTCCACTAAAAAAAATTTTTTGAGATGCTTTGAAGTTTCAGTTATCTTCGCACTAGTGAGAAAAATGAGTCCAAAGAATGCAGTACTAGCAAGGATGAATAACTAACTACATTTCAATGTTCATTAACTAATACAGTATAGTACAAATGTAGATATATGGTGTGTATATATGAACTACAATAAAATATTTTCTATCCAGTCTGCCTGTACCTACATTTTAAACAGCTAAGATATATTTTATATTTATATGCATATATATATATATATATATATATATATATATATATATATACACACATGTTTTTGTATTTACACAGCACTCTAGAAAATGTATTACCTAAACCTTGCTTTCAGGAAGATAAAACCTTTGGCAATGCATTGCAACGTAATGATGTTGAGTGGGCTGTAGTGACACTCACTCCTTGTCTCTTATCCACCATTTCAAAGATCAAAGATCATCACTATTCTCAGACTGCATGTGACAGAAAAATAGGAAGGAAAGGTCAGGAAAATGTCAGAAACCAAGTTCAAGTTTGAAGACAAGTCCGTGGTGTGCAATGAGGAAGGTCACAAGCCTCTATTTCTCTTTGTAGGGGTAACTGCCTTCAATCAACACATTCTTGATTGCTCCCACTGTTTCTCATCCAAGCCATGGGAATTCAGTTTAGTGCAACTGCCCTTGGACACTGGCAGATGGCTTGGTCCTCAACAACACCAAGAAACAAGATTTCTTTCTAATATCAGCAGAAAAACTAAATCTAGACCACAGATTCATTCCTGCACAGAAAAGTTTGGTCACAGGCTACTTAGAGAGGTTACTGGCCTCCTGCTGATTTCTAATTCTTCTCGAAAGATCTATGCACTTATCAGCTACAGGCCAGGATAAGAAAAACTGTATATGCCTTGATTTTGAAATATTTCTGAGACTCTCCCGTAGGACATCTATTAATTTCAAAACCAGTAACTATTGAAGAAAAACACCTACAAAAACAAAAGACAACTACTTACAGCTACCCATGCCCATCCTTATAAAGGAATGCCAACGCCACAAGCAGAAATCCTTACATTCCAGTGATTTTGTTCAAGTAAACCGGCTTATTTGGGAGGCAATCCTTAAACTGGACATAGAATGAGCCTTATCAACTTGTTCTATGAAAAAGGAAGTTCTGAATTTCATAACTTAGTGACATAGCTCAGGAAATAAGCAACAAGGAGTATTTCAACACAGACTAACAGCAGATTGTGTGAGTAGGTACCTATGTCAAAGGAAATGCATCTTCAAAATTTTTCTTTAAAAAGAAAAAAATTCCTTACGTGTCAGGATTTGTTTGTCTCACTGCCACAGAAAAAGAAAATAGTTATTTTCTTTTCCACATTATGGAAGCTATATTTTAATCTTGCCTGTAAGGCCTTTTGGGAACCCGCACTTCTTAAGAAAATAATGACCAGCTCTGGTAAGGCAGAATGTCTGTCACTCTGTAGAACAGCAATCCTGTGTTTTAGTTTGTTAAGAACTAGAAACACATTAATAAGTTCAGAGAATGGATTTCTATAAATTACTTTCACTTGTAGCCTCACTATTCTTTTTACAGTAATAAACTGTCTAGTAGCAAATTATTATTTTCCTGTAGCAGGAAACCTGTAAACAAAACAGGTCTTGTAATTTGCTCCTCCATTTTTGCTTCTCATCCTTGTGGTTTTTATATCCAACTTCAGCAGGAGACCTCCAACCCTTCTACTGCTACATATTTGCACCATGTAAAATTCAGCACAGAAACAAGGAAGCCCTGACTGCCAAAAGCTCCTAACTCCTTTCTGCATTGCCTGTTATATTATCGAAACGGTATGAGATAATGTAACAGGCAGAATAAAAAGATTTGACAATTTCCACCATGTCTCAATAAAAAAAAAACCTCTTAAGATAAATCCCATAGCATCAGGCATGGATGATGCCAGCAGCTTTCTAGACAGCTGGACACTCACGTGTCACTCCATGCAGCTTCTCTAGAAGTCCATTCCTCAGTCTGATTTTTTTAAAAACAGGACAAACTAAGAGTTCTAACAAAAAGGGGGGTATGTGTCTAAGGGGGGTATTGCTTCATGAAGTGTGAGAAATACACATCAGAAAATTGATATTTAATGATAAATAAGAGTCCTATAAATACATGAACAGAAGACAACAGGAGAGTACATGGTTCAACACCCAGCCCTGGGTGCATAATTGGCATATCTAATCCAGCCTGGGGAGATAAATATGAGAAAACTACATTATCAGAAGTATGCACTATACCTCTCTCAGCTTAATAGAAGAGAAAGAGGAATACAGTACTTTTTAATGGTCTGATGCTATCAGTGTAAATCAGCCACTGTCATTTTCTCCTAACTATCAGCAGGGCAAAGATCCTCAGCATTCCCATGAAAAAATGGAATTTAAACATCATCATCTCTGAACACTGTCCCCTACTTCACCCAGAAACCCTTCTGACCCTTTCATTCAAGCTCTGAACCTATAATTTGAAAGCTCAATATGAATTATAATGATCTTTTTGGTCACATTAGTTCCTACAACTTTAAAAGCAGAAACATTAAATTTTCCACTCTTTCTTCTCAAAATTCCAGGTTACAAAAGCAAGTGATAGTCAACAGAAATTAATGAAAGAAAAATTGTGGTTTACAGAGTTTGTGGTTTGCAGAGTTACCTTTCATATGAGTATTATAACCATTAGGAGTGATTGCTGTCATCAACAGGAAAACAGCTGCATCTGTCAGTCTGCAAAGAGCACTTACTCATCTGGACTACAGTTAGTTAGGATTCAGTAGCATTATATCATATGTTACCTTGCCATCTATTTAAACTTACGTTATTTTATTTAAGCTTCCATTGAGCTTTTTATGACAAATAATTAAGGCTATATTGTAAGACTGAGAATTTTTTTCTCTTGAAATAGTTTATTTCCATTGGTTCAGTAAATTGTAATCTAATATCTAATTTTAAGGCAATCCCACAGTATCATGGGACACAATATAACAAAATCTGTAGTCAAACAGTTTTCAGATTTAGCTGTTAGTCAGTCCCTCTCTTCCATAAAAGGTAGAAACTTTCAACATTCATACCTGGAAGCTACAAAATGAAGACAAAGCTCCCCAGAAAAGATTTCCAGTTCAGTCCTACGTGATCTAAAACAACCAAATTCCAAAACGTATCTACTCTCCAACTTAGAAGAAATCACATTCAAATTTAAGACATGCATTTGTCATAGCAAAGACATCTACATATGTGATTTATCAGAAGTGATGTTAAAAGTGGATATAAATACTCCAGTTGACACAGCACAGCAGCAGTCTATAATTGCCAAACTGACCTCTCAAGTATTTTCCTCTGAACAAAAGACACATCCTGTGCATCTGCCAGCTCCCTCTAAAGCAGCAGCTGGCTGCTAGAAACACCTGTGTTTCCTATTAGTTGAGAGACTGTTTACTATTTTATTATAAAAGGGAAATTTTTTCCATTTTGTTTTAACAAAGAGCTGGAGAAACACTAAAAATACAGCTATAAGAGATTCTAGTCACAATTATTTAGACCATGAGGACACTGTGAACCACAAGAAGCCTTACTGTCTTCCTCAGTGATCCCTCTGGGGATCTGAGGGATTATGATGCTTAGATTTGGAAGCAAAAAGATCTGAGAAGTTCTTTTGGGATATGCAGGAAGCCTATGTGCTAAGTGCAGTACATTGCTTGCTTGTACTCTCTCCTATTTGACAGCAAGGATCTCCACTGAATGCTGATTTAAGAAGGCTTCCAACCTCTAACCCAAAATAAGGAAATGTTATGTGTGTTCAGAGGAATGTTTCCTTGTTCACACTATGGTCTCTCCCATTTCCAGGAATATAACAGAACAATAGCTATGTTTGATTATATTCAAAAAACTTTTATTTTTCAATAAACAACCAAAATTAATGAGTATTTTGGGGTTAGAATTTGTTGCTCATACACTACACAGCAACGGGACAAAGCTTCAGACATTCTGGAAACAATAGCTTATCAGAATTTTGCCCTCATCTACTCCATATCCAGTTTCAGTAGAGCAGCCAATAGGAAAAAAAAGTGTTAACTCCTTGAAACAGGAAAATTTGATAACAAAACAAACTCCTCCAGTCCAGTTCATAATTTGGCTCAGATTTGCAGGCAAGAAAGCAGAAGAGGAGCTGCTGGAGAACACTGACATGCACATAAGCACAGAAGTTCTTTAGTATTAGAGAAGGTGAGAATATGGGGGGATGGGGTGCTGGGGGCGAGGCTGTTTGGCTGGTTGGTTTGAAGTCTATAAACAAGCCAGGCCCTGCAGAGTTACTATTAATCATGATCAAATCACTTCAGGTTGTCAACATCTGATTGCCCTTACAGTTGTACATTCTGTACGTGTCCGTCTGAATTAAAATGGTAAAATATTAACCAGCAGTAGCAGCACACAAGATATTTTCACGCAGCAAGAGTCAAATAAAGTGGAAATTACTAACAGAGCTAAACAAGAACAAAAGCTCTTTACTCTAAGTTTGCTTTGTGCCAAAATCTTCATGCTATCCATATTATTATTCAACCAGTGCACAGTGGAATTTTTTTCTAAATTTTCTTTTAAATAAATAAGTGTTTACATGAGCAATGCCATAAAAGAAAAAAAAAACACAAAACAAAACAAAAAAACAACAAAGCACACCTACACACAAAAAGAAGATACACACTTTAATTTGGGTCCCTCTCCTTTTACTGCAGATTCTGAACAACTGGCCAGCATTTTGCCAAGTCCATGGCCACATGCACCCATGACTCTGACTCACCATTTTAGCCTGCAAACACTGCTACTTATTCTCTTCAGTGCTTCCTAATCTTTTTATGGTTTAGGGCATCCTCATTGTGACTCTGAAATGAGTTGCACACAAAAAGACATACTGAAGCCAGAACAGCTCTGTGGTATACACTTACACCGTTAAAAACTAAAAATTAACAGAAGGGCTTACAAACAACAAAAAAATTCCCCAAAAAACCAAACAAACAAAAAAAAAAAAAAAAAAACCCCACCAACCAAACAACAGTTCAGTTTTGCCCTCTCCAAAGGCTTCTTTGACCTCTTCTGTACAGGGCTTGAACATCTTCATTATCTTGCAACATGTCCAAGGCATTCCTCAGAATATTTTGTTAAGCTTTTCTATCAGCTACCATGACTGACATGAGACTCTGGCAGGGGGGGCAGGGGGAATGAAGGTGGGGGTGGAAATGATGACTTTTTGCCTTTTCCAGAATTGAAACTATTTATATGAATGATGGTATTCCCATAAGACTTTCAAAGCAGATGCATGAAGCTAGGAAATCAATTCAAAATCAAGGAAACAAATACCCAGCTACAACAGACATATATTTGCTGCTCCACCTTGAGGAATACATTTTTGCAAGATTTGGATCCTAGAGCTCATTATCACTTTATCTGTTACCTGAACTCCTAGAAGGAAAAATGAAAAATGACTGTTCAATAATAAATTCTATCTTAAGTCTATAGTTTCTTCAGGACAGAAGTAACTTAAAAAATGGGGAACATGTCTCAAGATACGGTATCACAAATTATATGATATATTCTACATGGATTATAACTAAAGTCCTTGCAGCTATGGAGCTGAACTAGAGGACGCAGGAATCATGACCAAAACATGATTTCTTTTGCTATCCAAGACAAAGCAGTTTGTGTGTATTTTTCTCCTTTAGGGGGCAAAACAATTACTTTTTTTGCCTTACAAAGAACAGCAACCAACAGCGAAGATAATTTCAGTAGGCCTATGCTTTGGGCCAAACAGCAAGGCATCTTAACTCTTACAAGAAACTCTGCAGATCACAACAGGCAATCTGACAAATGTCAAACCCCCTCTGGGTCAAGCTGCCTTGACTCATGCAGTAGTTTAGTTTTGAAGGAATCATAGAAAGTTTGAGTTGGAAGAAACTTAAAAACCACCTAGTTCCAGCCCCTTTTTACAGGCAGGGACACCTTCCACTACACCAGATTGATCAGAGCCCCGTCCAACCTGGCCTTGAACACTTTGTTATAAATGTATATTATAAAATTGGCTTTTCACAAGATGTGTGCTATATAATTAATAATGTTGTGGTAAGGATATAGGATATAAGTTTTTTATTTCTGCTGTTAGTAAAAGAAGATTAGGCATAGTGGTAGTAGTTGATGTAAGTATGCTTAAACTGTCTGTTTGGTTAAGATAATATCCAGTGAACATGTAAAGAAGACTCTGCTACTGATATACCAACTATCAACATCTACCACCTGAAGAAAGTACAGACCAAAGCCCAAGCTAAAAGTGATAATGAAGACACAGCCACAAAACACGCATGCTCTAAAAAGGCGGACCCAAAGAAGGACCATGCAAAACAGTTCCTGGAATATAGAAACTAGTTTATAGAAATATATAAATATTCATAAACTGATGTGATAGAAAGAGTATTTAAAGAATGTCTCTGAAAAGTGTGGACTTGGCTAAATGCCAAGTCATCCAGCCAGCCATACTTGGCTTTTTTTTATCTCCTGATTGTCTTAATTTTTTTTTATTAAACATATTTCTTAAAAATTTACCAAAAAGTGAACCTCGTTTTTCACAACTTCCTGGGATGGGGCATCCACAACTTCTTTGCGCAACCTTTTCTAGTGTCCCTCCACATTCACAGTAAAGAATTTCCTCTTAGCATCCACCTAAACTGGAGCCAATATTCCCGATGTAATCTGACCTGAGTCTAACAGGCTCACTTTCCATGACCCAACAGAGTTGGTGGACAAAGGCATGTTATTGTCTCATAAGCTCCCGATATGTGCATTGCTCTCCAAACACCAACTTCTGCTATTGCACAGAGGTTTTTCCAACAGGGACAGTAAAACTTTTATTTTATCCATAATGGACTGCATGGAGGTCCTCTGAATACATTTTTCCAGTCTGACAAAGTCCTTCTGAAAAGCATCCCTACCCTACCCATATCAACTGCTCACTCTTCATGTAATATAATCCCCAAACTTGCTTTGCAAGATGCTCTGCGTTCCATTGCCTAAGTAGTTCACAGCAGTATGGAACAGTATTAATGTCAGGATTAACCCAGGAAAAAAGGGATCCCTTTTCTTTCCCTGTCTGCAATTTGGCTCGTCTATCAACTGACTAGTGTCTTCCAGAGTACTACTGAATAGAGCTTTGGCTTTGGGAGCCAAAGCCACCTCCAGAATAACCCTCTGACCATGCTGTCCATACCCAAATTTAAATAAAAATTCCTATGGTAAGATACCGAATTGCTTCAAGAAATCTAAGTTCAAAATCTTAGTCTCTACAATGAATTTTTGTGTCCTCACTCAACATATTCCTCAATTCTCTGTGCAGACTTCAATGTGCATAACTCCAGCATTAATAATCCACTTACTAAGAACACGGAGGAAGAAACAGTCATTAATAACTTGAGGCTGTGCAGATATTTATAAGGCAAGAAAAATGTACATGAAGTTTTTGATGGCACCCATGGTGTTTTTAGGCAGTCATATGGGAGAGGGAAAAAAAAGGACTCAAGAATCAAAATAAAAATCAGATTTTGTTCTAATACCGGATAGAGGAAACTGCTTTCCCATTAGAGGACAAATAAATATCACCAACTGCCTGACACAAACGGGAAGAGGAAAACAACAGGAAAACTGGCCAGCTGAGGAAAGCGGTAATAAGCTGCCAAGGATCATTTTAGGGCTGCAGCTGCTTGTCTCTGCCAAGTTTAAAGAGTTAGCTATTCTAAAAATATATTTGAAAAATGCCACTAGGGAGTTTAAACACTGACCTTGTATGGAAAAACTCCACTGAGAAGACAGCAAATTTCCAGGATCCCAGGAATTTTGTTAGAAGTCATCTTGTGATTTCCCAGGTTCAGCATCAAAAGAGCTATTCCAAAAATGCAACCCATGTTGCTTTTTTCCCCACTCACATCGCTACCCACAGGGTTGCCAGTCTCCCATGTGCCTGTCTGGATTTAGTTCTGCACATCCCACTCCAAAGGGAACAACTTCTAGACTGAGAATTTTGCTACTACTATGTCATCACTAATCTATTTTTACCGGGTGATGTACGGGGCTTCTGGGAAGACAGCAGATACAACATTTCTCTTGGTATTTTAAGATCATTCATGTACAGAGCTCTCAGCAATACTCCTTGTTGATATTTTAGAGAAGCATTGCTGATAAGCTGACAAGTATTTTAGGATTTAAAAGGGCTAAATCTAGTAAAAAACCCAACCAACCAACAAACTAAAAAGATCATATAACATTGTGCTTGAAACTAAACTACTTTTTTCAGAGTAAGTATTTTTAAGAGAAAAATCTGTCTGTATGGCACAGCATGGATATCAAGAGACAATGAAGGAAGATATTCTTGTGATATTTCTGAGAGTTTAGCAGAAACCCCCTCAAACAGATGATGAAGGAAGAAGTGATATAAAGGTGTAGAAACCAACAAAAGAAGTGTTTCATTATATAACATCTACATTTAGGTTTCAAATACATCACGTAGGGTATCAGCTGAAAAAAGCCTAGCAAAGACAGATGCAGGAAGAAACCCAGATCCATATGCACAGTGTCATGTCCTTTAACACCCCCACAATCAGCTGACATTTATTTTAACCACTCAAGACAACCAGGAAACATTTATTCCAGATTACAAACTTTTAGCCAGGAATTCTGCCACCCTTTGTCTTGAATCAGAAGCGACCATATGACCTAAAATTTACCACTTTTGAGAGAAGAGACAGATGCAATTTTGTTCTTCTGTAGTAACAAGAGTGAGTAGCACTCAATGTGTGTGGGGAGCTACTCTGCACTGAAAGTGATAATTTGCCAAAAGACGAGATGACTGTCATCCGGTATTGTCATAAAAGCTTAAATACCTATGTAGCAAGCATGACAAAAAGTAGAAGCCACTGGAAACCAGAAGCATGATAGTAAACAAAGGGCAGAATTCTACTGGAACCTGGCAGTTAATTATTTTGTAGTACTCCCCTCCACCATTATCCAAACGGCAGCAATTCAGTCATGGTTATTGTATTTCACTGCTGTTTCAGAGCAATCAGCATGGATGTTACTTTCAGTGACAGATAAATCTCTAAGGCACTATAAACTTCCTGATGAAAATGCAGCCAGCCGACTATTTACTGTCCTATTTACAGAAAAGCTGGTCCATGAAACAGGAACCTCAATATCCTACTTCACCTCAGAAGTCTTATCAAGGGACACAGGAAGAGAAAGAAAAACTAAACACAGAATAGGACACTACAGAAGCTTTCTGTAGGTACAGACTACATTCAAGAGAAATTAAAAAAAGAATAAAATTAACATTCATAGTGCAAAAGCCAGTTTAAAAGTGCCTTCTTAAGAAAAGATGTGTTTCTTAGCCCATCCTTTCCCATGTACTAATACGCATACGATTTTTAAAAGTTTAAGTGTCAAGATGTGTAAAAGTGCAAAGAAAGTTTATCAGATTTACAATTATCTATCTGATACTCCCTGCATCTTCCAGAGGTGTGAAGATAAGAATACATATCTGGAATACATTCAAGAAAAAGACAAAAGTTTTAAAAATAAACCTAATTGCAGACACTGCCACTGGCTCACCAGTTTCATTTTGACTATTTTAGAGACATAAAGTACTAATGAGGAACGCTTACTTTGGGGAGTTTATTTTTATTTGTTTATTTGTTTAAAAACGGGCACAAGTTTCACAAAAAAAACCCCCAAGCTATTCTCTGAGATACCTGGATGATACCTGGGAACCTTAAGGACTATATTTCATTAAATTTGTTTCTCACTCCAGTTACAGTGTTGTGATCACAGTCTTTATGTTCCAGAGATCTTACAGTTATGGTGCAGGCTGACTAAAATAAAATAGAATTACCATGAGCTATTTCTAGGCAATGTCAGGATCCTAAAGACAAAAATTCACAGGAAGATCACACAACAAGGCAGTAGAGAAAAGATCTAGGACTTCTTGAACTGTGGCAGGTATCTCAAATAAAAGGACTTCCAAGTGTCCCAGGAGATCAGGAGAGAATATAAACTTTTATGGCCAGCTCAGATCATTGAGGAAATCAGAAGGAAAGAAGAAATAAGAGTTAAAAAGAGCATATGACAGAACCACCTTAGCAGACTGAGCTTTGCAGAAAAGGTGTCTCTGGGAGAACCTGAGGGACATCAGCTGCACAGGAGCAGCACAGGAGCTGCCCTCACACCTCCTACATCAGCCTCCCCTGCTGAGGAAGGGCTCAGCAACAGCTGAGACTGAGTATGGAAGCAGAAACATAGCAAGCCTAAAACCTAGACAAACTTGTCATATATCTCCACTGTGTGTAAATTACAGTTCTCTGACTGTAGTTGGCTTGGTTTGTCTTGGTTTCTTTAGACATATAAGAAGCAGCTTAGGAAGATGGGAAGGTTGTTTTTTTCAAACATGTGAAAGACAACTTCTGCTAGAAACATAAGTGCAGCAGTCATTTGTGCTTTGGTTTTTTGGATTTACAAAACCAAAACTGGACTCTCGTACCCCAGCCTGGCTTCTGTAAAATTTACAGAACTGAAATGAGCAACA
This sequence comes from Zosterops lateralis, assembly GCF_965231275.1. Taxonomy (NCBI): domain Eukaryota; kingdom Metazoa; phylum Chordata; class Aves; order Passeriformes; family Zosteropidae; genus Zosterops; species Zosterops lateralis. The sequence goes on from NC_139765.1 coordinate 16,519,182, forward strand.
TTACTTTAATATACTTTCTTCTAAGCAAACACTTTCCATTGAAAATGTATTACCATATGCAGAACATCAGTTCTTTACGCTGTGTTCCCAGAACTCTTACAATGACACAAATGCCTTGTTTAAAGCATCATTTTCTTCCCTCCTTGCTTCAAACCACACATAGCTGCATTGAAAGAGAAGGACTTCACGGTTCCAGCAAGATAGCAGAGGAAATATCTAAAATAAGGCTTTTCATCTGTCAAAAAGTGCAGCTAGACCAATGTAGCTCATTCTTTAGTCATATAAGATTTGTTCTTTGGGGTTATGTTTTCCCAAATAAGACCCTATCTACACTTCAAGTACAGTGAGCAGATTTATAAAAAAGAGAACAAGTGGAAAAATAAGTCTGAAGAGCAGCATTCAGTCTTGGTGGTGTTCAGTGTACTCAAAAGCTTGACTTCCTACCCTTTTTACTCTCCCCATATGTACCAACGTAAAAGACACCGCCTTTTCTATGGCTCTGGTCTGGCTGAAGACTTAACCCTCTATCTTGAGCACAGAAGTGTTGTTTGAAGTGGGCTCTACATTCAGATCTCACCACACTGAGTTTAGTGCAGAAAACATAAACAACTGTGAACACCAGTACATAAATCATCTACAAGGAAAACCATTGATAAAAAGAGGTCAACAAGTGGTTTCAATATATCACCAGGTAAAACTCACTCAGGGTTAAGTGGCCATTTTGCAAACACCATGGCAAAGAAGTTTAAAATGTCCATTGGATTAAGATGGCAATCTAAAACCCACCACCAGCGGTCTGTAACTGACCATCCTGCAACTCCTAAGTTAGAGCAGTCCTGACAGAAGTCACTTCCAAAACGGCTTTTCCATTTACAACGGCAGTAGGATATTAAGTGTTCATTGTTCCAAATATTAATTGAGAAATAAAATATTTTCAACAACTGAAGCATTTTTAAAGAAGTCAATCCATAGAGGTCAGCACAGGCTTCCAAGTGGTATATTTGGGAATCATGAACGTTGTGAGCCCAGGAATCAGCAGAAGGAAGAGACGCTTTACTTTGTACAAAGTAGCTCTGAGTATTTTGAGATATCGGGACCTTACCCAGGATGTTTAGAGTGCTCTAAGAGCTTCTAAAAACAGCCTCGATTGCTACCAAATCGTGTTAATAAGCATAAAAAAGCATGATAAATTGAAGAAGCAGAATTTGGAAGGGGGGGGGGGGTGGGGGGTGGCGCGCTGTACTTGTTTTTCTTGCACATGACAACATACCTACAATGAAAAAAATTGGTTAAAACAATGTACAAACATTTCATAGGAGAATTCCCAAAAGTTCTCCCTTTGATTTACCTTGCTCTAAAAGGAAATAAGTGGTAGTTTTCCCTTTTCATGGGAAAATGAGCAGCTCTCCATCTTTGGTACTTTCTCCCATAATTGTGGAACTAAATGGCATAGCAGAGACCTCAGTGACACATTCTTCATCTTAAACCAGACTTAGAATAGCCTTGAAAGGAATGCCATGCAAAGACTGGTTTTCTAATAGAGCCCCCTTTCTCCATCTTTGATCCTCACAAACTCATTCTGACAGCTACAACACAGAAGAGGTCAGTGCCACAAGCTGACTATTCTGATCACCTCCGAGGAGCTGGCACCCCAGGAAAGATGCAGGAAAACAGTTAATGGGAACAGCACAAATAAAGGAGTGGACAAAATGGAAACTCAAGGGCAGTGACATGCCTGACTACTGCATAGCCATGTCATACAGTTAATGGAATTACGTGACAGCAGTCTTTCCCAGAGAAGTAAATCACTGAAACATTTCTGAAGCTTGTCTGCCAAACACCTCATATTTCATTTATTATCTCTTCACAGCAGCAAGTTGTTCACAGACTAAATTTCCCTCATTCAAGTTATGCACGAACCCTTTAGACTGAGCTATTTAATAAAAATGAAAGTCACATTTAAAAAAATAGAGAAATTGTTCTTAAAAGGCCTCTATTGGAGCTTGTAAATCTCACCAAAACCCCTTGTAATTGCACACATGCATTATGTACCCATATACCTTGCAGTCCCAAGCACCTTCCATCTTTCCTGGCCTATTTCTAGCACTTTTGGAAAATAGGTTATTTATTCTTAAAGAAAGCATGTCCATTATTCCATGGATGAGCAGAGTGGCTGCTGCAGCAGGTCAATAAGACAATGCAGGAAGGGCAGCACTGCTCTGCTCCTCCCTCAAAGACAGATCGGAAGCACTACCTTCATTAACAAGTATTGACTACCCTCTCTAATTACGGCATTCTAGACCTTGCATTTTCACTGCAGCAGAAACCTCAGCTGTCCACAGAAGCCATTTGCTCAGCACCTTACATTTGGCTTTTACTGACAATTTCACTTGCTGAAAAGGGGCAGAAACCAATTTGTTTTTATACATAGGCTCTTCTGGGTTTCTGAAAATAGTTAAAATACCTAGAATTGTATTCACTGATATTAATCCACCAAATTAGGCACCTGAATCTGTTGGTTTACATGTCTAAAGTTAGAAATAAAAATCCAATATTCAGACTTGTAAATTATTGAAGCAGTTTTCAGAAGAGCTCAATCTCAATATCTCAGAAAAACAGGATATTTAGCTGTTACATTTGTATGTAAAATCCTGGCTGCAGAATGGAAAACTTCAAACTTGCACTCACAAGTCTCTGATTAACCCCATTGAGGTAATACCTTTGCTTTTCCTATGCATAATTTAGAAACAGACAATCAATCCCAATTAACTGCAGGCAGGAATTTAATTTTGAATCACACTGTTGGCAGAATAGAATACCACTTTTCTATTCCCCCCCCCCCTTTCTTTTTATTCTTCAGTGTTTCTCAGTAAACAAATCCCTGATTACTTTTTCGCTTAAATATTTGCTGCACTGAATAGTTGCCTTAAGAAAAGAAGCTCTATAGAAAATTATGATAGCTGCACCCTACCCTATTTTCCTGAAGGATTCTTGTCTACATACAGGAACTTAATTACTTACCAGTGAAGACATCTATGAGCATTTGGTAAGAAATCAGGGATTCACATTTTCTCCTTAGGTCAAAAGAGATTCTTTCTACACCAGGCACCGGGCTTCATGCTATATCCTCCGGGCCACCACCCAAGGTGACTGCACAACGTATACACTGAAGGGCTCACTGTCTCTTTCACTTCCTTTTGTGGTTTTCAAGGCCAAAATGAGAGGGAGAGTTGTTTTTTTCCACCAGAATATTGCACTCTTCAGTTGTTTTATGAATATGTTGAAAGGTTTCTAAAGCAAGAGCTTTATTCTTACCTTCTGCTTTTATCTGTGGATGCAGAGAAAGATGGCAAGACCCCACACAAGCTCAGAACACCTCCACTTCACATTTACTGTTTTGTCTCCATGCACAACCTCCTCCAGAAGGCAGATACTTCAGTATCTGAATAGTAAAACTCTACCCAGACAAAAGGAAAGCACAGCACTGTGGCTACCAGAGGAATATATTGTTAGACTGCACTCATCATTCCCTGCAGAGCAGTATCATTGCCTGCTGAGCATTCCCTATCCTTTCTACAGAAAAGAGTGAACTGACCTCAATAGAAAGTGGAACTTTTGTCACCCACACCTAATCCTTGCCAGGTTATCTATAAAACAAAGCATCTACATCGAAAATACTTACAAGATGGTCATAAATATACTTCATCTTATTCCAGCTTCAGTAGAAGGAAGAAGGGGTTTTTGTTGGGTTTTGTTTGGGGCTTTTTTTGTTTGTTTGTTTGTTTGTTTGTGGGGTTGGTTTTTGGGGTGGTTTTTTTTTTTTTGAGATCCAGGACACCAAGAAAGCTCAGCTTATAGCAATTGCTTCTCAGTTTTGCAAGTACAGTTATGAACTCTTATAAACAGTTTTGGAATAGCCCCGCTGCTGAAATATTCTGTATTCATTTCCCACTGGGTCAATGTTTTGAAGGATGTCTCTTCACAACACTGCTCTCAAAGCAATCTCAGTATCAGCAGAGCAGACCAAATCAGTAATCTGATAAGTAGTTCCTGTATCTCTAATTTAATAGTCTGCAGTGTAAAAACACCCTAAAAATGTAGAAACATCACCTGCAATCTTCTTCTCTATAGTCCTTTCCAGTGGTTTATACAGCAATACGAAGCTTTAATGATTATTTGTGCAATAAGATGGAGATATCAATCAAATAAAACATAGTAGCTGCCTCCTCTTTTTGAAGGAAAATGGAGTTCTGATCCCCTAAAATTTCTTTTGCAGAGAAGACAATTCTGAAGGTAAAACTATACTTATCGCACAGACTAAGATAAACAGGTCAAAAATATTTTATCAAAGGAAATACTTTCAGAACCTTTGAAGGCTGATGATTTGTTCCTGATATAAAAAATACATATACAAATGAGAATATTACAAATGAAAACATTATGGGTTTGAAGAAATAGGTTGTAAGGAACCTCAATCCATTCAAAACTGTATTACTTGCTATACAGGGCTGCTTGAAAATAAAATAAAAATGTACAAAAATTTACTAAATTTGGGACATGACATAGTAAAGGATCCAGTGTTTTGGCTTAGAATTTGACAAAACAGTCCTAGGAATCATTTGTTCTTATTTAGATGGAAGCACACTGGACAAGTATATCTGCTTCACATATCCAAAAAACTACAGCAAATAACTTGTTTATCATTTTGTGCCATGTGGCTCAGTCACAAAGAGGAGGGACAGGAAAGGAAATTGCTGAGACAAATTTTGCCAACCATCAGCAGAGGCACTAAGGAATTCAGAGAGCTCTTTGAGCTCTTCAAGCAGCCCCTGAAGGTAAAGTGTTAAGTTGCACAGACACTGGGAAAATGAGAAGTGCATCTGCACTTACTTTGGGGTTTTTTGGTTTTGTTTTTTAGAGCATCTATTGCCATGGAAGCAGAAAGCAAAACTGAGTTTTAGAAAGGTTTCACTACCCAGCGTAAGTAACCACACTGCAGATATGAAAAGCATAGTGCAGGAATTACAGCAAAACCACTAAAAGGTTAAGGATATTTTACTTTTTATCCATTTCCATAGACAATTTATCCTCAATTCCAAATTTTCATCATTGAGCCGCATCTCACAGTTAGCCCCTCTCAAAGAAAGAAATATGCAGGTAAGTTGTTCTGTTTTCATACTAGATTTTGAAATAAGGAAAGAAAACTATCATGCTGAGCTATTGCTCATTGTAATCACTTTACAATTAATCGCAGATTGATCTGTGAAAGAGAGACCTTTTGAATGAAGTTTGTGGGAAACAAATCTATGTTCTACCTGGTCATATTTCTCTCACCCGATCATAAAAAAGACCAGGTCTAATTTTATGTAAATATACATCAAAGAGGTCAGAAGCCCCCTCATCTTTCATATGACAAAGCCAATTTACTCAGCACAACCATTTTTATTGAATTACAGCATTGTGAGGGACAGCATATTTGCAGACAATTCACAGTTAAACTAAACCTAGAGAAACTAAACCTGACTTACTGGCTGTAGGTCAGTGTCAAGACTTTCAGAGTTCAAAAAAGTTCAGTGTATGAACATCCATAAAATCATAGAATGGTTTGGGTTGGAAGGGACATTAAAGATCATCTAATTCCAAGACCCCCGCCATGGGCAAGTACAGCTTCCACCAGACCAGGCTGCTCAGAGCCCAAACCAAACTGGCCTTCAACATGCCTTCTCCAGGCAACCTGTGCCAGTGCCTCATCACCCTATGAATACAAAATATGTCCCTAACATCTAATCTAAATCTCTTCCTTTTTTAGTTCACAATTGTTCCCCTTTTCCTATCAGCTTGTGTATTAAGTTCTCTCCCATGTAAGTCAGTTTGCTGTTTTGTTAAAAACTATGCTGAAGTGAGGAGCTCTATCTGAAGATGCCTATAAAAGAAGATAAAAGAAAGCATAAATAACTAATGCTATTATCAGTTTGCCTTTTTTTTCCCCCCCTCTGAATACGAAAAGCTCAGGACCTCTAAGGAGTTCAATCTTATACTCCTCCACACTGTTAAATCACAACACTCACTGTAGCCCAACCCTCCAATTGCTAGTCCAGGAAGGAAAACCCGACCAGCTTTGCTGAGCCACAGCCAGCTGGAGATTCACAGTAGCCCCTCCTGCCAGAACACAACACTGCCATGGCCCAGGGATCCAGCAGTATGGAGACCTTTAATACTCCAACCTCTAAGTCCTGCCATCCCCACTGCTGCATGTTCACAGCTGCTGTGGTGAACACGCTGCAGCCTGCCCTTCCTGGTTCCAGCACAAAAGCAATTTATTATGGTTTTTTTAGTCAAGGTTGGTGGAGAATTCAGTGAGATACCATGAGGGAAATAAGGTTTTTAATTCAATTACAATGTAAAAAAAATTACTGCATTTACTTCACTTGCCTGTTTTGAACCTATTTAAGTCTATGTAACAACATGAAGTTAAATATCATCTGTTATTGCTTACATGTTGTTTTATTGATATTTGTCAATAAAGAGCAAAAATGCAGCTGCTCATATCTTAAGTTTACATAGGTATCATGTACTAGGACTGATTTTTCACATTTTCAACATAGGGCATAATTCTCTGTGTAAACCAACATGGGTAATGTTTTGAAAGATACTGAAGTAGAATAAAGTTATTAAATATAAATGACCTTATTAACTTTAAATTACCTTAACAGAAGTAGAATAAGATTCTGCTTTAAATTTCAAAACTCATATTCTTTTCATAGATATAAGGTTGTTAAAGTTACCCTCCTTTTAATCTCTGAAGAGTTGTAAAATACAGGTGTGCTTTTATCTTATTTTTTTTTTAATTCAAACACCTGAATTAGAATTAATAGAAATAATTCCTTTTTTAATATCAAATAAATGAATCAAGGAAGACATGCAGTCATTCTCCACAATCCACTAATCAAGAAACAAACATTATGCATCTTTTCAGAAAGTTATTTTGCCTCTATATTCCTAAATGTATCGGCTAAGTTCTGCTTAGGGAACAGAATAGTATTTAAAAACAAGAAGCAAAAAAAAAAAAAAAAAACCCATCCCACAAACCCAAAACCCCACACTCGCCAAGTAAATAAGTAGAAAAGAGTAAAAGAGTTGATTTTTCCATACTCACCAAATAACTAATTACACAATTGTAATTTAAACTGGAGATTGTTCAATGTTATAACATCCACATATAGGGAAAAATGATAGGGGGAGAAACATACATTCCACACAAAATTTGGTTCTGTATTTGAACATGTAATTCAAGAGCTTATGGTAAAAATGGAGGTACTTCTTCATGATCAGAGTTTTATTATCTAATTTTATGTGGCTTGTTAGCAGCTGCTGTAATGCAGTTCAGAAGTTTTCAATTAGAGTTTAATTATTTCTAATTATCAAAATTCTCCTTCCTTCTTTCAATGCATGCACCAAGAAAAAAATAAAAAAAGAAAATTGAAAAATACCAAATCCTTAGGAATAGGATCCTTTCAGTACCATGCAGTCCTCTCCTTAGTTACTGAATAGCTCCTGCTTTTCTAATCCCTTGTGTACTACACCTGAAAAAAGCCCGTATCAGAAGGCTGATCCTGCTTCTATATCCTGTGCCACAGCAAAAATTGTAGTCTAACTTCAAACAACCTGCTTTTCCACACATAGGAAAAAAACATAACAAAAACAAGCAAACAAAAAAACCACCAACAAACAAACAAAAAAAATCCAGCTGCAGGATTAAGATTCCCCCAGCTCTGTGTACTTCAGTTTCCAGCTCTGCTAGCTTTACCCACATTTAGTGTTGCCTGTCAGCTCACTGACTCACTCATTGTAAGCACATAGTCCTTGTCAGTCCCATTTCTTATATTTAAAAAGCATTTTTCTTTCCTGAAACTGAAGCTAAAATTGGACAGCAAGCAGCTACTTTGACTTCCCGAAGGAGGAAAAGTACTTGGAGAAATTCCTCCATTTCCACCCCAAACTATAGATTCAGGGTGTACAGGGGCACAAAGAACTACCTGAGAATCCTGACAGTGAATGTATGGGAAGCAGAGAGGGGCAGGAGTGATTTTTTTTCTTCCATAAGTACTTTTGTACAAGCAAACAGAGCTCAGTGGAGCACTGTGGAAAATGATGATTACTAAATATATGCACTCCCATGGTGTCCACAGAGAACAATCCATCTACTCCTGCTCAGGTCTCTAATCTCCTTCCCTGCAGTGAGAGGAAGGAAAGAGTGAAAGATTTATTTTCTTTTTCTACTAAGCCAGGAATGGTGTGAGCAATAGCACTGTACACACAGGGCAGCAGACAGAGTGGAATCATTTTTCCTGTAGAAAACTCTTCAAAAAAAAAACAACTCCAACACAGAATTCTGTAATTTTTTTCCTGATCTATTGAATACCTCCATCTCTAGGCAAAAGGAAACAATTGGAAAAGCTGGTGCCGCAAAGGAACACTTGTGACACTTTATGGGTCTCAGCACAGTAACTGGAGTTTTGGCTTGCACTTCTCTAGAATCACCTCTCTGCAACTGAGAGTTTGGATTCTGTAACCACCATATTTGAGTATTCCTAATATCACACCTAAACAAATGAACTGGAAAAGAATTATAAACTGTTGGGCCCTGGAGCCGTTCCCTATTGCAGGTACTTCAGCAGCATTACCAACCCAGGCTTCTAGACACCACTCATTTTCTCTCTGTCAATTTAAAACTTCTTTGTTATTTGAAAGGACTACATTATTATTTTCTAAGAAAACCATAGTGAAAATAATGGGTTTTTAGAGAATAAGATTCTGAAATATCCGGATCAAAGTAGTTTGAGAAGGCTGTGAATGCTTTCTGATGTCTTCTATAACAGAATCCTGGTCCTGCTCACCATTGTCATATACCGCATGGTATTTCAGATAAATGTTGCTCACAGATGCCTTGACCTCAGCACAACATAAGCAATCAGTAAAGGGCTTGGCACATGCCTTTAATCAACACTGTTTAGCCCTGTGGGGGAGAAAAGTAATGTGACAGTTTGAGATACATGCAACACCCCTAAAACACTCCTGTTTTCTAAATGATGTAAGCCTTTAAATCAACAAATCATAAGACATGCACAGTGAAACTACTTGATCCCTTTTTCATTTAAAGCCTACCATTGTTCTATCTCAACATTTTCTGTAAGCTACATGAGACACAAAACTCAATTAAGATCTATTTTAATCAGGATCTAGTCCCAGACAAGACCTAAATGGCACTTGGGACCTAGCAAAGAGGGCACAATATACACAGTGATAAGGTACATGATATATACCACATTACAACGTACTGATGCTACTCAGGTTTTAAAAGGGTGAACCTACTTTTCTCCAGCAGCTCAACTGCATTTGGTGACAACAGCACTGAAAAATTCCATAGAAAACTAGTGAACCGTACAGTTGGCATTGGCCACCTGGGAAAAGCAACCATAATAGTGTTAAAAGGTAACAAATGTTAAAACCAGGAAGTAATAATTCTTCACCGTTATGATGAACAGACATTTGTTTGTTTAAGCTCCATGAAAATCCTTTGAAGAGGTAACTCACTTGGGTTTTGAAGTTCCTTTAAATTCCTTATTAACACACACAATATTAACATTGTTCTCATTTCTATGAACAAAAAGTTTTTCATATATCCCCTGCACAAGTAGTCCTTAATCAGAAAATAAGTAAAATGAACAATTAAAGGGCCAATTCTCCACCCTGAAGTTGAAGACCAAGGGCAGCCAACACCAGCACAAGCCAGGTCTCCTGTTGGCTGTCCACAGCAGTTGGGTATTTCTCTCACCCTTGACTGCATGTCAGGAATGTTGCTCTAAAGACACCCTCTATGCTTCATCCAGGGCAGGGAAAGGATGTAGGGGAGTTTAGGAACATGTGCACAACCCACCTCTTGGGTTGCTGTGCTTTGACTTGCTTACACCCCTCCACAAACAAAAAAGCCAGTGCAATTACCCCCTGCTGTCTCACCTACCTTGTCAGGCTTAAAGAGCACCTTAACAGTCAGCTCAGGCACCTGCTTGTTCTTCACTTGCAGGCCTGGTGAGCCTGTTTGTCCCCAGGATCAGTTATAGATTAATAGATTACAAAGAACACTGTTTATTGCATTATCATGCATGACTCAAGAGCACATGGAGGTAATTACAGAGCAACAGTTGGCTAAGAGTACCAGAGCATGGTCAACTTCTGCAGTGCTACTACACTACAACCACTCTGCTTTCTAAAGTGGACAGTGACTTTTAGCAGTAAATTGGTGCAACATGCTCTCAAGTTTAAAGTACATCTTAATAAAATTCACATTGCTCTATACTTATCATTAAAATAAGCCAAAACACAAATGCTGAATAGTTTTATACACTGACAGCAATTCTGATTTTATTGTACATACCACAAAACCCCGATGTTTTGCAAAGCATTCACCAGAACTACATTTTATGCAAGAATTTCCAAGCTTTTTATTTAAAGACAGAAAGACATGAAAGGCCTCTTTTAAAGTTTTAAGAATTAAGATTTTTCAGGCTTTTGAAAGCCATCCCCAGGTATCTCATCTCACAAAACTTTCTTGAATGCTCGAGTACTGCTAATCCATAGGAGAATAACTGAAGTACAAAAAGATTCTACCCTCACAAATGAAATGCAACCACTTAATAAGGAACTATCAGACTGAATAAAATGGAATGTACAGTATGCTTGTATTAAGACACGGACATTTTGGCAAGAGTCAGTTGAAGAAAAGGCTGATAGCAGTATAATTGCATAAAACTGAGAAAAAATTCAATTCTATCAAAAACTATTTACTTTTTCCGTATCACTGACTTTGCTTTGATTCTTAACTCATCACTTCTGAAAAAAGACCTAATTAGCCAGTAAGTTTCATTTCCTAACTCAATTACTGATGTTAATATAAATAAAGCATATGTACTAGTATTCAATTAGGGAAATGAAGTATTACAAGATAGTGAATGATGGCAAGAGATGGCAAAGAGGAAAAGCATTTTAATAACTCACTGCAACAAGTTGTCATCTAGCCCTTGTGATACAAGACAAAAGGCTTAAAAAGTGACCTGTCTTCAAATATTATTTGCTTCAACAATTTTTCAATTCAGGGAATTTATGGAGTTTGGAGTTTTTAAAGTCTGCTGTAGACACTAACTTTGATTTTTGATTTAGAATACCTGTTTCATGGTAGAAGAGAAACTAGGAACCTGCTCTCCTGTGAGCTGGCAATACTACATTGCATTCAAGAGAGTTATGTGGCCTGTGACAGACTCCTGGGCTTAAGCAACCAAATGTCTCAGCCTAGAAGGAAGATGAAGCCTTAAGTAAATAAAAAGTCACCCTACCCCAGCTTACTAGCTGGAGCTTAAAGACTGGACAGTTCCCACAAAGAACAGCAACTGGTCAGGTCAGGATACTCAGCCAAGAAGCAGCAGCAGTGCCAGGGAGCTCTGCACTCTAGATCCCTAGATCTTCTACCTTGAGAAGCCCCCAGGAATGGCCAGGGGAATCTGCTCTCAAGTTTTCCAGGCTGAGGCCTCTCATGCTTCACAGAAACAGAAGATACACTGAAGATGCAGTTAGAAAATTCTCTGCTGACTTCTGCTTCTAAAGTGCCACGAAGTCCCCAATAGCAACCAGCAGAACCAAAAGCCTGGAACGGAAACACCACATGCTCAGCTAATGGAAAGGCAAACACTCAAAAGGGCCAGAAGAAATTCAGCCACTGAACCAGTCAGTGATTTTTAATCATTGTTCACCACTGTCTCTCTCCTAGCCTCATCTAATTCTGGCCACACCAGCATCTATGTGAGAGGGAGGGAAAGTGCCTGCAGTTACCCATGAGGGAAGGCTACACCTCTAAGCTACATTATTGCCTGTGCTGCAAGAGATTTGTTCAGAAGTCATTAATAGATCACAGAATTTCACGTCACACTGCAGTTCCACCACATTTTTCTTCTTTACAGGCTACTTAACTTGTTTCACGTTAACATCTGACATACTTAACATTAATTCTTATAATAAATGCTGTTTCATTGCTCTGTCCTACCTTTCACTCAGTGTCTTTTGCCTCTAATTTTAACACATTTAATGCTTCATTTTACTGAGTTTCAGTGCAATCAGAGGTGGCAAATTCCTCTAAAGCTCATTAGAAATTAATTTCTTTACATGTCTAGTTTTGCAGACTACTGTAGCAGTAATTTTCCTTCTCCTGTTTTTACTCAATTCTCCATATGTTCTGCTATCACCTTACTGCTGTTGGTATCTGCACCCTGGGACATCTGATTTCTACATTCCTTGCCAACATTTCAACAGAACCCCATCCTCCCTTCCCTACATTTACTTCAAAAGTCTTTTCTTCCGCTAAAGGCTTATCTCTGTTAAAATGCTATTTCCAAAGCAGCTAGCTGAAGAAACCATTAAAAATTCCTCTTTCAGTTTCCTCCTTTATTTACACAACCTGGTGCTCTGGGGATACATACACTCCCTAAGCAGCATTCTCTCTCCCTTTGTCAGGAGTACAGAGGTTTGTTGACAATGGCCTGAATATCTTGAGCTGTCCATTGCTATGCATTTGATTAAAATGTTTTGACCATCAATAGCTGGAGGCAAAGTTTATTCACAGATTTAACACTAGGAAAAGGATCATTCTGATCACCTAAGTGTAAATATTCATTCCAGATGGCCTTATGTTCAGGACAGCTAATATACACAGCATCTCATTCTGGAACAGAAAGCCATTTTCTCCTCTCAAAGAAATACAGTTTCAGCTACAAAATTCACAGTCAGTAATTTGATTAAAATATTGACTCAACAGAAATATTTTTAAGATAATCTACCCAATATTAATAGAACTAGAGGGAAAAGTCCACAAGTGTCTCATTTTAAAATTTCCTTGCTCCATATTTTTCCTTTCCCTCTGACAAATCCTTCATCCTGGGAAGACACCTTATACATCAAATGCATAACACTACTTTAAGACACAACAGTGCAAAACATGGCAGTTGAAGGGCTTTATCAGAGATCTCACTGTAGCCAAGACATGCTGACAAACAGTGCCAAATACTGCTCAGTTATGAGCAGGATTTTGACTGGAATGCAGCAGATGAGATAGTCTCTCATTGGGACTTAAGAAGTGGGGGGAAAAGTCTGATAACTGCAGTTTTAAGCAGTTTGAGTGTTGACAAAAAAAAAAGGTACAAAATAATAGCCAAGGGCAAATCACTTTGGTTTGGTTAGGGTTTTTTTTTTTGGTGGTGGTTTTTTTTTGGTTTTTTTTGTTTTTTTTTTTTTTTTTTTGGTGGGTTTTTTGGGTTTTTTGTTTTGTTTTGTTTTTGTTTTTGGGGTTTTTTGTTTTGGTGGGGGTTTTTTTTGTTTTTATTGTTTGCTTTTGTTGTTGTTGTTTTTGTTTTGTTTTGTTTTTTATTAACAGCTTCCTTTGTCAATATTTGATTTTACTTGTTACCCAAAAGTAATACATTCCTTGAAAAAGCTCTCATTTTCCAAACCAGAAATCTCCCAGCCATGTTTATTAATTTATCTACAAAAGAAACTCACTCTTATGATTCTGTACAACAAACAAATTTATACTGGGTGTGTAAATTATTACTTTCCCAGTTTCAGCAATGCCTAGAAGCATTTCAGCAATGGTACTTACCAGAACTTTAGTGATTTTGGCCTCTCAGGCTATATTTAGAAAACCTCTAGAGCAAGGAGCAGACAATTTTCAGCAAACCCATGTCAAATTCTGACTCTCCTTTGAAATGTTTTGTGTATTGTCACTTGAAAGTCAGTCAGTGAATTTTAATTTATTTTAGGACATCAACATCCAGATCATCAGGAAGTCAATATTATAAGGCCAACAAGAATTATTGGGTAAAGTAGGTGTTGTCAGACAAGAGTTAAATAGAAACATCAAGCCAAACCAAAATATGTATAGCCATGACTGGATAGTGTATGGAATAAACAGTACACTCTTACTGGCTTTAAGGGGATTATTTTGATCCTAAATGTTTATAGGAGAAGTGGGGAAAGAAATGGTAAAAGCAAAGTTCCATTTCTTGGCACTTACCCATGTTTGCTTCAATAAGAGGCAAAGGTGATTAATTTGACCCACAGAAACAGGAAGCTCTCTAATGAGAGAAAAATGTATTTTCGTGCAAGTTCTGCATAAAGCAAATTGTTCATGCTTTACTTTCCCTGATTTCTGAAGAGAGAGGAATATTTGGAAGCAGTTTCTTCATATTCACCTTCCTCTCTCAACATTTTAAAGTATCAACTCTCCTTGCTAAAGCTCAACTTTAGAAAAATGTCAAAAAGCCTCCAATCCCCAGGAAGACTTGTAAAGCAGCTATTTTTCTTTGTCAGTGTTGTCTAATGCACGTAGAGATGCAAATCACTGCCAAGATTAGCCCTAATGATTTCATAGGTTTTCCCTGAACACACTGTATAGCAAATTTTCCATCACTGCAGACCAGTCAACAAAATACAGAGGGTTATACAAAGCCAGGAACAAGAAGAATCAAAACCCAATGTCCATTACTATATTTTCACAGGTAAAACAACGAGAAACTGTCAGGCAGGGTACAGTTGTCCTTCTAGCATTTAAAAAATAAACAACAAAGACATTTTTCAAAGACTAGAGCAGCATGCTATTAGAGTCTCATTTAGTTATCTCTAGCAAGGTGGAAACCCAAAAGATTATTGAAGTTTCTTTAACATAATCCCATCATTTCATACCCACTTACAGGCAGAGATACAACAGCAGCAGCGAGGACCTAGTTTTTTTCCTCTCAGTGTTGGAAGACACCTTGCTGCAGTGAATGCTGTCCTGAATGCAAATCACCTCAGCTTCCCACAAGGCACTCTGCAATGTCTAAGACTGCCAACAAACAGCACAGTGCCAGCAGATGTACATTTAGAAGGCGTGGTCAGATGAAAACTTTCCAGAAAGGGTGAAAATTTGCACTTCAGTGTGCAAAGCCAGGGAAGAAATGCAAGATTTGAATGCTGCAAAAATTAATCTGGTTTATGTTCAGCAAGGCCAGAGGTGACTATGCTGATGACAGGAGTAAGCCATTTCTTGCTATGAAAGTGAGTTACTGTGTCTTGTGTACTGTATTCTGAGTGATGGCTTTACACCTTAATTAAGTTGGCTAAGTGGAGATACAACCTTCTAGGACAGCTTGATCCTCTGCAGAATCAGTGATGCCACACTCACACCTTGCAGAGCTCTTGGCTTCTGAAAGTGCTGAAAAAGCAAGCTGTGGCCTACACCTGTTTCTTGGCAGGAGGCTAATTTTGATTTAGCATGCACTCATACATTTGAAGTAAAGATTGACTCAAGTCACACAAACTCTGAATTCTAATTTAGCAGGAAAAAAAAAAGAAAAAAAAAAAAAAAAAAAAAAAAAAGGCACCAATCCACAACAGTTATTCCCTTCAAAAACAGATTGTTAATCACGGTACTCCACACACCGCCCTTCCCTAAATGTCTCCAGATACCAGGTTTGACGTGTTCCATACATTTCAAAGTATCTCTTAAGGTTCAAGTACTCTTTTGTCTAAACTTTTAAATTAACATTAACTTCTAATGAGAGATGAATTTTGCTTTGTCCTGTAGGCAGTTAAATGCACCAAGCTTTTTCAAACTCCCAGGTTAATAAAACATAATTGCCACTTTTCACATGACAATGAAGGTGAATTTGGGCTATAGTATGTGGAAGAGCAGAAAGATTTTTCTGTTACATGTCAGACACTGATTGCAGCGCACAACAAAAGGCTGATGCTGTAACAGAAAACTTCAGTAGCTCATCTCAGCATCACAAATGTTTTCAAGCAACACCAAGAATGGAAACACTCCTTGATCTTCTGCCTCCCAGCACATAAAAGCTTCAACATTCCCTCCTTCATCAGTCTCTTGTCTATTTCTGTGAGGCAGCTATTGAGGGTACAG
This sequence comes from Zosterops lateralis, assembly GCF_965231275.1. Lineage (NCBI taxonomy): Eukaryota > Metazoa > Chordata > Aves > Passeriformes > Zosteropidae > Zosterops > Zosterops lateralis. The sequence goes on from NC_139765.1 coordinate 16,535,182, forward strand.
GAGTTACAATAGTCTTTATTATGTCTTTGCACTAATTAACACACAATTTACTAGTTTGAGAAGAGTTCTGATATGCTTGCCATAAGCATCATCCAGAATTGTTTCGAGTGCGTTTGCAGCTCATAAAACAGATCTACTTTTCCTTTCCAGATAGAGAGAGATCTGAGACAATTGCCAGAGTACTGTCCCCCAGGCAGTAATGTCAGTAACTTTAGTATTGCACAACATTTTGCAGAGACAAGGATTGGAGAGGGGCCACACTAACTCCTTTCCTGTAAGATTTTCAAGCAGGTCAAAAGCATAGTGCTGCATTAGAAAGCCCTTTTCAGATACAGTCAGTATTTTATAAGCCAGAAAAGCGTTAACACCTGCCTTACTTTTTTTTTCTTTTTTTTTTAATAGAAGAAAGGACATATCTAGATTCATGTTGAAACTGTGACTTAATTTTATTGCAGAATCAAGGCAGTCTGGTGAGCTTTTGTCAGCCACAGAAGCAAGTGCAGTCATATTCTGACTACACAGTGAGAAGCTACAAAACTGTCCTGGGTTTACAGGATGCTGAAGCACTTGCTCCAGCAGCTTCTGCAACAGAAAGAGCAGACAGGGAGCCAAAGTTTCTCTCTGAGAATAGAAGTCATGTTCAGAAGATTTCTTCATCTCCTTTTCTGGGAGAAATGGATTGTGAATGGGGAAAAAAGAGAGGCTTTATGCACTTACATGGAGAAATCATCACCAAATCTCTCTTTTATTTCCCACATATTTGGAATTCATTTCTTTATCTTAATTTGTGAGGTTTTCATACTTAGAAATCACAAGAAACTACTCTGAGTTTTGTTACTGCTGTGCAGGGACATTTTATTAGCAGGGTATTGTTCCTGTCACGGCTCTCTCAACCTTCCTGCAAACCAAAAGCCAACAAGAATGGTCACACTGAAAGGCTACATCTTGCACAAATTTTTAGTAAATAAGTCACCTGGTGGAGCTGGTGTGAGCACAGACGAAAAAAGCAACAATAAATAGATTGTAAATGAGTATAAATACTCTACCCAGTAGTCTAAGGTAACAGAGAGCAACTGCAGAAGACTAAAGAAACTAAATTGCAAACTAACAGAAAAACACAGAGTCCTGGTTATAAGTATGCCTCCATTTGAGAAGATTAAAAATCCAAGTCTACATGCTACAAATACAATTACCAATTCCTCTTTGCAAATGTAAACAAACACATAAAGCCTTGGGGGGGGAAAATACACAACCAATAAAAAATCGTGGTTTCTTCATGCATAAATCCAAAGTCATTACACATTTAAGTTAAAATAAAGCATCCTGTGAACAGCATTGTGATAGTCTGTTCTTCTCTGTGCATACTCATTGTTTAATTAAGCAGGCCTCCTGCCCAGGAAGTCATGGAAAGACTGTCCCCAAGCAAAATACCCCATCCTAGTACTTGACGTGTCATAATTCCCAACATCATAACAACCATATGGCAGAGATTTCAAGCTTTATTTCACCCACTTTGCCCTTACACACCCATAAAATAAAACCAGGATGCTGTGACACCACAAGCATGAGGACAGCGCATCGCACTTGCTGTCACATCACAGGGATCAGACCTAGAAATGCGCGTGTGTTAGCTTATTGATAAAAGACAACTTTCTGAAGTTCAGATTTGAAGACAGTTCTTCTTCGAGGTGGCCAAGGTAACACAGGTTACCAGCCTGAGCCTGGCTGTCCCTTGCAACATTACGCAGCTGCTTTCTGAAGTGTAACATGTCAAACGAGTCTAGTACGGGCTGTTGCAGAAGGGGGAAAGAGAGAGGCATTGGGGATGGGCGGGTACAAGACATGGTCTGTGAGAGGGGGAACATTGCTTTCCTGCCATGCTAAGAACTGCTAGTACACAAGTCCTAGATATAAAAATGTAAGTATACGTTATAATATTCTAATGCGTAACAATATAACAAACACGGATATGAATACAAAGTACAACTTGAGTACACTTCGTGCTGAACGTATGAGCTCCACAGGCCCGGGGGTTTTCTCCTCATAAGCCCCCAAGTTAACCCCCGCGAGCAGCGGCCCTGCAGCCGTCCCAGCCGCAAGCCGCGCACGGCAGAGGTTGGTACGGGAACCTGCCCCGGCTTCGGCAGGTGAACAGCCCCTTCTGTCCGTACCCAGCAGGCGCAGTCAGCCTATGGAGCCAGCCCGCCGCCAACCCGCGGACACAGCGATGCTCCCCCGCTGTCCCGGCCGCGCTGCGCTGTTACCTGGGGGCGTGCTCTGGGCCGGGGTTCCCGCGGGGCCGCTGGGCGCTGCTCCGCCTGCACCGGGAGCCGCGCTTGATTTCCTGCGGATCGCCACCCTGCTGAAGTGCGCACCCTCGGCTCCGCTCGTCCTCGGGGCGGCAGAGAAACGGAGAAAGGCGGATGGGGGGAGGCGCCGGGGAGTCCGCAGAGCCCCCCGCTCTACCCCCAGGGCAGCGCCTCCCTCGCCGCCCGCCTGCATCGCTTGGGCTCACCTGCGGCCGCTCCCCGCCCCGCCCTACCTTGCCCTTCCCTCGCCGGCACCTGGCTGGGCACCGCCTCCCGCAACCCTGCCCTCGCTACCTGCCCAGCGGCCGCCGGCCTCGGGCGAGGCTCCCTGCCTGCATGGCGAGTCACAGCCCTTAGCCACCGTCCCGTTCCGGGAATGCGAGGAGACTTTCTCAGAGCGGGGCGCCCACGGCGCAAGTTCCCCCCGCGGGCACCGCACCTGCTCTGCTTCCTCCTGGAGCTTCGCCGGGAGACCCTGGCCCCGTTCCCGTTCGCGGCTGCGGGAGAGCCGCCTGGGCCGGCCGCACTCTCCCCCCGTTCACCTCCGCAATGCAAGGGGAGGCTCCATTCCTGTCAGACGTGTCAGTGTACATCAGACGAGCTGGCCGTAATGCATTCCCCTGTGAATGTCCGACGAGAATATTCTCAAAGACATCTCTGAGTCCCAGCACTTAAAAGTGAGTTTTGATGCCAGGGATGGAGCTGCAATACTTTTGTCAACAATAATTCCATCCAGGCCAAAGCTCTTGCTTCTTTGCCAAAGTTTCTAAATTTTCACCACTGAGAAAGGCAATCAGCAGGCTATGCTGCTTTGAGATTACAATCACTTCTACAGCAACAGTGTCTGAAAGCACCTGTTTACCTGGTTAACCAAAACAGGATGTTTAGAGGAAGAACATTTCCACCTGTGCCATTGTGAGAGCAGTCTGTTAAGAGCTTTGAAGTCTGTCTGGGAACTTGATGAGGAGCGGTTTGGGGCAAACTAGTTGATAAGCAGTGCTCCCACTCCACAGGGATTTCCTCACCTTTAGAAACGCAAGGTTTTAGGGCTTCCCTAAAAGTGGCCTCCTGTTTTGGAACATGCTGCCTCATTTGCCATCAGGTGTAGTTGGAGGTTTTTCTCACAAAAGAGGTGCACAGTCAGTTACACTACAGGGATGGTATCCCGTTGGCAGTGGCCCAACACAACCTTTAGTTGCCAGGAAACATGTGAATTGCTGAGGCATGGGAGAATATTTTGGGGAAGTACCCCTCTGTACTTACCCTGCTCTTACATCTCTTTTTGACCACTGTCAGAGATGGGAAGTGGGCAGTCAGGACCTTTCATTTGACACATACAGCCAGTTTTAGGCTTTTACATATTCCAAAATGAGGTTTTATGGACTGCTCAGGCAAGCTGCTGACTTCATAACTTCCTTGACTCCCAAGACACAAGGATAACTTTTGTCAGTGCCCACAGAGCAATGTGTCTGGCACAGCCACATTTGCAGTGGGGAACACAAGACACGAGATGGGGCATCAGCTTCCTCCAAGGTCCTGTGCTACAGGGTGAGGATCCTACTGAATCTTTTCCAGGAGGCTTTTTTGGCCTGCAAGACAGTAACACACCACCTGCTGAGGTCACCTGTGTGAAGCACCAGCAGTGTCTGACTCCTGGGAGGCATGGCAGGAGAGAGAGGACAAAGTGGCTCTTCCCATACCACACATGAAGCAGTGAAGGATCATGAGGTGGAAACCAAATGAGTGCATCTTCTGCTTTCAGTGTCAGCAGTGAGCAGGGGGCAAAGAACTGGTCCAGATGGGACATCTACCACCATGTGCCAATGATCCCACTCTTTTGGTCTCTGTAACCATTCTCTGCTAGAAGAGGCTTGATACCTTACAGCCACCCCCTTCAGTTCCTGATAAAAACGAAGCAGCCACATCACTTCCTGGATCCTTTTTGTCTGTTTGCAATTGCAAACATTAGGTTTGACTTTTGTAAATATACCAAAAAAGAAAAAAAAAAAAAAAAAAAAAAAAAAAAAAAAAAAAAAAAAAAAAAAAAAAAGCAGTGACTCAGAGATAAAAGACTGATTTATGTCCTGACTTCAGTCACCTGACTAGGGCTGGGCATATGGACATGCAGGTATCATTCATTACTGAACTTTGTACTTACCTCTTTAAACACAGAGCTTTGCTCCTTGAAGGAAAGCAGCTAAGGAAGCAAGGGCAAACACACCCTACAAATCTTAACCAAATGGTAGGAACTGTGCTAATTTTGTTCTCCGCAATGTTATCAGTGGGTGGTAACTTATTACAGGGTCACTCAAAAATAAAGGTCACCTCAGAGAAGAGAATCATGCCAACTCCATGGAATCGGAAAATTGGTCACAAAAGCTCCTTTTCTTGAGAAAATCCCCCTGAAGCATACTGACATACTTCAAGCGGTATGGTGACAGCCTGTGATAGAAGAAATCCAAGCAGACAGTAAACCTGCAGTAATTGCAGAGCATTTGTACGCTGCAGTGTGGTGCAGGGTTCCCAGAGTAGCTCACTGTCTCCTTTTCAGTTACACACAGACCTGGAGCAGCAGGTTCAAGCTGGTTCTGAGCTGCTGTACACCAGTAACTGTTGCTCTGTTCCCCCTGCTCTGACAGGGTATAAACTTCTGCCCCTTTTGGCACGACCTTCTTCCTTTTCTGTACATTCTCAATCCCTCTTGTTCTCCATCTCTGGGCACAGACAGAGAGTCCTTTGGCAACATCAGCAAAAGGAAAAACATTTTAAGTGTAAAAGGTCAATCAGAGCTAGGTATTATCTTGGAAAACATCACCCTAAATGATTAAAAGATTAGTGTAATAACTGGAGAAGGGACCTGAGAGCAGAAAAATAAGCTTACATGTAGACAGTACTGTCAATGCCACTTGAAATATACCAAGGTCAGAAAATGGCACTGCTTGGCTAAGAGCCCTGCAGCACACCTCCCATCCCAGGAAAAGTGCAGGAGGAGTTACACACCCCTCTGGTGCCTGGTCACCAGCAAGCCATAGCCAACTCATGGCATGCGCAGTAGCTGGGCCATCTAACTACAAGGCTTTTGTGGGAGTGGTGAGAAATGCAGTGGTGGAGACTTGATTTAACTGTACCTTATTTGCATGTGCAGGAACAACAGGAGCCCTGCAGAAGCTCACACAGAGGTGGAGAAGGAGAGCAAGGACAGCTGGCAAAACAGCCTCAAGAAAAAAATGGAAAGAGCCCTTCTGGTGTGTGAAAGTCTTGGAGGCATTCGCCCTTTGCTGCTGGAGACTGAAAGCATTCAGGGAAACAGGACTTTACAGGCAATCTTTGTTTAGTTTGTGA